>NC_044037.1:205226693-205969332 GCF_901765095.1 Microcaecilia unicolor | reverse complement strand
CCAGGCGAACCTCATGTCCACCAGCCACCTAACTATCTACATGCCTAATGATCGAACCACCAACTACAACAGCTGTCCTAACCCTTCCCTCCTGGGCAAAAGTCCCTGGAAACATATCCTCATTGCGAGCAGATATTGCATCTTCTGGTAGGCAGGTCCTGGCTACAGGATTACTTCCTACTTCACCAGGGTAATGCTCTCCTTTTAGAAGACCTTCCCTCCTCCAAGGCAGCACAGGGGCTGCCAGGCTAGAGGGGGAATTTCTCTACAACATCCCTGTAAGCCTCCTCTATGTACCTCTCTGTCTCCTTCAGCAAATCCAAGTCTGCTACTCTAGCCTCAGGAGAACGGACTCGTTCTCTGAGAGCTAGGTTGTATTGAGCACACACATATAACCTCTCACCAACTGGGAGATAATCATATTTATAACACTCAATGCATCACCAAACAGTATTTGCAAAGATTTGTACAAGTCAGAACAATAAAAGGTTCACCTTCTTTCTTGCAGTGCCTTTCAGAGATACAGACAAGCAGTTACCAAGTGATGCTCTTCATACAAAGCAAGCCATACAAAAGCTGGAAAATGAGATGAAATGACTAGGAAACAGTTGAAAAATTTCTACTTTGCACGCAAGGAGCTTCCTCATAGGAGCAGTTCGGTAGGCTTTGGACCATTTGCCCTTCAAAAAAAGTTACTTCAGCATGCTGGTTGTTTTGCTGAATTTAAGCAATAGGGAAGATGTCACAATCACAGATCTTGAATATTTTGTTGGACGGTACTCTGAACTTCAACAATTTTCACAGTTCAATGTAGATAAACTTGCAGAAGGGTTCACAGACTATCAGCTCTTAAATTGGGTCCACTTAGCATCTGAGGTGGTATGCATTATTTTGTTAGAGCTTCCCCCTTCTGGGATAGCTGCAAGAGTTCTACCTGCCCTTATTTAACTAAAAGGCCCCTAGAGCGAGTATGTGGTACATTTTTGCAGGCGGACTGTGGGTTTTTAAGTTCAGCCTTTGGGCCTATTTAGCCTGAACCCTCAAAGCTGAAGAGGCAATAAGAGAGAAGCCTCAAGGACCACTGGATGAGGTATAGTATGCAAGCTAATTCCTGTCTGGTAAGACTTGTGTGGCAAGGGATGCCAGAGAAAAGAGAGACTTTAAATCTGAGGGAATAGGCTTGCCTTGTACCCAGGAAACCCTTGATCCAAAGGGCTGGTGATTTTTCAAATGGATCACAGACACAGATAAAATTCACGTATGGAGTACTAAAGTGTTTCAGTGGGGTACAACCTCAAGACAGAAAGACTAGCACCCCATACTTGTATGGGTGATTGTCTTGAGGGTCCTCTACACAAACACCAGCACAAAGCAGAGGTAGTCCAGAGAAGGAGAAGACTCAAGGCTTTCCATGAATAGATTTATTGATCACCGAGTCTGCTCCCTCTCTGGACTACCTCTGCTTCATGCTGGTGTTTGTGTTGAGTCTGCAGAGTGTTTCACTTTTGCTTGGTTGCTTTGAGGATCTTCTACACCAGGTCCTTGAGAAATTCCTCCCCCCCTCCCCTCCAAGACAGCCTGCTCTCTCTTGAAGAGAATGAATACACTGCGCGAAGAGGGGATAGGCCAGGAGAAAATAAATATTCTGTCAGGATTCTGGGGTGTGAAGTCATCAATGGACCACCCTGAAACCGAGAATTCCCTTATACATATTTTTCCGTATAGGCGGAGTGTAGTTTTATAAGGGCACTTAGGCAGGAAAGACATATACAGTTGCCCCTGCTCTGAGGTAGGTGTTAACTGTGTGTATGTGCCAGTAAAAACAGGCAAATGTGCGTCTGTTTCATAAAATAAGTGCCAACCTTGTTTCTGCTCCACAATTCTCCTGCCCTAGGAATGTCTACCCAAATATTGCACAAAAACAGGTGCTGTACTCCTATGCTTCCATGTTTTATGTGTATATAACCCTAGGCAATTTTATAAGCCTGAGTGCATAAAGGGGATAATTCTCTACAGATCACCTTAAGTTTGGTGCTGGGATGATGCACGCTAAGCTTGAATTCTATATTGGCAATTACGCACAAAACTGCCATTACAGAATAATAGTGTAAGTCCGCAGTTGCGCATCTAACTTTAGGTGTGAGCATTTATGTTAGCTTAATAGCTGGTGTAAATGCTCAGGAGTAACTGCTGTCAGTTAGGTGCTTAACTCATAGTATTCTATAACCTGCACACGTAAGAGCTAGTCATGCCCCTGCCCTTGTTCCTCCCAAAGTCCACACCCCCATGCAGTTGCATGCTATGGATTTTGTATGCTCAATTTCTAGTATACCAACTAAAGACAGCTACCACACAACTGCTCATGAGTGCTAATTAACACCAATTAGCAATTAATTTTACAATTAAGTTACGTGCGTAACTGATAGTATTCTTAAACTTAGATGTGTAACTGTGTGCTAAGCATCAAATTGTGTGTACAAGTTTATAGAATTAGGGGGAAAATGCTCTTGTATGTGCTCAAGTCCACTATAAATAATACAATATCAGTTTTTTTTCTGGAAATTAAACAATCAGTTAATAGCAAAAGTCTGACACCTTCTCATTATTTAAACTGCTCACGCTGGCCTCAAATGGATGATTCCATGCTTCATCAATGACAATAGATCAATGATTCTCAACCCAATCCTCTGTCAGTCAGGTTTTCAGGATACCCACAATGAATATGCATGAGATAGATTTGAACGATAAATCCACTTAAGCCTGGTCAATCAGATCTTTAAAGCGGGAGTAGATTTTAATACAATGCAGGCAGTGAATTGTAAATCTCCCTTATGCATATTGATTGTGGATAACCTGAAAACCAGACTAATTGGCTGTGTCCTGAGGACTGGATTGAGAACCACAGTATTAGATCATCCCAACCACAGCTTATTAGAAAAAGCACTATAAAGATTATAACTTACCTCATTTGTTCTGCTTCCTGCATTTTTCTGCTCCTTTAATTGCTGCCAAAATAAATACATTCACATAGTTTCATTCTTTTAAATATTATGCAGTAGAAACTAGGATTAGGTGAAACCAAAAGACAAATTGCATTTCCAAGTATGTGTATACAAGGGCATTTAAGGTAATCTAGATCCTATACTGCTCACAGGATTTGTTTTGAGATTCCGCTGTCACAGACACAAGCCACAGAGGACTTCACTGCTACTGTTCTTAGAAAGTATTTTTCTATCGAGACCATCCTTGGGGGGGGGGGGGGGGGGGGAGTAAAAACTGGAGCAACATCATTAGCTACTAGTTGCTGGCAAACTGGGCAGATCAAAATATTGTATCTGTATTCTTTAACAGTACACATGTATTTAAAGAATACATGCAAAATATTTACCGAATTAAGCCCAGAAATAGTTTACAGGATAGTATCCCTGCCAAACTATATGAGTGTCCTGACACCACAGTGCAACAATCATTTGGACAACAGGCAAGGAAAGCAATAGTGCTTAATTGTAGCAGGCATTTTCTATAGACAGCAGACTGACAAGGTACACAAATGGGTGACATCATCCGACAGTGCCAGGATGGAACTGCACTCCCAGAGCTCAGAACTTAGTGTATTTTGTGTAAAGTTCCAAGCATGTGCAGCAGAAGCAGTCTGCTCAGCTAGTTTAAAAGCTATAGAAGGAAAGAAACAACTCATGGGGAAGGCGGGAACAACTGTGTGCCTCATCAATCTTGCTGACTATGGAAAACGTCTATTACAGGTGAGCAACATTGCTTCTTTGTTTGACAAGCAGAACTGAGTCAGGCACGCAAGCGGGTACAAAGCGTAGGGCTGCCCAGCCTCAACTTGATTTAGACTTACAGCAGCCCACATGAACAATTGAGAGAATTGTTAGCTCATAAGGACAAATTGGCAAGCACCACTTGACCAAAGGCTACAAAATGTTGTAAAACTCCAAATAATAATGTGTGGCAAAAATATGAAGTGAGGACCATATAACTTCTCTGCAGTTGGTAGTTAACATGATAAATCTAGAAGTGCCATTGTCCCTGTGGTAGGTCTTCAAATTAAATCAGTCTTCTGACCAAGTGCCCTGAGAATGATAGCTGTCACAATGAGGTCACCATGCTCGATATGAGGCCTCTGAAGCAGAAGTAGCTGGTATTGCTAAGGTGGAAGAGTACACCAACTAGTAAGTTGGGTGTCTATGATCAGAACTGTAAAAGAAGTGTAGCCAAGGATGAAGAGAGGATCAAAGGAAAAACTAGAAGCACTGAATCCCCTGGAATTTGATGTGTTAACGTGTTCGCTTTATTATTAATTAGGTAATCGAGTGAGATATGCTGTGCTGTCCTGCATGATTTGTGAGTATGCCCTGGCTGTGACACTGAGTGCAAAGTGAATTGCAGATAGCTGTAATATGATAGCCTGAGTTCTACACTGTGAAAGAAAAGGTTTTACAACATGATGACCGAGATTGGGACCTGATAAAACAAGCCCAAGCAAGGTTTCCTTAGTAACTAATATACAAGAGAACTCTATAAAGGTAATTACAGATGGTACCTGACTCCACCATATGTTTATGGCAACCTCACCTCTTTGTTGGTGCCACTGTGGGGAAAGCTGATACATTTGGTGGGTTTGGAAAAAAAAATTAAGGTGCTTTGGAGAGCTGTACGATGTGGACAACAACACTGGTTAGGCTGTCAAATCCCTTGGGTCCCTGAAGTTCCATAAGGTTCCGTCCTTGCATGCTATTTAACATTTTCTTTATCTCCATTTGATACTATACCCAACAACTAGGGGTAAGTAGGTCTGGGGTGGGGCAGAGTCCTGCGAGCCCTTCAGGAGGAGGGAATAGAATACAGGAGTGGGGGACAAAGAAGCAGAGAGGACCCCCCCCCCCCCAAATTCTATTTGTTCGCTGGGCATGATGTCGGACTCTAAGCTGAACTTCTCTTGTCAAATCTCTGCCGTGATTCAGAATCTATTTTTTTTTACACACAGAAAAATTCACTTTCTTAGATCCTAAATGGATAATACAGCTTTGAGAACTCTTATCCATGTACAAATATTGAATAAGTTTGACTATTGCAATTCTTTTTTAAGTTGGTCATCCATCTATCAAATTCATTGATTATAAATTGTTCAGAATATGGCGATGAAGCTCCTATATAATGCTAAAAAAAATATGATCACATTTCCACTCCTGTATGAACAGCTATAAAAGGTGCAGCACAATGCTTTGTAATTTAGACACAGAATCTGATTTCTGAATCCCTGTTTCTCAGTGCTGATACAATAAATACTTTCTTATAATGCTATGGGAACTGGTTATTTAATTCTCTACCAGTGTTGGTGGATGGGAATCTGGAGACTTTGAACTGGACTGTTTTGGATTGCCCAGGGATACCAGTTACCACTTGGCACCAGTAAGAAAATTTCTCCTTACTACGGTGCTGCATATGGCTGAGTTTTCTCTGTGGTTCTTTCAATGCCTCTTGATCTCTCACTTTTCTTTTCTTCTGCTAGTTCAAAGCCAATATAGCATTATAGAAACTTTGAAGGTGGTTTATTTAACTGAATAATTTGGTCAAATATTTCAGAATGCACTTTTGCTACTTCCATCTAATAGATTGGAATTTTTTTTCTGTTCTCATCTCAGTGCTTCACTCTCAGGGTTGGTTTTGGGGATACCCTTCTTTCCAGTTGGAAGGATTTTTGAGCCTCCTCTGGGTGATGCCCCTCTTTCCTGGTTGAGGGGCTCAGACGTCTGTCCTATCAAATCACAGGGGCACTGGGCACATGTAGATTTTGCCGAAGAGTACATCCACCACTAAAGTAGGCTCCCCTTTAGAGGGATCATTTCCACAGGGCTTCAGCATGTCCTGCAAGAGAAGTTGGGAACATCTCTATAGAACAGGTACAAGGAACATGTTGGTGACGTGTAGGGTGAGAAGGAATGGATTCTTCCATCAGTTGCGCAGAGGAAGGTAGATTGTAGGGTGTCAGAAGCCTGGAACTCTGTGCAGAAGTCAATGAGCAATCATGGCAGTTGGCATGGCTTTGCTGATCTTGTGATAGGCCAGTAAGCTGAGAATGCGATGAGGATGAGGAAACTGACTGCAGTGTGGCCACTTTTTGAAGTCTTGTGCTATCTTGTGCAAGTGAAGCTTTGAATGAATTTAGAACTTCCAAATAACTAGAGAAAGGTGGACTTTTTGGACTTACACACAGATGGGAGTTAGTTGCCTGAGGAAGAGATGGAAATGATCCCTTCATAACTTGGGTAGAGTGGTATACCACCACCACCGCAGAGATGATGGTGAAGAAGTTCTATCCTGTTTTGTTATGCTATTGGCATAACATATATCAAAAAACTCATGAATGCACTCTTGCTATACACTCTGTGAGAAATTGCACAATACTGATATATATCATATACTTTATAAACTAGCCTCAATAGCCCAGGGAACCATTAATTAGGACTCCACTGAATTGGCCTGTATCATGGGCTCCTCCTCCTTTCCGAAAAAACATCCACAAGTAACAAAAAACTCCCTACATAAGGAAGAAAAAGATCTTGTGAATAAAAAACGGATGGAGGGGTGTTTTAATGATCTACTTCAAATATCAATGTGACTATAAGTGCATTATATCACAGAGAGTATTGAATGGAAGTAAAGAAAAAGTATGTATGATCACTTCGCAGTCCTCTTAAGGCTATATACTGAAGCGATATTCAAACAGAGAACCTTCATTCATTCATTCATTGCTTGATTAGAATCTTTTTTTCAATGTTGAAATAAACCACTTATCTTAAAGCCTGGGAATATTGTCACTTCTATCCATCAGAGACAATCCATCCAAAGTAATTGTAACCGGTTCTCAACTCTAGTTTAAATCCTTCAGTCCCATATAGTTCCGGTTGCGAAGTGAAATACTCAAACGTGGGAGCTGCTAGAGCAGTAAGATCTGCTCAGCCATGATGTCTTCTTAATTTTCTCGACAGCAAGGGACCCCACTGTTTCGCGTTCTTCGTCAGGAGAAATATACAAAAACAATTAAATGTATTTCTTTTCTATCCATCGCGAACCTTGGTTCAGAACATGGCGGCTATTAATATAGAACGCCAACATTAGTAGCTCCACCCAGTGGGAGTTCCGTGATTATTTCAAACAACCAATCACTGAACTAGCCTACTTATATCCTGTTGTCCAATCACTTCTGTTGAAAGATTTAAAGTGATACAATCCTCATTAAGGAAGGTTAATATGAATTTTGTTATACTGTGTAGTTTGAAATTGCTTTAGAAAAAGTCTTAAATGTCCATGAGGAATTGTCACTCTTTATGATTGTTAACAAGTTAAAATAAAGAATATATATACACACATGTATGGAAAAAAATTTTCTCTCTTCGGATGATAATATATTCTGAGAATACACCTTTTTAAACATTAAAAAAATGCTTCCCATTCCATCGGTCCGTTTAAACCTTCTGGATAAACAGTTTGCAAATAATAAATCCATTTCTGCTCCTTTTGATGTAAAACACGAGAAACATCCCCTCTTCTGTTGTTATTTATTAGTTGCTCAATAATTAGACAACGTAGCTGTTCAAATTTATGATTCCTTTCTATACAATGTTTAGCCAGAGGCATGTATGTTTTGCCCGATTGAATCGCATGCTTGTGTTCCGAAAGTCTGATTTTAAACATGCGTTTAGTCTGACCTATATACCGTAAGCCACATGGGCATGTAATCATATAGACTACTGCTTTTGAAATACATGAAGTCACTCCTTTTAAATATACCCAATTTTGTTTAATTCTATCCCAAAATTTGTTTGTTTCCTCCATAACTGAACACATAATGCATTCTCCGCATTTCTTATGACCACGTGTGTCATTATCATTCTGCCAAACCTTTGTTCTAACATCAGGATGACATAGAACCTCTGCTAAATTTGCACGTCTGGAATATGATATCATACATTTTTGTTTAGCAAACATTTGATGGGTGGATAGTATTTTCCAGTTCTTATATATAATATTAGCCACCCTGGGTGCCATAGATGTATACTGCATGATGCAAACCGCTTTTTGATCTTTTGCAGTTTGATGTTCCTGAGATTTGGGTTCTAATAAATATTCTCGATGATTGTACAAAGCCCTTTTATAAGCTTGTTTCACAATTTTACTAGGATACCCTCTTTCCATGAGTTTATCTTTCAATCGGACAGCTGAATCTTTGTATTTCCGTGAATTATCACAGATACGTCTATAACGTAAAAATTGTGCAAATGGGAGATTATTCCTAATATGAATTGGATGCATACTGTCATAAGATAGTAATGAATTACGGTCGGTTGGTTTAGTAAAGACATCAGTTTCAAACTTATCTCTATTTATATTGATCTTTACATCTAGAAAGCTAATTTCATTTTTATGAACCGTGTGTTCCATTTTTGTATTACTCTAGACAATTGAAGATATTTCCATTGGCATAACATACAATTTTGTAGGACATGACTGAGACCTCTACTGCCAAAGCAGAACAGATCTTTGAAGTAGAAACTTCCCACATAAAGCAGCTTCAACCAAAGAGACATTTTGAAAAGTGATGAAAAGTTATCTGCAGTGCCCAAAGAGATTAACAGTGATCAAGATAAACTAGAAGGAAAACGTTTTGTTGGGGCAGAGCAGAAGAAAACTGAGGAGCTGAGACCACCCTTGCTTACAGGAAGGGCTACACATGCTCAGAACTTCACATAGTTCTGAGCTCTGGGAAGCAATTTTGCCCCAGCACTGTCGGATAAAATTATCCATTTGTGTCCCTGACTCAATTCTGCTTGTCGATAGAAAAAGTGATTTACTTCTAAATAAAACCACATCCTCACCAAGTGTCTGAATTCTGCAGCTAAACATCCATTGGTGGATTCCTCCATATTCATCACCTTTGTGTGCGTCCCCAAAATATTAAATTTTCGGAACCTGAACACAAAAAAGGGAAAGAAATATTAATCTCAAAAACTAAAGACCCCCAAAAATGGTGAACTTTGAGAAAAAAAATCCCAAACAAACAGGTCATGCTTACCCTTTAACTGTGTTCTTTTCATTCACATCTCTGCAAAGGACAAATTGTGAATTAAAGCAGGAAAACAAAAGGCTTAAGAAAAATTAAACGGTTTCCACTGCATGCTTAGTTCTTTCCCCAGAAACCTCTGGGCCTGCTTTCCTGAGACACAGGACCTTATTATGTCTATTTGGATTTCAGCAGCGACATTAACCTGGCAGCTGAGAAATCAAGTTACTTAGGATCTGCAGCTCTGCTGTTGCACATTAAAGCCTCTTTGGATCAGTAAAGAATAAAATGGAACCTCCACATCCTTTTCAAGTTTATAAGGAGGCTAATACCCGCGAAACAACAGGGCAGCCAATCTGCAAACTCCAATATGGAAACAAACACAGCAGATCAATAATAGACACAGCAAATATTTATTGGTGAAACACAAACCAAAATAGCGCTTGACTTGCATCTTGGTTGTAATCCTTAGTGAACCAGTTAATGGTAAATTACATAATATATGAACTTTATATTATACTGTACTGTATTGCATTGTACATCTTTATGTTATAAAATGGGGAAATACATTAGGTGAAAAAGTTAAGTATCCTGAGAACAATGACACTCAGTCTGTCAGGTATCTGCTGTATGGGACTGAGGCTCTGCTAGTCTGCAAGCTTCACATGGTCCTGGGGCTTTCCAGCCTATGGCCTCTTACTGACCCACACCATTTCACTTCTGTTGAAATCTTCTGCACATGCTCAACTGAAGGAGCTTTCCCAGATACTGGGTAACAAAAGACGACAGCACTAAATACAACCCCTAACATTGGGACAGACACATTTTCTCCATTACTAACATTACCCACGTTGTGGCTTTGCCAGACTCCTGTCAGTTAAAAGAGGCAAGATGTCTGTGTTAGGAAATCAAGACAGATGTCCTATCGCCAGATGTTTTCTACTTTCTAGCATGTTCTCTAGTGGGATATTTAAAACAAAAAAAGGAAATAAAAACCCACTACCTACTTGTCAAACAAAGCTTTCACTTTCAACTGATAATTCAACTCTTGCAGTTTCACCAACAACCTAGAAAGAAAAGCAAGTGCAGATGGCTGATTTAACATTATTGTTGCTGTGAAACACAAATTAAAAAAAAAAAAACTTCTCTGATTTGTCTTTTGAAAATGTGAATGTTGAGTGAAATCTGCCATTTGCTATAGTGTTGTCACAGATAAAAGTCTGGTAAACCCTTGTAAAATACCTGATCTTCAACCAACTAACCAAAAGATTTGTCTGGAACACAGTACTGTTAGGACAGCAGGCCTGTATTATATACTTTTCAAAGAGAAAAAAATCCATTTACAATATGTCGTCATATTTCATTTGGGTTCTACCTGCCTGACCACTGCTTTACACTGCCTGAACCCCTCAGGGAGCGAAGTCTGAGCAATAGCACAGTCTGGAATGGAGGCTAAATACTGATAACCAATGAGGTAGATTATTTAAATTAGAGATAAACCAGGAATCAGAGCTTCAGAAACGCAGTCAACAACAGCAACTAATGTAGAAAGGAATGGGACCTGCTGAAGAGAAATCATCTTCCCCTCCTGTCCGAAAAACACCATCTACCTGCCCCTGACCAAAGAGCTGCAGCCTCAATTACTCCCAGGTTACCCTCCTTATCATTGCCTGCTTTCCTTCCCAACAAGCCACTGCCACCAATAGCAACAGGAATCCACGGAGCTGTAGAAGGTTTTGTCCAATACTCTTGTCCTACTGGGCATCGCCACCAGATATGCTGAACCCAGGTTTTAACCATCCATGGTAGTAGTTCCTTTTTCTAGGACGAGATGTTCCAAGAGAAAAACATCCTAAGTGACAAATCTTGGAAGACACAAGTCAGAAAGAGAGGGCTTGCCATAATCCCCACAACTCAAGACTTATTTTCTCCCTTGTTTGTTTCATCTTCTGTACTTACTGTTCACATTCACTTTTTCCAAAGGAAATCAGCAAACCAGACTACAGTGTCCAAAGACGCTGTAGTGGTCATGTGGCAGGGAGGGAATTTTGGTACCTCAGTTTCACTGTGAACTGCACTCCAGTCTTCAGAACCAACGGCCTCTGAGGATGAGTTGGCATGCACGGCTGCCTTTCAACCACAAAAGAACTGCATGAGGGGGGAAGGGAGGAAAGGAGGGAGGAGGGCGGGGGGGGGGGGGGAGAATGGGGAGGGGGAAAAAACAAAAAATGGATGTTGACATAGCATGTTTGTTGAGGATTTTGAAAATGTTCAAGAGACTAAGTCTCTCTGTGATTGTTATTTAGACTGTACAATAAAAATCTTTAAATTAAAAAAAAAAAGAACTGCATGAAAAATTGACTTTTGATTAATATAAACAGTCAACTAATGTACAAAATTTTGCCTAATTTTCTTTCAGTGATTTTCTACCACTCGTCTGTGCTTCCAGCGCAGTTGAACAAGCTTCTGCTTGGCTATAGTATGAACCATTCACAACCAACCATTCTCATTGTTATAATCATTCCTTTTCCAATCCCTCTGGAACCCAATACGTGTGCAGCCTGAGTCTGGCCAGTAGACGTCACCACTGAGCAACAGCTCAGGACTTTCTTGCCCACTGGGACTGTGCATATTACCTCTGCAACATCCCATCCCTATTAAAGGGCACTTTGGTTGTGTATATCTGTCAAATATTTTAGGTGAACTCTCTACAACCCCCCCCCCCCCCCGCCATTCATAAATATGCATAAAGAGGCTAATTCTATATAAGGGACACCTATCTGGAGCCTATTCTATGAAGGAAAGTAGGCACCTACGTAATTTGTACACTGCTCAGAAATTTCTCTAATGGATGGTATAATAAGTATTAAATAGTCTTGAAACTTAAAGCTTAACACGCCTTGGTGAATAAGGTTACATGAGAATGATCACAAAGGAAAAACTCATCCAGAAAGGAGCAAATCTCACAAAATTCTGACACACTGAACACAGCAGGAAAACATCAAAAAGCATATTATAATCTCTGGTTAATAATAAATAGTCCATAGGCCTCTAGAATCCCAAAGGACTACCTTTGTATCAGCTGTCGGAAGAGGCTGTTGGTTCGGTCCTGCAAGTTCTGCTTATTTTGTGTGACCGGATCTTGGTCATAGGTGAATTTCTGTTCCAGTTCTTCCAGTTTTTTCAGCTGCTGACGAACTTGCTGTAAACTCTCAGCAACAATGGTGAACCTGCCATGACAAATTACAGATCTCGTGTGAGATTTCAAGAAAATTAAAAAAAAAAAACACGGAGAATGTATGGGACAAACACAAGATTTTTTAAAAACCTTTATTTATGCAAACAGCAAACTGGTCAATGGCCGAGACAAAAGAACTGAACAACAAAACACACTGAAGTACACAAATTAAAAAAAATACATGAGCAGTAAGTGACCAATAGAAGTCCCAAGCTTTCTGGTTGTGTCTGATCCAGAGGCACACATAAACAGTTAGCCAGTCACTGTAAGATTTTTAAGTAAAACACCCAAGACCTCCAACCATACAAACCCCAGACATAACCATATACGCACCTACCCACCCACCTGGAAAAAAAATTATGTTTCCCTGTCCCTTTTCCTTCAAGACATGAGCTACAGTTCCCACAACATATACAGTCTAACCCAATAAGAGGCCAGACAGTCCAGAAGAAGCAATAGACAAAACCAAATCATCCTTGGACAAAAGGTTCAGAAAGTAAGTCCAAAGTCTTTTTTGGGACGGGGTGTGATATCCTCCATGCCAGGTCAAATGCCCAAGACGGAGCCAGCTAAGGAAAGGTAGTGGTTCTTTTTTGATCCAATACTGTAAAAGAAGCTTACGTACAGTAAAGACCCCACAAATAATTATCCATTTTTTCCTTGTGGCTACCAATTCCTGCCCCTCCCAATTGCCCAATAAAAAATAAATCATATGTCCACTCAATTCCCCCTCCCACCACCTAGCCCGAGAAACTAAACCCACCGCCATAACTCATGAAAACAAGAACAATCCAAAAAAGTATGTACCCAGTTATATGTACCCATCTTGAACTGCCAACCAGATTCATCAGTCCAAAGCTACATTTGGTATTCACGTTCCCTAATAAGATATACTATATGTAAGATCTTAAATAAGGTTTCTTGTGGAGAAGCACCAGCCAGAAGTTTATACCCAGTGACCCACAATTTAGATAGTTCTAGCCCAGCAAGGGAGACTGCCAGTTCAAACAACAAAACCTTAGCCAGCGAGTCCAAAACTGTGTCTGGTCTTCCCGTATTGCCCATCCTTATACCAAATGTTTAATTTATTAAAATGATGAGGCAATGATTCAAAATCCTCGTTCACCTTTTCCATCCATAAGGCTTCAACACCCCCCTGCTTAAGCGCTAAAGTCTGATAATAATGATGAATTTGTAGATAACAAAAAAAATGCTACTTAGGGACATTCCACTTCCGCCACACCTACTGAAAAGAGGGGAAAACTGCAGAGTCCAGTTTTATAAGATCTCCCAATCGTTTACACATCCTCTATACCCAGTGGTGACAAACACCCTTAGAAAGTCCAGGTTAAAAATCTGGGCTCCCAACCAAGGCCAAAAATGGAGAGATGTTGCTGACTGCTTCCAAAATTTCTGCCACCAAGACCATGCTTTCCTTAGAGGCACAACAAAAGAAGCAAGGCTCCTGCTCCAGCCTCTGCTCCGGCCATTGTGAAGCAAGGACAGAGGATTTATTCATTTATTTATTTGAATTTAATATACCGCTCACACTAACTAGCAGATATCCAGGCAAAACCACCGACATGTCATCTGGGAAAAACTTATGTGTCCGGCTATAAAGCTCATGAACCCAACGCATCAGTGCAGCCACGTTGTAGAGCCAGAGGTCTGGGGACCCCAAACCGCCCTGCTCCTGAGTTAGAGAAAGCTTACGAAGACTAATAAGGGCTGAACGACCCCCCAGAGAAACTGCCGGAAAATACTCCAGAGCCAGCGCTCATCCTTAGATGTAATCCAAAAGGGAAGCATCTGGAGGGGGCACAAGAGCTTTTAACATTTAGCTTAACATTTCCTCCTTGTTAAGAAATGCTCAAGGTAGCAATATGTTTCTTTCTCTAATATTGAAGCTGCATGGTAAGGGCCAGGATCCGAGCATCTCTCCGCTTGCGAACATGGCTAACATACCCTATGATTTTACCCCTCAACACAGCTGGTAATGGCACCAGGGGGCTCCCTCGTAAGAGGGGGCATATTTGTGTCTATGAATTCCTGCCAACACTTTTTCCAAATACACCTGGAAATCACGATCCTGTCACAGGATCGGGTTCAGGCACCCCATCCCTCACCCCCAGACAAAACTGAAGCTGCAACTGAAGAGCAGAATGGTCAGATATAACTGGCGGTAGTATATCAACTGATGAAATAGAGGAAAACACAGCTTCTGATACCCAAAAATATTCCAATCTACTATAGGCATTATGAACCTTAGAATCAAATGTATAATCAGAATCCAGGGGGTGCAATGTATGCCAGGCATCTAATAGTTGTAATCGGGACATAAGAAAGTTGACTCCCTTGTTAGCAAAATGAGCGGCCGCCGGCA
This sequence comes from Microcaecilia unicolor, assembly GCF_901765095.1. Classification (NCBI taxonomy): domain Eukaryota; kingdom Metazoa; phylum Chordata; class Amphibia; order Gymnophiona; family Siphonopidae; genus Microcaecilia; species Microcaecilia unicolor. The sequence continues at coordinate 205,954,626 of NC_044037.1, read as the reverse complement.
CTCTAGGACCGACAGTCAAATTGTAGCTGAGCGACTACATTAAAATCCCCCTCCCCAAGCACCACAGTGTAACCGTCAAATTCACCTATGAGCGCCAAAAGCTAGAAGAAAGCATGGTCGTATACATTTGGTGCATAAATATTCTCCAAAATTAATTTGTCACCTTTTATTTCACACACAAAAATAATATATCTCCCATTCTTATCTATAAGCAATTTATGCACTAAAACATCCCAGCTTTCTGCCATCAAAACAGGAAGCTCAAACTCTCCCACCCATGCCCTCCTCAACTTTCATGTTCAAAATCTGAGAGATGCATTTCTTGCAAAAATGCCACTTCTGTCTGGTGCTTCTTAAAATAATTTAGGATCCTAGTTTTGCTTGACTGGCAAATGGATTCCATAAACATTCAAGGAAATAAACCGCAAAGTGCTCATATAACTAAAAGATCCACAGACAGCAGACAGAGAAAATAGTAAAACATTTAACAGGATGAGCTGCAGCCTATGCACTCCCCCCCCCCCCCGAGACCCTCAACATCAAACAGACATACTATTGCCTCAACAGTCTTCCTCCAGAACCCAAGGAACCACAAATACCAATCAAGGAGGACTGCATTCCAAAGAGAACCCATCAAACCAACCCCCCCAGAAAAAACAACAAAGCAGCACGCACGTCCACACAAACACCCTCCCCAACCCCTGCTCACACACCATCCCCAACACTATTCCCAATCCAAAACTCCCCATCACCTCCAGCCAAGAAGCCAGAGCCCCATGAAAGAAACACCTCCACCTCAAACTAATACAGTGGCAATACAGATATCAAAGTGCCAAAGACCCTAAAAATGCTTGGGTTTTTTTTGTCTTTTAATTAGGCAACAAAGCGGGGCCACATAAATCACAGAACAAGAGTCATATAAACATCACCCAGCTCAGGGCAGTTGAAAAGCCAAAATGAGAGCAGCCAGAGAGGCCAAGTGGACCACTGAATCCAGGAACAGAAAAAGACACGGACCTTCACCAGACACAGCTGCTGACGAGGAACAGCAGGGAGAGGCAGCTGCAGATCCCAAAGTGGCAGAACTACAATCGGGGCCGACGTAAAAGTCAGCACAGAGCCTGTATAAAAGCTTTGAGCTCCTCCAGAGTATTACAGAGCATGACAGAGTTGCCAGGTTAAGAGTGTAAACCACTTTGATGGTTTCCGGAAGGCGGGACAGCAAATTTAAAATAAACTTGAAACTTGTAATCTGCACTTTGGCAGGAAACTGCACCACAAAGTGTACTCCATGATTTCTGAGATCAGTACAATATGATGCCAAAGCACGTCGATTGGCTGCCACTTGGTTCAAGTAATCATTGAAAAGGAGCAGCTTACTGCCTTCATATTCTAGAGATGTGGCCTTCCGATAAAGAACCATCAATTGTTCCTTGTCCGCAAAGTTCAGCACCTAAGCCACAACTGGCCTGGGGCATTGGTTCTCTGCAAGTGGCGGCCCCACACAATGAGCCTGCTTGATTTTCAGGCCACCATCCAGGACCGCCATACCCAAAGTTTGAGGAAACCAGGTGTCCACCAATGTCCAAAGAGGCTTAGAGGATATCGTTTCAGGGAAGCCCACAATGCGTAGGTTATTCCTACAACCCCTATTTTCTTGATCCTCCAGCCAGTCCACCAGATCTTGCAGCGGTCCTTCAGTTCCCGGACTTTCACTTCCAGCATCGTAGTACTATCCTCCTGGTGCAACACCTGCTCCTCGACCTGAGTCAGTCTGGCTGCATGTCCTTCGAAGCCCTCCTTGATTTCATCAACTGTAGTCTGGAGCTTGGTTTTTCATTCAGAATAGCAGACAACTTCTGAGTAAGCTCCCATGCTGCTTCTTCCTGAAGGGTAACAATCTGGTGATGGAGATGTGGCCTCTGATACCATCTTGAAAGACTCATGCTACTGCCGTACCGGCCGCAATGTATGAACCAGCATACCGAGAGTACAGCCACGCAGGTCTAGTCTCTCACCCTAGCTGGTTCCCAATACGTCAGGATGTACGGCCCACCAAAAAAAAGCTAGTCCCAACAAGCTGGTCTTTAGCATTTTAGTACAAGAAATGGAGAATTGGGAGCGGAGCCAGAGGTTGGAGCCACCGCTCAGGGAACCATCATTACATGACACCAACATAAGATTCCTATACGGAAAGAGAATGAAAGCAAAACAAACCTAGTGGTGCTTAGCTGGCAACTCCAGTAATTGGGAAATAAGGCCATACGTCTACATTATCTGTGCCCCGATTATGGCTAGACAGATCTGGATGGGCTGGAGTGGGGCTTCAATGGTGGCAACTCCAGTATAAGGGAACAAGGCCAGGGCTGGGCAGACAGTCTGTGCATCGAAAATGGCAAGGACAGATCAAGATCAAGTTTGCATAGGTTATATTGTATCATACCACGAGTTTATCTTGTTAGGCAGACTGGATTACAGTGTAGGTCTTTATCTGCTGTCATTTACTATTATACTATATAATACATTGCAAGTGACACACTAAAAAATACAGAAGATATTTCTCTGTTATTTAAGCTCAGATCTCCAGCTCCTGGATATTCTCTGGCACATCTCAAAGCTTTATGGAGTCACAGTAATGTAGACTCAACCAATACCAAATCAACAGCTCCGGGAGATTTCCATGTATATTTAATCCTATAAGTTCCATGTTATGGGTACATTGCAAAGTAAAGGTTTTCAAATGTAGTCTGAGCACAGGGTTGATAGTTCCCTACTACTTCACAAAAAAATAAGTCTAAATGGAAATCTCAAGAAGGAAGGTCTCAAAAATAATTAGGTTATGTGGGCCTACTGCATTCCACAACTAAGCAGAATTTTATGGCCCTATCGCTAACATGTTCTACACCAGTGGTACCCAACTGGTTGTCCACATTATGCTTCTAAAGCCCATTCAGCCTGTGAAGCTTCTGAAGCAGGTCCTGGCCCTACTGTGGTGGTAGTGACGACAGCAGCTGGGTCTGCAAACATACAACCAGGACGGAGGCAGCACATGCTCACAGGCTTTGCTCCCTCAACAGTTTCTGCCTGCGAGTACACACTAGATCACTTACTGCAGTCAACAGCCCCAGAAGCTTCCAGATAGAATGACTTGGCGTGGGGATAGGTCATGGCTGACACTCCACTTCATCTGTGGTCCCCAGTTATTTTCAACCTCATCTTCCAAAGTAATCCACTGTTAAAAATAATTGAGGACCACAGATCTACATTTTAGGAGCATATCCTATCCATGAACATGGTGTAGACCAAAAGACTGCAATGAAGTATCCTTTGATACATCTCAGCCAGTGATTGTCTGAGGAGGTGAGGGTCTGGGTGAAGGAAATCCCCCATGCAGCCACTGAGATACAATTAATACCGCCCAACTAGGTCATCGCTAGCACAAACTTGACTTCAAAAAGCAGTGGTTCCCAAAATGTGGGTCAGGACCCCAAACAGGGTCACATCAGTAGTAGATTGGGGGGGGGGGGGGTGTCACAGAAACAGGACTGCTCCCACTCCCTCTGGACCTCCACTTATCAATGCCCAGTGGTAGCACTCAGTATGGGGCCTGCCTCCTCTTCCTGTGTGGACTTCCTGTTAGACTGGAAATCCATGCAAAGTACTGAGGTCTGCAAGCCCCCACTGACACACATGTCCCTGTGATGACTGCTGCTTGCATGCTTTGTACAAATGGAGGGCAGGGGGAGGAAGGAAGTGTATTAGGAAAGAGAGGGGAGTGGAGTGAAATCTGCTATTTTGTTTACATCATCATTATCTGGGGTCATGTGAAATTTTAAATGTTAAAATAAGGTCATATTGGATATAAAACACCCTTCCACATTGAAGCAGTTTAGCTCCTTTTTTCAGCATGGCTAGGACTTCCTAGCTGATGAAAACCTTTAACAAGAACTTGGGGCAAGCAGCATTCTTACCAGTTCTGAAGCTGATCAAGGCAAGCGTTGGGTGGGCCTCCGATGCAGCAATCTGTTGTCTGCGTTTCCAATCCACCAGTTTCCTCATTAATTAAAACATTCTGAGTCAGTTCTATTTTGCCCAACAACACTGCTATTTTGTGCACCACTTCTGTGGATAACATCAAACCATTACTGTTATACATCCCAATTGCCACTTTTTTACTTTTTTTTTTAACAGACCGCATCAATCCAACCCAACCTACCAGAAAATGTTAGAGGAAAAAAAGCTTTAGCATCAGGGCACATCCACAACAGTCTACAAAGATATGCAATGACATGTGCATACATCAAAGCCCAGTCCTGCCAGTAGGTTTTTACTTACACATACACACACAAAAAAAAAAAAATCTTCCACAAAGAAGTGAGAACAAGTGCACGAGTCATCCAAAAGCAGCATTACTTCTTACAAAAAAAAAAAAAATTGTCTTCTTGCTACTTGAATACATAGAGAATCTTTTTGATCTTTCAACAAGAGTGGAGGAGTGGCCTAGTGGTTAGAGTGGTGGACTTTGGTCCTGGGGAACTGGGTTCTATTCCCACTGCAGGCACAGGCAGCTTTGTGACTCTGGCAAGTCACTTAACCCTCCATTGCCCCAGGTACAAATAAGTACCTAAGCCGCATTGAGGCCTGCCATGAGTGGGAAAGCGCAGGGTACAAATAATAAATAAAAACTACTTAGGTCTAATTTATACATCCATCCTCACCCCAGACATGCAGCAAGAGACTATGTCCCACTTTCCAAAATACTTCTGTTCCCAACTTTACTTTTCACTGTCACCCTTCTTCCCTTTCAGATCATCAACACACCCATGTACTTTACTCAGGAAGTTCATCTTAAAGTTCCAGCTACTGAACATAAATATCCAGATCTTTCCAGCTTTCTGAGTTCCCTCACGTGTTTCAGCACAGGTTGCAAAGGTGAAGTTTCCTCCTATTCCTGGTCTGCTCCAGTGGCTTCCACTCTCGTCCCACCTTCTGCCAATGGAACCAGGCTTCTACTTGTGTAGCTTCTGGGTTGCGTTTGACGATTCCTTCCTTGATCACGAGCTGCCATAGCCCAGACTCTGCAGGGATTCTCTTATGCACACCTGCAACAGTCACTAAGGACTACTGTCAGTAAATGATGCTCAAATTTGGGCACTGAAAAAAAACAAATGAGCGTCGATTGCTATTCTATAAATGTCGCTCTGAGTTGGGCACCATTTATAAAATAGCACTTAGCGCCAGGATCTACACCCAATTTTGGACATGAGGATTTACACTAACTGAACTCTGGTATACCCCACGCCTAAATTAGGCCTGGATCTCCCAGATTCTATAGCAGTTTGCCCCTGACCCACTCATACCCTCCCATGGCCATGCCCCCTTTTCCATTGTGCACTAAGCAATTTATGCGTGCATAAGTACATAAAAGCATTAGTACATAAGTATTGCCATACTGGGACAGACAGAAGGTCCATCAAGCCCAGCATCCTGTTTCCAACAATGGCCAATCCAAGTCACAAGTACCTGGCAAATATCCCAAAATAGTACAACACATTTTATGCTGCTTATCCTAGAAATACTGTCAAACAATTAAAGACCGTCACTCCGTCCAGTTGTACAAAATAACAAAAAATATACACAGAGTGTATAGATGCAAATATAATAATCCTAGGGGCTAACAACTAAGGTGAGGTAGAGTCTCATATATATTTCACGATAGTCTTTCTTTCACTCAACAGGTGAATCACTTGTGTTGATTTCTTAATCATTGACTCAACCTCCACCATCCTAAGTTTATTAACAAAATATTGTGTAACTAGTGACTTGTATAACACACTTAATGCAATAATGCCCACTGCACTTATCTTAGGCAGGTAGGTGTGCTCTTAAACCCCTAGAAATAAGCAGTGGATTTTCCCCAAGTCCATTTTAATAATGGTCTATGGACTTTTCCTTTAGAAAGTCATCCAAATCTTTTTTAAACCCCGGTAAGCTAACCGCTTTTACTACATTTTCTGGCAACGAATTCCAGAGTTTAATTACACGAGTGAAGAAAAATTTTCCCCGATTCGTTTTAAAATTTGCTTCTTCGCATGCCCCCTAGTCCTAGTGTTTTAGGAAAGAGTAGACAAGCCATTCACGTCTACCCGTTCCACTCCACTCATTATTTTATAGACCTCTATCATTTCTCCCCTCAGCCGTCTTTTCTCCAAGCTGAAGAACCCTAGCCGCTTTAGCCTTTCCTCATAGGGAAGTCTGCCCATCCTCTTTTATCATTGTCGTTGCCCTTCTTTGTAACCTTTTCTAATTCCACTATATCTTTTTGAGATACGGCGACCAGAACTGAACACAATATTCGAGGTGCGGTCGCACCATGGAGTGATACAAAGGCATTATAATGTCCTCATCTTTATAGAATACTGCTCAGGAAGATGTGCGCACAAATTCAAATTGGCACTAACTGGCTTTTAATCTTTAATTACATTGTGTGTACAAATTGGCCATGCATTCAAATTTGTATGCACAATTTTGAGTATCATCTATAGAATTTGGGGTAAAGCCCAAAAGGGAAAAGCCAGTGGTACTAAATATTTTTTTGCAGCACTTCAAGTACATCTTAAACTCTCTCCATCGCTAAACAGTGAAGCTAGATATGTCACTAAAGATTTTAATTTTGTGGTTCTCCCACAGATCTCTCCGTGGCTCTTAGCCTTCTGCAAAAATAATTCTCTCTCTTGATAATTATCTACGTAGGCCACAATATCTTTCAGAGTATTGCTTCTCCGTGAACCCAACACCCTATTCAACATGTCTATCTTAAGCATGTGGCACTCAGACCCTTCCTTGTTTCCCACAGGGGGTACGATCTCCTGATACAGTCTCTGCACTGCCTATGCTGCATCACTGTAGGCCTCAGCTTCTGAAACACCTCTAATTCTGATATTATTTCTTCTTTTTGTTCTGCTTTCCATGTCTTCCAGTTTGTAGAGCAGATCTTGTATGGTTTGTTGCAATTTCAATAGATTTTTTGGGCCTGGACTAGTGTATCCTCCTGCTCTCCCATACGTCATTCTACCTCGTCCATGTGGCAACCGAGTTCCTCCGAGTCCGCATGGATTTTTCACTTCAGGGACTGGAGTTCTGTTTTCATTTCAGCTACCCCACTTCTACAGTTTGCCTTTGGTGAGTCTCTCCATCTGCTGCTCTATGTTACCTGGAAGGGCTGTAGCTGGTACTCTCAGCCTCGAATGCGCTTTCTCCAGATTCCCAACTTGTTACCATCGAACTGCCATGTGTGCTTCACTCTAACAGGTGTTCGTGTGCCCAGTTCAGTGTCTTTACCTCACCTACTCTCCCCCCCCCCCCCCCACTATGATATCGACAAGGTCACTCTCTCTTCACAGGACTTCAACATAGCCTCGCTGGGGTCAGGCATTGCAAAAGGCTGGGGGATTTGCTCTCTGTAGCACCACAGCTTCAACCTCTCACTGCCACATTCATCATCACTAACATCACCAGAAGTCCAACAAGAGCCTCTATGAAATACTCTTACTTAGTGTAAGGTACTGTATCCATAAGGTGCCCCCAACCAAAAATCCCTTCTCACAATATTAAGAAAAAGAGCACACTATGGGGGTTCTTTTACTAAGCTTTGCTAAGTTATGGGCTTAGCGTGCTCTTATGTGGGACTTTCCTGCACACGAAGCTCATTTTTAGCGAGGCCAATTTGAATTTTTGGGTGTGCACTGTTTACAATAGTGTGCACCCAGTTTAAAAAAATCATCATGGGAACGCTTACTGTTTCAAATTTAGGCGATATTAAGCCTCCCGCATTATGGACACACTAACCATTTAAGTACATAAGTATTGCCATACTGGGAAAGACCAAAGGTCCATCGAGCCCAGCATCCTGTTTCCAACAGTGGCCAGTCCAGGTCACAAGCACCTGGCAAGATCCCAAAAATGTACAAAACATTTTATACTGCTTATCCAAGAAATAGTGGATTTTCCCCAAGTCCATGTAATAACGGTCTATGGACTTTTCCTTTAGGAAGCTGTCCAAACCTTTTTTAAACTCTGCTAAGTTAACTGCCTTTACCACATTCTCAGGCAACGAATTCCAGAGTTTAATTACACGTTGAAAGAAGAAAAATTTTCTCTGATTCGTTTTAAATTTACTACATTGTAGCTTCATCGCATACCCCCTAGTCCTAGTATTTTTGGAAAGCGTGAACAGACGCTTCACATCTACCCATTCAACTCCACTCATTATTTTATAGACCTCTATCATTTCACCCCTCAGCCATCTTTTCTCCAAGCTGAAGAGCCCTAGCCGCTTTAGCCTTTACTCATAGGGAAGTCATCCCATCCCCTTTTATCATTGTCATCGCCCTTCTTTGTACCTTTTCTAATTCCACTATATCTTTTTTGAGATGGTACCACATGGTGGTAATGTGCATGCACAAGCTGATCAGTGCATTCATGCCCATTCTCTGACCCTGACACGCCCCCTCAAAAAACAACAAAAACAAATTACAATGCAGTTAGCACACACAGGGGTCCTTTCACAAAGGTGCGCTAGTGTTTATAGCGCTTGCTAATCATTAGCATTTAGCATGTTTTAATCATTAGCGCACATTATTGGGTTCTTTTACAAAGGCGTGCTAGGTTTTTAGTGTGCGCTGATTAGCGCACGCTAAATGCTAGAGACGCCTATAGGTTTCCTCTCTGGTGAAAAAATGTTTGTTTGTTTTTATAATGAGGAAGTTAAGATGTGTCTGGAACTACTTTGAATTAGACCAGTTCGGAATTTTGGTTCAAGCACTTTTGATTTCACAATTGGATTACTGTAATCTTATTTATTTGGGCTGTAATAAAAATCTTTTAAGAAAAATTCAGACCATTCAGAACACAGCAGTTTGTTTAATATCTTTGGTCTTAACAAGTTTGATCATGTCTCTTCAAGTTTTGTTAAATTGTATTGACTTCCAGTTGAGACTATTATCTTCTTCAAGTTAGCTTGTTCTCTTTTTAAGATATTGCATGGTCTAGCACCTAATTACTTGCATGATCATTTTCAATTTCCTACAGTGCTGAGGACTAGATGTTATGGAGACATATATTTTATTTTACTTTCCCATCCTTTAAGGGAAAAAGGAGATTACACTTATTTGAATTAATTTTGGCATTCCAGGAGTTGGAAAATGATAAAGGCTATCTTTAATTCTGCTTCATCTTATTCTGACTTTAGAATAAAAGATTAAAACCTTATTGTTTCAAAAATATGTCCTGATTACTGCTTTTTGATTTGATCTGATGCAATTAACTGTTTACTCCCAGAGTACTGTCTCTCATTTCTCAAAATTATGTTAACCGCTTTGAACTGTTAAGGTATTAGCAGGATATAAGACTAGTCTATCATTAATATTATCTCTTCGTCGGATACTACACTGGCTCCCAATTATGGACCGTATTACCTTCAAGCTTTGTACTCTGGTCCACAAAATAATCTATGGTGAAGCCCCGGATTATAAGATTGATTTGCTTGATCTTCCGGCAAGGAACAGAAACAGATAATCTCGTAATTATATGAATCTTCATTATCCCAGCTGCATCGGTCTTAAATACAAAACCACCTACGCGTCTAATTTCTCCTACTTAGGAACGCAGATGTGGAATGCATTACTGAACTGTGTGAAAATGCTGCATGATCATCAAGACTTTAGGCGCTCTTTAAAGACCTATCTGTTTTGTAAGGCCTACCCTACTGCTGCTACTCACTAGTCTCTACATTATATTGCCTCAAAGGACCATTTTGTTCCTTATTATTTTGTACCTTATTTTACACATGTACCCCTCCCTTACCTGACCCTATTTCTTATTGACTTGTAAGCCACATTGAGCCTGCTTGTGTGTGGGAAAATGTGGGATACAAATGCTGCAAATAAATAAATAAATAATCATTTATCATAATCACTAGCACACCTTTGTAAAAGGAGCCCTAGGTGCACATTAGGACCTGACACAGCTTTGTAAGAGGGCCCTAAAATCTATACGTAGTGTAATTCTCAAAACACTGTTTACCTGTGAAAATTGCCTTCCTTGTATGTGGGTAAAAGTATGTTTGTACTTTCACCACATTTTTGGGAAGGTGTCCCAGAGCTAGGGGAAAGGGGGAAGGGGAAAGAGGCAACAGCACACAGAGGCCCATTAACTAAACTGCATTAGGTGTTAACATGTTGACACACAGGCCAAGATGCACTAAAAAATCGTTAAAGCCCTTCCCTTACCGAATCGGTAAGGAACGGGCATGCATCAAGGAAAAGGAATGCAAATGAACTGCTCGTTGTAGCTCACTTGCATTCTCTATTCCATCGGTAAACAGACGGCCAGTCAGCTGGTCAAGCATGCACAGAGCAGCCAAGTGTTATGCTGGCTGCTCTGCGCATGCCAAATACGCCTCTGTGATGCGACTCAATCGTAGCAGGAGAGTGCAGCTGAGGACGTCCATCCAAAAAGACGTCCTTTTTGGACGTCCTCCCCCCCCCCCAATAATAAAAACGTCCTTTTTGGACGTGCTTCACTCAGCTAAGAGACCTTGAAGTCTTTGAGCCAATCACAACGCGTTTAGCTGAGCTAAACGCGCTGTGATTGGCTCAGACTTCAAGGACGCCGCTCCTCTCCCTCCACTCACCCCCCCTCCGTATGCCACCGGGCCAGGCCCTCACAGCGCCTCTCACCTCTGTGTGAAGGCGCTGCAGCAGGCAACAGCAGATCGCTTCCCTTTGGGCTTCCCTCCCTGTGTCCCGCCCTCACATAACTTATGTCAGACGAGGGCGGGCCAGGGAGGGAAGGAGGGAGGCCCGAAGGGAAGCGATCTGCTGTTGCCTGCTGCAGCACCTTCACAGGTGAGAGGCGCTGTGAGGGCCCGGCCCAATGGCAGACGGAGGGGGCGTGTGGAGGGGGGAGTGGTGGCGGTAGCAACAACCTCGACCTCAGGAGGGGCCCCGGGGCGCGGAGGATGACAGGGAGGCCAGGGCTGTGGGAAGCTGTGATTTCAAGGGAGGGGGGAGCAGCAATGGCGACCTCGGGGGGGGGGGGGGGATGGCGGCGGAAGGGAAAAAAAAAAAGAAAGCCAAGTGCTCATCAGGGACATCCATGTTAGGCACTTTAGAAGGACGTCCCTGACGAGCACTTGGCTTTTTTTTTTCGCTTCCCTCCTGAGCACTTGTTGGACGTTTTTTTTTTTCCTTTCCGATTCTCTCACAGCAGCCCCAACGAGAGGTGCAGACCTCCCGTTAGGGTTTCCACGGTAAGGAATCGGAAAATGGGTAGTGCATCTCATTACAATACGGTTTCTACACATTATAATACTAATTTGCTCATCTGCATTCCGTTTTTGTTATCTGCTACCATGATCGGAAAATGGCTAGAAGAAGCCTTTAGTGCATGCCAGGGTTTACTACTTGCTCATTAATGGCTCGTTAAGTTTAGTGCATCTGGCCCTCAATGCAAGGTAATAAAACAAAACAAATAGAAGAACTGCATTAACCACTGCATGTCACCACCTAAGGTAGAAAAATTGTTTATGGGGCAAGGAAGAGGTTGGAAGCATGCTTTGCAGTTAATGCAGGTGCTGTTAACACACTGTAGTGAACACTGTCCACATTATCGGTGCGGCCTGCCTTCCTCTTGAGTGTCAGGAAACCCCAATGGTTAACTGCAGAGTTTTGCAGCTACTGTGGATTAACTTTTGCTGTTAACATGGTATTGTAAATAGAACCCATAGTTTATGTTACCAAAATCATGCATGCTGTTTATGCCAGAAAAAAAGTACCTGCAGAAAAGGCAGGTGGAAATGCCAGTGGGTATGCTTCCCCTAGCTGCAATTCCACAAGTAAAGTATTCAAGCAATTTGTATGGGCCTACACAAATGTAGAAACCACCCAATAAATTCAATTAGGCAGATCTCTCTCTGAGAGAAATAAGTATACTGTACCTTTCTTTTCATGTCTAGTGTTAAATACATATTCTGGATAACAAGTTTTTCCTGTCGCAGCTCATTCAAAGCAAGACCATTTTGCTCATGCTCTGGAAGGAAAGAAAACAAATGGCTTCAAGAAAGGCAGGCTTTGTGGGGAAAATTCCTTTCCAGTTTTATTAATAATGTGGTCGCTCTTAACACTAATTACCCTTTCTAACAAATCTTTCCCTGTAACTGGTGTTTTCTGCAGACAGTGAGATAATCTGTCAAATATATGAACGATTGTCATCCAATTAGAACAGTGAGAATGTTTCCTAGCGAGAACTAAAAGCCTGGAAAGAAATTTGCTCATGCACAGCTGGTACTGTAAGGCCCACCTCCAGGGGGCGTAGCCAGACTTCGGCGGGAGGGGGGTCCAGAGCCACGAGGTGAGGGGGCGATGATTAAGCCCCACCCCCGCGCCGCCAACACACCCTCCCCCCACCGCCGACACAACCCTCTCACCCCCCTCCGCAGGACGTCAGACTCAGAAAGAGAACGAAGGAAGAAGAGGACCTCGGCTGGCGGGGGTTGGGGTCCCCCACCAGCAAAGGTAAGCGATGGCGGGTTGGCGGTGGGGGGGGGGGGGGGTCAAGAGGGTCATCGGCAGGGGGGGCCAGGGCCAAATCTACGGGGGCCCACCTCAGTAACATACTATAGGTAATGGGAATAAAATTGTTTTTAAAACCCAAGGAGATCATAAACATTGCGGTTGATACGTGCTGTGTTGCATATATGAGATGACAATCAAGATATTGTGGAGTGGAGGAGTGGCCTAGTGGTTAGAGTGGTGGACTTTGGTCCTGGGGCACTGGGTTCGATTCCCACTGCAGGCACAGGCAGCTCCTTGTGACTCTGGGCAAGTCACTTAACCCTCCATTGCCCCAGGTACAAATAAGTACCTAAGCCGCATTGAGCCTGCCATGAGTGGGAAAGCACGGGGTACAAAAGTAATAAAATTAAAAAAAGAAAAAGTAAACCAAGGGGACAGTACTATGACTGATTTATCATGCTGTCCATGGAATACACCAGCCTCATGTAAGCAACTTTGCTTTCTTCATGAATAGGGAGAAATCAGTCCCATATACGGGAGACGCTCAAACTAAGTCTCTTAATCACGTTCTCCTTAAGACAACCCCCACAAAACATTTGACTCAAATTTTATTAGCTCGACTAAGTTAAAGGAGGGCACTATAACTTAGCTGAGCCCTTCCAGAAAAAGAAGTGCTTCTGAGAATTAGCAATGGAATGTTGGGGGGCAGTGAGGAGGTTTTAGGTGTGGGGGAAGGTGATTGGATGAAGTAGGAGAAGTTTGAGCGGGAAAGGAGCTGAAGGCAGTAGTCAGCTGAAGAGAGGAGAGTCTTGTGAAATTTTCTATTTAAATTAATTATTAAAATTGCCCACCCCATCCACCACAAAGGTTTTGGATGGTTAGAAAGTTTTAGGGTCTTGTATTATTGTAGGTTTTGTCGAAGCTTAAGAGTTTGTGATAGAAGTTAAAAGAAGTGAGTTGTGATTGTTAGAAGTGTAAGCGGTAAGGCACGTGTGATACCACCGTGCTTTTAGGTTAAAAGAAAAGAGGTTTCAAAAATAATTTAAATTATTGCAGTCTTGCGTTACCACAGGCTGTGAAGAGATGAGTTATATATTGAATGTATGGACTAGTATGACACCGTCTGGTCCTGTTCAGTTATTTATGTTCATTTGTTCATAAAAGTTTTATTTATAATAAAGCTGCAGCCAAGATTTGCCACCTAATAGTTGTCAAGTCTGAGTTATTATGATTCATTTGTGATTTATGTTCTGATTGGGGAAGGTGCAAATGCCTAAGTTATTACACAGACATTTCTCTTTTAGTACTGACTGTCCAAACGAAAGACCCTGTTTACTAAGCCATGCTGTAGGCTCACAAACCTTTTAGCGCGCTAATGCTAGAGACAAGACACCCATAGGAATATAATGGGCATTTCTATCAATAGCATGCGCTAAAAAGTTTGTGCGACTACAGTACGGTTAGTAAACAGGGAACCTAGGATAAAGTAGTGTGGTTGCTGTATTAGTCCATTTTAAGGGTAATAAATCAGAAATAAAACCAATCACTTTAACTTACCTACCATCTGTCCTTGCTACTCCTTCTCTAGCAATGTAACATAGGGAACTGATTTTGTTTAAAATTGAAGTCTAAAATATATATTTTTTTTACCTGGGCTCAGCTATCTTTTCTGCCGTCATCTACTATGTTACTTTCTATTACCTGATATAGGCTACCAGTTTACATGGCTATTCCAATTTGTTACGTGATGACATCATACAGTTCCTAGGTTACAGACTTCTGTATGTGTTAGGCAGGAACTGCTAAAGAATGTTCCGGACCTTTTCAAGAAGCTGTTGTAGAGATTATAAATATCTAATCTGGTTTTGTTGCCGTCTTTTCTCAGGACCTGAGTCAATGCGTGTGCAACTAAAGAATCAAGGATCCAGGATCCACAAGTCGGTGTTTAATAATCATTACTAATTCTGATGTTTTTTCCCCAAATGCTAACCAAAGAAAACAGAATGACAGCAAAAATACAAGTGTATTTATTTAGTGTATGAATTTAGAACTAATCATTTTTTTCTTTTCCTTTTTAGAACTGACTTTTTACATGTCTTCATGAATGCATAACCCGCCTTATGCTTCCATCCCTTCATGTAGGTTATCAGAAGGTCTGATATGGCCATAATAAGGGGCCCTTTTACAAAAGCGGCGGTAAGCCAACGCGGGCTTACCATTCACTAAAAAGGGAAATACTGCCGAAGCTGCCACAGCAGCTCGGTGGTAGTTCCCACTCACAGCGTGTGCCATTTCCACACGCTGCTTACAGCAGTTTAGTAAAAGGGCCCCTTGGTGATAAGGAGGGTTTAATGTTGGAACCAAGCTATTATGCTTTCAGCAAATTTTAAATAATGCATAGAAAATCTATTTAAACCCTCTAAGAGCCATAAGTAAGGATTGATTTCACTCCCCAACCCCTACCACAGTGAGTTTATTTTTCTCACAAGACCTGCTACAATCTCTCACCTCTGCTCTGCAAGGTTTTCAGTTTGAAATCGTATTCATCTTGTATATCTTCCAGGCTCTTAATATCTTGCTCTACTTCCTACAGAAAGGAAGAAAGGAGTACCAGTGACACAGATCGGCCTGGTATTGCAGAATTCCATCTCAGTACAAGCCAAATACTCACAGCTCTAAATTAAAAAGGCACACGGCAGTAATGTCACATGTGGAAAAAGCTTTATAAAGAAAGTTCTATGTGTGCAATATGGCTCTTCTAAAACTCCACTGGGTGATAAGGGGGGGGGGGGGTATCTACACACACATAAAAAATATATATATATATATGGCAGCATACTGCAAGACTGTGCCTACTTTTACTGTATGTGATCTGTTTGTAGCCATTCCTGGAAGTATATTTGGGAAGAACACTGGTTTTTATATTAAATATGCAAACAACAAATGCACAGAGATATAAATTTGTGCAAGAGGATCTGTGTGCTATTAGGAATATATTTCTGAAAACCTAAAGGCTCCGATGTTGCCTTTTGAACAACCCATATAGGTGCTCCGTTATGAAATTATCCCCACCTGTATCTCCAATTTGTGCTAAACAGCAGAGGTTAAAAACACCACACACACCACCACCACAACAAAAATACAGCTGAAATTAGAAAATATCACCCCACTACACTTGCAGAGGTTAATTTTATAACAGATTGAGTATAGCCTATTTCTGGAGCTATTATTATAAACCCACATAGCCACGTACATGACTTCATAAAATAGTGCCTAGACAGAATGCACAAATGTTACACATGCTTGAGAGCAGGCGTAAATGTTAATGCACACAGAGTTGGTCTTTTTAAAAGAACACGATGTATGTTTTAAAGATTTATATAAGGATTTTAATTTACAATTTAAAAGATTCAAGAAGGATGTAAAATGTTTTAAATATGAGAAATATAAGCGTGATGAGATGGATTATAAGCATAAGTCAATGTACCCGTCGCAACAAAAAGAAAAATAGACTGATTTAATGGATCCAGGGATAGGAGTAGGAATACATTTAGAATGGAAACTAAACCACTAACAATGACAACCAGGATTCTTAGTCAGTCCAGATAAGCAGAGTAAATAAACTAAAAAAGGTTTATTGTCAAAAAACTAAAGTTCTACTATGGTAAAGGCATTTGTATTTAATAAAGCAGCACATCTTTTAGACTGTTTGTCTTCTGTAACTTCGCCTTGTTTGCGGATCTTCTGCTGCACATTTTTTTTTTAATTTATAGAAGATTTTATTAATCATTGCATAGGATAACCAGTCCAAACTCAATGAGAGAAAGTATACTTTCGTAACACAGTATGAATCTAACATTGCACATTTTTAGTCCCCGTTGTTTAAGAAGTTTCATTGGCTCCCAGTTGAGCAACAAATAATACACAAATTGCTAACACTTGCTTTTAAGACTAATTGGTCTGGTCTCCCCCATTATTTGGCAACCTTGACCATCCCTTATTCCCTTTCTCGCCTTCTCTGTTCGATAAATGACCACCGTGTAGTTCTACCAAGCCCCAAATCAGAACACCTGGAATTCCCTAGACATCATGTGTGTGTGTGTGTGTGTGTGGGGGGGGGGGGGTTCTGCACCTTTTTATTGGAATTCTCTCCCTCTCGCTATCTGTGCTGAACTATCATTTAAAAATTTCAAATCTGCAATAAAAACTTGACTTTTTCAACAAACATTTGGCGTTACCTAGGAGTTATAGGAGGAGTTGCATCTTTCTCTCTGTTTTTAAGTTTTTTGCTCCTGACCTTCCCTCCCTGGTTCCTACTGTTACCTCTCCATCTACTCTATCATTTGTCTCACCAATTCTACCTTCTTTAGAAGTTGTTTTGATTGGATTGGTTGTACTTGATGTATGTGGAACGGTTCTTTTCTATCTGATATTGTAGCTCCTTTTCCACTTTTACATTTTTTAGTCTGTACACCACCCAGATCTGTCAGTTAGCTTGGGCGGTATAGCAAGTTAAAAAAAACTATGAACAGAGGCATTCCTGCAGGTGGGAGTTTGCACTTCCATCTGTATTTTATGAAATATATGCATAAGCGTATAAAATGACACTATAAAATTGTGTAGGCAGTCTTTTCCTAGCAAGCAGACAGGTATTACTTACGCACTCTTCTACCCCACAGGCTAGGTGACCCATTTACAAAATTATCCTCATAAAAATGTCCAAAAAAGATGCCACTTTATGCCTATTTTGCAAAGGCTACACAGTAAAACAGGGAAAAGACGCACATTCACTCTGTTCAGCCCCCCCCCCCCCCCCCCCCCAAAATCATTGAATGGGTTGCAGTTTATAGAATACACTCTTAAGTGGAAAGACACACGGAAATTTAAGCATGGCCATTTGCACCAACAAAAACATGGTGCAAATGCCTATGCCTAAATTTACACGTGGAGCATCATTATTCTGTAATTATGTGCATAACGAAGCCACATCCCATTTCACCCCAAAACGCCTAAGACCCTCCCATTTCCGTGACCATTTAGGAATGCACATAAATTTTAGGCATGGATCCCTCAACTAACTTTACATGCGTTGGTCCTAATTAAATTTAATTAGTGCCAATAACTGCTTGTTAAAAAGTCAATTATTGGCATTAATTGGCTTATTATTCTATTACTGCACATGCAAATTATGGCACCTTAATAAACTGAAGGGAAGTACATTGACTGACATGCTTAATGATACCCAAGGGTTTATCCAACAGTGAAGGTGAGGGCAAGGAGAGGAGAAAAATACTCTTACAATGGCTATTAGACCTGTAACGTAATGTAATGGAGCTCTGAACATTACTTACTTGAACTTTGTTCTTCAAATCTTTAACGTTCAGATCCATCTCCCTCTGCTTGTCCTGCATTACAGCATTGTGTGTACTCCCCACCTGATCCTGTTATAGAGAAATAAACAGCATCATTTTGCTTTCAGCTGCTAGATTGCCTTTGGGTCATTTTGCCATGTTTGCTCTTACACAAAGTAATATAGCAACAATAATAAATGCAAGAAAGGAATGTAAAAAAGATATTCATATCCTAACACACTGAGGACCCTTTTCAGCATTAGCGTTTTTAGCACGTGTTAAAAATTAGCATGAGCTAACCATGTACATACCCACAGGAACATTATGGGCATCTACATGTTTAGAGCACACTAAAAACGCTAGCGTGCCTTTGTAAACAAGGCCCAAAACCTCTTAAATCGACGTAAGTCAAAACTTGTGACCAGTAGCCTCAGCCATCAGAGCTTCAGCTTTGACTACTATGGATTCATGTATCGTTCACTAGCATTTATATTTCAATCATCCTTATAATAGTAAAACCTAAAACCTGCAGTCACTGAACTCACACTTATACTAGGGCCTAGATTCATGTTCGGGGAAGCAAGCTTCAAGACAGAGGGCAGTGGTTGGAAATAGTGATTACCAGAATATCATCTTCGATGAAGCTATTACTAATACTCCAGCACTTCAAAACTAGCTGTTCTCAATCATATCCTTAGGACACACTCATCCAGTCAGGTTTTCTGAATATCATAAGAACATAAGAGTAGCCAAACTGGGTCAGACCAATGGTCCATCTAGCCCAGTATCTTGTTTCCAACAGTGGCCAAGCCAGGTCACAAGTACCTGGCAGATACCCAAATCATGGTAACACTCCATGAAACTTAATCCCAGGGCAAATAGTTGCTTCCCCATGTCTGTCTCAATAGCAGACTATGGACTTTTCCTCCAGGAATTTGTCCAAAACGTTTTTAAACCCAGATATGCTAACCGCTATTAGTAAATCCTCTAGTAAAGAGTTCCAGAGCTTAACTATTTGTTGAGTGAAAAAAATGTTTCCTCCTATTGTTTTAAAAGTATTTCCATGTAGCTTCTTTGAGTGTCCCTAGTCTTTGTACTTTTAAAACAAGTAAAAAATTGATTTACTTCTACTCATTCTACACCACTCGGGATTTTGTAGACCTCAATCATATCTCCACTCATCCATCTCTTTTCCAAGCTGAAGAGCCCTAACCTCTTAGCCTTTCCTCATAGAGAGGCGTTCCATCCCCTTTATCATTCTGGTCGCTCTTCTTTGAACCTTTTCTAATTCTGTTATATCTGTTTTGCAATACAGCAACCACAACTGAATGCAGTATTCAAGGTACTCAATATCCACAATGAGAATTCAATAGTGAATGCAAATTTATCTCATGCATGCTCATTGTGGGTAGCATGAAAACTGACTGGCTGGGTATGTGCTGAGGACTAGGTTGAGAACCACTGTTCTAGACATATTGCTATACAGCTACATGTAAGACAGTCCCTGCACTATGGAGTTTTGAATCTACGTATGCATGCAACTATGGAACGCATTACCGAAGGCCATAAATTCAATACATGACCTAACAAACTTCCTTAGACTACTGAAAACGAACCTGTTCAAGAAGGTTTACCATAATGCTCCATCTTAAATACAAAATAAATAGACTTTACACGAACTAGACAAGGCCGAACTCTTGTCACTTGACTGTTTAACCTCACTGCTATTAAAGAAAGCTACACAATACGCACTACCAATCTATTTCCTAAATTGAAGATGACATCTCAATAGTCGATGACCTAACTTATGCTACAACTCATTTTATCACTTAGAAACCTCTATACAATGCCATAATGCAATCCTCTGTACCATGTATGTATGTATGCACCTTGATGCAAAATCATTTGTATGCAATACCATAATGTATTCCTCTTTACCATGTATGTATACACCTAAATGTATTACCATTTGAAATTCTGTACCCAGAAATGGCGATCGCCATCACGGCATAATGTAAGCCACATTGAGCCTGCAAATAGGTGGGAAATGTGGGATACAAATGCTACAAATAAATAAATAAATAAAATACAAGATAATAATCAGAGAGAAGAACAGAGGGTGAGAAGACTGACAGAAAAGCTGGAAGAAGGACTAGACTAAGGTAAACAGAGGCGGTAGGACATAACTGAAGATCAAAAGTGGAAGGCAAGGTTAGGGATAGACCCAGAGCAGGATGTTTTGCAGCATGACAGGCAGCGTTACATCCAGCTCATGGGATATAGACCCTCTAGAATAGGGATTCTCAACTCAGTCCTCAGGAAATACACAGCCAGTCAGGGTTTCAGGATATCCACAATTAATTTGCATAAGATAAACCTAAATGAACCATTGCTCTAGAATGTGGGACAAAGAGGGGCATTTTCGAACGGGGACGCCCATTTCTAAGGGCGCCCATCTCTAAGGATGTCCTGGCGAAGGTGCAGGGAAACTCGTATTATCAAAACAAGATGAGCATCCATCTTTCGTTTCAATAATACTGAGGAACGCCCAAATCTCAACATTTAGGTTGACCTTAGTGATGGTCGTCCCCGATTTTTGACCATAAGGAAAACCAAGGACGCCCATCTCAAAACCTACCAAATCCAAGGCATTTGGTCGTGGGAGGAGCCAGCATTCGTACTGCACTGGTCCCCCTCACATGCCAGGACACCAACCGGACACCCTAGGGGGCACTACAGTGGACTTCACAAATTTATCCCAGGTGCATACCTCCCTTACCTTCGGTGCTGAGCCCCCCAACCCCCCCCCCCCCAAAAAAAAAACCCCACTCCCCACAACTGTACACCACTACCATAGCCCTAAGGGGTGAAGGGGGGCATGGGTCTGGGTCCGCCTGCCTGAAGTGCACTGCACCCACTAAAAACTGCTCTAGGGACCTGCATACTGCTGTCATGGAGCTGAATATGACATTTGAGGCTGGCAAAAAACATTTTTAAATTTCTTTTTTGGGTGTGAGGGGGTTGGTAACCACTGGGGGAGAAAGGGGAGGTCAACCCCCATTCCCTCTGGTGGTCATCTGGTCAGTTTGGACACCTTTTCGAGGCTTGGTCGTAAAAAAAAAATGGACCAAGTAAAGTCAGCCAAATGCTCGTCAGGGACGCCCTTCTTTTTTTCCATTATCAGCCGAGGACACCCATCTCTTAATCACGCCCCAGTCCCGTCTTCGGTACGGTGCCGACACACCCCCGTGAACTTTGGTCATCCCCACAATGGAAAGCAGCTGAGGGAGCCCAAAATCGGCTTTTGATTATGCCGATTTGGGCGACCCTGAGAGAAGGACGCCCATCTCCCGATTTGTGTCGGAAGATGGGTGCCCTTCTCTTTCGAAAATTCCCCTGAAAGTAAACCAACAGTCAGGGCTGCAGAGAGGGAGGGCAGGGGTAGCAATATTCCCCAGGTCCGGCCTCCAAGTGGGGGCCTGGCACTGGGGTCTGTCTCTCTCCTGCACCTGTCGGGACCCAGGTGATTGTGTTAACGCGATAACCCGGTCCCAGCACACAGGAGCAGGAGACAGTCAGACCCTGGCACCAGGCTCCCCTTGGAAGTTGGGGAGAAGCAGACACACTGACACAGGAAAGTAAGGGGTGGGAAGCGGTGGCGGCCTGAGTGAGTGAGCGAAGTTAAGGTGGCAGCAGCTGCATCCCGAGTAAGGGGGACGGCGGCTGCGGCCCGAGAGGGGGGGGCGGTGGTGGCTGCGGCCAGAGTGGTGGTGCGGCTGCAGCCAGAGTGGACAGAGCGGTGGCTGCAGCCTGAGTGGGCGGAGAGGCAGCTGGGATCCAAGTTGGGGGGGGGGGGGGGGAGACAACGATTGCAACAGCCCTGTCCCATGCCCAACTCTGTCTCTCAGTGGCCCTGTCAACACTAGCTCTGCTACAGACATGACACACTGTCCCAGCTAAGTGGGAACCTTATTTGGGGTCACTACTCACATTTTGGAAACCATCAACTTTGAAATCATTCACAAGTGATCTATATTGTTTGCATCCTCCACATTAAATAAGGTAATGATAAAGTGGGTTTATCGAATTACCACTTTACTCACTGTAAGTCTCATGCCCTTAATTACAGGAATGTTTTATATGTTTTAATGCATACTGTTAAATACATATTTTACTGTCTTGTAATTGAAAATTGCTTATGCCCAGTTTATACTTGCTGTATACCGCCTTACATGAATTTATTCAAAAAGGAGGTAAATAAATCAATAAATACCACAGCAGAAGCTAAATTACAACAGGGCTTTACAACAGGAATTTTCAAACAGTTACTCTATTTATTTCATAAATTGGGTATGTACTGGTGGCTGTGCTTATTCTGCCTAGCACAGGATTCATAAAATTGACAATCAAATGTCTGACTACACCAACAAGTGGAAGTGGTCAGACTTTTACTAAGCACTATCACATCTACAAGTAAAGAGCAAGAGGAAATACCTGCTCAAGTCTTTGGGCATTCTCCAATATTTTCTGCTCTTCCTTCAGACAGTTGTTAATGATCATGGCCATCTGCAATGGATCTTCAAGAAAATTATCCTAGAGATATAACAAAGAAAAAGCATGTGAAAGAAAATGCTGCTTGGACATGATGTATCAATAGCACTAGAGTGGGGAAAGGCAAAGATTCAAAGAATGCAAATACATCTGGTTTACAGGAGTGTTGAGAAAGCCCAGATTAAATTTGTAATCCTCCACATCTCTCTTTCTTTCTCCTAATGTTGGTCATCTCTGCATTAGACAATCTTCTCTATACAATGGTAATAAAAGTAATTTATATTCTTAAAAGGTAGAAATTGTTGTAATGAAAATAATTCTGACTTAACAGGAATGAACTAACCAGTTCATCTTCCTGTGATGGGGTAATAGGCTCTCACATGATATGGCAGGTATAAAAGATTAAAACCAGGCCTCAAAGATATGTTTTATTTTTATGTTTATTACGGAGAGGAGTGTGGTAGCCATGTTAGTCCACTCTTAAGGTTATCAATAGAAATCAAACAAAATAAAACATGGAAAAGAAAATAAAATGATACCTTTTTTATTGGACATAACTTAATACATTTCTTGATTAGCTTTCGAAGGTTGCCCTTCTTTGTCAGATCGGAAATAAGCAAATGTGCTAGCTGACAGTGTATATAAGTGAAAACATTCAAGCATTACTATGACAGTCTGACAGGGTGGGAGGATGGGGGTTTATTACAAAATCTTGATATACCACCTTATCTGGCAAGCAAGCCTTATCTGGTGGTTTACAAACAAAGGTATCAAAAAAGAGAAAATAGGAAAGGAACACCAATGATCCAGATAGGACAGGGGACAAAACCATTCGAAAGAGAGAAAAAAAAAAAAACCCAAATAGAACTCAACAAGCCTGAAAGGGCCAACTAGGACTGTGGCTGATGTATAGGAATTCAAAGCATGTGCCCAAAAGCCATCTCATAACAGTAAGTCTTTGAAGACACTTGCCCCCTGATATTCAGCCAGCACTTTGACAGCCCGTTGCCAGCGTTAAACCCAGATATTCAATGCCAGGCTGTTTCCAGTGATGGGCAGCTGTATTCTGTACGATTTCCAGTTTTTTCTGATATTGACACTTAATACTGTTACAGTAATCCAAGTGAGGTAGGACTAACATTTGGACTAGTAGTGCAAAAGCTTTTTGGTCAAAGAACGGTCTGACTAAACGTAGCTGCCTCATTTTGAATAGTGATTTCTTCCATAGCCGATTAATATGGAAAGGGAAAGTGAGTGAAAAATCAAGCAAGACCCCTAAATACTCTGGTTTCAGATTCGACTGTAAAGCTTTGACCATTGGACAAAGATATTGATCATGGGACCTCAACTCCCTGATTTCGGAACCACAGGACCTTGGTTTTTTGTGCAGTTTCAGTTTATTGGTCAGGGCCCAGGTGCTAACAGCAGTCATACCATTCGCTAAAGAGTTGGATATTTGTTTGATGCTGTTACTAGTAAGAGAAGCAAGATGTCATCCGTGTAGGATAATAGTAGTTCATTAAGACCCAGGTGTACTGAGGCAAGGGATGACATCAGTGAGAGAGAGGAGATCCCTGCGGGACCCCGCAGTTAGTAGACCAGTAGTTGGAAAGTTGGTTGTTTTGCTTGACAGAATAGCTTTGATTTGAAAGGAATTTGCTGAACCATTTGAGCACAGTCCCTGTTATTCCTATCTGATCCAGGCATTCAAGTAGCAATGTGTGGTCAACCGCATCAAATGCCGCTGATATATCGAACTGGAGAAGAATTATTTGGTCACTTTTGCATAGGTGTTGTTTTACATACGTAGTTAGAACTAGCAGTAATGTTGCTGTACAATGTGACCAGTGTAAAACAGACAATTTTTCCAGATAAAAAGAGAGTTGTTTACTAATGTAGGTTTCTAATGCTTTAGTAAAACAGGGTATGCTTGCCACTGGACGGTAGTTTGCAGGCAATGTTACATCTAGCCCAGATCCTTTCAGTAGTGGACGGAGAACAATTTTGCCCATATCAGGGGGAAGAGAGCCAGTTTTTAACGGCTCATTGAGATCATTGAGTAACCAGTTTACTGCTTCCATAGGGATGGATTTGAGTAGGTGTTTTGGGCATTGTTCCAGGGAGCAGTTGGCTCTGGAGCATTTCAATGGTATTGATCTTACATCCTCAGCTGTTAGTGGTTGAAAAGATTCCCAGTTTTTGGTCAGTTTTGAGTACTTGGGTTGCAGGATCTCTAGCGATTAAGGCTGAATTACGGGTTGGGCTATTTTCCTCTGTTGGAATAGCATTAGATAGTTCAGACCTCTAATTTGGGGGATCTTATTGGCAAAATGATCAGAGAGGTCCTGGGTGGTGGGACACGTTTTCTGTGAATGTTCATCCTTATTAGTGGAAGCTAGTGTTTTAACTAAGGAGAAAAGTTTTTTGTAGTCAAGATAATCTTGACCTATTAGGCTGCTATAGTATTGGCATTTTGAGTCAGCTACCTTCTTTTTGTATTGTCGGAAGGCCAACTTTCAATTTGATTTATCAGTAGTATCCTTGTTCTTTCTCCATTGCTTTTCAAAGCATCAACATTCCTTTTTTAGGATGGATAGTTCCTCTGTAAACCATGGCAAATTTCTGGATGTCTTGACCTTTTTAGTGGTAAATGGAGCAATTTTGTCTAGTATGGCTTTCACCTTGGTGTCCCAGCGGGATTTGACTGAAGCATGTGTAGGAGATGCAGTAGTGAGGGAATCTGTTAGCTCCGACCAGAAAGTGGCCTCGTTGATTTTACCTCTGGTGGAGATGAGTTTGGATGACTTGTGTCTGGTTAAGCTTGACATACAGATATCAATAGTGAAATCCAGTTGGAAATGGTCAGACCATGGTACTGGATTCCACTTGAATGAACTAATCAAGCTATTAGGATAGGACATCATTTTCCAAGTGTAGTTAAAATAAAACTAACTCACAGATTATAGGTATGAACTTTACAGTTTCTAGTTCTGAAATCCTTGGATGGTCCAATTGATGCAGGTTGCTGTAGGCTTTTTCTATGTTGTCCAGGAGGAGGGTTAGATGTAAATATAGATCCAGCACCGATCACAGGGCATGAGGAGAGTTATTTGTAATATGAAGGGAAGATAAAAGTTTCTTTTCTCCAGCCAAAATAAATGAAAGAAGTTCAAAGTAAAATTGAGGACTGGTGCCTCAACACAGGCTGAGCAGAAGTCAGTAAAAGTTGAAAAGAGGCCCACTGTGGCAGCAGCTGGCTGCAGGACCTCACAAAATGTAGCACACACAGGTTGCTTGTAAAAATCAAAACACTTTATTTATGTACATAAAGGGAAATAGACAGCTTTGTTTCCTCTGTAATCGCAAGCAGAGTCCCAGTTTCAGTAGCCTGTCTCTGACATGGCTCCAAAGTTCAAACAGCCAAGGGATAATTGGCCTACCTTGGCAGTTACCTCTCATGTAATATCTGGAATCCCAGGAAGCATAGTTTTGAAGCTTCTTAAAACTCAGGGGGTACTTCTTGAGCTAGAGCCATGCCTCTTCCCTGAACTCCCCTCAGGTACTGCAGCTAAGCCAGAACACTCTGAGAGGATCCTTCCTCAGGGCCTCCCTGTTCTGCTCTGCCAGAGGGCTTTTAACTTCCTGCTGTCTGCTTGACCCCCGCCATTCTGGCCAAACAGGCTAACAACAAGCTAACATACCTGTTCTAAAAGTGGCACTGCTTCAATGAGGGAGTATTCCTAAGGAAACCCTGCTTTGTACCACCCATTCCCTCAAACACGCCTACTGTGAATTTTTACCTTGGAGGGATTTAAATGTCTCTATATCTCCCCATCCCACCTTTCTTCCAAAATATACATATTGAGAAGATGAAGGCCATTGACAATTTTAGTAGTGGCTCTCTGGACCAACACTATCCAGTTTATACCTCTTTGAAAGCTCCAAATGAAGTCTCAGAGACTTACAAGAAGGCGCTATCATCTCCTTTTTCTTGCCAGCTATTGCTCTCCTATGCATCCAAGAACCCCTCTAGCTTTTTGTGTTGCCTTTTCTATTTGTTTGGCTGCCTTAATACCAGGTACAACCAGTGCTCCAGAGCCCACTTTTCTTTCATGCACAGAAGAACTTCACCCTCTATACTATAAAGATCCCTTCAGATTTTGCAGCTCAAATGTATGACCCTGCATTTTACTGTCACACTCTAGGTCAGTGTTTTTCATTGCAAGGCCCAAGCACCAGTGGTAGCCTCCATTGATCCTAAAGTGTGGCTCTCTGACTCTTTCCCCAATGCACATTCTCTCCCTACCTTTTTCCTCAGTCTTGCTGCTGGCATTAACCTCCATAAGAGTTCTTCTGCTTAATATCTGTACAGTGTAGTTCTCACCGAGTATGAGCTATGTGCTGCCCAAAACCTTCTATTATCACAAGATAGAGCACCATGCAGTTGAAACCTACTGAGAGATATATGGTGCTAGAAGAAAACAGAATAGCTATTCAAAGGATGGCAAAGAGAAAGTATAGGGGAGGGGAGATCCAGCTTGAAGGAGATAGCGGTAGAGAAGAACTAAAGCAGAAGAGACCCCTTTTGCAAACAACAAACACACACACAAAAAGGGGGGAGTGACCACTGATGTTCCAACTCAGGGATATTTATTAATAAACCAAGAACACATATAAACACCCTACAGATGACTCGACGCAGGGTGTAGAGACATGAGGGTAGAGATAGATAGGGTACCCGCCGCTTTGTCTGGTGATGATCTTGGCATTCACATTGAACTTTTTTGAGAAACTGGCTCTCACTTGAAAAAATAGTGCAGACATCTGCTCTAGATCAATCTTCATGTTTCTCCATCTGGAAAGAATGCCTTAAAGAATCCCACTGGAAGTTGCAAACAAGGTCAGAGTAACTCCCGGATACAAGATTATACACCTATTGGTACCCTCTCTCCTACAATTAAAAATGTACCCTGCCATACCAAAATCACTTCTGTAACCTGCAAGTGGAAATGCTCTGAAACTGTTCATGGACACCAGGAAGGGTTCACATCCTCCATAACAGATGAGCTGCAATCCGTTCCATTAGTAGCTGAAGTATACAACATTTGAACCTATAACATCCTTGTTCACCCTGCTCGCCTGTCACCCTAGAAGAGTAGCACGCCTCATCTTTAACTTGTTACCATGCTGGCCAAAGTCATTTCCAGAGGTGGGAATTGTAAACTCAAAAAAAAAAAATAAAAAAAGTCAGAGAATGTATTTTAGGTTATTCTCGTCTTAGTGCTCTCAACATGTTCACCTGTTCTGAAAGCAATTTTAAGTAAAATTGCATGCTAAAAATCTACAAAAGGTTTAAACAGATGGTCTCCTCAAGCAATTCTCCAGTGTCTGCATTACCCATCTAGAGACTGCATACTTTTTAGATCAGGGGTTCTCAATCCAGTCCTCAGGACATATCCAGCCAGTCAGATCTTCAGGATATCCACAATGAATATGCAAAAAATATCCTGAAAACTTGACTGCTGTGGGTGTACTGGAGACTGGGTTTGAAAGCCACTGTTTTAGAGACATTTTGTATTAGGTGATAATTTCTACATTTCCTTTTTGGAATTCAACTTTGGTACAATTTTAGTGAAGCTTCCAAAAGGCTCTAAAATCCCTCATAGACATGACAAAGTGCACCAATGGTTCCCCACTGTTATGCAACTGTGACATGAGAAGGAAAGCAACAGAATCAGTACAAACCCTTTTAAGTACATCAACTGCCTGCTTCTGCATTTTCTGCTCATTTTATACATTTTTTTAACTATTTCAACTCCATAACATTTTTTGCTAATTCATTTTAAATTAAGAAAAATAAATCCAAACTCTTCATTTCATACGTTAAAAAGAGAGACTGTACCTGTAGATTTCGTTTGCTTTTCCGGATGTTGTGTTGCAGCAGAAAGTTACTCTCCAATGCAAAACGGCTGTACTGGTCATCTAGCTGTGACAGGAGGTCATGGAACAGTAAGGTCGCAAAGGACACATTGGTGGCTGCATGTTCCCTAGAAGAGCACATAAGGAGCACTGACACATCTAAACTAGAAATATCAGAGGTAGCTGGACAGAAGATTAAGAACCTGGAAACAGAATTCCTAAACATCCATGGTTTAAAAGGTCAGAAAATCTAACCTTTGACAAAATATGACAAGGTTTGAAAAGGAGGGTGTCCAAAAGCATTCCTTACTAGTACTTCAAATTCCACAATCTGTTGATGTGATTGAATGAAAGACATGAGAGAGAGAGAGAGAGACAGCTGTGGCAAAGGATCAATTTTCTGGGTGAGAAAGGCAAGGGGTGATTTTTTTTTTTTTTGCATGAGACAGAGGCTTCTTGTGTGTCTGAGTGAAACTGAGGCTTATGTTCTGTATATTGGAAAGGCAGCTGGAGTTGGTTTGTGTTGGAGACAGAGATGCTGTCACTGTATGGGTGTATATATGGGCTGGGATATACTGTATGTCGAGAGAGAGAGAGAGAGAAAAGCAGAGGAGGCAGCATGTATTTCTGTATGTCCAGGGCAATTTCCATCCATCTGCTTTTTGCTCTTACATGCAGAACTTTCCTTGATGGTTAATTTATGCGTGTAAGTCAGAAGCTCCCAAACTGTGCGCTGCACCACCCTGGTGCGCCGCAGCAAACTCTCAGGGGTGCCATGCAAATCCCTACCTCCCTCCCGCCATCACACGAACTACTATTGCTCCCCCAATCCAGCATCTGCCTCCTCTCTGTCCCCGCTCCCCTCACACATACCCATCCCTGCCACTGCCACTTCTCTAGATGACAAGCAGCGGAGGCATCAGCAAAACAACCTGCAGCCAAGCAGTGCCAGACTCTTCATATACACGGCTGATGATCCTGCCCCCTCGAACATCACTTCCTATTCTAGGGAACAGCTGGCAGCTGCTTGTATGGAGAGTCTGGTCCCACATGGTTGCAGCTTGTTTTGCCGCTGCTGCTGTGGGGGGATGGGATCGGAGAGAGGAGGGCAGACGCTGGATGGAAGGAGAGAGAGAAGGAGGGCAGACGCTGGATGGAAGGAGAGAGAGAAGGAGGGCAGACACTGGATGGAAGGGGAGAGACGGGCAGACGCTGGATGGAAGGAGAGAGAGAAGGAGGGCAGACACTGGATGGAAGGGGAGAGACGGGCAGACGCTGGATGGAAGGAGAGAGAGAAGGAGGGCAGACACTGGATGGAAGGGGAGAGACGGGCAGACGCTGGATGGAAGGGGAGAGAGAAGGAGGGCAGACACTGGATGGAAGGAGAGAGAGAAGGAGGGCAGACACTGGATGGAAGGGGAGAGACGGGCAGACGCTGGATGGAAGGAGAGAGAGAAGGAGGGCAGACACTGGATGGAAGGGGAGAGAGAAGGAGGGCAGACACTGGATGGAAGGGGAGAGAGAAGGAGGGCAGACACTGGATGGAAGGAGAGAGAGAAGGAGGGCAGACACTGGATGGAAGGGGAGAGACGGGCAGACGCTGGATGGAAGGAGAGAGAGAAGGAGGGCAGACACTGGATGGAAGGGGAGAGACGGGCAGACGCTGGATGGAAGGGGAGAGAGAAGGAGGGCAGACACTGGATGGAAGGGGAGAGACGGGCAGACGCTGGATGGAAGGGGAGAGAGAAGGAGGGCAGACGCTGGATGGAAGGAGAGAGAGAAGGAGGGCAGACACTGGATGGAAGGGGAGAGACGGGCAGACGCTGGATGGAAGGAGAGAGAGAAGGAGGGCAGACACTGGATGGAAGGGGAGAGACGGGCAGACGCTGGATGGAAGGAGAGAGAGAAGGAGGGCAGACACTGGATGGAAGGGGAGAGACGGGCAGACGCTGGATGGAAGGAGAGAGAGAAGGAGGGCAGACACTGGATGGAAGGGGAGAGAGAAGGAGGGCAGACGCTGGATGGAAGGAGAGAGAGAAGGAGGGCAGACACTGGATGGAAGGGGAGAGAGAAGGAGGGCAGACACTGGATGGAAGGGGAGAGATGGGCAGACGCTGGATGGAAAGGGAAAGACAGGCAGGCATTGGATGGAAGGGGGGAGAGAAGGAGGGCATGCATGGGAATGCAGGTGTTGGTGGCTGAAGCATGCATTTGTTTGCGCAAGCAGCTTGGATCTCGAGCAGTCAACTTCTTCAGCTAGTGGGGCTTGGGCATTCCTGCCAGCGAAGGTAGGACTCAATGCTGTTGGGGGTGAGACATGAGAAGAAATGTGTAGCCTAGGTGCGCTGTGACCTGAGAAAGTTTGGGAACTACTGGTGTAAGTGAAAGTTATGAGCAAAAGTTGAAAAACCACACAGATGGGTAATTGGCCTTGACACAAAATGTTCCATAGTACTTACTTCACATGCATTTTTGCAGGAAACATTTACCAGTAGAAAAACAAGCACATGTCAGTGAGTCTGCATACCTTATACCAGCATTATGTTTCACTGTGAAAGAGCATGCATACTTTCGCTTTGAGAACTAGCGAAAAGCTGATGAGTAAGAAATATATGTAGACTCTGCTCTGATGTGGATACTTTTGACAACTGTATGTAAAAAAAAGGTTTACACTTTTTCTGAAATATCCATGCACAGATACGAATCAAGACCAACACAAAAGGTAGTTGGCATGTTGAAAGCTTAGTCTCAACAAGCAAAAAAAATGGATTATGGGGTGTGGTTGTTCAGACACAGATTCAATACACCATAAAGCTTCCAGTGTCATTTCAACACCAGAAGATTATTACGCTAAAGCTTAATGTTTCAAGTAGCAGACCCTCCAAGCCACAGAAATATTCGCATTTTCATAAGTAGATGACCAGGCCTTACTATGTTAAGTATGAAGGCTCGCCAGAGCATTCCTCTACTTGAGATGGGATGGTTTTAGGAAGAACAAAAAACTCCAGAATTCTCTCACCTATATTACCATGAGGGTCCCCTGTTACTCATTGTAAAAATATGAATATTTATCATATATGAGCGACACTGCTACTTGAAATACTGGCTCAAATATAATTTGGAGGGGAATCTCTTGTGCAACTAAAATAAAAATGTATTTGTCCACAAGTAATTTGGTAGCTTCATTCAAAAACAAAACAAAAAGAGACAGGACAATTCATAAAAGAGTGCTCACCAATCCTGGTTCTCCAGCCACTGTGCAAGATACTGCCGGATCTCCATTGGAAAGCTGTCATCATAAAGCTGGTGAACTTGTTCCAAGAATTTACAGTCAAGTTGCTGCAGTTGATACCACTGATTCATACTGTCCAAACCACAGAATACGTTGCGTAAGAAAATGATTCAAAGTAGTTAAAATGCAAGCAGACCATGAGGAGCTGCAAGAAAACCTTGTGTCACAGAGGATATTTAATACGGCAGGATGCAAAGTGATATATATGATGATAAATAATTCTAAGAACATAATGCTGGGTTCCATATTAGGCCTTACCACCCAAAACAAAGAACCTGAAGTCATGAAGGTAATATTCAGTGTGCAATGGCAATCAAACAGAAACCCTGAGAAAATGAACTAGAAAACAGAGAGAAAAGGAACAAAATGATTGTAAGGATAGAATGGCTCCCTTATGAAGAAAGGCTAATCAGATTAGGGCTCGCTGACTTGAAGGAGAGTCAGCAGAGCAAGGATATCAATACAGGTATCCCTAAAGTCCTTGCAGTATGAGGCAAACCTTGTTTCACAGCCTTTCCAGCACTGGAACTGCCCTGGAAACTGTACTTGGATGCAAGCATCTGAATCAGAATTCTGAGCTCAGGGCTAGACAGCCTGAGGCCCTGTGGGGCAAGGGCTTCCTAGAAACTAACACAGTCAGGAGTCAAGTAAAATAAGGGAGGAATTCATCAAGATGTGGTAAAAGACCACCTTTTACCACACTTTGATTCCCCATGGGCTTCAGCAACCTGCAGGATCCCGGTACTGCAGCGCTGAATCCTACCATACAAAATAACACTGCTCGCAAGCCACTTCGCAAGCAGCGTTATTCCCATGGCCCAATGCTCCCGGGCCACATGGAGAGGGTCCTCCCCAATCCTGCCTGCATCCCAACCTGCACATCCCAGCCACCCCCTCCCAGGGGCTACTTATGAAACCGCACTGGTGGTCCAGGGAGGGGGGATCTGGGGGAGTCCCAAGGGTCTTCAGGCAGGAGCAATGCCCAGTCACTCCTGCCCAGTCTGGCTCCTCCCTGTACATGGCACAACTATCACTAGGGGCACCATTTGCAGAGAGGAGCTGGACTGGGCCTCGCTCCTGCCCAATGGCCCTTGGAGCCACCCCCAGACCACCAATGCAGGTTCACAGCAAGTCCCGGGAGGGGAGTGGCTGGGACATGTGTGTATGGGGGATTTTAGGTGAGGAGGAGCAGACAGGATTGGGGAGACCCTTTCCATGCAGTCTAATGGTCTCAGGCAGTAAATATCATAAAGCTGGGGTTATTTTATCGTGTATTTAGAGCCCTAACGCAACTTGCGGTGTATCAGCACAAGTCTCATTGGGGTATTTGAATAGTAATGCAAATGAAAACCCTGCATTTGCATATTTTGCATCTCATTACTAATGAACCCACGGTAACTAAACAATCGCCACAGTATTTTAAGTCAGGCAGGGTTTGAGCCCTTTAGGGCACAATAATGGCTAAATAATGAGTGTTAAGGCCCTAACCCCTCTTGATGAAACCCTCTCTAAGTGTACTCAAATGTTGGCAAGAAGGGAACTGATGTGCATCTGGTCATCATGATTCAAGACTAGGGTTACTAGATTGAACCAGTCCAGGTTTTAAATCTATTAAAAGCAATGGAAATAAAATAGGGCTGGTTTAATTTGTCCTCCATGACCTGGAGCCGTCTGGTAACCCTATCCAGGACTAAGGAAAGAGAAGGTTTTTCTGAGGAACACATTTCTATCACCTTTTACCCAATCAGTGGTACAGGCCAAGAACCAAACTGAAAGGCTGGATCCGTTGGGAGCTAACACAGTTGAGGTCTGACAAGAGAGGTACCCTGTAGTAATCGAGGAGGAGTTCTAAGTGTGCCAGAAAACATAAGGCCATATTACCAGGAGAAAGAAGGCAACTGTTTATCTAAAACACCTTGAACTACCTGTTCATACCATCTGGAATTTTACTTAAAGATATCATATATTAACTGATCTGAATTTGTTCAGTAAAATGGAGTTAATACACAGCGCTGTACAAATAGATTGTGAGCCCCCTAGGGACATATAAGTTTTTCTACCTGGGGCAATGGAGGGTTAAGTGATTTCCCAAGCAGCTGCAGTGGGAATCGAACCCAGGTAGCCAGGATCAGAGCCCGATGCACTAACCGTTAGGCCACTCCTCCACCAGCATGAGCTGTGGAGTTACTCCCAAGAACCCCCTCACCCAGGTCTGTATTGATGAGCAATATTCTTCCAGCATTTAGTAAGCACTGCCTAAACATAGAAGCATATGCAGACCCACTGATTATACAAAACCTATATGTATAAGCAACCATATTCTGCCACTGCATATACTGATTCATACGTTAAACTATGCTACGCAGTTAATACCCACTTTTTGTCCATCATAGCTAAACATTTAGGGGTAGATTCAAGAAAGGCCACCAGAAGTTAAGCACAAAAAAAAAAAAAAAAAACTGAGTGAGGTCCAGGGGCGTATCTGAACTTCAACGGTAGGGGGGGGCCAGAGCCGAGGAGAGGGGGCACATTTTAGCCCCCCCCCCCCCCCCCCCGCTGAAGACAAAGACGACAACGCCACCACCCCCCCCCCCCCGACTACTTTAAACCCTCCCCTCTCGCGGAAGACAGCTCCAACTACTTTGAACCCCCCCTCCTCCTGCCGTCACTCCGCCATCGCGCCTCACCTCCCTTTGCTGGCAGGGGTTGGCCCACCAGCCGAAGTCTCCATTCTTCCTTCCTTCCTTTGGTCACTCCGCCGTCGCGTCTCACCTCCCTTTGCTGGCGGAGGACCCCAACCCCCGCCAGCCAAAGTCTCTGTCCTTCCTTCCTTCCTTCGTTTGGGTTTGGTGGTTTCTGACGTCCTGCATGCTGCCACCTTAAGCTCATCAGACACAATCACCCCAAGTCCGCTCTTCTTTCGTACACAGAAGCTCTTCACTCCCTATACTATACCATTCCCCTGGGTTTTTGTGACCCAAGTACATGACCTTGCATTTCTTATCATTAAATCTTAGTTATCCATTTTTGGACCATTCTTCAAGCTTCGCCAGATCCTCCTTCCTCATGCTATCCACATCCTCTGGGGTGTCCACCCTATTACAGAGTTTGGTATCGTCCACAAAGAGAAAAACCTTACCAGACAGCCCTTCCACAATATCACTCACAAAGATGTTAAAAAGAGCCAGCCCAAGGACCAATCCCTGCAGTACACCACTTGTAACATCCTTTTCCTCAGAGCAAACTCCATTTCCCAATACCCTCTGTCTCCTTCCGTTTAACCAGTTTTTAACCCAGTCAGTTTTAGGTCCCATACCGAGGGCATTCAGTTTACTTATCAGTCGCCTGTGTGGAACCGTGTCAAAGGCTTTGCTAAAATCTAAGTACACCACATCTAGCGCCCACCCCACATCCAACTGTTTGGTCACCCAGTCAAAGAAGTCAATCAGATTTGTCTGACATGATCTGCCTCTAGTGAAACCATGCTACCTCGGGTCCTGCAGTCCATTTGATTTGAGAAACCTCACAATCCTCCGCTTTAGAAGTGTTTCCATTAGTTTACTCACCATTGAGGTCAGACTGACCTGTCTATAATTCACAATCTCCTCCTTGCTTCCGTTCTTGTGCAGAGGGACCACATCTGCCCTTCTCCAGTCCTCTGGGACCATTCCAGATTCTAGGGAAGCACTGAACAGGTCAGACAACGAAGCCGCCAGAACTTCTCCAAGTTCCATGAGTACCCTCAGATATATTACATCAGGCTCCATTACTTTGTCTACTTTTAGTTTAGCCAGCTCCTCATGTACACTGTCTTCCAAGAATCGATCCTGGTCTACCTGGTAACAGCAGTTAGCGTATCTGGGTTTAAAAAAGGTTTGGACAAATTCCTAGAGGAAAAGTCCATAATCTGTTATTGAGACATACATGTGAAGCAACTGCTTGTCCTGGGATTTGTAGTATGGAGAGCTGCCACGATTTGGGTTTCTGCCAGGTACTTGTGACCTGGCTTGGCCACTGTTTGGAAAATAGGATACTGGGACAGATGGACCATTGGTTTGACCTAGTATGGCTACTCTTATGTTCATCCTCATTAACATTTGCAGTCCTGCCCCTGGCCTTTCATCCTTGAATACTGAACAGAAATATTTGTTTAGCAGTTCAGTTTTACCCTTTATCATTTTTTACATATTCCTCCCCCTCAGCCTTGAGCCTCACAATGCAATTATGGTACTTCCTCCTGTCACTTAAATGTCTTGTCCCACAATTTTACCGTATTGGCTATCTTTTCCTCCGTTTGCCTCTTTGCTTTCCTGACTGCATTTCCAGCTTTTCTAAGTATTTTTGCCTGTCTTCCTCTTTCTGAGTCATCTTGTAATGTATAAAGGCTAACCTTTTTTCCCTTACCTTTTCAGCTACTACTTTC
Organism: Microcaecilia unicolor; assembly: GCF_901765095.1. Taxonomy (NCBI): domain Eukaryota; kingdom Metazoa; phylum Chordata; class Amphibia; order Gymnophiona; family Siphonopidae; genus Microcaecilia; species Microcaecilia unicolor. Next base: position 205,918,515 of record NC_044037.1, on the reverse strand, counting down.
GAGAACTAGAGTGGCTTTCTTTTCCTCTTACTTTTATGTCATTTTCTAACATAAAAGTTTGTTGCCTTTAGAATAGATCCTTGCAGTTTCGCCCACTGATGTTCTACTTCCTTCAGCTGTTTCCATCCAACAAACTCTTCCCTGACAAATTCCCCCAGCTCAGTAAAGTTACTTCTTTTGAAATCTAGGACCTTTAATCTTTCTCCTCCTGCGTCTTAATATTAAACCTCGCCATCCAGTTGTCACTGAATATCAAATGATCTCCCATCGTAACACTGGAAACATTCTCCCCATTTGTAAGCACCAGGTCTAGAATCGCTCCATCCCATGTTGGTTCCGTCACCCACTGCTGGAACAATTCTTCCTGTAGAGAATCTAAAATCCCTTTGCTTCTAGACAAATGCCCCAAACATGCTCCCTTCACTCTATATATATAAATGAATTATCTTTTAAATTCTATAAAAGTCACTAAAAATTACATGTGCAAAATTTGAAGGCACGCACCCAATTTGCATGGGCAATCTAATTGACTGAGCCAATTAGCTCTAATAGAGATTTTAATTACTGGTGCTAATTGGACTTAATTAAAATTTACATCCATAAATTTAAGCGTGGGTCCAAAAAGGGGGCGTGGCCATGGGAAGAACATGGGCAGATCAGGGGCTTTCCTTTAATTTATGCATATTATAGAATAAAGGTGATCGGCGCCTAATTCAGGCACAGAAATTTACACCAAGGTTTCATTGGTGTTAATAGTCACACCTAGATGTAGTCGTGATTCCTGGCACTAAGTGCTGCAGAATTTAGTCCTAAATGTCCAACCAGAGGTGTTGCCAGCGAGGCTTCGGGGGCCTGGTCCCACCCCACTTTGGGCTCAGGCCCCCTCTGCTTTAATGGCTGGCAGGGATGGCCAGATCCTGCCAGCTGAAGGGGTCTCCTGTACGAGTCCCTGCCCATGCTGTCTGAGCAGTGCTTAAACTGGCCAGCGTGCATCAGCCGCTGATGCCAGAACTCTTACATAAGCTCAGCAACCAACACTAAACTGAGCATGCACAGGAACGCTGGTGTCAGCAACTGAAGCACACCACCGACTTTAGCACTGCTCTGGCTGCATATGTGGGGTCTTGCACAGGAGAACTCTTCAGCTGGTGGGCTTGAATATCCCCATCAGCAAAGATATCGTTTATTTATCTTGCTATACCATTTCAAGTTGGAGTTACAAACAAAAACGGTTTACATGGTAATATAAATCATAATAGAAAACAATCATCAAAGAACTCCATCGAATAGATAGGAAAGCAAACAAACATTCATTCTTAAAAATAGAAAAACACCAAGTCACACTAATACAATCATTCCTAACAAATACATAAAAAATATATATGTTCTGCATACTTAGTAGATAGGTATTTTGCATATTTTAACATGGGATGGGGAGAACCTCCATAGATGCCAAGGGGACCAATCTACTCAGTACCAGCTCCACCCCACCCTTTGCTCAACCCAGCTCCACACACAACTTCACCCATTTCTCTGCCCCCAGCACAGCTGATTCACAGCCAGTGGCTACAGCAGTAGGCTCCTAATACAGTAGCAGCAGGAAGTGCCTTCATAAAACGTAATCTCCTACTGCCGTGCGGCGTGTGATAAGCGGTAGTAGGAGATGGTGCTTTATGAAGGCGTTTCTGCTGTCGCTGGACGGAAGGCCACTCAGCGGGAGATCCCGATTTCTCGGTGGGAAATGACCCACAAAAGTGAGAGACTTGGCAGGTCTGAACCTCTGAGCCCCCTCCAAAATGGACTTCTGGCTACGCCACTGTGTCCAGCACTATACTTAGAATGTCACTGGATTTAAAAAAATAAAAAGTATATACATTCTGTGTCACTGCTAAAGATAGGAGTGATTTTGAATATCAGCTCCAACAGTTTTAAACTATCTACACTTGTAATCAGCCCCGGACACAAGAAAAGAGACTAGAAAAATCAGCGACCAAAGAGAGAAAGGCTAATCCTAATATTGACAAGGCCTTGGCACAGAGTTCAATGCCACACCACCATCCTGACTTCCTGGTTAAACCGGATGAGGGGCTCATAGCAAGGTGGGGGGCAGCACTAGGAGAACCTTAGGGGTAAAAGAGTGGATATGCCCATAAACATAAATCTAATTAACTACTACTACTATTTAGCATTTCTATAGCACTACAAAGCGTACGAAGCGCTGCACAAACATAGAAGACAGACAGTCCCTGCTCAAAGAGCTTACAATCTAGTAGACAAAAAATAAAGCAAACAAATCAATTAATGTGTAGAGGAAAGAGGAGAGGAGGGTAGGTGGAGGCAAGTGGATACAAGTGATTAAGAGTCAACAGCAATGTTAAAGAGGTGGGCTTTCAATCTAGATTTAAAGATGGTCAAGGATGGGGCAAGACGTAGGGGCTCAGGAAGTCTATTCCAGGCATAGGGCGCAGCGAGACAGAAGGAGCGAAGTCTGGAGTTGGCGGTAACGGAGAAGGGAACAGATAAGAAGGATTTATCCAGGGAATGGAGTGCACGGGAAGGGGTGTAGGGAAGGACGAGTGTGGAGAGATACTGGGGAGCAGTAGAGTGAGTATATTTATAGGTTAGTAGAAGAAGTTTGAACAGGATGCGAAAACGGATAGGGAGCCAGTGAAGCGACTTGAGGAGAGGGGTAGTATGAGTAAAGCGACCCTGGCGGAAGACAAGACGGGCAGCAGAGTTTTGGAGACTGGACTGGAGAGGGGAGAGGTGACTAAGTGGGAGGCCAGCAAGAAGCAGATTACAGTAGTCCAAACGAGAGGTGACAAGGATGTGGATGAGGGTTTTGGTAGAGTGCTCAGAAAGAAAGGGGCGGATTTTACGGATGTTGTAAAGAAAGAAATGACAGGTCTTGGCGGTCTGCTGGATATGAACAGAGAAAGAGAGAGAAGAGTCAAAGATAACCCCAATTTAAATAATTAAGGTATATTGGTTGCTTTATGTATAAATGATTGATTTGATTTATCCTAAGTAATTTTGATTTAGTGTTAGTAATAGAGGACTTAGGTAGTTTATTTGGTTTTTTTCTTCCGTTTGAGTAGAGAATTAAATATGTACGCCAGACACATATACTAGTATTTTAAGAAAAGGAGGTGCCTTCTTACCATTTTATCTTAGGTGCCCGGTTATAAAATTACTCAGCCTATAATTAGATGCACAGAGGGTTTAACCAACCTATAATTATATGCACAGAAGGTGCCTGGTGGGAGCCTATTCTATAAATAAACTTAGGTCCCAACTTTCCTTTATAGAAAACTAGCATAACAGCAAAATACACTCCTATAATTTAGGTGTGAGCACTTACACCAGGCAAAGAGCTGACATAACTGCTGCCCTTAAGTTGATTCATTCATTTCAGATATTTATATACCACTTAGACCTAAGCGGTTTACAGTTTAATTTTACAGGTACTGGACCTGTCCAGATTGTACTACTGTTGTACCACTAATCATTAGGCCAGTCCTCCACTCGTGGTAATATGTGAGCAAAGGCAGTTAATAAATCCAAATAAATAAATAAATAAGCTTACAATATTCAGAAGGAACTTCCAGGATTTATCCTGTCAGGTGCCATAACATGAGTGAACCAATCCTCCCTCCCCCCCCGACACACACCTAACATACTCCCCCTTTTACAAAGCCACACTAGCGGCTGCTGGTGTGGTAATGCCAACACAGTCCACAGTGAATGGGCTAAGTCAGCATAGTTGCACTGCTCTGTAAAAGGGGGGGGGGGGGGGAGATAGTGACAAAGGTGCAGACTCAGAACCATTATAAGGCAAAGAGACAGAGGAGGTGATTGGTGCATGGGGTACATTGTGTAAAAAAGAGAAAGCATCAGGAGTGGGTCTCTTGACAAGGTCAGCATTTTGTTAGAGACCAGATGGTGCAAGTGTTTTTTGTGAGGGAGAGAGCTTTACTTCAGATTTTTCCCCTCAACCCCAAGGTTTTGTTTTTGTGCTGCCATATTTGCTGGGATGTGTGGGGCGCGGTAGCTGGTTTCCGGGAGAGCTTTTTTTCTGGGGGTTCCAGTGGAGTTTCCTGCTCTGTGCTGTCAGGTTTAAGTCAGAGGCTCAGTCTGCTTTCCCACAATGTTTAGCTGTGCAGGGCTATGTTTGGCTGAAAGAGTCCCTGAGGTCTCAGTGCCTGCTGGGTTCTGTCCAGTTGTTTTGGAGAATTTTAGCGAGTTTGTGGTGGGTTCTAGGATTTGGGGGTAAGGGTACCAGATTTTTGGTTTGCAAATCTAGGACACCAGAGTGGGGCATGACCTCTCTGGGTAACTTTCCACTATAAAACTTATGAAGAAATGTCATTTTTAATTAAATTGTATCAAACTATTTTTAACACACAATACAATAAAAGCACTTCCTGGACTGAAAAACAGGAATTCAACCTACAAAAAGGCAGCACTGCAAATATTACATCAGAATGTAGAACACCAATACCTCTCCTACTAGAACTGAGAAAGCTGGACTGCTACAGATTTCAACACTGAAATTGTGTGCTAGCAGAATCATTCACCTCAGTCACACATGCAAAATACAAAGCTGCCCTGTCTTAAGCCCATAGCTAACTGAAGCTGTAAAATTTTGGACTGTCAAGAGCATATGCCTCGTAGCACTATAGAAATGATAAATTGTAGTAGTAGTAGTAAATCTACCCTATGTTCCTACTGGCTGAGGTCAGTAGAACCTCCAGACCTAGCAAGCAAAAGCAGTGTTCATACAATCTAGCACCTTAACAAATCTGCAGCTTTGTATGTGCAGTGAATCAAATGGTGAAAGAATGCATGCAGAGCCTCGTTATTCCATGCACCTCTATAGTAACAGAGTGTAAAGTGCTTAATCGGTTAAAAATACTTACATTATATTACCTATACTTTTAAGTACGTAAATATGGGTGCATTAACAAATTAAACCTCAGAACAAAACTGCCATCTGTTTGTCTGGTATTATGACCTGTTCCCCTCCAATCCAAACCAGAGGATCAAGCATTAATATCCACAGTTTAGACCACTGGGTTAGAGGCTAGCTAGAGCATTACCTGATGTAATAAAACTGTTTTTGTTTTCTATTACCTCAGGATAGTTGGATAGTATGATGACATGCTCGTCATTTCAGGGAAGCGAAGAGTTAAAGCAAACTTCAGCAGCCTTTCTATTCTTTTTTTCTGTGCTCCCAGTGAAAGACAGTCTACAAACAGGAAGTGTTAGGCTGTTACGAGAGCTGGTACCACTACGCAACAAACCATGCTGCAGCTCCGGAACAAGATGATTAGTTCCCTGCTAAGTGGTGATGGTAGTGGAACAGCACAGGCAGAATAAAGTTTAAAAAAACAAAAAAAAAAACACAGGGGGCGCGGCCTAAGGAGAACAGACAACCGTGAGTGATCAGGGAGTGTGGCAAGAAATGGTGTGCAGAGACGAAGAGGAGGAGAACTCAGAGCTGAAACAAGCTGCACAGAAAAGCAGCAAGAGAAATAATTTGAGCGCCTTTGTTCCCAATGAAATCGGGGACCAGAAGCAGCCCAGAATTAACCATTGAGCAAAATAAGCACTTTAAGGCACCACAGAGTTTTTTCCCCCCCTAGCTGCCATGCCCTTAACTCTTTCACTGCCATCTGCCACACCTGTTATCCAACATGAATTTCACTGTTTTTCTAAGCATTATAAACATATGACGTTTGGCATATAATAATTTATATTTCTCAGCACATTGAGTCTTAGGGTCCTGTTACTAAGTCATGCTAATGTTTTTAGCATGCGCTAATGATTAGTACACGCTAAACGCTAAGTCGCCCATAGAAACATATGAGCGACTCTAGTGTTTAGTGCGTGCTAAAAACGCTAGCTCACCTTAGTAAACAGGGCCCTTAGTGTGTTTTCAGTTAAGCAATAGAAGGACTGAGGGCATCAGCTGGACTTAATCTGGCCATGACAGAAGGTGATTTTAATTGGTGTGTCGGGGACCAGGGGCGTATCTGAAAGTCGGCGGTAGCGGGGGCCGAAGCCAGAGTGAGGGGGCACATTATAGCCCCCCCCAGCCGCCGCCGCCATTTCCGACCCCCCCCTGCCGCCGTGGGTACCTTTGCTGGTGGGGGACCCCAACCCCCACCAGCCGAGGTCCGCTTCCTCCTGCCGCTGCGAGGTTTTTTAAGTTCTTCATCGGGATTCGTCCTCCGTCACTCTGTGCTGCTATTCAAAGAAGCTGCTAGCTGAATGCAGTTTCGGACTGAGTCTGACGTCGCTGCTGCACGTTGTACGTGCAGGACGTCAGACTCATGTACAACGTGCAGCAGCGACGTCAGACTCAGTCAGAAACTGCATTCAGCTAGCAGCTTCTTTGAACAGCAGCACAGAGTGACGGAGGACGAATCCCGATGAAGAACTTAAAAAACCGCGCAGCGGCAGGAGGAAGCGGACTTCAACTGGTGGGGGTTGGGGTCTCCCACCAGCAAAGGTACCCACGGCGGCAGTAGGGGGGTCCAGGGCGAAATCTGCGGGGGCCCAGGCCCCTGTGGCCCCACGCAGATACGCCCCTGTCGGGGACACTACTTCAGAATCAAGGATGTTGGCTAACTCTACCCTATTTCTTTAACTGTAAATCTTTTAGGTGTTGGTTTGCATATCCTACATAAAACATGTTTGGAACATGGTAGCAGAGGTGTCAGAATAAAAAGCCGTTTTTACAGTTGAGGAGGTTCATAGAGATACATTAATAAAAAAAAAGCTTGACTGGGAAAAATTTATTAAGAAAAATCAATTTTGGGTCAATATTCTGCTAGCAGCAATTGGTGTTTCTTTAAACACTGGCCATCACTAACTAAATTAGACCTGGGTATTCAGTGCCAGGCTCTATTTGATCACTGGAACTGAATATCCGGATCTTTGATGATATCTGGAATTTATATGGGTTTGGCCGATATTCAGTACCATACCTACAAAGCTAACTAAGCAAAGTTAGAACTGCCTTTTGTGTGGTCACAGGTGACTAGTTAGCTATGCAACTCCTCACTGATTATCGCTGGTGTCCACATAACTCCATCTCTAGGCACCCCAGCACAAATAGATAAGTGCTCCAGCGGTCAAAGCCAATATTTAGCCACACTGTCCAGTTAAGCGCCACTGAATATCAGCAACTTGGCCACCCAGCACAATTTAAACCCCTTGCTTTTAACCAAGTCCTATAGACAGGAGGAGATAGGGAAGACACTCTTCACAGTCATCCAGCTGAGTAACTATAGAGCTGCCAGCTAGACTGGCCTGGGTGAAAAGAAAACTGTCCCCCATCAAAGCAGGTATACCTGACCGTCTAGCCTCTGCAGCAACAAACTCAAAGTACAGCAATAAAACTCAAAGTACTGGATTTCAGATGTACTGATTTTGGTAAAATGAGGAAATACCTGAAGAAGCAGCTGATGGCAGGGGTAGGCATTGCAGAAGCATCCAGGCCAAAGTTTCAGCCTGCCTGTCCGACACTGCTTCCTGGATGTCTCACCGCCATCTGAAGCTAAACATGACCAAAACTGAGCTTCTTATCTTTCCACCTAAACCGACCTCTACTCTCCCCTCATTCTCTATTTCTGTGGATAATACGCTCATCCTTCCCGTCTCATCAGCACGTAACCTTGGAGTCATCTTCGACTCCTCCCTCTCCTTCTCTTCACATATTCAACAGACTGCTAAAACCTGTCATTTCTTCCTCTATAACATCACCAAAATTTGCCCTTTCCTTTCTGAGTACGCAACTAGAACCCTCATCCACAGTCTTATCACCTCCCGCTTAGACTACTGCAACTTGCTTCTCACAGATCTCCCACTAAGCCATCTCTCTCCTCTTCAATCTGTTCAAAATTCGGCTGCACGCCTAATATTCCGCCAAAGTCGTTATGCTCATATTAGCCCTCTCCTCAAGTCACTTCATTGGCTCCCTATCCGTTTCCACATACAGTTCAAACTCCTCTGACTTACAAATGCATTCACTCTGCAGCTTCTCAGTACCTCTCCACTCTCATCTCTCCCTACACTCCTCCCCAGAAACTCCGCTCGCTGGGAAAATCTCTCTTATCTGCACCCTTCTCCTCCACCGCTAACTCCAGACTCCGTGCCTTCTATCTTGCCGCACAGTATGCCTGGAATAGACTTCCTGAGCCAGTACGTCAAGCCTCATCTCTGGCCAACTTCAAATCTAAGCTAAAAACCCACCTTTTCAATGCTGCTTTCAACTCCTAACCCCTACTCACCTTTTCAAAACCCTCACCTTTTCATACTCCCTTCAACTGTCCCTTATCCCTGATATGTCCTGTCTGTCTGTCCTAATTAGATTGTAAGCTCTATCTAGCAGGGACTGTCTCTCCATGTTCTAGTGTAAAGCGCTGCGTACGTCCGATAGCGCTATACATTATTTTCTATACCTTTTTTGTCTGGCCATTTACTTTTTCTAATTGTGTTAGTCCCAGTCTTTTGATTCTGCTTTCCTTTGTCTTCTCTTAACTCTCATGGCAGGGTTTCCTGTCCATTTGTCATTTTTCTCTCCTTTTTCTTTGTTTTCTTCAATGTATTTTACTGCCTCTCTCTCTGTCCAGATTTAATTCATTCTTACTATCCATTCTTTAATTTCCCTCTTTTTACTTCATCTACATATGGCTTTTCATCTTTTCCTCACTTTTGTTCTCCCCATGCCCCTTATTCTCCAGTCTTTCACTGACTCTATCCTCTCCCCCTTTCCATCCAGCATCTCCTCTTTCTCTCCCCATCGTTCCAGTGTCTCCCCCTCTTTCTCTCTGCATCCTTCTATCCAGCGTATCCTCTTTCTCTCCTTATCCTTCCATCCAGCACCTTCCCTCTTTCTCTCCTACCCTTCCATCCAGTGTTATCCCTCTTTCTCTCCCCATCTTCCACCCATCTACCCTCTCCCAATCCTTCCACCCATTGTCTCCCTCATCTCCCCTTCCTTCTAGTCAGTTCTCTCTCTCTCTCTCTACCCTTTTCCATTCAGCATGTCCTCCTTCTCTCCCCCATCCTTCCAGTGTCTTTCCTCTTTCTCTCCCTATCCTTCCAACCAGTGGCTTCCCTCTTTCTGCCCCCTCCTTCCAGCATTTTCCCTCTCTCTCCCTCCTTTCATCCAGCATTTCTCTGTCTGACCAGCTAGGGTCTTCCCCAGTTTCTCCCCATGTGTCTCCCCAGCAGCTTCTCTTTCTCCTGCCCTTTTCCATGTCCCCTCTTTCTCTCCCCATCTTTCCACTCATCTCTCTCTCTTTACCCCTCTTCCATCGAGCATCTTCCCTCTTTCTGCGCCCTCCTTCTACCATTTTTCCTTTCTCTCCCTCCTTTCATCCAGCATTTCTCCTCTTTCTCTCTCCATCTGACCAGCTAGGGTCTCCTTCTTGCTCCCCTTCCTTCTCCCCAACAGCTTGTCTCTCTCTTGCCCTTTTCCATGTCCCCTCTTTCTCTCCCCAACTTTCCACTCTTTCTCTCTGTACCCCTCTTCCATCCAGCATGCCCACTCTTTTTTCTTTTTCTCCCCTATGCTCTCTCCATTTATCACCTTCTGCCTCCCCCTACCCTTTTCACTCAGTACCCCGTACTTCCTAGCCACTGCTGCTTCTCCCGATGTCGCAGCAGTGGAACCAGTAACACAAGAAAAAGTAGTGCGGGGCCCCAGCAGCCTTCAGGCATACACTGATGGCTCTGTCAATTTCCATTTCCGGAGGCAGAGGACCGACAGAGCCGACAGCACATGCCTGAAGGCTGCTGCGGCCCCGCGCTTGTTTTTCTTGTTTTGCTGCAGCTGTTCATCATGAGAGACGCGGCGGCGGCAACAGCAGTAGATCCCCTGGCACGGTGTGTCTCAGTGGGAGACCTTCCTGCATTGGCAGGAGTGCAGAAGATGATCCGCCAAACCGGGAGACTTGGCAGGTTTGCGGTGCATTTGGCGCAGCCTCGTAGTCTTTCTCCTACGCAGCACAACATCTGAGTCTCTCTCCCATTCTGGCACATACGCAGTTCCTTTCTGAGTCTCCCTCCCACCGTCGCACACACAGTGCATTTTGGCTATTGGAGCACATTCCTGAAAAAATCAGCTGAGCACAGCTGTTGAGGTAAATGAGGAAGGAGAGGGAGAGTGAAACTAGGGGAAGGCATGAGAGTATTTATTTTTCTGTCTGGGCTATGCTGCTGCACTGGTTAACCAGGGGCTGGTGCCATTTTGAAATATGGCCCGTACCACAAAATGGGATATGGTGCAGGGTAATAGCACTGGATGACAGTGGTATGTTCTAGACTGGGGTGTGCATCAGAAGGGCTGTCTTTAACAGAGATGGTAAAACCTTGTCCTGCAATGATGCATTTAACACACCACGATCATCTAGGACAGCCATTCCCAACCCAGTCCTCGGGGCACACCTAGTCCAATAGGTTTTTCAGGATATCCACAATGACTTATTCATGAGTTGGACAGAATGCAATTGAGGCAGTATACGCAAATGTATCTCATGCATATTCACTGTGGATATCCTGGACAAGGTGTGCCCCGAGGACAGGGTTGGGAATGGCTGACCTAAGACTAGGCTTACCATATTTTGTCCTCTGAAAAAGAGGACACATGTCACGCCCCTGCCCTGCCCTGCCCCTGCCCACCCACACCACACCCCTGCCCCACCCACACCACACCCTCCCCTCCGAGTTCCAGTCCCTCCCTCCCTCTCCTCCCAGTTCCAGTCCCCGTCCTTCCCAGTTCCAGGCCCCCCTCCCCCCTCGAGTTCCAGGCCCTCTCCTCCCCTCCCTCCTCCCTTCCTTCCTTCGAGTTCTAGGCCCCCTCCCTCTGAGTTCCAGGCCCCTCCTCTCCCTCCCTCCCTTCAAGTTCCAGGGTCCCCCTCCCTCCCTCCCTGTTCCAGGGTCCCCCCTCACACCCTTCAAGTTCCAGGGTCTCCCTCCCTCACCCTCTTCAAGTTCCAGGGTCCCTCACTCCCTTCAAGTTCCAGGGTCTCCCTCCCTCCAAGTTCCAGGGTCTCCCTCCCTCCCTCCCTTCAAGTTCCAGGGTCTCTCTCTCCTCCCTCCCTTCCCCTCCCTCCCTCCCTTCCCTTCCTCCCTTCAAGTTCCAGGGTCCCCCCTCCCCTCCGAATTTTACCCACCGAATTTTAAAGGTCATCGACAACATCGATCTAGTTATTCTTCCCTTACCCCAGGTTACGGCGGCAGCTAAGGGAGGCTGGCTGGCCACTGGCACACGAACAGACCAGACGCTGCAGCCTCGTCGTCTCGTCGGGAACCGGGGTTATTATGGCGGCAGCTGCAGGCGGAAGAAGGCGGCAGGCTGCAGTAGCTGCACTGAAAAGCGCTGCGCCTGCGTGCAGCAGGACTCGGAGGAATCAGCTGATCAGCAGGCAGGCTGCCTAACACACGCACAGACGCTGCAGCCTGCCTGCGTCGGCCCACGCTATAGGTCACAGCAGAGGAGACAGGAAGGAGGAGTCAGGAGGACAGGTCATCGTCGACCGACTGAAGAAACCCGGACAAATCCGGGAAATTAAGAAACCCGCCCGGACTCCTGACGGCACCCTCAAAAAGAGGGCATGTCCGGGGAAATCCGGACAAATGGTAACCCTACCTAAGACCTGCCGTCCCAACTGGGTCCAGTGCACATGTGGTCATCCACATGGAATCTACAATCTTGTGGCTATACCAGAGAGTGGTTTGAATTACACATTATGGCCCAAACTTTGTAAGCGTTGCCCACCCCTATTTCAAATTAAGGCCCCTGTTTACTAAGGTGTGCTAATGTTTCTAGAACGTGCTAAACCCTAGAGACTCTTATATATTCCTATGGGTGTCTCTAGCGTTTATCATGCGCTAAAAATGCTAGTGCGCCTATAGCGCATCTTAGTAAACAGGGCCCTAAACTTCATTTTTTTTTTAAAGAAACAACCCTTCCCCCTCCCTCCACCAGTAGGTTTCTGGAAGTCATTAAGGGGCCCTTTTAGAAAGCTGCAGTGGACTAACATGTGTTTCCTACAGCTTAAAATGGCATCCCGCAGTAATTCTTGCATGTGCGCATGCTAAAAAAATTTTTCTATTTCTTTTGCAGAGGGGCATGTCTATGCAAATCAGTTAGCACATCTTCATTGCCACATACTAACCGATTAGCACAGGTTTAACGTGCGAGTCCCTACCTTTCAAAACAGGTGGTAGTAGGGCCTCACCGCTAAGGGGAAAATTAGCACATGGCCATTATTGGAAAAATCTGATATTTGGCCATTTTACCCCTGCATTAGCGTGTGGGAAATACCCATGTAAGGGCACGCTAAGGGCATGTTTTACTGTGGTTAGGTAAAAGAACCCCTGAAACTTAAAGAGATACTGGACTTGTGATTTTCAACTGTATTACATATTTTGAACAATTCATCTTACAACACATCTGATCAGTATTCTAATCCAACAGTTTGTGAAACATCCAAGAAATGAAATATACTCCCAACTGGCACAACCGGGGTCACTTTTAACCATATGCCATTGTATAGGGCTGTAGAACCTTTCTTACTGTGCACTTGTAAAACATCAGATGCCTTTTTTATTTATAAAAATATATAAATGTATTAAAAGAAGACCAGATATTTCAAGAGACTTTTCCATGCACATCAAGGTTAAAGCAATACTGAAGGAACTCAATCAAAACTGAAACAAAACTTCTAAACACAAAATGCCATATATCATAGAGCTTCAAACTATTACAATTCATGGCTTAAAACATCTTTTGCCTCTCCACATAACAGATCACTCCAAAATGTTTTTGGATTAACTCTTACCTTGTTTTTATTTACTGCAACAACTTGAATTCTTCGTCTTCAGATTATTTCTGTTCATGAAATAAAAATCAAGAAAAAATTCATATATATATTCTTGTATCACGCAAACACAAAATAAAAATTACATACACCAGAGCTTGTTCCACATTAAATGTTAATTTCTTTCCTCAAGGGGGAAGTTCAAGATTTTTTGTACAGGATGTAAACTAATAAAAAGAAACTGAAATTAATTTATTCCCTTCTGGTCAGCAGTGGCAGAAACAATGACATTGCTTTCCTGTAACAGATGCCTGAAGACAACTGTTCACCAGATATGCGCATGGTCAGTCTGGGGGATATACTGGGGGAGGGAGGTACCGCCCTCTGGACTGCTGAAGGTGTTGGTATTGAAATTGGCTGTCCTCCTTCCACTGCTAATGACCTGCCTACTTCTTGGCACCCCTCCCAACACAGCAGGAAAACAATACCGCCTGGAACCAAATAAATGGATTCTTCCAGAGACTTCTAGAAAACAGCAAAAGCCATTCACTGCCTATATACAGCATTTCCTGTGCTGCCCCAACCTATTGGCTCCTCTTGGTTCCATGCAATAGCTTTGAATAGAAAGAACAACTCCCAAAGAGGACAGTTTGTTTGAACTGCTCTCTTTAGGTAATACCTGTTAGATGAAAGAAACTTTCAGGTCAATATTCAGCTGGCGGCAGTCAGTGTTTTTTTTTTTTTTTTAAATGCTCACCATGGCTGGCTAAATTAGCTTGGATATTCAGTACCAAGCTGTGTGTGGGCACAAGCACTGAAAATCCAGGGCTAAATGTTCCAATGCTGGTCACTGGAGCTTATGTAGGTCCTGGCCGATATTCAGTGCCAGGTCCTGTATAGCTAACTGGCCTATTTGAGACAGAAAACAGACAACATAAGAATAACCATACTGGATCAGACCAATGTCCAATCTAGCCCAGTATCTTGTTTCCAACAGTGGTCAATTCAGGTCACAGGTACCTGGCAGAAACTGAAATAGTAGCAACATTCCATGCTACCAATCCCGGGGTAAGCAGTGGCTTCTCTATATCTGATTCAATAGCAGACTATGGACTTTTCCTCCAGGAACTTGTCCAAACCTTAAACCCAGATATGCTAACCGCTGTTACCACATCCTCCAGCAAGACGTTTCACAGCTGAAATATTTGTTGAGTGCAAAAATATTTCCTCCTATTTGTTTTAAAAGTATTTCTATGTATCTTCATTGAGAGTCCCTAGTCTTTGTACTTTTTGAAAGAGTAGGGTTAAATGGCCAATTCCCTCTTTGGAGAAGGGTAAATAGTGGAGTGCCTCAGGGACATGTACTGGAACCGGTGCTATTTAACATATTTATTAATGATCTGGAAATGGGAACGATTAATGAAGTAATTATATATGTTACCTTACACTCTTCTTTTACTGTTGCCTCTACCCATCAAGCACCAACACCTACCTCCTCTCCACTTCAATGCAATATTCTTGAAAGATTTACCAAACCCACTTTCACTACCATTTCCTCTGCTATTAAAGCTATGAGGCCAACCACTACGTCTACTAACCCCATTCCCTCATCTTTGATCAAAAAATTCTCTGGTTCACTCTGTCCCTTCATCCAAACCATGATCTCTGCAAGCTTGGACAATGGCTATCTTCCGCCTTGTTGTAAGCAAGCTACAATCCAGCCAGCTGAAGTTTAAGGACTGCTTGCAATCAACTTTGAACTATGGTAATTATCGACTGATTGCAAACCTCCCATTTCTTGCCAAAATTGCAGAATTCATTGTCCATGTACAGCTTCTTGACTTCCTACATAATGCATCAGCCCTTCACCCAAATCAGACATGTTTTCACCCCAACCACAGACTGAAACATCTCTCCTAGGTTTCACTACATACGTCCACTACCAACATGAGCAATCGTGTTCAGTTCTTCTGCTTTCCCTTAATCTAACTGCAGCATTTGATCTGATTGACCACACTATTCTCCTTGACAGACTCTATCAACTTGGATTACGAAACACTGCTCTCCAGTGGTTTACTTCCTATTTATCTGACCACTCCTACACAGTGCGAACCACTATGACTACGTCTAAACCCTTCTCACTCCCATCCGTAGTACCACAAGGCTTCATTCTGGCTCCAACTCTTGTTAATCTTTTCCTTGCACCCCTTTTGACACTCCTACAGTCTCTGGACTTCACCCCTTATGTCTATGCCAATGATATCCCAAATTCTTTGTACAATAGATCCTTCTGACCCTGCACAAGTACATTCCATCAACATTAGGCTGCTCAAAGTTACAGAGTGGCTCATTGTAAACAAACTTGTGCTAAACCCCAATAAGTCAAAAATTATTCTTTTCACCAATCACCCAGGTCCAATATTAGCAACTCCTATTCAATTCTGTTCTACCTCAGTCCCTTTAGTCCAAACTGTGAAGATATTAGGGGTCCTTCTGGACTCTTCACTCTCATTCTTCCAACAAATCTATGCTGTGGTTCAGTGCTCATTTTTCAAGCTTGGTCTGATTCGTTCCATTAAAACTCTATTTCATCCATCAGATAGTAACATCCTCATCCATTCCCTTGTAATCAGTCAGCTTGATTACTGTAATGCTCTGTATAAAGGCCTTTGTGCTAAGGATCTTTCCAAAAATACCAGGGCTAGGGTGAACGTAATGAAGGCTCAAAGGAGTAAATTTAAAACAAATATATAATTAAACTCTGGAATTTGTTGCTAGAGAATGTGGTAAAAGCAGTTAGCTTAGCGGGGTTTAAAAAAAGGTTTGGCTATCTTCCTAAAAGAAAAGTCCATAAGCCGTTAAGATGGACTTGGGAAAATCCACTGCTTATTTCTAGGATAAGCAGCATAAAATGTATTGTACTGTTTTGGGATGTTGCCAGGTACTTGTGACATGGATTGGCCACTGTTCTTATGATCTTAAGACAATGACCATAGGCACCCCGTATAAGAGGCTTGGGGAGGCTAAGCCTCCCCTGCTGCAGCAGGATGGATCAGCTGTTTCTCCCGGGAGTCCCCTGGGGGTTTAAATTGTTGATTTACCTCCATCCTAGCTGCAGTGAAAGCCCATCTCTAGCCTTGTGTAACCAGTTGTAGAAATTGGTTTATGGTTTAATTTGTTTACCTTACTGCTGGGAGAGCAGGGGGTTGGCTGGAGGTGTCCTGGGTTGCCAGGGAGATATTTAACGAGGATGACTTCCTGCATGAGCAGTTCATACCAAAGAGACTTGCACTGACACCTGAGATTTTAAAAGTGCTAAAAATAAGTTTTAAAAGTATTTGTATTAAATCTAATTGCAGAATTTAGGTGCTAGGAGATGGGATTGGTATGCTATGTACTCAAATTTGTTTAAATCATATGCAAATTAGTCCGTTTCTGGGAGGTTCTCATTTGCATATTTATGGGTAAAAATTGTTCGAAATGTTTACAGCCTTAATGTTAGGGCATGGCTCTGATCACAAATGTAAAGTTTGATCCAAAAACGAAGGGTTTATCTAGTGTTTTTGACTAAAAATTCCCATTAGAGCGTCTGTATGTTAATCTGCATTCAAATAGAGCTCTCTGATTGAATGAGCAGCTCCTGTTAGAAATCTGCCCGGGAACAGAGAGAAGAGAGCAACTGAAGATTTGGACTGAGAGGACATGCAGCTTTGAGCTCCTTGTGTAAGGATTGATAGAAAGAACTGAAATTATAAAAGAGTGCCTGATTATGTGGTAAATGAGGAAATATGAGTGAAAAGAGATTGGTGGAAATTTACAAGTTTGAGGTTTCTCTATTGAGAAAAGGATCTGAATATTTCACTTGTAAGCCTTCCCTTCATTTCCATCAGTGTCCCGCCTTCTTCTGATGTCATTTCCTCTTTCTGTGAGGACACTGACGGAAACGAAGGGAAGGCTTACAAGGCTAGAGATAGGCTTTCACTGCGGCTGCTGCAACGGAGGCAGGGGAGCGAGAATTGTTGAGGGTGGGTATGGATGGCTGGATGGGGCAGGGGAGAGGAGAGAATCGCTGGGTGGGTGTGGATGGCTGGAGGGGGGCAGGGGAGAGGAGAGAATCGTTGGGTGGGTGTGGATGGCTGGAGGGGGGTAGGGGAGAGGAGAGAATCGCTGGGTGGGTGTGGATGGCTAGAGGGGGGCAGGGGAGAGGAGAGAATCGTTGGGTGGGTGTGGATGGCTGGAGGGGAGTAGGGGAGAGGAGAGAATCGCTGGGTGGGTGTGGATGGCTGGAGGGGGGCAGGGGAGAGGAGAGAATCGCTGGGTGGGTGTGGATGGTTGGAGGGGAGCAGGGGAGAGGAGAGAATCGCTGGGTGGGTGTGGATGGCTGGAGGGGGGGCAGGAGAAAGGAGAGAATCACTTGATGGGTATGGATGGCTGGAGGGGGTCACGGGAGAGAAGAATTGCTGGACATGGATGGAGGAGAGGGAAGGGAGAGAGAAGAAATGCTGGACATGGATGAAGGGGAGGGAAGAGTGAGGAAGGAGATGAGATGAGGGAAAAGGAAGAAAGAAAAACTGCACATGGATGGCGAAAATAGGCAGAAGCTGGATCCACTGGACAGTCAAGTCTGCGGAGGACCCAGCTTTTACTTATGGATGTAGGACAAGAAATGAAGAAGAAAGGCGGAAAGTAAAGAAATAAATGGAAAGGAAGCCCTGGAAACGGAGTTAAGAGGATAGATAGCAGCAGAATCGGATACTGGGCCAGCATGATCAGAAAAACAAAGTCACCAGACAACAAAGGTAGAAAAGATCATTTTATTTTCATTATAGTGTTTGGAATATGTCCACTTTGAGAATCAGGTGCTCAACATTAAAAGTTTATATTTATTTACTTATTTATGGCATTTTATCCCACATTAAACATGAATTAGAGTGTTTTGTGGCTCTACATGAGAATTGTGATGATATGATCCCTTGTTTCATATTGTTGACAGTCTGCATTTTCCGTATGGGTGGTATATTGGTGTATTAGGTTCTGCCCAGTGTAATATTTATGGTACAGTAAGGTTCTGAGTGTGTTTTTGAGAAAATTGTGCATAGTGTTTTGCAGTTGAGTGATTGTGGTTAGTATATGCTTTGAGCAACCACCTTATTCTTTGACATATGATACATATCTAATATCTAAATTTAATAAAAGGTATTAATTGACTTTTATTTTTTTTTCTGTGTGTTGTCAGACAATTATGGATTTAAGCTCCACCCCTGGCCCCACCCCTAACCCCGCCCCCTTTAGCCTCCCCAAACAGTTGGGCCACCGACCGCTTATGACAATGACCATTTATAATCCATTTGAGATAAAATTAAAGCCCGAACAAGCAGATGAAAATGAGCTGGAAAAAAAAACCAGAGACCTCATTGCCTTTAACTGGGGCAATTTAACAAAACATTTCTTGCTCAAATTATTTAACTGACATTCCATGGTCAATTGAGAGTCTGATATAAATCACAGTGCCTTAGATGAACTCTCGTAATTGATTTGTTCAGTAGAATTAGGGCCCTGGTTACACGCATTCTATAGCACGCACTGTGTAGATGTGCACAATATTCCTGTGGGTGTCTACACAGTTAGTGCAAGTTAAAGAATGCTAGCATGCCTTTGTAAACAGGGCCTTTAAAGTGATAGATTTGGGAATATCGTGCAAAGAATTATTAAAATACAGCATCTTAGTTTTAGTAGTATTAAGCTTCAACAAACTGCAAGATGCCCAAAAAGGCACCTTATCAATGCAATCCAGAATTAAATTTTGAGTCGCACCACCATCTAACTGCAATGGAACTAAAATAAAAATATCATCAGCATAAAAAGAAACAAAACATTGAGATGATTCCATTAAAAAACCTAGAGAAGTCATAACATTTTTAAATAATATTGGTGACAATCGAGAGCCCTGACACAGTTCTGCTCACGTCTGTTGGAGCTCTTAACAATCTAGCTTTCCCAGAACATCAGACCTGTCTTTATTTATTTGTTACCTATGCTCTTTGTGGCACAAAGTAAAAAAAAAAAAAAATGGGGATCTTATATGCTGGAAGTAAAGAGAAGATACAGACATGAAATCTCTACTAACATGACCACTGAAGAATACACTAACTTTGTAATCCTCTCCAATGTTGTATTTAGTCTTTCAGTCTTCTGCACACTTCCGTGCATTTGATTCTGTGCAGAATAACTAACAGCCCCATTACACCTGATTTCAATAGAATTCTTTGTGCAGCGTTATGTGTAAAACCCCTTTGCACATCTGTGCAACCACAAAATTGTGCTGTAAAGCTGTCCTATCCTGTGCAAATGCTTGTGCACTTTATTCTATAGATTCTATCAGTTAATCCTATCTATAACTCATCTCTTGTGTTTTTAAAATTATGAATTTCACATTTTTTTAACTTTAAAACCTCTTGTTTTTTCTATGTGTGATCTATTTAACTAGACTATGGACTCTAAGGAATAGTGTTTAGCAATTATGTGTCAGTGTAAGGCCCAGTGCTCAACTCGAGCTCTGCTGTACACAAATAACCATATTTGTTCCAGTTTTTAGATTAAGTAAACGCCCAACGGTCATTGAATCCCATAACCCAAGGCCCCTTATTTCAAAAAGGAAGACATTTAGATTGCGAGTTTAAATATCTTGAGTTATCAAGATATCCATTCTGCGTTTATCTTTCTCAGATTGCCGTAGCTCGATCTCGGTCTTTGAAAATCATGAACTTTTTTTCATATAAATAACCGCAAATAAAACGTAAGGTCAGAAGCTAGGTCATGAATGATTCTCACTCTGTAAAAACAAGAGAGGTCTAACACCGCTACCTCATCTTAGAAAAGGAGATGGGGGCGGGGCGAAAGAGCAGACGCAGCCCAGCTGATCGTAACGTACACCGAGTTGACATCTACTTTCGAGGGAGGAGAAACGCTGAAAGGAAGAGCCTCCCACGTGTTTTCTGGGAAACGGTGTGTCTCCCGGTGCAGGCATTGGAAGGAAATCGAAAAACGAAAGTTTAATACAGGGATTCTTAACCCAGCCCTCTGCACACATTAGGCCAGTCTGGTATTCACAATGAATATGCATGCGATTACATTTGCATGCCTCCGTTGTATGCAAGTTTATCTCATGCGTATTCATGATTGATATCATGAAAATCTGACTGGCAAAGTGAGTCACGAGGACTGGTTAAGTACCCCTGACAGCAACAGGAGGCCAGCTCCTGACCTCAGACCAAAGCAGAATATGCTCATTTATTTAGTTCTTACATCCTATAGTGGGGAGGTTGGGAGGCTAATTTATTAATGAACTACCTTTCTCTGCTGTCAAGGCAAAAGGATACAGTTCTAAAGGCGTTTTGGTGTACACATTGGCCTTTGTTGGTGCAATTTTCTCATGAACACAAAATTGAAGGCACACCTTTTGGGTACATTTGTACACTTTGCTTTATCTTACTGTTAGATTACAGGCCCAATGAGCTTGGGCTGCAGGAATCTTTAAGTTAAGACTTCAGAGCTGCTAAGAAATTATACTGATGCTGAAAAAATAATGTTCATTTATGCACATTAAACAACAAACAAACAATGAAGGCCTTAGTAACCAATCCTTCTATTAGTGTGGCTGAGGGTCACTGTCTCTTTCACCATGCCATGCACACAGAACAGAAAGAGGATCCTGGCTGGTGATGGGAACAGCCAAAACTTAATGGGAGGCATTCTATATAATGGTGCAGAAAAATCGGCGCTGGAAACAAAATCAGCAAAGAGCACTATCCTATAAACAGTGCTCTGGGCTGAGCAGTTTTATATTGTAGTTTGGAAACCACCGAAATCAGTTGCAACATGGCGGAACAGTATGTTTGTATTAAATGATAAATGTTGTATTAAATGATGATAGCGTTTAGAGCCAATTCCCGCACCGAAAGCTGGGTGCCAGTATTTACACCAGCTGAAACCTGGTGAAAATGCTGGCACCCAACTCTCACAGTGTCTTCTTGTTAATAACGAGCAAGGATGGCTTTAACCCTAGTCCCCGAAGAAAGCATTTGAAACCCACGGAGTCGGGCGGTTTCAGGGGAAGGCTGCTGGATATTTACAACCTTACTTTTTTTGGGGGGGGGGGGGGCAGCGAGGCATCTCTAAGAAAGATAAGTGCATTGTGATTTGAATAACCATGCCATTTGTGTTTCAGTTGACAATACCAGGTGCAGGTTAATACACTAACAAGTATCGTGGTAGATACTATATTTATAGCACTTGGGTGGTTTTTTTTGGTGCGAGGGAAAGGGGATAGTAGTTCTTTCAGCCGGCATCATCCCCGGTCATTCAGCCCAGCTAGGAGAGCAGTGCGCCCTCTAGGGATCAAACTGCCAGGGAAAGCTGTAATGCAGGAGAAAAACTACACACCCCAGAAGCCAGTGCAGGGTCAGCTGAACTCCTAGGAGGGGGAGGGAGAAATGACTGGGAGATGAGGTCTGATCCTGGAGATGGGGAACAGCTGGTGGAGCTTGGGAAGGAGGAGGAGATGGAGTGGAATAAAGAAGAGGTAGAAGGAGAAGGGAAGGAGGAATGTATGAGGGGAAGAGAGAGAGAGAGAGATGGGAAAACGGACGGAAGCCGGTGGAAGCTAAGCAGCAGGGTTGACCCTGGCTCCCACCTGGAAGGGAGACCTGGTTACAATGTCCAATCGCCACCTGAAACTGAACATGGCCAAGACTGAGCTTATTGTCTTTCCACCCAAACCCACTTCTCCTCTCCCTCCTCTCTCTATCTCAGTTGATAACACCCTTATCCTCCCCGTCTCATCTGCCCATAACCTTGGAGTCATCTTCGACTCCTCCCTCTCCTTCTCTGCACATATCCAGCAGATAGCCTGTTGCTTCTTTCTCTATAACATCAGCAAAATTCGCCCTTTCCTCTCTGAGCACACCACCTGAACACTCGTCCACTCTCTCATTACCTCTTGCCTTGACTACTGCAACCTACTCCTCACTGGCCTCCCACTTAGCCATCTATCCCCCCTACAATCCATTCAGAACTCTGCTGCACTTCTTATCTTCCGCGAGGACCAATATGCCCATACCACTCCTCTCCTCAAGTCACTTCACTGGCTTCCGATCAGGTACCACTTACAGTTCAAGCTTCTCCTACTTACCTACAAATGCACTCGATCTGCAGCCCCTCATTACCTCTCTACCCTTACGTTCCTACCCGTAACCTCCACTCACAGGACAAATCCCTCCTCTCAGTACCCTTCTCCACCACCGCCAACTCCAGGCTCCGCCTTTTCTGCCTAGCCTCACCCTATGCCTGGAATAGACTCCCTGAGCCCATACGCCAAGCCCCCTCCCTGCCCATCTTCAAATCCCTACTCAAAGCCCACCTCTTCAATATCGCCTTCGGCACTTAACCATTGTACCTCCATTCAGGATTGTTAGACTGCCCCTACTTGACAATTGCCCTTAGATTGTAAGCTCCTTTGAGCAGGGACTGTCCTTCTTGTTAAACTGTACAGCGCTGCGTAACTCTAGTAGCGCTTTAGAAATGTTAAGTAGTAGTAGTAGGGAAAGAGAGCTGTTCTTGCCTCTGGAGGACCTCTGCTGCTGGTGGAGCTTGGAGATCCCCACCAGCTTAGGTATTAATGTTTTTTGTTGGCGCCAAGGGGGATGTAGAGACTACATGTGCCCACCCAGTTTGCCCAGTGGCCCATCCAAAATTTGAGGTCTGGCTACGCCTCTGATTGCCACCTTGGGGCTGTTGAGAGTGAAAAGTAGAACTTTTACTGTCTTTCTATTTGGTGGGCATTTTGAACTGTGCATTGGGCATGGCGCATTTTGCATTTCACCTTGTCTTTTCGGGCCTCCTCAGCCCTCTTGTTCTAGAGCCCTGCAGAAAGAGCAACTGTGTGGATGGCAGAGAGGGATTTGAGGTCTGCTGTGCTTGGTACTATCTCCTTTGACTATTTGGCAACTGTAACTATGCTGTGCCTGTAAGCAGAAACTAACACATTCTTGTATGCAAATAAAAGTTATGAACATTTTATTTGTCCTTGCTGATTGACTGTTATCTACACATATCACAGTGACACAAAAAGAACTATAGTAGCCTTGGTAGGCAACAAGAATTGTAGGCTAGTTCTGAAGAGCTTACATATCATCTGGGGAACAAAACTGTATAAAAACAGGGTAATAATTGTCCAAGGGGCTAGTAGCTTGCAAGCAGTTATTTTCACACTCACCCATACATGGTCATGGATTTCAATCAGTGGCATAGAATATAGTGGAATGGTGAAAAAAGGTTTCAAACTTCCATGCAGTTCTGGTTTCACCTGATCTCAATTGTTGTAATTTTTTCAGTTCTGCTTTCCCACATCTCTCTCTCCACTTGGATGAATCATACACTCTTCTTGGCCTCTCTTAGTTGTTTGGGGCAGTGGTTGCAAACTTTCTCGGGTCATGGCGCCCCTAGGCTACACATTTCTTCTCAAGTCTCCTCCCATCCCCACCCCGACAGCATTGAGTCCTACCTTTGCTGGTGGAGATGCTCAAGCCCCTCTAGCTGAAGAGGTCCACTGCCCGAGGTCCAAGCTCCATGCAAATTGGTAGCATGCTTCAGCTACCAACACCTGCATTCCCATGCATGTTCTCCTTTTCTCACCCCTTCCATCCAGCCTCTGCCCTCCCTCTCTCCCCACTTTCATCCAACTCTGCCACCCTCTGTCCTCCTTCCGTCCAGCCTCTGCCTTCCCTCACATTCCCTCTTCCATCTATCCCCTCTCTGTTTCTCCCCCAGTCCAGTGTCTGCCTCCTCTCTGCCCACACCCCCCCCCCCCACACACACACATCCATTTCTGCCACTGCTGCTTTTCTAGATGAACAGTGGCAAAACAAGCTGCAGCCATGCGGGAACAGACTCTCCATACATGCGGCTGCTGGCTGTGCCCCAGAACAGGAAGTGATGTTCAAGGGGGCAGGATCATCAGCTGTGTGTATGAAGAGTCTGGTGCTGTGTGGCTGCAGCTTGTTTTGCTGCTGCTGCTGCAGTGATGGGGGTATGTGGGGGGAGCAGGGACAGAGAGGAGTCAGTTTCTGGATTGGTGAGAGTAGTAGCAGTTCAAGTGGTGGTTGTAGGGAGGTCGTGATTTGCTGCGGCACCCCTGAAAGTTTGCTGTGGTGCACCAGGGTACCCCGGCACACAGTTTGGGAACCGCTGGTTTGGGAAATCCAGCCAATCCAGTTCTCTCTCTCTCTCTCTCTCTCTCTCTCAGAACCCAAGGTAGACCATGGCCATCTCTCCTGCTCCTTCTCACTTCTTTCTGTGCAGTTCCTCCTCCTCTCCTCTTTTTTCCTTTCAGTCCACAATACTGATGACTCCTCTGGATTAAAGGCAAGCAAGATGCATGTAGGATCTCTTATACCGAAATCCCAAATCTCTTATACCAGGTTATCCCTGTGGACTCTCACTCCTTGGCTCCTTTCCCACTTCCTGGGATGTGGAACACTTTAGCAGCTTCACTTTCCATCTCTTCTTAAGGATCCTCTGTTATGATCCTTTCCTTACGTCTTCTAATGGAACTCTTTTCTCAGGACTCAAGGTTTTGGCTTAAGCTCTTTGCACCTTACGTTTTGAGTATAGATCTTACTCCTTGGCTTTCCCTTCTCCTTGGTCTCTTTGATAGAAGACCAAGATGTTTCTCGGACCCTTGAGTGGGAAGCCCACTCTTTCACCTTCTACATCACTGAACTCCCTTTTGGGAAGGAAGACACTGGACATCTCTCAACACTCACTTTTATACTTCCCTCCAATTTTCAGCCACTCACTCATTACTTTTGAGTAGCACTACTCTGGATCAGGGGCCCACAATGTTTCTCCTGTTACTGCAGAGTAGCCACATTTTGGAGTCCTTTAACCTTCAACATTGCTAATAATTGTAGGTGTAATGGAATTTGTGGAGAAGGTATTTTGGGTCTTTCTCACAGAGTATAACTCCAAATGATTTCATTTTATGCATGCCATAATAGGAATGATTTATGACCCTCAGCCCTGTGTTGATGTTTATTGGAGGTTATTCCATTTCTCAGATTCACTACTAATGCTTATTTCAACACTTGCATTGCTCTTTCTCTCTCTCTCTCTCTGTTCTTGGCACTGCAAAGTCCTTGAGGAGCTCTGTCTTTTCACGTCAAGGGGAAATATAATATTGTTGAGCAGAATTAGCTGGTAGAGAGCTTCTTCGTGTTCACATATAAGTTGCAGTTGTCTAGGTTTTGCTGTGTCTGAGCAAGTGGAATCGATGTTTCAGCAATTGTATTATGGCTTTCTTCTGGGTATGTTGTGAGGTCTACAGTTTGGGTTCTCAAGCCTGATCGGCTGGGTTTTGAGGTGGGTAGTTCCCTCAGGAAGGAAGAAGATTTTGGTGGGAAAATCCGTTGGTCATAAATTTGAATTTTGGTGGAAAAGTTTGTTGCTCATAATTTTAAATTCTGGTGGGAATGAGGCTGGAAATTAATTGGGACAGTTCTTCCTCTGGAGGGGAGAGGAATTGCTGTAGGTCATATTGTAAAACTTTACAAGGGGGGAAGAAGACGTTTGTCCTCAGTGCCAATCCTTTTTGTGCTAAATTTCCTTTGAATGAGCGGTTGCCATGCTTTGTTTAGGATGAGCCCTATTTCTCCACTGAAGTTAATAGGGTGACATGCTATGGGTATTGCCTCTTTGATTTTCCTTGGCCACCAAATATCTTCTTTCTCCAAGATTTTTGTCTCCTAAATCTAATCATATGACCAGTTGTCTTAGTATGAAGGGCTACAGCTTATTTTTCCATGTTCAGAGCTTGTGGTGTGTCTTATGCTCTTGTAGCTTTTCCTCTATGGTACATCCAGTTTTGCCAATATACGATTGGCTGCAACTGCATGGGATTTCATCCACCCCAGGAGTTTGGAGCAGAAGTAGCCAATCTTTCACATGTGTGAGTATAGATGCCAGCTTCTGTGGTGCACTATAGGCTGTTTTGCTGTTATTTTTCTTTAGCAGTTTTCCTTTGTTATCTGTCATTCCTTGGACATAAGGAAAAAGACTTTCCCTCCAAAATTCATACTTGTGACCAATGGACTTTCCTGCCAAAATTCAAATTTGTAACAGACTTTCTCAAAATCTCCTTCCTTCCTGAGGAAACTACCCACCTCAAACCCCAGCCAATCAGCTTTGAGAATCCATTAAATATAAAGACAAACACCAGACCTCACAGTATACCCTGAAGAAAGCCACAGCACAAAGACTGAAATGTCAGTTCTACTTACTCAGATGTGGCAAGATCTGACAATTGCAACAATCATGGAAGCTTAAGAGAACATATTAAGATGCACTTGTACATTCATTTTAATCAGGCTGATGGTGCCTGATATAATTGGGGAAATGTCTGTATCTCTCTGCCTCATCATTTCCTTGGTGCCATGTTGGTAACATTGTAATAAGCCCTACATATCAAGAGCTTCTAGTCTTCCCTGTGGTTTTTGAAAGTGCCACTCCTTCAGCATACTCCTTGGTTCTGTCTGCCTGCAGTCGTAGGGACTGGTGTTCTTCCACTTCATGTGGTTGTTTTCCTTACTGAATTGGGTTATGCCTTCATCCCTCCAATGGTCATTGGTCAGTTTGGACACCTTTTTAGCACTTAGTCATTATTGAAACAGGTCTAGACAAAAATGTCCTATTTGTTTGTCCGGGACATTTTGTCTATATTCCATTATCACAGAAAACATCCAAATCATAAGCCTGCCCTAGTCCTGACCAAAACACACCTTCAATATGCCCCCTTGCGATTTAGATGAACTGCAGAGAAAAAAGTCCTAAATATGAGTTTTGAAAATCACGATTTGGACATTTTTCTGATAAAAACATCCATCTGCTACTTTATGGCATCTTTTGGACGTTTTTCTGTTTCAAAAATAGCCCAATATAACATAGCAAATTACAGCAGATAAAGATCTACATGATCCATTCAGTCTGCCCAACAGTTGCATTACTTATGAAATAATTATTGACCCAACAATCCAATTGTATTATTACAACATTTTAATGATGTCTTCCCCTCCCCCACTGAGATATACAGACCTGCATTCATATGAATGTGGTATAAAAATATGCATACTTGATCCTGATTCATCATTGACATTTTCAGGGCTCAGCCCATAAAAATGTTTGCCCTGCATTGGCCCTACTTCCCAACTGCTGGAGTTCACACTGAAGTCCATTCCAACCCATCCTGGTCTGTCTTGCCATATATGAGGCACAGACCTTGAAGTCCATCCAGCATTGGCTTCATTTCCCCACTACTGTCCATCATAAGTCAACTTATAACTCTTGACATATTCAATTTTATTTTGATACCGTCCTCTTTCTAAGGCTCCTTTGTGTCTATGCCACGCATTTTGAATTTTAATTGTCTTATTTGCTCCAGTTTAAGCCCTGAACTAGTCTCCCTCTATCCTCCAAGATCCATTATTTGTATTTAAATGTATTATTGGCTGAGTTACCTTTTATTTCTCCCCACTTAACATCAAGTGGTGTTAGGGCATTAATGCACATTATTTGGCCCTTAGTGTGACCTAAAGGGCCCTAACACTGCTTCGCTAAATATACCATGGCGATATTTAAGTTGCTGTGGGTTAAGTAATAATGAAATGCAAAATACGCAAATGTATGTTTTGCAACTTATTACTAGGCAAATACCCTAATATGACTTGTGGCGATACACTGCAAATCTGTGATAGGGTCCAAAAACTATGGTTAAATATCTCCAGCTTTTTGCTGGGTTTATTTTACCGTCTGGGAACACCAGGCCCCAAAACTGAAGCCTGATGTTCCTGGGCTGCCAGTGCAGGGTCCCCCTAAGTATCCAGCCCCCTACGACTTAACCCCCCCCCCCCACCTTAACCCCCCTGCCACAAGATCCGCCCACCCCCACAAGAACCCAGGGCTACCTTATCTCATTGGTGGTCTGAGGGGAATATTCAACCAGAAGCAATGCCCAGTAACTCCTAGTCAGCCCTAAACCGCATTCAAAATGGGGACCGTAGCAGTAGTCGCACTTTTTACAAATTGAGCACTATTTTTGTTTTTATATATTTTTATTTATAGGCATTTTGCTTGATATTTAAAACCATTTAAGTAGCCAGGAATGGCTCCTGGCCAGTTACATGGCACTTAACCGGTTATGCGGTAACATTCAGCGGGAGATAGTCGGCTATCTCCCACTGAATATTGCCGGTTAATGCTTAGCAGATAGCTGGTTATATTGCACAATGTAACCAGCTATTCAGTGCATTGCCAGCTAAGTATGGCAGCCAAATTTGGCCGTCAAAATAGCAGGTATATCTTAAACTTAACAAGCCAGTGCTGAATATTGGCTTGACTGGTTAAATTTAAACTGGCCAAAATACACCCAGAAATTCAGTGCCGGTCACCAGAAATGGCCCAGCATTGAATATCCAGACTCACCAACCGCAGGAAACAACACAGCTAGCTCCCGCAGTCTAAATATCAGGCCCATTTTGTTTACCATCTAAAGCACCAAGAGGACATCAAGGTTGTTTACAAGCAAAATGTCAGCTGGTCAAAGAGGAAATGAAAGTTCAAATGTACCTTCCTATGCAGTTGCAGGAGGAACATTCTAGGTCCCTGCTCCAGAAAGGGGACAATCAAATCTAAATAGGAGGAGGTCCATTAAGAGAAAGGTGGCCCAATAAGAGTTGTGCTTGAGCTTTTGGAGGGAAGTATAAAGCCAAAAGTACAAGGGAGAAGTCTGGTCTTCCTCCCCTAGACTGGCCCTAGCTATGAGGGGATCTTCCTCTCCCAGAGAGTGTTCAACAAATAGAATGTGGAGGAGCAGTAGGTGCAGAAACTCCACCCTGGGGCCCACCAGAGCCTTAGCTCCCTACCCTAAGAAATGGAAGAAGAAGAGGAACTAAGGTCTTTGGTTGCTTGCTAGCCTGGCTTTCAACTGTCCCTAGGTGCACAAGAAGGTAGAGGGATGTGGATTCCCATACCATTCTTAGAGACACAGGCCCAGATGCACAAAACCTAACAAGCCAGCAACGTGGTTTTTACACCAGTTCTAGCCAGTTTAGTGAGCAAGGAGCAAAATGAGACATGCACAAAAGGGTTCTCCGAGCTATTTTCCTGTCATGGTAGCAGCTATACAAATGTGCATGCAAAGCGATGCACAGCCATTTTCTGAACGATGCACAGAAGCAGCCCCTACCTTTAGTGCTGGAAATGTAATGGGAGGTCTGGAGCTGTCAGTAATGCCTGGCTGGAGCTCAAAACCATTGAAAACATGATTGCAAGCAGTGCAGAAGTCAACCGTAGTGCCCAGTGTCCACAACACCTTTCCCTGAGCCAGGTCAGCCTCTGCCTTTGGGGTATGCATCTAATGATCTCTGCCTTTTTCTCCTACCCCTGCAAAGATCATAAGATGAAAGGCTAATATAAAAAAGGAGGAGGCTGGAGAGGGAGACGGAAGGCAAGAGAAACTGGAGACACTTTTAATTCTTGCTGTGTTGTAAGAGGAAAGCTGTGAAGTAGATCTAATCAGGGCTAATTAAAACGTACATTAAATAATAATCAATGGATGAACATCTGCAGAAATAAGCTGTGTTTATTTTAAAGCCCAGGGGAAGTTCTCCTTCTCCAGAACTCTCTCCCCACCCTCCCAAGTCTGGGTTCTACTTCGCTTCATCAAGACTACCAACAAGCATCAGCACTGTTGTTTTTTCTTTGCCAGTGTTTCCGAGTTAAAAAAAAAAAGGCTACCTGCTTTCATATACGCAGCCACACTTAGCGATGGGCTGCTCTGCTCATGCTCAGCTGGCCGACTGCCTTTCCCCACATTGAATGCAAATCAGCCTGTTCGCAAAAAAAATGAGCAGCTCATTTGCTTGCGATTCTCTTTGGGAATCCCTCTATATTTCCAAATGGGTAATTTTTTACCGATTAGGAAATACAGACGGATTCTTAACGGGGACCATTGTGCATCTAGGCCCTAATCAGGGGCCTATCAGTCTGATCCACTGGTGCTCCCCAGAGGCACAAAAGTACCCAAAGGAAAAGGGATCTGGCCATGGGGAGACTGGAGCCTAAACCTCTGTCAGGAAGGCTAAAGGATGAAGCTGCTGAGAAAAGTCTGTTCCTGTTGGGAGAAAGGGTACCAGAGGCAGTGCAGCTGGTGAGTGCTATAATGTTTTTCAACTAAGTATCAGGGGATAACACTCCCACCCTGGGGTTTACCCTTAACCTGGACTTTAGAGGAAACACAACACTCAAGACAGAGTCACCAAGGAAAACTAGAGAGAATACATACCTTAAGAGCACAGAAACACTGTTTGTTACCTAAAACAGAGAGGACGTAGGGCTTAACCTTTGCCTTAAGCTACTAAACAGAACAGAGAACAAGAGTTAAGAGATTAAAAAAAAAAAAAAAGAAATTTAAGAGAGGAGAAAGTAATGTTTTTTTTTTCAACCACATAGTCTGAGAAAGCATATGAATGATGTTGGAGATGGAAGTGAATGAATCGAGAATTATTTTCTTTGAAATTGTATGATTCATGCTGCAACCACTTTACATTGATGTTTTGGACAGTTTATTTTTTACTTTTCATCATTCTTCTCTTGTGCATACTTGTTCACTACTGGAGTGCTGCCCATTATAGGGATGTTTTATTTTAAAGCCACAGATTATCTCCAGTTCTCTTTTTGCGTGTTTTACCTCTTTGTGCCTAAATAATCCTATTCAAACTAAACATGAAAGCTCACTGTAGGGAACCCTTTATAATCAGTGTGCTGTGAGATAGACCAATAATTGTAATGTAAGGACAATGCCAGGTTGGCAAAGAAAGATCAGGATCAAGTATACATATTTTATACCACATTCATTGTTGGTTTTATACCACATTCATTGTTGGTTTAATCATGAATTGATAATGAGTGACTGTTGGGCAGACTGGATGGACCATTGGGGTCTTTATGTTCTGTCATTTACTATTTTACTATAGTGGTTATTTTGGAAGCTCTATCCTTATTTTAATGTCTGAAAACTGGCACTTAGATGTCCATATTGCAAATCCCTAATTTTACAAAAGCAGGATATGGATGTGTAACACTGTAGTATATCCATATGGCAAGGGGGCATGATCTGGATGTGTTTTGGGTGGGACTAAGAAGGGACCAAAATATGGACATCCAATTCCAATCACAGAAGGGGAAGGGACGTCCAAGTTTCTAAAAAGATGGATGTCTGTATTTAGACCTGGTACTTGTCACATCCAGGTTACAGAAAGATGCTGATTGAGCAGCTGTCCACTGGAGGGATTAAGACACAACACTTTCTTAATCTCCCAGTTGTTGCTGTCCCTCTCCCTTTCCCCCGAATATGAAACTTGCAAGGGATGTCAGGTTCTATGACAGCTTCGTATTATGGACATTCATAAAAGAGCAACATGTAGAGGTCTGAAGAGTAGCCTAATTGTTAGTGTGGTGGACCGAGAACCAAGGGACCCAAATTCAAGTCCCATTTCAGCTCTTTTTTTTTTCGTTTTAATTGTGAGTCCTCCAGAAAGAGAAAAATACCTACTGTACCTGAATATGTAAGACACCTGCAAGCCTGAAGGTTATTGAAGTGGTGTGCATTAAGGTATAGTTGGTATTTTTCTGTTCCTGGAGGGCTCAGAATTAAAAACAAAACCAAAACACAAGCAGCTGAAGTGGGATTTGAACCTGGGTCCCTGAGTCTCAGCCCACTGCTCTAACCATTAGTCTACCCCTCTGCTCTGCATGGATGTCTGTGTGGCCATTTTATATGATGGATGTTCCTATGCTGCCATACAGATGTCCATATCCCTTGTTTTTCCCTGTTCATAATTTGGATGTTTCAGTTTGTAAAATGGGTGTTTATGCTGGGCATTCCCAGTACATGGACGTTCATCTCACATGTATTTTAGAACTTGCTGTATCCTGTTCTAAAATACATGTGGGATGGACATCCATTTGTGACGTTCTGACTTGAGTTGGATGGCCTTTTTTCTATTCTATTCTGTTCCTGCTTTTCTATCCTGCTAATTTCCCTCAAGGAATCATAGCGGGTTACAGCAGATACTCAATTCACAAAGAAGTATCATGTTTCATAATATTTCTTGAATAAAAAGTTTTCAGAGTCTTCCTGAACAAATAATAATCCGAAATATCCTGAAGCTGAGTAGGGATAGAGTTCCATAATTTAACAGCAAAGTAGCTAAAGGAACTATCCATAAAATGCTTATAGTGAATCTTATTTACTGAAGGAAGGACTAAATATGATGAATAATATCTATGGGTAGGTCGACTTAATGATGAATATTGAACTAAAATGATATGGTCTGGTGGACTGCAGAAACAAAAAGGTGGGAATATGAGCCAGGCTATCCAATAATTGGACCTGAAGTTAAGTTTAAAATAAACAAAATTTAATAATATTCAAACAAATAATAATAACAAAATTCCACATTAAAAATGACTCGACACGTTGTGTTTCGGCCGGATGGCCTACATCAGGAGTCTTGTGGCTAGTGACGATGATAAAATATGATCAAGTGATGTGATGAAGAGAACTCAAGTCACGAATGAGAAAAGTGCAGACAAGGATTTTAAAATAGTCTTTAAAAAGAACGTTTGTTAAATGATCCGTCTGACGCTGCACGTAATGTAATTGTTTTTGCAACGTGCAGCGTCAAACAGATCATTTAACAAACGGTCTTTTTAAAGACCATTTTAAAATCCTTGTCTGCACTTTTCTCATTCGTGACTTGAGTTCTCTTCATCACATCACTTGATGATCATATTTTATCATCGTCACTAGCCACAAGACTCCTGATGTAGGCCATCCGGCCGAAACACAACGTTGTGTCGAGTCATTTTTAGAGTCATTTTTAATGTGGAATTTTGTTATTATTATTTGTTTGAATATTATTACATTTTGTTTATTTTAAACTTAACTTCAGGTCCAATTATTGGATAGCCTGGCTCATATTCCCACCTTTTTGTTTCTACTTTACGTGCCGTGGGATCTATTGAGTTCTCCACGTACGTGGATTCTCTTTAGACTTTAGTAGCTGGTGGACTGCAACCATAAAATAAATCGTGTGGACTAAACAAACCATCTTAAAGTTCACTCTTGCAGCAATAGGTGGCCAATGAAGATCATTAAGCAGTGGTGCTACATGTTCAAATTTCTTGCAACCAAAAATCAATCTCACTGCACAGTTCTGTAACAATTTAAGTCTTTTTAAAAGAACCTAATACCAGTACACAAAGAATTACGACAGTTCAATTGTGGTAGAATTATGGCCTGTACTAGCAGTCTAAATTGTGCCGGAA
The DNA here is from genome assembly GCF_901765095.1 of Microcaecilia unicolor. Classification (NCBI taxonomy): domain Eukaryota; kingdom Metazoa; phylum Chordata; class Amphibia; order Gymnophiona; family Siphonopidae; genus Microcaecilia; species Microcaecilia unicolor. The sequence goes on along the minus strand of NC_044037.1, from coordinate 205,885,240 downwards.
AAAAATAGAAGATGTTATGGCTCTGAGCTGTTGTAATTTGGCAAACATCCTTTCTAAAATGCACCTCCACATTACTATGTTACTAAGTCCAAGTGTAAATTTGGCCATAGACATCAGTTCTAACATTAAGGTGCAGGGCCGCTGACAGACTGAGCCAGGCCCGGTGCAGGACCGACGCTGCTACCGCCCCCCCCCCCCAACCCCCCCCCCACACTGCCGCCTCCCAGGATGCCGTTGCCGCTGCTGCCGCCTCGACACTGTGTAGACAGGCCAGATTGAGAGGGGGGGCACATTTTGTCCCACCTCCATGCCCCTGCCACAACTCCACATACCTTGGCTGGTGGGAGTCCCCAAACACCGCCAACAGAAGCCTTCCCTCCAGCATTGTTCTCCGCCGCACTGCCTGCCCAGTGCGGCTGCGTCTCATGTCATGGATGATCAGATTCATCAAAACCAAGCATGTGCGACGTGAGCAGAAGCAGGGCAGGCAATGCGGCGGAGAACCGCACTGGAGGGAAGACTTCTGCTGGCGGGGCTTCAGGACCCCCCTCCAGCCAAACCAGGGGCCCCGAAACCAACTGTGTCTGCTCCTCCCCGGCCTCTAAGGGGGGGCCCAGCACCGGGGTCTGTCTCTCTCCTGCTCCTGTCAGGACCCGGTTGATTGCGTTAACATGATCACCCGGGCCCTGTCAGGAGCAGGAGAGAGACAGACCCCGGTGCCGGGGAATTTTGTCCCCTCCTCCCCCCGGTGGTCCTATTAAGGTGCACTGATACTGGGTTATGCTAGTATTCTACAACGGAATGTTGTTCTTGAAGAGGTTCTCACTGCACAGAACTGGGGCACCTCAAGGAGGCTCCCACTGATAGAATTGCGCTCCGTACGGAAGCTAAAACTTAAGCACACAAATTGATTATACACACTTTAATTCACAGGAAGATGCACAGAAAACATTTTAGACACTAATAGATGCACACCCCTATTAATCAGCAGTTTCAGCCTTCGGAGCTGCAGAGGAGGATTTTTCACTGCCTCTTCTTTACTGTTCTTTGTGTTGCAGGTAGGTTGCTATTATATAGCAACCAAAGTAAATAGAACCGTTATATGATGCACATGGAGCTCAGACTCCAGGAGAGGCTTCTGAGCTGCAAGTGCTAGGTTTCTCGCTGCCTTTTTTCTACTGCTTTTGGGTTGCAGATTAATCCTTTGGTCTCACAATGGCAATGTTCTCTTCTGAACCAGTGTGTCCTCTCTTCTTTGGCCCAAGTTGTGGTAGGTCAACAGGCAGCAGCAATAGGCTGGATACATTGCTATAAACCAGAGATTCTCAACCACTGTGTCACAAACAACCGGGAGGTGTGTCGTGGGGCCAGCACACAGATAGCTTTTTTCAAATGTAATACGTCTCTCCCTTCTCTTCCCTTCCTCCCCCTCATGGATTCAACATCTCTCCCCCCTGGCCATGAAACATGAGTTTTTCAGTAGTTCAGTGTAACATGCTGCCTGGGTAACCTGGATCCTTCCCTCTGGCATATCCCACCCCTCTGACATAGCTGCTGAAGTACTCAGCTTTCGTGGAATGGGGGGAGGGGGGCTGAGGAATGACAAGGGAAAGATGATGGACCTATGAGGGGGGAGAGAAAGATTCTGGACTGTGCAGGGGATGGGGACAGAAGAGATGCCAGATCTCATGTGAGAAAACTGGGGAGAGAAGAAGGGAGATGTAGGGGTGATATCAGATCATGGGATGGGGGCTGGGAGGAAGAAAAGATGTCAGACCATTGGGGGAGAAAGAAACTATGAGAGAGAGAGAGATCCTGGACTGCGGGAGATGGGGGGAGATGCAGTTACACAAACTTCGATGTGCTCCTTCCTAGGTTGTGTAGGTGGTAAACCGCACTTAGCAGGCTTTCACTGCCAGGGCATAGTTTGCTATCCACTCAACCCGAGAAGGAGCAGGGCATCAGGATTTGTATAGCCACATCTCCTACTGCTAGGCTGGGCTTTCTTCAGCCACTTTCTCCTCTGAGCCACTGCCCTGCTGAACACTGAAGCCACTTTTTAGTGGTAGGGAAGGGGAGAGAGAGGGGACATGCAGTTGTTGCACCATAAGGGTAAAGAGGAAGCTAAAGGAGACAGAGAAACGCTGGACCACAGAGGTAGAGAAGAAGAGGAGACAAGTGTGAGTGGAGAAAGAGATAGGAGATGCTACACTGCAAGGTTGGAGGAAGGAAGAGGGAGGGGAGATGCTTGCCATAGTGGAACCAGGTGGGAGAGACCATGGGGGTTTTCAAGGACATGAGAAGGAGAAGGATGGTGAGTAGAGAGGGTGGAAGTGTAGTAATGGGGAGTGAGTGAAACAGAATGGAATAGGAAGTCAGGGAAGGATTGAGACAAGAGAGCTAGAAGGTGAGAGGAGGAGATGGAAATGTGATAGGTAATTGAAATTATAGGTGGAGGACTGAAGAGTGAGAGGGTGAAATTTGATTGGGCAGGCAGAAAAAGGAGAAAGGAAATATATTAGAGACAGGTGTATTGAGCAAATGGAAGAAGATAGGAGGAAAGTGGAGGAAGGACAAATGGATAAAATTCACTGGGAAGAGAGCAGAAGTCAAACAAGAAAGCAAAAAAATGCCCAAATAACAAAGGTAGAAAGAAAAGTACTTTATTTTGAACTTATTAGGAGGAACATGTTAGCTTTAGAAAACGTGTATCATGGATGTCTTCGTATTTTGTTGAAAATACATTTCTGTTTTTATTTCTCCTACATGCCTAGTTTGACTTCTTGGGCTTCCCAGTTCAATTTTTGTCTAAATATTTGTATTTCAAATTTGTGATCCCTTGTTCTGTATTTGGCGAGGGTTTGTCTATGTTTTGTATGCGACCAAGGTTTAGCATTCTGTTTGCACGTAGTTTCTGTGCAGAACTCTGTAGCTGTCCCTCTTGTTCTGTTTTACTTGTAGTAGGTGTGTTGGTGTTTCAAGACCATGTGTAATATTGTAGTATTGCCTATTCGTAAGAACCGTAGGTTTACTACATGTATGTTGAGATAGGATGTTTCAGGTTTTGTATTATTTCACAATGTGCCTGGTAGTGGAGAGCTTTATGATATATTACTATTACTCAAATGGCATGAAATCAGAATTAATATATACAGGTATATAATTTTTTATATGTTACCTTCCATGGAGAAAATGTGCTAGTTATAATCTGCACCTGTTTTTAAGGGGACAGAGAGTTTGTGTGGGTGCATTTAATTCATAAGAACTACCATACTGTATCAGACCAAAGATCTGTGAGAATCATGAAGAGGGGCATAATCGAAAGGGACATCCAAGTTTTGATGAAGATATCCTCGCAAAACGTCCCCATCCAGGGGCAGGGAAACCTGTATTTTCGAAACAAGATGGACGTCCATCTTTCGTTTCGATAATACGGTCAGGGACACCCAAATCCTTAGAGATGGTCGTCCCTAGACTTGGTCGTTTCTGCTTTTCGGCGATAATGGAAACCAAGGACGTCCATCTCAGAAACGACCAAATGCAAGGTATTTGGTCATGGGAGGAGCCAGCATTTCTAGTGCACTGGTCGCCCTGACATGCCAGGACACCAACCGGGCACCCTAGGGTCGTCCAAGTATTCGTCAGGGACGTTCTTGTTTCTTTCGATTATGGGTCGAGGACGTCCTAGTGTTAGGTACGTCTAAGTCCCGCCTTCGCTATGCCTCCAATACGCCCCCTTGAACTTTGGCCATCCCTGCGACGGAGTGCAGTTGGGGACGTCCAAAATCGGCTTTTCCATTATACCGATTTGGACGACCCTGGGAGAAGGACGCCCATCTTCCGATTTATGTCAAAAAATGGGCATCCTTCCCTTTTGGAAATGAGCCCAGAAGTGTGTCACATATGTGAGCATCGTGTGTCAGGTGTGTCCCAACTGAAAAAGTTTTGGAATCACTGCTATAAACAATTGAAAAGAAGAGAAACAGTAGAACAAAAATGTTCTGCAAAAAAAAAAAACCCACAAAAACAGAAACAGCAAAAAGAAGATAACCAGGGGGATAATTTTATTAATGTCCAAAGGCTTGATATACCGCCATACACAAAAAAGTAGCAAGGCGGTGATGTCACTGGAACCACACTCAGGTAATAATTTATTGGTGACCTGACACAGCTGTGTTTCAACAAGTGCCTGCATCTGGTCCTAGTATTAAAATAATATACATTAGATACTACATACTTTTAAATAAATACATATAAAAAATGTAATAAATTACAAAGCGCTTAAAATATTTGTACATTTAGATATTAACATGTACATGTAAAAGCATGAAAGAAACATTAAAAAGAAGCATACTTCATTTACAGTGTATAAACCTTCAAAAGACATATTGAATAAATTAAGTAGACCCACGTGATGACATTTAAAAATATATATAAGAGGAGGTCACGTGATGCCGTGCTTGTAAGCGGGCGCTGGTGGAGCGCGCTCCGGGGCCCAAACCTCAAAGAAGTTATTTTTAGAGGGTATATCGGTGATTGGTACCTGGCAATTAACTACGAACGTTAGCATGGAGGAGTTTGATTGCTGCGGTTGTGAATGCGAGTTATTAACAGTTTGGCTGGAATATTAAGGGCATGCCTTTAATGCAAATCTTTGATGCAGCAGACCGGGACATAATAACTCTCTAAACTCTTACACCTCTGAGCAATTAACTGTGGATATTAATGTGGAGGAATGTGGATGCTGTAGACCAGAATGCGAGTTGTTAGTGGTTTGTTTGGAAGTTGCCAGATGTGCTGATGTGGCAATGGTTTGTTGCAGCAGACAGAATCAAGATGTCTATATAATAAACATTGTCACTTTTGAACAACCATCTGTGAACATTGACATAGAGAGACTTGGCTGATATGCCCTCAATATGTCTGGAAGATGGACTGAATGAGAGTGGAATTAGAACTCTCAGCTGGTTTTTTTTTGTGAAGGGACGTGTTGGGGAAATCTGCTATATACTTCATTCTGATGTGCTCTCATTATGTTAATTGTATTTAAATTCATGCAGAAGGGGGGATTTGGACTGTGTCTCCGGGTATCCCATTTTTTTTAGCAACTAACTATGAGTATTAATATGGTGAAGGTGAACAGTTGGGGTTTTGAATATGATTTATTGACAATTTGTCTTAAATATCACAAGATATACCTTTAATAGGGGGGGAGGAAAGATGTGCTGGGATGGGAATTGAAAATCTCGGCTGAGTCTGGATGGGTGGTATATGGGATGATTGGATGTTTCACGGAGATAGGGTTTTGTTTTGTTTTTTTGTGTATGTGTATGCATGTGCGTAGGGACATGTTGATGATAATTGTTATATGCTGCACCTTGTTGTGTTCTTGTTATGTTAATGATGCCTAAGTTACAAAGAGGTGGGGGCTCGGGGGTGTGATCTCCACGCGGGCCTCGTCCCATATTGGGCGGTGTGTGATGGGAGGGCAGGTACGAGGGTGGGAGGGTGGTAAGGAGGCAATTTTATCTGTGCATTTTGGGAGTAAGGGTAGGAATGGAGATAATGTTTTGGGTTGGGGATGGGTTTGGTATTTTTGTTTACTTTTTTGTTGTTGTTGTTGTTTTATTATGTTGGGAGGTCACAGTGTGATGGGAAGGCATGTGTGGTGAGAAGGAGGACTAAAGTCTGTTTTTTTTATGCGGTTGCTTTGGGTTGGGGGGCTATGAGCTGAGGTGGCCCCGTGACCTGGTTAGATGTATTAGATCTTTGGATGTACTGCCATTTTTATCAACCATGGCCCTGATTAAATTAATTTCATGGAATGTTAATGGAGTAACCTCTCCCATTAAGAGACAAAAAATCTTGCAGGCTTTAAATCGGCAGAGAGCAGATTTGGTGTTCTTACAGGAAACCCATTTATCAACTTTAGAGCATCTTAAATTTAAAAGATGGTGGGTTGGAGATTTGGTGGAGACACCAGCGATAAATCGTAAAGTGGGGTTGTTGATCTTATTCCGGAAAGGGATGGCTTTTCAAATATTGCAAACTTGGAAGGACCCTAATGGTAGATTCCTCATTGTCAAAGTCGCTATTTGTAACAGAGAGCTGCTCTTGTGTAATGTTTATGGCCCTAATGTGTATGATCATAAATTTATCCAAACACTTACACATAGAATTTTGGGGGTGCCTGATATCCCGGTCCTTATGGGAGGGGATTTTAATTTAGTGCATGACCCAACCTTGGATAGATCTCCCAATTTTGCACGAGATGTTGGGAACCCAAATAGGGGTATTCTGTTGTTTTGTTTTGCTCTACTTTACATCTTTTGGATATTTGGCGAACATTACACCCCATGGATAGAAACTATACACGTTTGTCAAGGGCTCATGGGTCTCAGTCTTGTATTGACTACTGGCTGGTCTCGTCTTCGTTTTTTCTTCAGTCTTGGAGGCAGGGATTGGTCCCTATAGCATTTCTGATCATGCTTTGGTGTGGTGCTCATTTACTTTTGGGCCATTGGGGGATAAGGCATATCGCTGGAATTTTCCAGTTCATTTGTATTGGGATGCTGAATTTCGGGAATATCTTATGCATAAGTGGGATGATTATCAGAATAATAATGCCGAATATGTACACACCCTAGTACTTTTTTGGGAGGCAGCCAATGCAGTGCTGCGAGGAGAAATAGTAGCATATACTTCTTTCAAGAAGAAGGTGAGAGATCGGGAGATTTTACGGCTAGAAAGGCAACTGATTAAGGAGCATATTCAATATGGGAAGTCTCCTTCTGTGCATCAGCATAGCTCATTGTTGGCTTTGAAGACTTCTTTGGGTGAGTTGCTCCATGCTCGGGCGATAAATTCGATACAATATTACAAATTTCAGCTATATTGTCATGTTAATAAATCGTGGAAGCTTTTGGCAAATTTGGTTAAAAGATCTAGAGGTTCCCCTAGTATATCTCAGATAGATCATGGAGATGGGGTTTTGGTGAGAAAAGATTCGGAGATTGCAGAGGTTTAAACTTCTATCACTGTCCATTGTCCCCATGTTACAATATCTGTTTATGCAGTTTATTACGGATGGGTGTATGCCCAGCTCCCTACAATTAGCCCAGACTATATTGTTGCTGAAGCCGGGGAAGGATCCTACACAGCCTTCCTCATATAGGCCTATTTCACTGTTGAATGTGGAAGCTAAGTTGTTTGCTAAGATTTTGAATAGATTGGCTCGGGTGTTACCTTCTGTGATAGCCGAACCACAAGTTGGCTTTGTCCAAGGACGTATAATTACGAGGAATTTAAGGAAAATTCTTATTTCGCTGGAGCAAGTAGAGCGTTCCCAAGTGCCATCCCTATTACTTAGTTTTGACGCGGAAAAAGCTTTTGATCGTGTGGATTGGAAGTTTTTATTTGCTACTTTGCGTCACTATGGTGTGGGAGATTATTTTTTTTAAGGCAGTCCAGACTTTGTATGCCTCACCTCAGGCAGTGATATGGGTAAATGGGGTTTTCTCGTCATCCTTTGGGATTACTAGGGGCACGAGGCAGGGTTGCCCCTAATCTCCATTACTATTTGTACTTTCTTTGGACCCTTTGGTTAGAGAAATCCTGGGTAATCCTGAGATTAAAGGGATTAAGGTAGGGATACAAGAATTCAAAGTATCTGCTTTTGTGGATGATATATTAGTACACAATACTGAGCCTCAGAGATCTTTAGAAGCACTTATGGATAGTTTTGTGGAATATGGTGATTTTTCTGGCTTTAAGCTAAATCTTGAAAAGTCCTTGGCTCTCTCTACTACTGAATCAGTGTGAAGAGATTGGGTAGGGTCATTTGCTATGCGCTGGGAATCCATTTCATTTGTCTACCTGGGAATTAGATTATGTTATAAGACCACATTACTGTATAATTGTAATATAATGGATTTACTGGACTCGAGAGTGTTTATCACAGTGGATGTATCTTCCATTGTCGGTGCACGGTAGAATACAGTTATTTAATATGGTTTTGTTTCCCAGATGGCTCTATACTTTCCAGCTATTGCCTCTCCGGTTGTTGAAGCAAGACTTGCACTTATTGCAGAAGCTTCTTTTTAAATTCTCTTGGGCAGGCAAGAAGCCAAAAATGGCCTTTAAATATTTAATAGGTTCATGGAAATACAGGGGTATGGGGCTGCCTAATTTACATGTGTAAAATCAAGCCTGTTTGCTGCGTCATCTTGGAGAATGGTTTTTAGGCGAGCAGGACTTCACCCCAATAGATTATGAAACTGCACTTTATTCACCATGGCATGTTAATTCTTTAATGCAAGGTTCTTTTAAGATGCTGCCGAAGGGGTTGCGTCAAAGTATAATTCTTAGGCCATTGCGGGAAGTTTGGCGATATTTGGTTCTCTTGTTGGGGGGAAATCCGGAAATTTCAGATCAGATCCCTATTCGAGGTAATTTACAATTTCCACCAGGGCAGGATAATGCCAGTTTTGGGCGATGGGCTATGCAAGGGATGACTCTTTTACAACATGTGTTGGGCGATGACGGTCGGTTGCTAAGTTGGGCACAGTTGCAGGCTAAAGGAGTGCTGGAGCCAAGAGATCTGATGGCATACCACCAACTACACCATTACCACAAGTCTTTAGATAGAGGGGGCTTGGCTGTTCGTTTAGGCCACCATTTAGAGAAATTTTTGGGGAAGTTCAGGGAAGGCAGCCTGTCTGTTTCATCTCTTTATAAGGAGCTACAGCGGCTGTTAGTTGCTAGACCTCGGAGGGCTCTTTTGCATATTTCTTTGACAGATTTCATTACACTAATTAAACGTATTCCTGACATTTCTATAAGTGCTGAATTGAGAGAATGTCAATACCGGGTATTACACAGGGCTTATTTTACACAGGAGCAGATGTTTAAGATTGCTGGGGTTGGAACACCGGTATGCCCGAAGTGTAGGCAAGGCTCTAATTCTTTTTTCCATGCTTTTTGGGTATGATTAACTTGTGGTCATACATATCTGGAGGAAAAACCTCAAGTATCGCGAAGTAGCTCCGATTTTCACAGTTAAACTGTCTTATGGAGTACTCACTTCCATCATCAGTTGCAGTAAAAAGTGCCTTAGCATGCCCTTACCAGGAGGGGGGGGGGAGTCACATGTGCTAAGGCCAGTTTTACTGCAGCCATAAAAATGTCCTTTTTCTATTTCTTGTATTACTGGCCATGTGCTAATGTTGCCATTAGCACACAGCCATTTAAAAAAATTAGTGAGTGAGCCCTTACTGTCACCCATTTTGTAGGCAGTAAGGGTTCACACGGTAGTCCTGTGTTAACCAGTTAGTGTGCGGTAATGTAGCTTCACTAACTGATTAGCACAGAAATACCCACTTTCTACCCCCTAGACACTCCCTCTCAAAAACATTTTAGCACTTAGCGCATGCACATTTGGGGGTGAATACTATAAATCATGCCTAAAAAATCAGCGCCAAAACTCCCCACACTTATGCACTATTCTATAAGCCATGCCTAAAGTTAGATGCAGTTTATAGAATAGCACTTAAGCACATGGGTCGTGCATAAATTTAGGCATGTCCATTTGCACAACAGAAATGTGGTGCAAATGCCCCCACTAAATTTACTAATGGAACCCCTTATTCTATACCTGTGTGCGTAACTCAAGTCCATGCCCACGCTCTGTGCCAAAATGCCCATGACCCTTCCCTTTCCGTGCCTTTTCCGGGACACATGTAAAATTTAGGCACAGATCACGTGCCTAAATTTACAAGCACTTATAGGATATCCAATCAATCTTATGAATATCAATTGAAACCAGCTAAGTAAAGTTTTTTTTGTTTAGGTCTATCAACCTCAGCTGCGCTGCGCTGCGCTGCACTGCGTGCACCCACTCTAATGCCGAGACTTATGCACTCATTTCATCATAGGTTCAACAGCCTCCACCTTCCTCACATACTTGGTTTATGTTATAATATAAATAACTTGTATATCTTATTAAAGTTAATTGAGTTTAAACAATACTCATCTTAAAATTAAACTTCATATATAGTTGGCAATAGGGGTACAGTGCTCCAACACGGCATGTGTTTCTCAAATGCTTTATCAAGGAGGTCCCCTAACAATCATCTTTTACCAGCCTGACAACATTATGTCCCACAGCCAAAATGGCCGTAAACTCAAATAACTTTAATAAGATATACAAGTTATTTATAACATAAACCAAGTATGTGAGGAAGGTGGAGGCTGTTGAACCGATGACGAAGTAAGTGCATAAGTCTCTGCGTTAGAGTGGGTCCACACAGTGCGGCGCGGCTGAGGTTCATAGTCCTACACACAAAAAAACTTTACTTAGCTGGTTTCAATTGATATTCATAAGATTGGTTGGATATCCTATAAGGTCTGAATTTATGGAGCCAGCAGAAGGTGATGCAGTCAAGCTGGGTTTTGGTAAATTTACATGCATACATGTTAATTGATTTCAATTAGCAACAATACTTGCTTGTTAAAAAGCCAATTATTGGTGCTAATTGGCTCATTATACAATTAAATTTGCAGGTGCAATTTTTGGCGACTTTTATAGAATCAAGGGGACCACAGCATGCCCTGCAGTAATCTATTTTAAGCTGTTAGGTGCATGTTATTTTATTTTATTTATTTATTAGGATGTATTTACCGCCTTTTTGAAGGAATTCACTCAAGGCGGTGTACAGTAAGAATAGATCAAACATGAGCAGGAGGCAATTCCAGCAGTAAAAATATTCGAACAACAATACAAAGTATGGCATGATATACAACACAATATGTACTAGAACATTATAATTGGTAGTGAAGGGTAAGGCAAAGTTGTAACATATAGATGGGTAAGAAAGTAAGAAGAATTAGAAAGTAAGGTGATTGATTTGAAGAACGTTGCATGTGAGGTCAGAGAGATGGTTAAATATTATCTCAGCTAGGGTAGGAGTGGATAAACATGTTAGCACCTGACAAAGCTTAGTATAGTGTTTCCTAAGTCCGGTCCTGGAGTACCCCTTGCCAGTCAGGTTTTTAGGATATCCACAATGAATATGCATAAAAGAAATTTGCATATAATGTAGGCAGTATATGCAAATCAAGTTCATGCATATTCATTGTGGATATCCTGAAAACCTGATGGCAAAGGGTACTCCGGGACGGGAAACAATGACTTAGTAAAAGAAGCTCTCTGTGAGAAAACTCAATGTTTTCACAAACACTAAACTTCTCATGTCTAAAGGACTGACAAAAGAAAAAAATGTGTAATTAAAAATTTAAAGGGTCCTTTTTCTAAGGTGCACTAATGGATTTAGGTCCAGATTCTATATATGGCGCAAAAAAAATGGTGCTTAGTGCTATTCTATAAACCTCGCCTAAAGTTAGCTGCAGTTTATAGAATACACATAGTGGCCGTCCCACAATTAAAATTTAGGCACAGGCATTTACGCCTACTAAAACCTGGTGTAAATACACATGTTTATTTAGGCACGGATCGGGCATATTCTGTAACAATGCATGTACATTTTCAGAATGCCCATGACCCACCCATGGCCACACCCCCTTTTGAGATCTGTGCAGTCTGATTTACTTGCACTTTTTAGACTATGCTTAGCGAGCTATGCACATAAATCCTAATTACTACCAATAATTGCTTGTTAACATCCAATTCTCAGCACTGATTGGCTTCTTAACCAATTAAGTTCCGTGCGCAAATCAGCTATGCGTGCTGATTTGCGCACAGAACATTAGTCACTGTTTATAGAATTCAGGGGTTTGTGCATGCTAACAAATTAGTATACATTTAAGTGCCATGCAGTCCATAGGTATACAATGGGCTGCGTGTCATTAATTATGGAATTGGTTGCCGGAGAACGTGGTGAAGGCGGTTAGCTTGGCAGAGTTAAAAATGGGGTTAGTCGGTTTCCTAAAGGACAAGTCCATAAACCACTACTAAATGGACTTGGGAAAAATCCACAATTCCAGGAATAACATGTATAGAGTGTTTGTACGTTTGGGAAGCTTGCCAGGTGCCCTTGGCCTGGAGTGGCCGCTGTCGTGGACAGGATGCTGGGCTCGATGGACCCTTGGTCTTTTCCCGGTGTGGCATTACTTATGTATGTACTAAATCATTAGCACACCTTAATAAAAGGACCCCTAAAAAATGTATGCAAGAGCCTTAGGGGGTCTTTTGGCGCACGCCACTAGAGACGCTCAAAGGAATATATGGGTATCTGTAATGTTTAGTGCACGCTTATTTTAGCGTGTGCCAAAAATGCTAGCGCGCCTTTGCAAAAGGGGCCCTTAGTTAATATGTCATATAAATAATGTGAGTCTACAGTAAGCTGATCAGACAAAGATACTGCTACACCTTTCAAAGCAATGTTGAAACAAGTTTCACTAGAAGGAGCCAGAACAAAATACAATTTTCTCTACATAAAGAATAATGCTGTCATTAGCGCTCTGCGAAAAGAAAAAAATCACGCTTAACTAATAAGTGATTGAATATATACGGTAAACATATATATGTAAATGAATGTGAAAAGATTTTGTATGTCCAGTGAAAGCGCAATCAACAAACCTTTATCTAAAGATAATACTCTGATGCTGAATTAGTTAAAACTGGAACTGCAAAAACTGCTACAACTACTGAAGCAAGCTATATTGCTGTAAGTGTTCTTAATTTTAAAAACTGCAAGATCTAAACTGAAAATAGCAAGGAGAGAATTAAAAGAAAGAGAGAGAGACACTATGCTTATTACATCTAGAAAACATCCCCTCTTGAGAAAGTAAAAAAATAAATTAAAGATAAAATATATATATATAAGGGACTCACCAAGTTCACAGGTTTGTGGTAGCTGCAAAGTAAAACAAAACTAAGAGAACACCACCTGCTGTATGCTTATATTTTATGTCAGTCCTGGCTTCCGCATGAAGGACGGCAGATAAGTGCTACGTGAAAGGGTACCAATGGAGGGGTATTGTGAGCAGCGACAAGTAAAAAAAATGTCAGTCAAAACAAAAACAACAACAAAAAAATGAAGGGGGAGTTACTGAGCTCACACATTGGTGGTTGCTGCAGAGTGCAATAACAAAACATGACTAAGGAGCCTGCGTTTAAAGCGGTTCTTTCTTTGCTTCCACAATGAAGAAAAGTAACAGCGTGAGTGAAATTCCTTGAATTGTGGGCACAAAGTGCTGCTACATATTGAGGATATACTAAGGTAGTGCTTGTCAGTCTTTTTTATGGCCATGTCCCCATGATATCGATCATATAAAACTGTATGACCGCTCAGAGGTGCAGAATAATGCTGCACCTATGAAGAGTCCACAAGGTCGGGAAGCTCTGTACTAGAGGGTATTGTGAGCAGCGACAAGAACTATGGAAACAGTGTGCTCAGCTCTCACATTGGCACTGCAGAACACAATAAAATCAAATGACTATGAAACCGGTGTATACACATATTGAGTAAAATGATCTGGTAGCCAGCCGTGTTAGTCCACTGTTTTGTTTTATTTCTATTTATTTCCTATACACATATTGAAAGCCGTTCTTTACGTCCACGTTGAAGAGAAGTAACAGCATGATTGAAATCCCTTATATGATAGGAAGACAACAGTGCTACTCATTGGGGGGGGGGGGGGGGGGTGAGTAGCAGAGCTATAAAAACATTATGCCTGTGTATAATGATTATATAAATGTAAACAAAAAAGACTGTGAAAAAAAGTGTGAAAGGGGAGAAAAATAAAACGGGGGGGGGGGGGGGGAGAGAGAAAGGGGGAAAAAAAAAAGAAGAGGGGGAGCAAGGCCAGAGAAGAGGCAAGGGGCAGGGAGAGAAAGAACAAGAAAGAAAAAAACAGACAAAAATGGGGTTAGACGGTTTCCTAAAGGAAAAGTCCATAAACCACTACTAAATGGACTTGGGAAAAATCCACAATTCCAGGAATAACATGTATAGAATGTGTGTACGTTTGGGAAGCTTGCTAGGTGCCCTTGGCCTGGGTTGGCCGCTGTCGTGAACAGGATACTGGGCTTGATGGACCTTTGGTCTTTTCCCAGTGTGGCATTACTTATGTACTTATGCCAGTGCTTTTTTTTGTAGAAAAAAAGGTGCCAGTACTCATTATGGGCAGGGTCACCACATGGCTCCACCCCTATGATAGCCACACCCACATTAGCCACACCCCTTATACCAGCCATGGCGCATGTAAACAGACATTATTGAAAATATTATACTAGTATATGAGAAAAAAATAACATGATTTAAGCTGCTACAGCTCCAGTATACCCAGTGCAAAATAAGACAGCAGATGTAAATTCTCAAATTGGACATATTCCAAACACTAAAATGAAAATAAAATTATTTTTTCTACCTTTGTTGTCTGGTGACTTTGTTTTTCTATCCATATTGGTCCCAGTCTCTGATCCTGCTGCTATCTGTTCTCTTAACTCTGTTTCCAGGGCCTCCTTTCCATTTATTTCTTTACTTTCCTCCTTTCTTCTTCATTTCTTGCCCTGCATCCATAAGTAAAAGCTGGGTCCTCCTCCCTGGAATTGACTGGAGGAGGTATAACGTGGATCCAGCTTTTGCCTATTTTCTACATCCATGTGCAGTTTTTCTCCTCTCTTCCCTTTCCCTCATCTCCATCCATGTGCATCTTCTTTTTTCTTTCCTCCCCTCCATCCATGTCCAGCACTTCTCCTCTCTCCTCCCCTCCATCCAAGTCCAGCATTTCTCCTCTCTCTTCCCTCCCCTGTATCCATATAAAGCAATAATTCTCACTCCCCTCTCCTCCATCCAAGTCCAGCATTTCTCCTCTCTCCCCACCAACCCCTCCATCCATCCATGTCCAGCAATTCTCCTCTATCTTCTGCTCTCCTCTCCATCCATTTCCAGCATTTCTCCTCTCTCCCCTGCCCTCCCCTCCCATCCATGTGCATCTCCTTCCTCTCTTCCTTCCCCTCCATCCATGTCCAGCATGTCTCCTTTCTCCCCTGCCCTCCCCTCCCATGTCCAGCGATTCTCCTCTATCCCCTGTCCTCCCCTGCCACCCATGTCCAGCGATTCTCTCTCTCCCCTGCCCTCCCCTCTCATCCATATCCAGCGATTCTCCTCTCTCCCCTGCCCTCCCCTCCCATCCATGTCCAGCATGTCTCCTCTCTCCCCTGCCCTCTCCTCCCATCCATGTCCAGTGATTCTCCTCTCTCCCCTGCCCTCCGCTCCCATCCATGTCCAGCAGGTCTCCTCTCTCCTCCCATCCATGTCCATGTCCAGCAATTCTCTCTTCCCTGCCTTCCCTTCCCATCCATGTCCAGCAATTCTCCTCTCCTCTCCCCTGCCCTACCCTCCCATCCCATCCAATCCATGTCCAGAATGATTCTCCTCTCTCCCCTGTCCTCCCCTCCCATCCATGTCCAGCGATTCTCCTCTCCTCTCTCTCCCCTCCATGTCCAGCAATTCTCTTTTGCCCCCTGTCCTCCCTCTCCCTTCCATGTCCACTGACTCACCCCAGCCTCCACCTGCCCCCAAGATCATTCAAACCCCATCCCCACCTGCCCACCCTCACCTGCCCACTCCCTTCCGTTTGTGCACCCGGCCGTGCTCCCTGCGTTGCAAAACGTTTGTTTACCAAAGTCATGGTGAACCAGCAGTGAAAGCAGCAGGCAGGCAGGCTTGCCTCCTCGTCGCTCGCTTCGCTTCCCTTCCCTCTCAGCACGTCCCGCCCTCATGGAAAGGAAATTACATCAGAGGAGGGCAGGACGCGCTGAGAGGGAAGGGAAGCGAAGTGAGCGACGAGGAGGCGAGCCTGCCTGCTGCTTTCACTGCCAGTTCGCCACGACTTCAGGTAAACAAAAGTTTTGCAACATAGGGAGAACGGCCGGGTGCACGAACGGAAGGAAGTGGGCAGGTGAGCCGGACCACACAAAATAGGTGCCGGTACACTGTACCAGCGCGTACCAGCACAAAAAAAGCACTGGCCCTACTGAATCAGTAAAAGGGCCGCTAAGAGACATTTAAAAGGAGCAGAGTGGCCAAGAAGGGTGCATGACCCACCCACATGGAGAGAGATGTGGGAAAGTAAAATGGAAAAAATTACAACAAAGAAGACCAAGCGAAGCCAAAACTGTAAGGAAGTTTTAAACCTTTTTTTTTCATCATTCCACTTTATTCTTTTCGACTGTATTTTTTATTCGTATTGCTTTGCTTTTATAGATTATTGTTCGCCTGGGCAATACAGTACTACTAAATCCACATCAGCCTCCACCGTTTTTTCAAGTGTGTCATCTGTGCATGTCCATAGACTTTTTTTAACCCAATCACTGAAGACCCTCTGTTCTGTGTGCACAGGAAGAGAATGGTGCAGAAGACTGAGGGGCCCTTTTACTAAGCCGCATAGGCGCGTACATGCTTCCTACATACATCAATTTGGAGTGACCACCCGGCTACTACGAGGCCCGGGCAGTAATGTAATTTTTTACACACGTTTGCTAAGCGCGCCAGAAAATCATTTTAATTTTCCTGCGCACAGCAGAAACCGTGCGGTAATCGTCATTCTACACACGTAGACGATTACCATACAGTTACTGTGTGAGACCTTACTGTTAAGTCAATGGCTGGTGGTAAGGTCTCAGACCCAAAATGGTCGCATGCCAATTTTTATTTTGCCACAAGTCCACTTTCGGCAAAAATGTTAAAAAGGCCTTTTTTTACAGGCACGCTAAAAAATAAATCTGCGCGGGCCCAAAACACACACCTACTCTTGAGACAGCGTGGGCATAGAAATAAATGGTATTTAACTTTTTAGCCCTGCAAGTGATGGAGGAATGTCATCTGTTTTTAATTGCTGAAAAGTTTAGCTTCTACTAGACTAAGAGGTTAGGAAAGGTCAGAGAGAGAAACTTTCTTTGACCCCTTGTGAGTGATGGATTGCTAATGCTACCACATATGTATACTATTATGAGCCAGGCATGTTGCAGACATACTGTAGTTTACAGGATTAGTTTAAAATGTTGGTTAGAAGGAAATAGGTTAGATATAGATATTATAGATATTATAGATACCATTATAAGTATTTAGATTTTTGTTTTATAGGGAATTTTGATTTCTGCTTATCTGATTTCTGCTTGTTCTAGAATATGTTTTATTCTGTGTGGAATGTCTGTTCAACTCAGCGTTACTTTACAAGTAAGACTGCAGTTGAAGAGGTCAGCATCTGGCTTGAATTACCTACAGTCCTAGCTAGTTCAATGTATGAAAGAGGTCAAGAAAAGTCTTGATTAATTATAGGTAAATGTAGGAATGGTCCTGAAAGTAATAACAAATCATATATGTATGCCATTAAGTAGGACTGGCCCTTGACCCCTTAATGAATGCCAGAGTTCAGTTAGCAGTTAGTATGAAGTTGACTAGGAATATGAGAATAATAAATGTAAGATTGGCCTCTTAGCCCCTCAATGAACCCAGTTAAGCTATGACTGGGATTATGTGAATAATAATACAATATAAGAGTTCTGGTGCCCAATTGTCTAGCGTGAGAGGCCCCAGGTCATAGGTCAGTTAGGAAATGTCTGGAACCTATGTAACTGATATATTGGAAATATATGTACAGAGATGATTGGTTGAGACAGGGTAATCAATCTATTCTTTACCATCTGGAAAGTAAGGGGGGCTAGGAGGGGGTTAGAACTGTATATAACTGGGAGCAGAGGCAGCTTACGTGGGGACAGTCAGAAGAAGGAGCTGAGAAGGAGAGAAGAGAGCTGAAGAGGACAGACAGAAGCCACAAGATCCAGAGAGCTGAGAAAGAGAAGAGACTTAGTGCTGATGTCCTACTTTGTTTGCTGGCAAATAAAGAAGATTTCTCCCTCATTCTGGTGTGTGCTGTTTGACTCCTGAAGTACCACAGATTCTGCTAACAATAGTGGTAATTTCTGCATCAATTCCTGCAACACTCTAGCGCTGCCCATTTTTCTGTGCACCTTAGTAAACGAACCCCTAAGATCCAAAGGGCTTCCTTGTTTTGTTTCCAATTTGCAAGAATTAAATTTATTCTTAAGATACCAGCATAATTTCTCAGCAGTCCTGAAGTTTAAGTGAACAATTCTGCAGCCCAGTCTCGTTGATCACATAAAATTATGAGCAGGCAAAGTGCACAAAATGTACCCCCAAAAGGCCAGTTATACTCTGGAGTTCTTCCCAACTTGCGTTCATGAGAAAAGTGCTTCAGTGTCCAATGTGTACACAAAACGCCTTTAACACTGCATCATTTTCCTTGACAGCAAAGAAAAAGCAGCTCATTAATAAACTAACCTCCCCACTACAGGAAGAACTAAATAACTTGAGCATGTTCTGCTTTGAGCTGAGGTCAAGAGAGTCTCCGTTCCTGTTGCTCTAATCTGTTAACTTTCGTTTTTCGATTTCCTACCAATGCCTGCACCAGGAGAGAGACACGGTTTCCCCGAAAACACGTGGTGGCTCTTCCTTTCGGCGTTCCTCCTCCCCTTGCGCACAGCTGTCAAAGCTCGGTGTACGTCACAATCAAAGTCAGCTGGGCTGCGTTTGCTCCTCCGCCCCCCCGCCCCTTTTGTAAGGCGAGATAGCGGACCCTTTTTAAATGCAGTTCCGATCATGAACAGTTGAAAATAAAACCTCTTCCTGTTTTGTTTTTAACGTGAGAATGATTCATGACCTACCTTTCTGAGCTCAGTTTTATTTGCGGTTGTATAAATATTATATTATAAAAAAAAGCCAGTGGAGATGTGGGAGACTCTAAGTTCTTCCCAAATATGAGAGCAGTATTTTGTACTCTAACACCCTAAATTCATGATACCCACACGAATTAGTATTTTAAGCCAGCTAAATACTATTCTCCATAATCCTAGGTGATCCACCAAAAGCAACTCAGTAGGGAAAAATGCTGTTAAATTAGATTTGACTGTTCCAGCCACTAGATTCTGAAATGTCCGGTATTCTCTGTGACTGAACATGAATTTAGCATGCATGAGGAGTGCTGCCGACTTCCCAGCTTCTCAGGCAGCATGGAGAGAGGAGTGCTTGGGCAGTGGACCTCTTCAACTGGCAGGGCTTGGGCATCCCCGCCAGTCATTTATGGGTGCAGCAGTTTGGGGCCTAAGGGTTTTCTCCTGTTGGTCCTGAAGAAGTAACCTTGCATTAGGAAACTATGCTAAGCTTTAGCACACAGTTCTAACACAGACATAAAGAAAAGCATTTTCTCCCTCCTATGGTGTAGCCAAGGGGGGCCTGGGCCCCCACTTTGGGCTCAGGCCCCAAATTGTTGGTGTCTATGTAAGGTTCTATGCAGGGTTAAGTTTATGTGCCAAAATTGTCCTATAAAACCACACTACCCTGTGCAAAGCCTAGAGTACTTTATTGCATTTGTCCCCCAGTTAAGGGAGAGGGAAATGGGATTTGATATACTGCCTTTCTGAGGTTTTTTTTTTTTTTTGCAACTACATTCAAAGCAGTTTACAAATATTCAAGTACTTATTTTGTACCAGGGGCAATGGAGGGTTAAGTGACTTGCCC
This sequence comes from Microcaecilia unicolor, assembly GCF_901765095.1. Classification (NCBI taxonomy): domain Eukaryota; kingdom Metazoa; phylum Chordata; class Amphibia; order Gymnophiona; family Siphonopidae; genus Microcaecilia; species Microcaecilia unicolor. The sequence continues at coordinate 205,865,678 of NC_044037.1, read as the reverse complement.
AAGGTCACAAGGAGCTGCAGTGAGAATTGAGCTCAGTTCCCCAGGATCAAGAGCCACTGCACTAACCACTAGGCTGCTACTCCTCCACTCCTATAACTCACTTTTTTTAATCAGGACATCACATTTTTAAACTTTAAATCTTGTGTGTACTCTTAATTAGATTAGTGACTATTATCTCTGTAAGGTGCCCTATTGGAGCTCTATACAAATGACTTTAATCAGGTGTCAATTTGTTCCCAGTTTCAGATTAATTGAGTCCCATAATCCAAGGCCCCTTGGCCCTTATTTCAACAAGGAGGATATTTAGATTGCGGGTTTAAATATCTCGAGTTATCCATTTGGCTTCTGTTTATTTAGGTTTTTTTGATCGTTGAAAACTCATGACGTATAATATTGTTCTGTTTTCATGTATACAACCGCTAATAAAACTGAGCTCAGAAAGGTAGATCATGAATCATTCTCTCACGTTAAAAACAAAACAGGAAGAGGTTTTATTTTCAACTGTTCATGATCGGAACTGCATTTAAAAAGGGTCCGCTATCTCGCCTTACAAAAGGAGGGGGGGGGGGGGCGGAGGAGCAAACGCAGCCCAGCTGACTTTGATTGTGACGTACACCGAATTTTGACAGCTGTGCGCGAGGGAGGAGGAACGCCGAAAGGAAGAGCCACCACGTGTTTTCGGGGAAACCGTGTCTCTCTCCTGGTGCAGGGATTGGTAGGAAATCGAAAAGCGAAAGTTAACAGATTAGAGCAACAGGAAAGGAGACTCTCTTGACCTCAGTCAGCCCAAAGCAGTACATGCTCAAAGTTATTTAGTTCTTCTTGTAGTGGGGAGGTTAGTTTATTCATGAGCTGCTTTTTCTTTGCTGTCAAGGAAAATGATGCAGTGTTAAAGGCTTTTTGTGTACACATTGGCCATTGAAGCACTTTTCTCATGAACGCAAATTGGGAAGAACTCCAGAGTATAACTGGCGTATTTGGGGTACATTTTGTGCACTTTGCCTGCTCTTAATTTTATGGCATCAACGAGACTGGGCTGCAGAATTGTTCACTTAAACTTCAGAACTGCTGAGAAATTATGCTGGTATCTTAAGAATAAATTTAATTCTCTCAAATTGGAAACAAAACAAGGAAGCCCTTTGGATTTCAGGGGTTCTTTTAATAAGGTGCACAGGAAAATGGGCAGCACTAGTGTAGGCGTGTGTTTTGGGCACGCGCAGATATATTTTTCAGTGCGCCTGTAAAAAAAGGCCTTTTTAACATTTTTTGCTGAAAGTGGATGTGTGGCAAAATAAAAATTGGCATGCGACCATTTTGGGGCTGAGACCTTACCGCCAGTCATTGACTTAGCAGTAAGGTCTCACACAGTAACCGTATGATAATCGTCTACGTGAGTAGAATGACGATTACAGCACAGTTTCTGCCACGCGCAGAAAAATTAAAATGATTTTCCTGCGCGTGTAGCGAACGCATGTAAAAAATGACATTAACGCCCGGGCCTCTTAGTAGCCAGGTGGTCACTCCAAATTGATGTACATAGGAAGCATGTACGCGCCTATGTGGCTTATTAAAAGGCCCCTCAGTCTTCTGCACCATTCTCTTCTCGTGCACACAGAACAGAGGGTCTTCAGTGATTGGGTTAAAAAAAGTCTATGGACATGCACAGATGACACACTTGGAAAAACGGTGGAGGCTGATGTGGATTTACTGTACTGCCCAGGCGAACAATAATCTATAAAAGCAAAGCAATACGAATAAAAAATACAGTCCAAAAGAATAAAGTGGAATAATTAAAAAAAGGTTTAAAACTTCCTTACAGTTTTGGCTTCGCTTGGTCTTCTTTGTTGCATTTTTTTCCATTTTTACTTTCCCACATCTCTCTCTCCATGTGGGTGGGTCATGCACCCTTCTTGGCCTCTCTGCTCCTTTTAAATGTTTGTTAGAGGCCCTTTTACTGAGTCAGTAGGGCTAACCATGGGGGGTGTTCCCAGTGATAATCAGCACTGCCATATTGCTGTGCGCTGCCTGATTACCACAGAAGTAGCACATGAGCTCTTACCACCAAGTAAATAGGTGGCGTTAAGGGCTCAGGCAGTAAATAGCCACATGCTACTTTTAATTTTAGTGCATGGCCATTTACTGCCCCATTAAAAAAAGGCCTTTTTCCCAGCCGCAGTAAAAAATGGCCCAGCATGCGCCAATTTCACATGTTCACACTAGTGCAGGCCGCTTTTTACCATGGCTTTATAAAAGGACCCCTTAGTTGTTTGGGACTTCCAGTTATCCCGATTCTCACTCCCTTCAGTCTCTCAGGCCTATCAACTGTATAAGGCCTGAGGTAGACTCTGGCTACCTGTCCTGTTCCTTCTTATTAATTTCTGTGCAGTTCCTCCTCTCTTCTCAGTCCACAATATCAGTTTTCATACTAGAAGACTGAAATATGATATGCTCGGATTTTGCAGACTAAAATAATCAGAAGATATGATGAATAGATTTATTCATAGAGAATATCTGAGTACACATATTAATGAAGATTATCAGAAAGCAAAAACTGCACATAGAGAGATTCTCTCACAAGGCAGTAAATAGAAGAAAAATTCTGATATTGTGTGCACATTGAGATTTTCTCACTTGGCTAATCAGATACAAAAGATGATTACAAAGATTCAGCAAGGTAATCAATAGAAATAAAATAAAACATGGAAAAGAAAATAAGATGATACCGCTTTTATTGGACATAACTCAATACATTTCTTGATTAGCTTTCGAAGGTTGCCCTTCTTCGTTAGATTGGAAATAAGCAAATGTGGTAGATGACAGTATATATATAAGTGAAACATGACAGCATTTCAGTGATAGTCTAACAGGATGGGGGTGGATAGGTGAGAGGAGGGTGACAAACAGAGCAATACAACTTTATGGTTTATAATGGGCTAGAAAACCCAGATCTTTGTTAAGTCCTGTCTGTTGGGTGTCAAAATATTCAATCATTCTGACTTCAAAGGTCTTATGTTCCTGTATTGTTTTAAAGTTACCTTTCAGGATTCTTACTATGAAATCACTGGTACAGTGTTCTGGTTTTGTAAAGTGCTGCCCCACAGGGGTGGAATCCTGACTGGCACTGGCATTCTTCATGTGATGTCTATGTAAATTAAATATTGTCTTTAGCATCTGGCTTGTTTCTCCAATATAGCATCCTTCGTTACATTTTTTACACTGAATGATGTATACCACATTGGAAGATGAGCATGCAAAGGATTCCTTTATGTTGAATATTTGTCATTTGTGAATGACTGTGGGGTCCTGTGAAATGTTTTGGCATAGCTTGCAGCTGGATATATTGCAAGGATGTGTGCCATTCTCTTATTTTTGAGTCTGTGTTGGGAGCTTACTTCAAATTATTCTAATCATCCCATGGCTTTCAATACCATCTCTACGCTGATCACTCCCAGATCTACCTGTCTACCCCCGATGTCTCAACTGGCATCCAGACCAAAGTTTCAGCCTGCCTGTCTGACATCGCTGCCTGGATGTTTCGATGTCATCTAAAGCTCAACATGGCCAAAACCAAGCTTCTTCTCTTTCCCCCTAAACCTACCTACCCTCTCCCCTCTTTCTCTATTTCGGTGGATGGCACTCTCATTCACCCTATCTCATCTGCTCGTAACCTTGGGGTCATCTTTGACTCCTCTCTCTCCTTCTCTGCCCACATTCAGCAGATTGCCAAAACCTGTAATTTCTTTCTCTAAAACATTAGCAAAATCCGTCCCTTCATCTCTGAGCACTCTACCAGAACCCTTATCCACACTCTTATCACCTCTCTTCTTGATTATTGTACCCTACTTTTCACTGGCCTCCCTCTTAGCCATTTCTCTACTCTTCAATCAATCCAAAACTCCGCTGCGTGACTCATCTTCCGCCAAAGTCGCTATGCCCACATTAGCCCTCTCCTTAAGTCACTTCACTGGCTCCCCATCCGTTTCTGTATTCAATTCAAACTTCTCCTATTAACCTATAAGTGCATTCACTCTGCCGCTCCCCAGTACCTCTCCACTCTTGTCTCTCCCTACGTCCCTTCTCGAGCACTCCATTCTGTAGATAAATCTCTCTTATCTGTACCCTTCTCCTCTACTGCTTATTCAAGACTCCGTTCCTTTTGTCTCGCTGCACCTCACGCCTGGAATAGACTTCCCGAGCCTGTACGTCTAGCCCTGTCTTTAGCCGTTTTCAAGTCCAAACTCAAAACCCACCTCTTTACCACTGCTTTTGACTCCTAACTCACGTGTCCTGTCCTTTATCCTCCTTTTTACTCCCTTACCCTTAATTGTTCTGTCTGTTTACCTGTCTTACCTAGATTGCAAGCTCTTTGAGCAGGGACTGTCTTGTATGTATGGTGTACAGTGCTGTGTATGCCTTGTAGCGCTATAGAAATGATAAATAGTAGTAGTAGTAGTAATTAGCTTGTGTTTTAAGTTGGGTGGCTGTCGGAAGGCCAGCACTGGTGGGGGTGGGAATATCTCTTTCAGTAATTCATCCTCCTGGAGTAGAGGCTGAAGATCTTTTATGATTTTTCTTAATTTTTCCAGCTTCAGCAGTCACTTATATTGGGTATAATCCATTTATATCCAATTCAGTAAGACAAGTACAGTGGCGTCGCGAGGGCAGCTGACACCCGGGGTGGGTCGCCTCTGTACCCCCCCCCCCGGGTGCAGCGTGGCACACCCTCCCCCTCTGGAGCGCACCCCCCCCCGAGAACATACCTGGAAGGCGGTGAGGGGCGGGCGGGAGAGCCAATCCGCCGAGTGCACGCCGCTGGGGGGTGTCGGCGCCTCGCTGGTTCCCTGCTCTCTCTTTCCCCCGGAATAGGAAGTAACCTGTTCCGGGGCAGAGAGAGCAAGGAACCAGCGAGGCGCCGACACCCTCCAGCAGCGTGCACCCGGGGCGGACCGCCCCACCGACCCCCCTTCCTACGCCACTGGACAAGTGATTGCTGAATTGTGTAACTTGGTGTCTCCATTTAGGTGACCCATGACAGTACACACACCCCATCACATCATCTTAATAACAGACTATAGACTTTTCCTTCGGGAACTCGTCCAAACCTTTTTAAACCTAGATACATGAACTACTGTTACCACATCTTCCAGCTGAGTTCCAGAGCTTTGCCCATGTATTTACCCCCTTACAAACATGTGCTGTGTAAATTAGGCTCACCTTTACAGAATAATGCATAGGTGGGTGCCCTGCCAGCATATTCACAGGTAAGTGTACATTTATGCATGTAGGTGCTAATATTCTAGGTGTCATCGTTGATACGTTGAAACCCTCTGCTGAGTGTGTGGCGGTGGCTAAGAAAGCAAACAGAATGTTAGGTGTTATTAGGAAAGGAATGGAAAACAAAAATGAGGACACAATAACGCCTATGTAACGCTCCATGGTGCAACTGCACCTCGAATATTGTGTTCAATTCTGGTTGCTGTATCACAAAAAAGATATAGTGGAACTAGAAAAGGTACAGAGAAGGGCAACAAAAATGATAAAGGGGATGGGATGACTTCCCTATGAAGAAAGGCTAAAGCGGCTAGGGCTCTTCAGCTTGGAGAAAAGACAGCTGAGGGGAGATATGATAGAAGTCTATAAAATAATGAGTGGATTGGAATGGGTAGACGTGAATTGTTTGTTTACTCTTTCCAAAAATGCTAGGACTAGGGGGCATGCAATGAAGCTACAAAGCAGTAAATTTAATATAATCGGAGAAAATGTTTCTTTACTCAACGTGTAATTAAACTCTGGATTTCGTTACCAGAGAATGTAGTAAAAGCAGTTAGCTTAGCAGGGTTTAAAAAAAGGTTTAGATAGCTTCCTAAAGGAAAAATCCATAGACCATTATTAAAATGGACTTGAGGAAAATCCACTGCTTATTTCTAGGATACTGTCAAACAATTGTGGACCGTCACTCTGTCCAATTACACGAAATAACAAAAGATATGCACAGAGTGTATAAATGCAAATGTAATAACCCTAGGGGCTATTAACTAAGGTGAGGTAGAGTCTCATATATAATTCACGATAGTATTTCTTTCACTCAACAGGTGAATCACTATAGTACCGTATTAAGAGTGTTGTACAAGTCACCAGTTATACACCATTTTTGTTAGCAGATTTAGGATGGTGGAGGCTGAGTCAATGATTAATAAATGAACACGAATAAGTGATTCACCTGTTGAGTGAAAGAAATACTATCGTGAATTATATATGAGACTCTACCTCACCTTAGTTAATAGCCCCTTGGGTTATTACATTTGCATTTATACACTCTGGGCATATCTTTTGTTATTTCTAGGATAAGCAGCATAAAATGTATTATACTTTTTGGGGGATCTTGCCAGGTACTTGTGACCTGGATTGGCCACTGTTGGAAACAGGATGCTGGGCTTCATGGACCTTTGGTCTGTCCCAGTATGGCAATACTTATATACTTATGTAGTAATGAAAGCAAAATAGTAGGGGTGGACCCTTGGTCTTCCCAGTGTAATGAAAGACAGGATTGCCAGAGGTAAGGAGAAAGATATATATTTATTGCATAAAAAGTGTCAAAAGACTTCAGATTATGAACAGTACAGCACTGTACCTTGAGGCTTGCTATGAAGGATAGACTCTACATGAGTCTGTGTTTCGGCAAAAATGCTTGCATCAGGAGTTATAACATCTGGAGAATCTCTATTTCAGGTAACTGTGGCAGGTATTGAGAAGACTCGAACACCAACATTAATATCTGTACCCAAACTGAATCGATCACTGAGACATTTTAAGTCTGTTTTTGATATTCTCCAGATGTTATGACTCCTGATGCAGGCATTGTTGCCGAAACATGGACCTGTGTCGAGTCTATCCCTCATAGCAAGCCTCATGGTGCAGAGTTGTACTGTTCGTAATTTAAAGTCTTTTGACTTTTTTATGTAATAAAATATATCTTTCCTGGTTTTCTTCTTATCTCTCCCAGCATACTTTTAGTGTATGCTCTGGTGGATCCTCTTCTACTTCTATTCCACTGTCTGTTGGTGCCAGTGGCGTAGCCAGACCTGACATTTTGGGTGGGCCTGGAGCTAATATGGGTGGGCACTATGTATATAGGTATGATGGATTTCTAAGTAGTCTGCCCAACAGCTGCCCTGCATCAATATAAACCACATATATACAGTGGTGGAAATAAGTATTTGATCCCTTGCTGATTTTGTAAGTTTGCCCACTGACAAAGACATGAGCAGCCCATAATTGAAGGGTAGGTTATTGGTAACAGTGAGAGATAGCACATCACAAATTAAATCCGGAAAATCACATTGTGGAAAGTATATGAATTTATTTGCATTCTGCAGAGGGAAATAAGTATTTGATCCCCCACCAACCAGTAAGAGATCTGGCCCCTACAGACCAGGTAGATGCTCCAAATCAACTCGTTACCTGCATGACAGACAGCTGTCGGCAATGGTCACCTGTATGAAAGACACCTGTCCACAGACTCAGTGAATCAGTCAGACTCTAACCTCTACAAAATGGCCAAGAGCAAGGAGCTGTCTAAGGATGTCAGGGACAAGATCATACACCTGCACAAGGCTGGAATGGGCTACAAAACCATCAGTAAGACGCTGGGCGAGAAGGAGACAACTGTTGGTGCCATAGTAAGAAAATGGAAGAAGTACAAAATGACTGTCAATCGACAAAGATCTGGGGCTCCACGCAAAATCTCACCTCGTGGGGTATCCTTGATCATGAGGAAGGTTAGAAATCAGCCTACAACTACAAGGGGGGAACTTGTCAATGATCTCAAGGCAGCTGGGACCACTGTCACCACGAAAACCATTGGTAACACATTACGACATAACGGATTGCAATCCTGCAGTGCCCGCAAGGTCCCCCTGCTCCGGAAGGCACATGTGACGGCCCGTCTGAAGTTTGCCAGTGAACACCTGGATGATGCCGAGAGTGATTGGGAGAAGGTGCTGTGGTCAGATGAGACAAAAATTGAGCTCTTTGGCATGAACTCAACTCGCCGTGTTTGGAGGAAGAGAAATGCTGCCTATGACCCAAAGAACACCGTCCCCACTGTCAAGCATGGAGGTGGAAATGTTATGTTTTGGGGGTGTTTCTCTGCTAAGGGCACAGGACTACTTCACCGCATCAATGGGAGAATGGATGGGGCCATGTACCGTACAATTCTGAGTGACAACCTCCTTCCCTCCGCCAGGGCCTTAAAAATGGGTCGTGGCTGGGTCTTCCAGCACGACAATGACCCAAAACATACAGCCAAGGCAACAAAGGAGTGGCTCAGGAAGAAGCACATTAGGGTCATGGAGTGGCCTAGCCAGTCACCAGACCTTAATCCCATTGAAAACTTATGGAGGGAGCTGAAGCTGCGAGTTGCCAAGCGACAGCCCAGAACTCTTAATGATTTAGAGATGATCTGCAAAGAGGAGTGGACCAAAATTCCTCCTGACATGTGTGCAAACCTCATCATCAACTACAGAAGACGTCTGACCGCTGTGCTTGCCAACAAGGGTTTTGCCACCAAGTATTAGGTCTTGTTTGCCAGAGGGATTAAATACTTATTTCCCTCTGCAGAATGCAAATAAATTCATATACTTTCCACAATGTGATTTTCCGGATTTAATTTGTGATGTGCTATCTCTCACTGTTACCAATAACCTACCCTTCAATTATGGGCTGCTCATGTCTTTGTCAGTGGGCAAACTTACAAAATCAGCAAGGGATCAAATACTTATTTCCACCACTGTATTTAATAGAAAAACAGATATTTGTAATACACTATCCCATATCTTAAACTTGACCAGACATAAGTCTGCAAAAATGGCAAACATCTCAATACACAATACAGGATCCTGCAATATAATTACAGCAATAGCATATATCCTTCAAACTTTGCTTGATAACAAATGCCTGATTGAGTAAACGTTGAAGTCTTTTTCACTTCCTCTAGCTCTACTCTATCTCCCTTCTGATGCTGACAAAATAAAATGTGGTACATATCCTTCAACTTTACATTATAATATATATGCCTTATTAAGCTGTATTAATCAAACATTTAAAATTTGGTAAATATACCTTTGAAGACTTCTTCCTTTTCTACCTACTATGGAATTTGTCGCATATAGAAAACATAGCTAGAATGTTTCCTCTTATAGCTTTCCTAGGAAAAATGTATTTAAATTCGGGTATCACCTCAATAATAGCAACACAAAATCCCTTCACCTCCAGGTACTTTGTGAAATAAGAGAAAATCCTGCAAAGAAACTTCTTAGAGTCTATGTTGCAAACTTTAACCAATTCTGAATACAAATGCCAATAACAGTACCTTTAAAAAGGCAGCAGTGAATACACACAACAGCAATACACATCTCATTGGAAAGGCCAAACAAGTCAGGATCCTAGATCCACACAAACTACATGCCAGCAAAATCTCTCACCTGCTGGATCACACGCAGAACACAGACCAACCCTCATCAATTATAGAATTAAGGACCAAAAATCAGAAATTGTCTTGTAGCCTGGCAACAGTCCTTCCCTTCCTTACCCCCCTAACCATCCTTGTAGCCTGGCATCGGCCTTTCCCTTCCCTATCCCACCATGATCCAGCCCTTCTACTCTACCCCCACTATCCATTCCCATAGCCCAGCATCAGTCCTTCCCTTCCCCACCATCCATCTGATAACTAGGCATCTGCCCCACCCCTCCCTGCATGCAGCCTAGCATTAGCCCTGTCCTACCCCCTTACCCATAACTCCCTAGTATGGCATCCCCTCACTCCCACCCAGAAACCTGCCCACATTAAATATAAAGCTTTTAAATAATAACAATGTTATTATTATTATTTTAACCTGGGCACTGCAGAAACTTCCCCACCCAAAAACCCACCAACATAAAAAATACAACTTTTTAAAAAAACTTGGGCATTGAGCCCACCCCCACCCAAAAACACATTTAAATTTGTTGGTGGGTTTCTGGGTGGGCTCGTCACTGACTAAGGGGGGGAACTCCTCACTCTCCCCTCCGCCCCCCATGCGAGCATTTAAGGCATACCTTTGCTGGCAGGGATGCCGACTATCTTTCTCTTTTGATCTAGGCACAGGAAAAGAAAGATTTTAAATGCTCCCAGGTTTCAACCTAATTCATGTTTAATGTGGGAATATAAAAGTTATAAATAACTTAAAACAAGTAAATAAATAGATAGAAACTCTGGATGTTGAGCACCTGATTCTCATAATATATCTATTTTAGTTGCTCTTTCCAGGAGAAAAAAAATCTCTACATGAATACAATAGTGCTAGAGTGTCCCTATAATCTGCCCCTCCTCCAAATGACACACTAATTACGATTTATAACAATTTACTACTCTACCTATGAAAAGCTGGCATGTTTGAACATATAAGTGAGATTAAATACACATGCTACCAACATTAAAGAACGACAACATGGATGCAACAGCTCAAACGACTGCTTGCTTTGTTTGGGATGATGGTAGGGGAAAGAGACAAACCTCTGAGGAATCCTGACTAGATTGATGCATAAAGGTGGAAGCTGGAGGTATATAGCAAGTGATGAAATACACAAAACAGTTTCTGAAAGTGCAATTGCCCCAGGATATTTATCAAAGAATGTTTCTCTACAGGTTGTAAAAGAGAGCTCCATAATCAAACACTCAGGTATGCTTTTTCAAAACGAGGTTGACAACAGACCCAGCCTACACAAAACATAGCCCAGACAGAATCCTGACACTTGGAACCTCTTCCCTTTTGAAAGCAGGGTACGCGATTAACATATCTAACCTCTTTGAGCAGCAGCCCTGCCTTCACTGTTGCCGGCTTCCAAGTCCCGCTGCCCGTACTTTGGTGGCCTGAAGGCTGAAGCAAGAACCTTGAGCTGCAAACCTCATGTTTGTGGCAGAAATTTCCTTATGCCACGGGGAACGGAGGTAAGGCAAGGCAGGCAGAAAGCTCCTGGTTTTTTTTGCTGGTGTGTGGCTGTGAGCACAGCCAATGAGGCTGGAGCCCTGGCAATTTACTTAAGCCTAAGACAGAATCGATTGGTGGATCAGGCGAAACTGGGTGGGCCTGAGCCATGATTGGGTGGGCCTGGGCCCACCCGTAGCTACGCCCCTTGGTGCACCTCAGGGATTGGTCTTGGGCCCTCTTCTTTTCTCCATCTATACTTCTTCTGTTGGTACTCTGACCTCATCCCATGGAATGGAGGAGTGGCCTAGTGGTTAGAACACCTTTCTTGTAATCCCCAAGGTGGCTGGTTCAAATCCCACTGCTGCTCCTTGTGATCTGGGGCAAGTCACTTAACCTTCCATTGCCTCAGGTACAAACTTAGTTTGTGAGCCCTGCAATCCAGAGTACTTGAATGTAACTCACCTTAAGCTACTAATGAAAAGGTGTGAGCAAAATCTAAATAAATAAATATAATTTTCCTTACACTCTGGGAATCTTGTCTTTAATTGCACCGGGAAGACCAAGGGACCACCTCTACTCTTTTGTTTTTGTTGCTTGATTATTTACATAGGAGTTTTTCCTTTTTGTTTTTTTGGTGCTAGTATTCTAGGCATTTATAAGTGCAAGGGGCACATAAATGCAGGTACCTAGATTACAGACTTAATAATGGCTTATGGAGTTTTCTTTTAGGAAATTATCCAAACCTTTTTTAAATCCCTTTATCATTTTCATTGCCCTTCTCTGTACCTTTTCTAATTCCGCTATATCTTTTTTGAGATGCAGTGGCCAGAATTGCACATAGTATTTGATGTGCAGTTGTACCATGGAGTGATACAAAGGCATTATAACATTTTCATTTTTGTTTTCCATTCCTTTCCTAATAATTCCTAACATTCTATTTGCTTTCTTAGCTGCCGCTGTACACTGAACAAAGAGCTTCAACATATCATCAATGATGACACTTAGATCCTTTTCCCGGGTGGCGACTCCTAATGTGGAACCTTGCATCACATAGCTATAGGTTTGGTTTATCTTTCCCATATGTATCACTTTGCACTTGCTCACATTAAACGTCATCTGCCATTTAGATGCCCAGTCTCAAAAGGTCCTCTTACAATTTTTCACAATCCTCATGACTTAACAACTTTGAATAACTTTGTGTCATCAGCAAATTTAATTACCTCACTAGTTATTCCCATCTCAAAAAGTAGTGGCAAACAGAGCACTCTCTGAGGAAAGGAATGTTACAAGTGGTGTGCAAAAGGATTGTTTTTTTTTTTTGGAATGATTCTTTTTAACATTTTTATAAGCAGTATTGCAAAAGAACAGGCTGGTAAGGTTTGAGAATGATACTAAAATCTGCAATAGGGTAGATACAGTGTGGATAACACAAGAAGGGGCCTAATGAAGCTTGACAAATGGTCAAGAATTGTTGGCTAAGATTTAATGGTAAAAAAATGCAGGGCCATGCATATGAGCTGCAAAAACTGAATCAATGTTTTCTCTAAGGTGCATGGCTGACCATCAGCCTTTCTCTTTACTAGTTGCATTTCCAGCATTTCACAGATTTCACGTGGAGATCCTGCAGGTTATGGACCTCTTGCAGTTCAAACTGTGAAATGGAGGGAGCATGCCTGGAGGGAGAAAGATGTTTGTTGTCATCTGTGTTCCTTAAATGGAACATGCTTACCACTGCAGATTGCTCTCTGCCTTCTTCTATCTGTTTTGACATTTATCTTGCCGCTAATATATGAATAGAACCTTCAAATACTTGACCAGCAAATATCTTTACAGTCATGTTTTGCTGGAACAATATCATCTACTAAGAAGAGCCTATTTCTCTGTCTGTTTCTCCATATGCACAGGAGGCACAAGATGGAACCAGCATGTTGTGGTGAGGACCTGTTGACCATGCTGTGGGGATTCCAATCCTGTAGCACAAGAAAAAGGAAGAATTACAGCTGTGGCAAAGTACTACAGTGTCTGCTCAAAGGACTGAAGCCATGGCATTAGTGAAGGATGTGAAGAAGTGCAAATCTATGGAGGGGGAGGGGAGATCAAAAAGGGGAACAATGATGGAGAGATGCAAATAGAATGAAGGGAAGGGGATGGAAGAGAGGGGATGAGAGTGGGAGTTGGAGGGAAGAGAAGCTGAATGGGGAGGGAGAGAGAGTATGAGGAGGAGAGGGATGGAAGACTAAGCAAGTGAATGTTGGGAGGGCAGGGAAGATGGACAGAATACCTATGTGGCAAGAGGCACGGCCTCCCTTCCCCCACACACAAACATCTAAACTCTCAAGAATACACACAATATCACTGATAGGCATGTTTCATGCAGTCCCTCCCAGCAAAACAGGGCAGACTTTACCATTTACCATATCTCCTCCCATCGAGTCTCCCACACAGACATGCATGAGTTTATGAGTAGAGGAAGACGAGACATTCCATTTTGTCACATTATAAAAGGGTAATTTTATAAGGAGATGCCTAATCTTAGGTGTTAAGAATGCACGTAAATGGCAGCGCTGCTGATACTTGATCGCTCTCACTCATGCGGGATCTAGTTTTCCTAAAGACTCTTTGTGTTCCCATATTTTTTGGTGTCTTTCCATAGTTTAAAGACTATTTTATTGTGGCACCTTGGATGGACCTCTTTATCACTAGTCCCTTGACGGAGGCGGTTTTGATGAAACATGGACTGTGTCAGATTGATTCAATAAAGTATTGAGTTGACACCCCCAGTGTTGAAGGCTTCTGGTAAAAGTCTGCACCTACAAAGTAGGTGTGTGTTATGCCTACTTTTCATTATAAAATAGTGCCTAAATCGGAAGATGGATGTCCTTCTCCCAGGGACGTCCAAACCGGTATAATCGAAGCTCGATTTAGGACATCTTCAACTGCACTCCGTCGCAAGGACGGCCAAAGTTCAAGGGGGCATATCAGGCATAGCGAAGGCGGGACTTGGGCTTGCCTAACACTCGGACATCCTTGTCCCATAATTAAAAAAAACAAGGACGTTCTTGATGAGCACTTGGACGTTTTCATCCGGACCTGTTTTTTTTACAACTAAGGCACAAAAAGGTGCCCAAAATGGCCAGATGACCACTGGAGGGAATTGGGGATGACCTCCCTGTACTCTTCCAGTGGTCACTAAGCCCCTCCAACCCTCAAAAAATATCTTTCAAAATATTTTGTGCCAGCCTCAGATGTCATACGCAGTACCATGACAGCAGTATGCAGGTCCCTGGAGCAGTTTCAGTGGGTGCAGTGCACTTCAGACAGACGGCTCCAGCCCCCCCCCCCACCTGTTACGTTTGTGGAGGAAACAGAGAGCCCTCCAAAACTCACCAGAAACCCACTGTACCCACATCTAGGTGCCTCCCCTTCACCCGTAAGGGCTATGGTAGTGATGTAGAGTTGTGGGTAGTGGGTTTTGGGGGGCTCAGCACACAAGGTAACGGAGTTATTTTCCTGGGATCAATTTATGAAGTCCACTGCAGTACCTCCTAGGGTGCCCAGTTGGTGTCCTGGCATGTCAGGGGGACCAGTGCACTACAAATGCTGGCTCCTCCCATGACAAAATGGCTTGCATTTGGTTGTTTTTGACATGGACGTCTTCAGTTTCGAAAATTGCTAAAAATCAGAAACGTCCATGTCTAAGGACGTCCAAATCTAGGGACGACCAAATTTAAGGATTTGGACGTCCCTGACGGTATTTTCGAAATGTAAGATGGATGTCCATCTTGTTTCAAAAATATGGGTTTCCCCGCCCCTGGATCGGGCTGTTTTGCAAGGACGTCCAAATAGAAATTTGGACATCCCTTTCAAAAATGCCCCTCCACGTATTTCAATAGAAACATGGAAAATAATGGCAGATAGAGACCTTTCCCCAGATTCTATATATGGCGACTACAATTCCACGCAGAAATCAACACAAATAACTGATTTGTGCGCAGAATGTAATTGAGTAACAAGCCAATCAGTGTTGATAATTGAATGCTAACAAGCAATTATCAGTACTAATTGGCACTAATTAGGATTTACGCGCATAGCTCGCTACGCATATTCTATAAACCTTAGGCAAGGTTTATAGACTAGTGCTAAGTGCTTTTTATCAGCACCAATTTTTTAGGTGCCATATATAGAATTCTTCCCCATATGGTTTTTCCATTCTGCCCACCCATACTAACTATAAATCTTCATAATTCTTCTATTATATCATATTTCAAATAGTGAACTTTCATTATAATCTCTAAGTCCATCTTTCACTTCTTTAACCCACCAATAAGAAGATGTATCTACTCAGTGGCCTTCTCTTAAACGTTGTGAGAAATCTGGATTTGGAATTTCTGTCCATCAGGGCCACTTTGGCTTGGATGCAATGCGGAGGTAGAAGACAGCCACCACTGTCCACTATGTTGAGATCTTCCTAAGAAACGCATTAAAATTTAAAAAATCTGTTTTTTTGCTTTCCTAATTTTTCTTTTTACTTTTGTTAAACATTTGCCATCTTTTGTGATCCAGCTAACTAAGCAAGAGCTTAGGACCCAAAGGTCTGGGGGTGGAAAGTGGGGGGAGAGTGCTTGCTGGGGGTATTGTTATTTCCATTCCCTAAAATGCCAAGACTAATATATTGGTGTTCACATGTTTATGGTGGTTTAAAATGTATTTATATTATGGTGCAGGGTCCAACATGTTTTTTTGCATAGGGCCCACAAAGGGGTTAATCCTGCCCTGTCCATAGACCTTACAAGTTATGCATCATCTGTAATTATGTTATAGATGTTTTTAAGGAACTCGCTCTGGGTGTTTTGGGAAGGCAGGCTAAATATCAAAATAAATTAAATGAAATTTTTGTTGGATCTTCTTTCTTAGACACTAGTAGAATTGTATCATCATAGGAGCCAACTTTTCAAAATGACCGGATGGCACTCTCCCAGGGCACAGTGAAGGCATTTGTTCAATACTGGCAGTGCTCCAATATCTACTTCACCCACAGAGATGGCATACACTGTCTTCATTATATGACAATCTATCTCATGTATATTCATTTTGGATATCCTGAAAACCTACTGGCTGGTCCTGAGGACTCGGTTGAGAACCCCTGATGTAGAGAGAGAGACCGAGAACCCCTGATGTAGAGAGAGAGACCACTTTGATGTGTATGCTAATACAGTATATCGAAAGATAAGACGCAAAAGTTTAACTTGATTGAAAAATATTAGAGGTCTAAAGTTTGGCAACAAGCCTTGGAAAGCTAGGATTCTGGTCCTTGCTGTGAACATTTTTAAAATCCTTCTCCCCTACCTCCTGCATATAATTTATGTCAACCACTTTGGTTGTACCCTAGAAAAGCGGTATATCAAATCCATGACCATCCTCCTGCATCTATCACTAGAAAAATGAATGTGCATCAGGTTCATACTATTGATATTTAAGTCTTTTTGCCAAAGCATCTACTGGACAGAAATAGAATGAAAGAGAGAAAAAGTACAACCTTGTTTGACTCTTTATTTCCACATTCTTTGTATTTCCTGTGAATTTTCTGACTGTACATTATAGTTACAGAAAATTAACTCTTGTTTCACTAGTCCAGGGGCAAACTACAGAACCAACCTGGGTATGGGATTAATTACTGTGGGCTATTCTGTGATATTGATCTGCATGTGAATAAGACAAGCAACATTCATTGTCTTAACAGGTAATGCAGCCAGTTCATTTCCATCAGCCTGTGCTAATATTTTTTAAAATCAGTGCCAGGACAGACCAGATTGAGATGCAGAACCTTGCTGTAGCCCCTATCCATCAACGAAGTTAAGCAACTTCCCACAAAGATGTTATTTTGTTTCACTGAAAACAGTTTGTTCACTTTTTCTGAAACTTTGCTTTCAAATAATTCTCCAGGCATCTGCACACAGTGCTGTGCCTCTCACAGAAGCCCCATCCTTTCGCATGCAGTACGGTATTTCCAGGAAGCTTCTATCTGCAAGGCTATCAAACTAAATGTGACCAACTGTCTTTGTTGAAAAGAAATTTTGGCATATACAACAAGGATGTCTTCTTTTTCTTCTGTGCAGCATCTAGAGTCAAGGACTTCATTCAGCCGCATAGGGAGAGCTCATCTAGCAGAGATAAAAACATGAACAAGATATTACAGCTTGCTCACTCAGAGTACACAAAATCAAGGTCAATGAGTATCTCCTTGTCCATGAATGTCTCATCCTTCTTCTTATACTAATAACACGGTGGTGGTTGTTTCCAGCAGTAAATACCTGATTACACAAAAGTCAGTGGCACTAAACCTGATCCTTGGGATCTGTCATCCAGTCTGATTTTCAGTATATCCGTAATAAACGATGATTATCACTGTAAAGACAAAAATACTAAATCATTGAAACACTATTTATAACATACTTGAAACAACGTTATTGACATTACTATAGAAAATGTTTATAAAATTTAAAATGTAACCCGACCCAAATCCCCACTGAGGTAGTCCATGCTTACAAACTGCGACCATTAGATAGACATTGTAAGTCCCACAAAGTCAAGCAAATGGTAAAGTGATCAGTTCCTTTAACAGTTCACACATGCTGGAAACAGATCTTCTTGGCCGCTCCACACAATCCACAAATTTGACGATCTTCAACAAACTGTCATATACGTCATCTAAATCACCTTCATGATGTTGCAAATGCTGGACACCTCAGTCACAGAGGTTTGTAGTTCATGCTTCAGACAGTGTTTATCTTGTCACCAGATTAGTCTCAACACGGCTTCATGTTTCGCCCTATAGGCGTCTTCAGGAGACCAAACCATGCTGCTAATACAAGCTTTCGCTGGGACACTACTAATGTGAAACTCCAAACTGATGGGACCTCTGAATAACTTCCAGTTTTAGAGGTTTCACTGGCATGTGTGAACTGTTAAAGGAATTGATCGCTTTACCAATGCTTGACTTTGAGGCACTTACAATGTCTATCTAATGGTCACAGTTTGTAAGCATGGACTACCTCAGTGGGGGTTTGGGTTACATTTTAAATTTTAAAAATATTTTCTATAGTAATGTCAGTAAAGTTGTTTCAAGTATGTTATAAACAGTGTTTCAATGATTTAGTACTTTTGTCTTTACAGTAATAAACATGCATGAGATATATTTGAATGTACTTTCTCTGGTGTGAACAAAGATCTCTCATGGAGAATCGTTGTGGATGGCCTGAACAACAGACTGGCTGGGCAAATTCTGAGAACTGGGGTTGAGACCCACAGCTTTATTTTAGGCCTCTGTTAAACATGCTGGGGCCCAGAAGGGGTCCCCAAAGCCTATAAAAAGGCTGTATCTCCTTCAGCTTCAGGTAAGCTCCAGGTTCCCTGTGACCTGGGGGTCCAGGGCAATTGCCCTTCTTGCACCCTTTTCCCTTAACACTGGCCCTGGCTTTATCTGTGATATCAGTAAATTCAGACTTTTAGGTACTGGGCTGGACATATCCTGATATTTATTGCTAAATTATTGTAACTGTCTATTGCTTATGTTTGACTTATTCATGCTGTACACTGCCTTGAGTAAATTCCTTTAAAAGGCTGTAAATAAATCCTAATAAATAAAATACATAAATAAAAAAATTGCCAAAATCAAGTAAGGATATACTTAAATTAAAATAATAATGTATATAACTTTTGGAAACAGATATGGCAGTTTTATAATTCTTTGTTTTAACCTTTATTTCTATATAACATATTAAACTTTGCTGCAATACAACAATTAGATCTATCACTTAATTCAAAAGATTATTTTCCAATACACTTTACAGAGTCATATTGGTGACCTTTTCCCTCTTAACTGAAAGAAAGCTGTACCCTGTGGGCTGATGTTCAGTCCACAGTGGTCAGTGTTTTTTAAAGAGGGCACATTATTTGCAATGCATGTGTGATGGTTCGTGTGAGTTTACAGTTTTCTTTGATGGGATATGTTTCAAAACAAGGTACTTTCTGTCAGGAAACTGCCTAGGGAAAAATGCAAAACTGCACGTGTCATTGCCTCCCCCAACCAATCCCTGGCACTGAAGCTGTATATATTGCCACAAGTATGGCCAATGCTGATCACTCTGCGTACTTATACCCACATACAGGGTAGGTGGTTTTCAGACAGCCTATTTACACAAGTAAAGGCTTTTGAAAATTGCTTTCTTGATATCTGATCCCCCCATATGGTAATTAACTGTTAAATAAAAGTACATATACATATAAGAATTAGTAACATACTGCAGTTTCAATTTCCGTTGGGCTCAGGTGTTCTCGCAACACAGCATAAACGCTGGGAGACATTGGAAGGAGATCTAGTGGAGAGCAGGGGCACGTGGACTCATCCGGAGGACTGCAAACAAGAAAGTGTATCTTAATGGGAATTATATGTTAAAAATGAATGTTAAGTTTGATACTCAGGATGTTAATCCCCTAGACCATGCTGACATAAAGGCTTTGAACAGTTGTGCCAGCTACCTCTTTAAAAAAATGAATATTATCTAATGGAAACACATGTTAGCTTAAAATAGCTACTATCCATGTGGAGGACTCCAATTCTATTCCCAAGGCCAGCTGGGGCTGGGAATGCTTCTTAGGCAGAGTTCATGGCCCTTGCAGTGAGGAAGTCTCAGTCATTGTGCAACAGTGACAGGCAGTGACTGGATTTAGGACCGATGAAGGCAGAGTTCTGGCTTCCAGCTGGACTGCCATTTCAATGACCAGGTAAGGGGCCCTTTTACTAAGCAGCAGGCACCTGGTATTAGTTCTGAGTTTGCTGCGTGCCGTTTCCCACACTAGAAAATAATTTTTATTTTCTAGCGTGGGGGCGGTAATCAGGCAGTGCACAGCCATCACCACGCGTTGCCTGATTACCACCAGGTTAGCATAGGAACCCTTTTCGCCAAATAAAGTGGAGATGGTAAGGGCTCGGGCAGTAAATGGCCACATTACAATTTTTATATTAGTGCACGGCTATAATGACCTCCATTTAAAAATAGGCTTTTTATGGCCATGGTAGTAAGTGTCCTTGGTGTGTAGCAATACCATGCACCCACACTATCACAGGCCACTTTCTATCACTGCTTAGGAAAAGGGCCCCTAAATTAGTTGAGAGAGGATATAAAATTGGCACAAATCTGCAGGTAGTTGCACATGAAAGCATGTAAAGAATAACTTTATGAGGAGTCTACAATGCTCCTACTTGCAACCTATTCTATGAAGTAAAGTACTGCCTGCTTTTCTTTAAAGAATACCAGCGTAACATACCACAAATGCACCCATATTCTAGGGAGTTCATTTACAGAAAAAAAAAAATAGAACATTTTACAGAATAATGCATAACCAGAATATTGGCATTTACATGCGTAAAAATGTCAGTATTCTAATTATTTCCTCTTATTCTTGGTTCCTAAATCTTGGTGCCCTCCTTACAGAATTAACTCCAACTGACTGTCCCACCCATCTTGTCCCCATCTATATATCAGCACTTGCCCCATTGGCTACATGGTAAGCTGTATTGGAGAAAAGCATTAGCATCATATCTGTTATTTAAATGTTCTAATGCGTGCTTATTAGATGTTTCATTAGTATTATGCTGACATCATATTATACCTCTGTTATTTGAATTTCACTGCTATTAAATGTGTATATTTTTGATACTGTTTCTTGGTAGTTCTATTAATAGGTTTTAATTTGCTGTTTTTTTTTTTAAATATTTGGTCATTTTTACTATTGTTATGATGTTAACAAAATTCTAAGGGCCCTGTTTACTAAGATGTGCTAGTGTTTTTACCGCATGCTAAAAATTAGCGCGCGCTAACCATGTAGACGCCCATAGGAATATTATGGGCATCTATATAGTTAGTGCATGCTAATGCTTAGCGCATGCTAAAATGGCTAGCACACCTGTAGCATGGCTTAGTACACAGGGTCCTAAGTTTTATGTTAAACTGTACCTCTTGTACATCACCTTGGGTGAATCTCTTCATAAAGGCAATTAATAAATCCCAATAAATAAACCCCATAGTGTTGGATTGCAGTCTCAGTTCTGACTTTTAGCCAGAAAAATAAACAGAACAGCAAAAAAACAAACAAACCCAATGATGCCCCGACTCCTCTTCCTCAGGGCCGTGCCCACACAGTAAGCGGGGTAAGCACCACAGGGGGACGCCGACCTCTGGAGGGCGCCGCCGCGGTGCTTACCCTCGTCGCTTACCTCAGCTCCGCGCCGCCCTGGGGGCTTTAAATCTTTTACCTCTGACGGTCGCAGCAGCTGAGCAGCGTCAGTGAAAGCACTGCCGACGTCTCCAGCCTTCCCTTTCGCTCGTTCGTTCCCTCAGTGTCCCGCCCTCGCAAGGAAATGACGTCAGAAGAAGGCGGGACACTGAGGGAACGAACGAGCGCGAAGGGAAGGCTGGAGACGTCGGCAGTGCTTTCACTGACGCTGCTCAGCTGCTGCGTCCGTCGGAGGTAAAAGATTTAAAGCCCCCAGGGCGGCGCGGAGCTGAGGTAAGGGAAGGGCAGAGAGGGACATGGATGGACATGGATGGGAGGGCAGGGCCCAGGGAGAGGAGAAATTGCTGGAAATGGAGGGGATGGGAGAGAGGAGAATTGCTGGATATGGATGGAGGAGGGAAGGGCAGAGAAGGACAAGGATGGACATGGATGGGAGGGCAGGGCCCAGGGAGAGAGGAGAAATTGCTGGATATGGAGGGGAGAGAGGAGAATTGTTGGACATGGATGGAGGGGAGGGAAGGGAAGACAGAGGAAGGAGATGTACATGGATGGAGGGGAAGGGAGAGAGAAGAAATGCTGGGCATGGATGGAAGGGAGGGAAGAGAGAGAGAGGAAGGAGATGAGATGAGGAAAAAGGAAGAGAGGAGAAAATCTGCACATGGATGGAGAAAATAGGCAGAAGCTGGATCCACTGGAAAGTCAAGTCTGTGGAGGACCCAGCTTTTACTTATGGATATAGAGCAAGAAATTAAGAAGAAAGGAGGAATGGAAAGGAAGCCCTGGAAACGGAGTTAAGAGGACAAATAGCAGCAGAATTAGATACTGGGCCAGCATGATCAGAAAAAGAAGTCACCAGACAACAAAGGTAGAAAAAAAATCATTTTATTTTCATTTTAGTGTTTGGAATATGTCCACTTTGAGAATTTACATCTGCTATCTTATTTTGCAATGTATAGCAATTTGTTTCTAAGAATATTGCTGACAATTCCTGTCAGTGTGGCAAGTGGTGAGCGATCATTTTCATGGTTAAAAATCATAAAAAATTATTTGCGATCAAGTATTTCGCAAGAAAGGCTTGTAAGCCTTACCATGTTTGCTATTGAGAATGATATATGTGCCCAGTTAGATATCAAAGATTTAATTACTAATTTCGTGAACATGAAAGCACAAAAAGCTAAGTGGTTTTAAACCCTCTATTTGTTGAGCAATCCCACAAAGATGGCACTCCATCTTTCAGCTCCTATTTCCTTTGCATCTTGTGCCACACAAAGGCCGGGGGGGGGGGGGGGAGGCGCCAACTGATAGTCTGCAGGGGGGCACCAGAGACCCTAGGCACGGCCCTGCTCTTCCTGTCTCCAACAATAACAGTAATAATTCCCCATGGGAATCCTTTATTTTTCTGAACTTCTCTAGATGGGGTATTCACTGCCAGAACATTCCCTGAAGACAGGGTTATTTCTAAAACTTCTACAATCCAAATGCCAAGGTGATTTTAGTTTATGCCTTAGATCTATTAGCACATGTGGCTTCATTGTAAAGTGGCACCCTTATACAGGTTTAGTTTTAGTTGCATATCCAATGGTTCTGCAGATATAACAGGATATGACTTATCTGTCTTGCAAAATGAGGCTGCAGACAGAGGCATAACAAGATGTGGAAAGTTGTTTCATAAAAAGCATTGGGTCTTTCCATTGTGTTGTAACCACTGGGGAGCTCAAAACAGACATGGCCAGCAAGGTCAAGTTGAACAATGGTGTATGAAAAGGGTCTCTTTCTTTGATCTTTTGTATTCTCTCAAGAGAATACTTCACAATATAATACACGCTGTCCTTCTTCTCGAAGACTGGGTGTATCTTTTGTTTAATTAAAATAAAAAATACACCTTGTCAAAGAAATAGAATAGATGTATTGCCTTTTCATTATAGAAAGGAGAGAGCAGAAATATTCAGGCAGATTGTCACTCAAGTTTCTAAAAACAGGACATTGAAGAGAAGCTGATCCCATATCCTGTCCTTCCAGTTTCCACTTGATATAGGGGTTCACTAAACATGGGTTAACATCCTTGCTAAGATTCGGAATATCCTAATTTTGTAAACACTGCCAACACTATTAAACCTACAAATATGCACTGAGAAGATACCAAAATCACTGAAGAATGTTCACTCTGTAGATCAGATTACATACATGGTAGATATGGGGATAAACACTGCTGGGACATAACCTTTTCCTCCTTTTTCTGTTGGTCTTGAAACTAAATAAAAAGAAAATAAATACATTTTAACCAAAAAAGTATAAAATGAAGATTGGCAGTTTCCTTATTCAGATCAAAACATTTTATGGTTTATGAAGTCTGCTTTTAACAAACTGTCATGATAAATCATTTATAAAAATCTTCATTGAAAACTTAACCAATTTCCTAATTGTCTGTCACTTCAATGCATTACCCAAATATAAAGATTCTGAAGTTTTAAAGTGCAGTTAATGAACAATAAAAGACAGCTTCCCTGCATTCACTGGGAATTAGAGCTATGAATTTGTCATGGAAATGTGTGGAGAATGTCTCAGGTATTTTCTAAAACTTGTGGCTAACAATTCTGGCCCTGTGAGTACAGTAGGTGGCTTTGGTTGTGTTATAAGTTAAAACAGACTTGCCTAAGGTGAAGGAAGTGAGATTTAATTCTGTAATTGTTATTTGAGTTTGATTTACCCTTTTTTAATGCTAGTTTTGTTTTGGAGTATAGTTTTTAATTTGATTCTTGATGGTATGTTTATAAGAACAATACATTATTATACCCCATTTTGTGCTTCTAAAGGATAAGCAGGTGATAAATTAATAAGTCAAATAAAATGAAAATTGGCCTGGTTCATTTCAGTCATATGCTCTACAGCTTTCTTGTGGCAGAGTATGTTGCTCTACTCATTACATCACATCCAAAAGTTTTGTTCTGTGTGCTGAAAGTGTGAGGATGCATATGGTGGGGGTCATTTTAGAAAGGGTTTTCTGAGCATAAAACTTTTTATAAAATTGTGCGGCCAGAAACAGCTGTATAGACAGCAGTGGTCTTTCATACAGTCTCCAATGGGGGTACCGCTGTCATCACAGCGCTGAAGCACTGCTACTTGAAATCATGGATGAGATCCTGGTAAAGGCGGATCAAGGATTTGATGCACTATGATCAAACTGCTGGCTTTTCAGTGGCGTAGCTATGTGGGGCCATGGGGGCCTGGGCCCCCTCAAATTTCCTCTGGGCCCCTGGTTTTGTTGGTGGGGGTCCCCAACCCCCGCCAGCTGAAGCCTTGTCCAGCGCTGGTCTCTGGTGCCACCGCGTTGCCTGCCCTGCTCTTACTTTCCCCTCATGTCCTGCACGCTCCTTTTAGTGAAACTGAGCATGCAGCAGTGGGTGGAGAGTGGCAGGGCGGGGTGGGGGGTGAGCGGCAGGGCGGGCGGCGAGGTGGTGGGGGGATGGCAGACCAAAATTGCCCCCCCTCACCTCGAGCTCTGGCCCCCTCCCTCCATAAGGTCTGGCTACGCCCCTGCCAGTATTCCATCAGAAATTATTGCAACATCTTGAAAGTATCAGAATTGATTCTGGGGTTTTGCAATGGTTTGATTCTTATTGAACTTGACTGAACTATCACCAAGAAATGGAAGTCCAGGAACCAGAGGTTACTTATTACTCACTTACCCAACTGCAGAAACATAATTTACAAATCCATCTATACGGCTGGATTTAGTTATCTGGGTTCTAAACGGTGGAATTCAATTTCCAAGGACACAAGAAGTATTACAAACTATCTTCAGTTCAGAAAAGAATTTAAAAACCTACCTTTTCAAGAAATATTATGGTTAATTATACGTGTTACTGATGTTCTATACTGCTTGTAATCGAATACTAACATTGTAATTTCTCCTAACTGTTAGTTGTAAACCATATTGAACTAAAACTTGTTTTTGGATAATTGTGAGATATAAGAATGAATAAATAAATAAAATAAGTAAATAAATTATTGTTCTAACCCAGCGGTTTTCAACCAGTGTGCTGTGACACATTGGCGTGCTGTGGCTGATCCACAGGTATGCCACGGAAGTTGGGCCAGCTTAATTTGTGCCAGAATGGAGTTAGTTTTCTTTTCTCTAGCGGTAGGTGGCAGGGAGCAGTGATTCATAAAGCCTGCTTACACCAACCCTGGAGTCTTTGCTCTGATGTAACCTCCTGCTTCCACATAGGCAAAAAGTGTCGGATAGAAGGCTCCAGGGTTGGGGCGAGCAGGCTATATGAATCGCTGCTCCCTGCCACTGACCACTAGAGGCAAGAAAACTTTTAAAAGGGTGTGTGTGGGGGGGGGGGGGGGGGGGAAGAGACAAGGGGAGAGGCCTGTTTGTTGGCTGGAGAGGGAACAGGAGGGACAGATGCTGGACTATTTTTGTGGAGGTGGGGGTAAGAGAAGGTACATGTTGGGCTATTTGTGGGGTGGGGAAGAGAAGGTAAAATGTTGGACTCTTTGTGAGGGTGCGGGAGAGGGTGGGTAGGAAGAGAAGATAAATGCTGGACTATGTGTGGGGGTGTGGATGGGGTGGGAGGGGAAGAAGGTAAAATGTTGGAAGATGGGCGGGTGTGGGCGGGGAGAAGAAGGTAGAATGCTGGACCATATGTGTGTGTGGGGGTGGGGGGAGGTGTCTTGACAATTTCAGTGCATTATAAGTGTGCTGCGAGACAAAAAAGGTTGAAAATCTCTGTTCTAACCATTTACATTTAGTCTGTTGGAACCAAAAAATGTGGTCAAAAAGGGAATTTTTGAGAAGGGTTCCAGAAGGATCGCTCCTCTCACCAACACTCTTTGGGCCCTGTTTACTAAGCTGCGCTAGAGGCGCACTAGCGTTTAACATTTAGCACGCGCTAAAAACGCTAGCGAAGCTTAGTAAACAGGGCCCTTAATTTTGTATTTGGCCTCTCTAGGAAAATTATTAGACAGCTGGAACATCGATTTTCTTTTCTTTTCTTTGCAGATGACATCCAGCTTGTCATTTTTTGAAAGATGACCAAGAACATGTCATTTCCAATCTTAACAACAAACTTCAGATCATAACAGACTGGATGTGTGAGCATGGCCTGTTCTTAAATGTTGCTAAATCATCTGCAATGTAGATTTCTCCAATCATCATGTTTTATGTGTACTTCCTGAGATCTATGGAAAATCTTTATCGTTGTCACAGGATTTAGTAACTCTAGGTTTTCATTGTGATAGTGCATTAAAATTTAATCTACATATGGGAAATGTGAAATCTTGATGTTTCATCTTTGGATGATACATCAACTAAAAACCTGTTTTGACTAAATGCAACTTACTGAAGATTGTTCATTCTTTAATCACTAGCAGACTGGACTATTGCAATGGACCCACATGGCCATGCACCAGCTTGTGAACTAACCTTGGGGACCATCTGAGGAGGGCTCTGCAGTGTCCCTCAAGCCTTCGGGTGTCCTTCACTGCACGTCGGGCAGACCATGCTGCAGCCTGTGATGCTCTAGGGAGCTTCAATGGTAGTGCGAGTCATGCTCATCTGACTCCCAGGCGCACATGTGTGCTGGAAGCACTTATTTAAAGAGCTGCAGCAGGAGGGCTAACTAGGCTCCTTCTAGGAGGCCATGCTCTCTTTCTCACTGCCTTCACAACAGGGAACCTTCCAGCCTGGCCTCCTGTCCGGCCTTCCAGCCTAGTCTCCTGTCCAGCCTTTCAGCCTTGTTGCCCATCTAGCCTTTTAGCTTTGTTGCCTATCCAGCCTTGTAACCCATCCAGCCTTCCAGCCTTGTCTCTTGTCCAGCCTTCCAACCTTGTCTCCTGTTCCGCCATCCAGCCTTGTCTCACGTCCAGCCTTCCAAGCCTTGTTTTCCGCTGCTCCTAGCTCCTGGTCCTTTTAGGCCTGCCCCCAAGAGCTCTTTTCAGAGCTATCGTAATCCAACCTGCACTGGGGTTGTGACTTGCCTACCGCTGGTAGGGGCCCTGCCTTGCCTCAGGGTTGGGCAGTTTGCCTCTCCCGCTGCGGCCTAAAGGCTCACTGACCCTGTCGTGACACCCTATTATACAATTCCCCTGGTATGACCATTCATGTCCATTTTGCAATTTTATTTATTTTCACCCAGAAATTTTTGGGGGCTTAAATACCTTGTAGATTGCTACAAGTTCTGTGAGATGAATCAAATCTCTTCTTGCATAAATATATACGGTACAGAGAGGTTTTATGACAGCTGATTTGATCCAGTAAACAGGCCAAAAGGTCAATTGAACAGATCCCTCAATCTATCTAATAGACATTGGAATTAAAATATATGTGCCATTCAAAATGGGTGCAGGAGCCATGTTAACTGTTATATTTTGTTTGTTTTTATTATGTATGCTTGTTTTGTAAATCACCTAGGTAATAGGCGATATAGATATTTTTTGAAATAAATAAATAAGTGGTATCTGCTATGTTGCAAACCTTTGTCTTTCTTGGTTACACTGGCCAAAGAATTCTGAGATTCTAAAGCAGTATAAAAATTGCAAAAGTGAGAAAAGCCAGGCACTCAAAAATGTCAGTACTTTTACATATACCATTGGTGATCCAGTATTTCAGTCCTCAGTTCGGCTCTTTCACCAGTGATACTACAATAAGGGGGTGATTTCTGCAAAGGTGGTTTTTAATTAGGAAGATGATTTAAGTGGTCTATAAACGTGTAAAATAAATAAACAAGTATATAATCATGTAGGCCAGTCCACATTACGGGCAGATGTAACAAAAATTGATTTGTCATTATGAAAAGCTGTAGACCTACTAGAAACATATAACATGAAAGATCTGCATTTCATATTTGAATCTGAGCCATACCTAATTTTGAAAACACATTGTGAAAAAAATGAGAGAAAGAGAGAGAGAGAGAGAGAGAGAGAGAGAGAGAGAGAGAGAGAGAGAGAGAGAAATGTGGTCCAACCTTCATTAGGCTGACTATTGTAATGTTTCCCAAAGGCTTTATCCTTGGGGATGTCTGGGTACAGATACTTCAGTGGGTTTTCCGGAACACTCTCTGCCTCGATAACTTTGTAATCCCTCAGGATATCAGGAAATGGCAATGCATTTAAACGACCTTTATTATATGGCTCCACCGAATGAAACCTGACTTCTCCTGCAGTTATATAAAAAAAATGGTGATTAATATTCAGTTAACTCAAGTCACAGTTCTGCTAAGTATGACAAAATGTAGACATCATATGAAGGTAGAGAATACTGGGAGTATGTAAAGACACTGTTTAGAAATGGAATGTATTTAGAACTTAAGTTCTTAGGAAAAATTTGCAGTACAGGAAGATTGAACAGCTACAAGGTTGGTCTCATGATGGTTATATGAGGAGGAAAACTGTACTCTTCAGAATGGCTGAATATAACTTCCAAGTTTGAGTAGGTGGCTAGAATTAGCCATGGCAAATGGGCCATCCTGAGGACAGAGAGGTCAGGGGAAGGAAAATACATATGTAGATTTTCAAGCCTATAGGTGACCTGCAGAAATAGGAACATAAGCACTCATGTAACTCACAAACACTGAAGCTAATGTATACACAGATCCAGAATGTATGCAGGTATTAAAGTTTCCATGGATCTGGCAGCTGGGTGGGTTACTCAAAATGTGCCCCTCAGTGTTTAGGTGCCAATTATTATACAAGAACTAGTTAAAATCTTGTCTCAACTACTCACAATGAGAACAATTCTTTTCCTGCCATCCTTGTAGGGAGATTGGCAGACTAGGCAGGTCTCATGGTTATTTTCTGATATGACATTCTACATTCCCATGAAACTATTTCCTGCCAGATTAGAATTCCAGAAAGGGACTTTCAGACATCATCTAGTCTGTCTCCTGCCTCTAAGCAGGATCCATTGTGCCTAAAACATTGGACACGTGATATGGTTTGTCTCTAATTTTTTCACTTATCTTCTACAGATTAATGCTTTATGAGTGCCACATTGCTATTTTAACACTTTGTTAACTAAAGAGTGACTAACACACAATATACAGGCCTCTAATATAGTAATTCAGATTACTGTATTTTTATTTGCAATTTTTGACGAGTGAAACACATTCCTTTGGTAGCAATAAAAATTGGACTTGCCATTTTCTGAGTGGTCCACCCAAGTAAAGGTAATGCCTCCTAGGTTGCTTTCACTAAACCTTAGCAAAAATGTTCCAGGCATCTTGTCTTTCAGCAAGACTCGCTCCTTGTCCTTGCTCACAAATCCCATGATATACCTACAAAAAGCAGGTTACAGGTTCACTTTCTATGTTGATTGCTGGCAGTGAGTAAGTCTGAAGGAACTGAGTGCAAGGATAGTCACAGCCATTATGGGAATCCCTATATCCTCATCTTGCCTTCTAGATAAAGGAAATGAAAGCATTTTGATCTTGTTAGATCAGAACATTTTCACTTCCCATTTCTCCAGCCTCTGGAAACTAGATTGTTTGAATTGTACAAGCTAGAAGCACTGATTTGGATTTGATTAATGTAAGTTTGGCTGGTCAGAGAAGACTTACACTTCTAGCACAGCCTTTCTGAATTAAAAAAAAACCCAAAAAACAAACAAACTACATATTTCTTTCAAGCCAAGTGCTAAATATTGCAAGGCTTGCATCACTTACATTAGCCGGCAACACAGCTATTGTTTTTCAGCGTACTCGCAAGACTGAGGATAACCAAAGGATTTTACAGCCAGGTCCTTGCTTTAGACTTTCCTATTGTTAAGTACTACGCTATAACATCAGAGATTCATCAAGACCCCTGAGGCAGGCCTTCGGGCCAAAACACGGCCGTGTCGGGTCGTATTTTAGACATTCCCAATAAAGACTTCTTTGTTATCCTCCTTGGATCCACCTCACTGTTTTCTTTCTACTGCTCACGGTTTTGTGAGGATTGTTCCTCCTTTGTGGTTGTTTCGTTATAACTGACTGCCCCAGATTTGATGAAATCACAACAAGCTTTGGCTCCTGGTGATTTATCATCTACACTTGAAATCTATAGAGTTTTTTTTTTGTACATTACAAATTAATAATCCTTCTAAGTTATCAGTTTTAGCTCATTTTATTTTCCTTCTCAGTTGGTTCACTCTAACCCAGTAAGGTGTTTTAGAATACCCTCTGTTAAAATGCCCTGGTGAACTTCCACCCTGGCTAGGGATTTTTCCATGCCAGCTTAGTGACCTGGAACTATCTCTTCAAATGTTCGTAGTGTGATTGATCTGATGGATTTGTGTACAACTCTGAAAACTCATTTCAGTTAGCTTTTATGGGAAGCTCAAGACATTTTTAGTATATTAGGTTTGGGTCCAATATTGTTTTGAAGATATGCACTATGTTTTATGTATTGTTATTATTATGTATGCTTGCCATTTGGATATCAGTTTATTTATGAGATGTGTCTGTTTTGATTGTACCTCACTCAGGTCTCCTTTTATCAAGCTGCGCTAGCAGTTCCCACATGGCAAAGTCGACAACGCCCATTTCATTTCTTTTATTTACTCACATTGCCTGCCCATCTTTAGTATGTTGACTAAAGATGGGCAGGTAATGTGAATAAATTAAAGAAATGAAATGTCCTACTGTGGGTTGGAAATGAGTTAAAAGATAGAAAAGCGAGAGTGAATGGTCAATTTCTCGATGGAGAAAGGTGATCAATGGAGTATCCCAGGGATCTACTTTTTGGGATCTAGATAGGTACTTTTGTTCTGGGTTGGTTATTTGGAAACAGAATACTGGGCTTGAAGGAACTTTGGCCTGACCCAGCATGGAAATTCTTATGATCTTAAGTGAAACTTCCTGGCCAAGTGTGTATCTATGTTTCGAGAGATGTCATCAGTGGAAGCCTTGAGTCTAAAACCAGGTGTCCTGGATTAAATGACAAATTCAACTCCTACAACCCCATGCTGTGAGTTAAAATGCTTTCTTGACCCTCAATGCATTTAGCACTGGCTATGGAAACTAACAACAACAACAACAAAGCAAACAAAAAACCTGGCAAGACCGCACAATTTTCTGAGTCTCTTATACTAATATATACCTGTCCTATGTGTATGCACTGTTCTGTACTGTTTCACTCAACTAACAATAAAGGGCCTGACACTGAAAGGATGGGACAGCTGTACATTTTTCCAGCTCTGGGTTGTGTGTCACTATAAGGGAGATTCTGTCTGTGGCTTTTTTTCTTTGTACTATAGCAGATTTTCCCTGGGTGTTTTGAGGGAGGAGGCAATATTCTTGGAGATTACTTTGGGGTTGTAGCCTTTCTGTTCGAAGGATGCAGTCAAGATTTCAAGGTGTCTGTCTCTGTCTCCTGGGTCAGAGCAGATACGGCGGTACCTTGTGGCTTGGCTGTAAATAATGGATCTTTTTGTATGTGAAGGGTGGAAGCTGGAGTTGTGGAGGCAGTTTTAGTGGGTGCAGTGCACTTCAGGCAGGCGGACCCAGGCCCACCCCCCCCTACCTGTTACACTTGTGGTGGTAAATTTGAGCCCTTCAAAACACACTACAAACCCACTGTACCCACATGTAGGTGCTCCCCTTCACCCCTTAGGGCTATGGTAGTGCTGTACAGTTGTGGGGAATGGGTTTTGGGGAGCTCAGCACCCAAGGTAAGGGAGCTATGCACCTGGGAGCAATTTATGAAGTCCACTGCAGTGCCCCCTAGGGTGCCAGGTTGGTGTCCTGGCATGTCAGGGGGACCAGTGCACTATGAATGCTGGCTCCTCCCGTGACCAAATGGCTTGGATTTGGTCGTTTCTGAGATGGGCATCCTCGGTTTCCATTATCGCCGAAAACCGGGGACGACCATCTCTAAGGTCGACCTAAATGCTGAGATTTGGGCGTCCCCGACCATATTATCGAAATGAAAGATGGCTGCCCATCTTGTTTCGATAATATGGGTTTCCCCGCCCCTTCGCCGGGACGACCTGCGAGGATGTCCTCAGGAAAACTTGGGCACCCTGTTCAATTATGCCCCTCTGAGGAGTAGCCTAGTGGTTAGTGCAGTGGACTTTGATCCTGGGGAACTGAGTTCGATTCCCACTGCAGCTCCTTGTGACTCTGGGCAAATCACTTAACCCTCCATTGCCCCTGGTACAAAATAAGTACCTGAATATATGTAGACCACTTTGAATGTAGTTGCAAAAACCTCAGAAAGGCAGTATATCAAGTACCATATCCCTTTCCCTCCTATCTCCATGCATATCTCCCTGTCCCTCATCCACCCGACTCTTCCTGTCTCTCACCTATCCACCCTCACCCTGTTAGACTGTCACTGAAATGCTTTGATGTTTCACTTATATATACTGTCACCTACCAACATTTGCTTATTTCCGATCTGACGAAGAAGGGCAACCTTCAAAAGCTAATCAAGAAATGTATTATGTCCAATAAAAAAGAGGTATAATCTTATTTTCTTTTCCATGTTTTATTTTGTTTTATTTCTATTGATTACCTTTAAATTACGATGAATTTTCAGATGAACAATTAGGGCCTTATTCTATAAAGGTTATGCTCCTAATTTTAAGCTCCTAAAATTTATGCTCCTAAATTACAAGTATACTCTATGCTCCAAAATAGATTCTGCTCGTAATTTAGGAACATAAATTTTAGGAGCGTAAAATTAGGCACATAACTTTTCCAGAATAAGGCCCTTAAAACCTGATATTCAAAACATTTATGTCCCTAACTTTGAGGGTTATGCTCCTAAATTGGCCTCTCTGAAATTTTACTAAGCTGAGTGCCTATATTAACACTCAACGGGGTCAATATTCAGTTACAGGCAATTGGATACTATTTAAATTGACTTACCCTTCAATCCAGAGAGGCAGGAGGTGTTTCTTAATTAGATCAAGTATTGCTTCAAGCCATGCCCAGAAGGGAAAAGACTTTCCTGGTACATGTTCCTGTGTTTACCCACAAAGAAGAATAGGTGCAATTTAATAGAGAAGTCACGCTACAGTATACTTTCAATTCCAAAAAAAGGAAAGACATCCTCTGCATTAGGAAACGGGGGGAAAAAATCCCCCATTTATTCAATCCAGATGTTTGTGGTCTGGAGGAATCACTTCTTCAAATGATAACACTAAGTTTTGGGTGTTTATGCTTATATGATTTCTTTAAATCAGAATATTTTAATTCTTGGGAAAATATATGTGATGGGATTGGATAAGCTTTGTCTGAACGTTTTTTCTTTTTGGCTTACTTCACTATTTCTGCTCTCTTAGCAAATTACTTTTTTTGGAGGTCTGATATGTGCTTCCTGTGTTTCAGATTTAGGATATAACAGCCTCACCCCAGTGACTGATATCCTTGGTAGGATATGAGGAGAACACTCTCTGTCTCCCACCATTCACAGCCATCTGGGACTCATTCAACCAGGTCACAGTGGAAGCTCTTGAAAATTTTCTGAAAGGTCTATGGCCAAAACCTGCCCTCTTGACCCCTGCCAAGCAAAGATACTACAGCGAACAAGCACAGGCCTCATTGAAGGGGCCACAAAAACTGTTAACTCCTCTCTTGTGGAAGGGCAGTTGCCAACAACACTAAAAAGAATTATGGTGCACCAGCTACTGAAAAAGAGTTCCCTCGACCAGGACAAGCTTGAAAATTACCAACCAGTCTCTAACATTCCTTTTGTGGCAAAATTTATAGAACAGACAGCCTGAATTCAATTTAACGATTGGCTAAATGAAAGTAATTGGCTAGACCCAAGTCAGTCTGGCTTCAGACCTGGGTACAGAAGAGAGACAGTTCTTCTATTCCTTCTCGATGATCTGCACAGAAATCGTGATGGGGATCTGCCTCAATACTAGTGTTGCTGGATTTTTCAGCAGCCTTCAACACTGTGGCTCATAATATCATGCTTACGAGGCTGGCAGAAACAGGTATCAGTGGCACGGTATTTACATGGTTCAAATCCTATTTATCAGACAGACAACAATCAGTTCTGTTCAACAACAGCACATCATTACATTGGGAACTGAACTTTGGGGTGCCACAGGGATCCATGCTGTCTCTCATTTTAATATCTTCCTCAAGCCTCTGCCTGAGCTGCTTCGGTCAACTGGCACAAAATTCTATATCTATGCTGATGATGTGCAACTACTCATGCCCATTGAACCAAATCTACCCACAGCTTTGAATAAACTGACTACTTGTCTAACTGCAACACAGGAATGGGCAAAGAATAACAAACTCTGCCTGAACCCAAGCAAAACAGAGATTCTTTGGGTACCTAACACAAGTGGACAAATACCTGACTTCAAAATACCTTTTGGGAAGTATGAACTCCCCTTAAAATCACAGGTCAGGAATCTTGGGATATTGTTGGCCTTCTCACTCACTTTGATCCCACAAATTCAAACAACCTTTAAAAATTGTCTCTATCACCTGCGAAAACTATGAAATCTCTCTCCGTATATTGAAAAACAGAGTCTGATCACAGCGGTCCATGCCATGATAACATCAAGACAAGACAACTGTAATGCCCTGTACACTGGTCAAACATCAGCTCCAACTAATTCAGAATGCTGCAGCCCAACTGAAAGAAGGCTGTAAGCAGCATGACCACATCATACCCGTCCTGCAAAATCTACACTGGCTACCAGTACCTTACAGGACTAAATTTAAAAAACTGTGTTTGATTTTCAAGGTTCTCAGACAAAATGGGCCAGAGTTCTTAAAGAATAAGTTAGATCTCTACATACCTTTGAGTTCCTTTGAAGGAGCATCATTATCTGTACCCTCATGAAAAGAAATTGTACAATGTGATACCCGCCAGCGAGCCTTCTCCTGAGTAGCCCCCACACTTTGGCACTTACTCCCAGAGGGGCTATGTCTAAATCACGACTACCTCTACTTCAGGAAGCAGGTGAAAACCTGGCTTTTCTCACAAGACTTTAATACATGTGGTGACTGACTATATACTCACTCCGGATCTGGACTAACTTGCTGCACACTCTGTAACTTAGACCAGTTTAGTGGCGTAGTCAGAGATGGTATTTTGGGTGGGCACACCATTCCCCCATGCTTTCTGCCCCCACTCCTGCCCCTGTACTTGCACCAGCAACCCCCAACAAATCAAATAAATACCTGAGCTGACAGGGATCCCCAAGACCTGTCAGCTGGAATAGGTCCTCCGGTGGCCAGAACAGGTCATTCCCCTACTTTCTGCAGCTGGTGGAACTGTCCACACCCTGCTGCTGCTGCACCAGCTTCTCCCCTCCTAGACATGAGCATGCACGGTGGGGGGGGGGGGGGGGGGGAGGGGGCATGGGGCACATGTGGACAGTGCCAACAGCTGCAGCAAGTAGGGGAATGACCTGTTCTCTTTCAGCTAGTGGGGCTTGGGGACCCCTGCCAGCCATAACAAAGGTGCCAGAACTTTGGGTAAGCCCGAGCCCATCCAGTCATCTGAGGGGGTTAAAAAAAGTCATAAAAACAATAACAGACTTAACAAAACAAATACCTACAACATTAAACTAATACAGCATCTAATCCCTCTCTTATTTCAAGCAAAGGCCTTAGAAAACAGCAAGGTTTTCATTTGCTTCTTATATAGAGCTAGGGAAGAAATTTGACACATTACAGGAGGAAGGGCATTCCATAAGCGAGGGCCAACAACAAAAAAAGCATGAGCCTGAACTTCTTCCAGGTGAACTTGACAGAACAAAGGAACATCCAACAATCCCTGATCCTGAGACCTCAAAGCCCTCTGAGGACAATATGCCCATTGCTCGCAAGCCTTGTACCATCATCAAAAGGTGCCCTAAATACCAATATCAGAATCTTAAATTCAATATGCCACACAACAGGCAAACAGTGCAATTGTACCAACTGAGGGGTTATATGCTTCTCCCTACTAACACCCATAAGCAACCATGCTGCAGA
The DNA here is from genome assembly GCF_901765095.1 of Microcaecilia unicolor. Classification (NCBI taxonomy): domain Eukaryota; kingdom Metazoa; phylum Chordata; class Amphibia; order Gymnophiona; family Siphonopidae; genus Microcaecilia; species Microcaecilia unicolor. The sequence goes on along the minus strand of NC_044037.1, from coordinate 205,829,482 downwards.
GTTCTGTGACACCTGCAAGGCCTGCAACGTTGAACGCGGAAGACCACACAAAAGGGCATTGCAGTAATCAAAATGGGGCAGCACATAACTCTGCAGCATGGAGTGAAAATTCTCCACAGAAAGAAACTTCTGAAGTCTTGATACCAAACATAATTTAAAAAAAAAGCCTCTGCCATCTCAGCAACCTGCTGCTTAAAAGACAACGTGGAATCTAAAATAACGCCAAAACTATGAATCAAAGTCAATACAGGAATAAAAACAGAATCCAACTGAAAACCAGAAAATGGACACTGCTCACCAGACCAAGCAAGCCATAATTTAAAGCAAACCAATTCTTACCCATCCAATCCTGTATCCACCAGAAATAAGTCTGCACCAACTCAAAACCATCCTCAACCACAGGGGCTACAGTAAAATAAAACTGCAAATCATCCACATAAAGATGATAACTGACCCTCGTATCAGCCAACAGCTTACACACCAGAAGCATAAACAAATTATACAACAATGACAAACATAAGCCCTGCGGAACACCAAAGGACATCACCATCCACTGAGAAACAGAAGTTTGTTGGAAAGTACAATCCACCAAAAAGGATTGAAATCAAGCAAGAACTTTTCCAGCAATTCCAAATGAATGAAATCACTTGAGCTGCAGTCCATGTCTAACGGTGTTAAACACCGCAGCTACGTCTAATGAAACTAACAATACTTTTTACCCTGTGCAAAACTGAGATGAATCTCATGTAACATTGCTAACAAAAGGTGTCTCTATATTATGTTTAGAATAAAAACCAAATTGGCACAGATCTAACAAGGCACGCTGGTCAACAAAATCAGTTAATTGAGAGAACACCAATTTCTCCATCACTTTTGCAAAAAGCCCCAAGTTAGAGATAGGACGAAAACTTTCAACCTTATCAACACACAAGAAAGGTTTCTTTAACAGAGGGCAGACAACCGCCTTCTTCAAAAACCCAGGAACCACACCTTCTTCAAACATTCTATTAACCAAAAAAGCCATGGAATCAGATATTTCAGTCCTCAAAGCCTTTAACACCGCTGTTGAAAACATGTTCAAAGAACTGGTAGAACTACCTACTGCCTGAACCACTTGCACCACCTGCTGAGAATCAACAAGCAGAAACTGGAACACAACTCCAGACTCTCCATTTCCGCCCTGGCTTTCACCCCTCTGAAAAGCTGGGCATAAACTATGATGAATTGACTGATTGCTACCTTAACATTATACCTCTCCCACTCTTTCCTTGCTTATCCTTTTCCTATTGAATACATGTAGTTTCTTTTCATTCTCAGTACTAATATTTTATATTTGTGAACTGCTCAGATAGTTTGCTCGAGTGGTGTATCAAAACCTAAATAAACTTGAAACTTGATATATTTGTAATGTGTCTTTCAGTCACTTCAAAATAACATATTATATATGAAAAACATTGGGGAAAGGGGGATGACACGTACATATACAGAAGGCAGTGTCCAAACACCTCACCTCGTTTAGGACATTACAGCACTATGTTTATGGGCTCATTATCTATCAAAATAAACAAACAAAAATTATCCAAAAAACATCATAAGGTGGCAGAAGGCCAGTTTTCTCTCAAAAATGCCCATGATGCCAATTTTAAACACCCCGATTTTAGTTGTTTTTTATCTCCAGAGTTCATCTAAATTTCAAGGGAGTGTGTTGGGACTGTGTTTTGGGTGGGACATGGGTAGCACCAAACGTTTTTCTGTAATAATGAATCCAAACAAAAATGTCTAGGGCCAAAATTAAGACTTTTTGGCTAGACATGTTTGAATCATGACTAAGTGACCAAAAGGTGCCCTGATCAATTGACCACTATTTATTTATTTATTTATTTTATTGCATTTGTACCCCACATTTTCCCACCTATTTGCGGGCTCAGTGTGGCTTACAATACATTGTAAATAATGGAAATGCAATTTGTTACAATCAGTTATGGATTACATTGTGAGAAGTTAAGCGAGACAAAGTCGAGGTGTCGTTAGGGAATAGGACAAGGAAAGAGACAACGGGAAATTGGTAGGGTGATAGAAGGATTAAGGCATAACCCCCCCCCCTTACTCCCCCAGTGGTTGCAGACCCCCTCCCATCCCATAAGATATGACACTCACAGTACATACTAGGCTTTATGACAGCTTCAGATAGGATGGGCATTCTTGATAGAGTAGCAGGCAGGTCCCAGGAGTAGCCTAGTGGTCAGTGCAGTGAACTGCAGAGAAGGGGACCCAGGCCCATATCCCACTCTAAGTGGTACACTTGTGGTGGAACGTGTGAGCCCTCCAAAAATCACTAAATACCTACTGTACCTACATATAGGTGACACTTGCAACCTTGAGGGCTATTGTAGAGGTGTACAGTGAGGTTCAGTAGGGTTTTCTCTGTTCCTGGAGGGCTCACCATACAATATAAGGTAGTTATGGTGAGATGTGTTCTTGGGACCTTTTATGTTAAGTCCACTGCAGTGCCCCCTAGACTGCTCTACTGCCCTGCTGGGATGTTTATGTGGCAAGTCTACTAAGAATGATGGCCCCCAGACATCACAATGGCTGCTTTTTGGGCATTTTTCTCTTGGAAATCTTTTTTTCAAAATGATCCCAAAAGTAAAATGCACAGAGCACAAAACGACTAGAAAAAGGCAATCTTTGAACCAAAAGTATAGACATTTTTCCGGTTTGAAAATAGCTATGTTTGCCACCTGGTTTTGGACGTTTTTAGCAAAACATCCAAAACAAGACTTAGCCATGTTATCAAAATGCCCCTCCACATCTTATACCTGTAAAGTGCTCATAAATGAAAAAGCCGTGTGGGCGAATATTTAAACTCCGTGATCAGTATTTGTTTTAAACGTCAGACACGGCATTTAAATTATTCACAGTTATTCAGCTGCATTATCCAGACTGTGATACTGAATATCCGTGCAGAGCAAGCCATTCCACAAGTTAACTGGATAGCAGCGATATCTGGATAGCTAATTGGGCAAAGTCAGGATGGCAATTTCACTGGTCTAACTTTATGCAAGTAGTTATCTGGATAGTGGTCACTGTTTTCCAGATAACTATTGGCCTCACCCATATACACAACCCTGGCACTATCCAGATAGTGCAGAGGCAATCTGTAAGGAAATTAGTTCTGGTTCCAAAAATTGCCTTAAGAAGGCAAATAATAAGCTAGATAGAGCCCATTTGTGCCTATTCATAATATTTGCACGGATTCAAATACACCAGGATGAAGAATAAAGCTGCTTCTGCTGTAGGAAGTGAATGTGAAGCAAAAGTCTAAACATGCTGAACTCAGAGCTACTGAAAGAACTCTGGGATAAAGTTATTAAAAAGTAAATACTGGAGGGAAACTATTAAAAAAAACCCTCCAATGTGTTTTGAATATCTCTCGGAGCACTGTTAGATTCAGCACTGTACAGTGGAAACATTTGGAATCACCAAAATACTGGCAAAATCAAGTTGTGCCCCCCAAGGTCTGCAGCCATGAGTTAAGGAAATTGCTGAGGAATGTCTCTGTGAAGCCTAAAATTACTTTTAAAAAACTACAAAGTGCTCTGGCTGAGACTGGGGAACATGTCCACTGTTCAGGATTTTCAAAATTAATCCACAAACATGATCAATATGGGAGTACAGCAAGAAGGAAACCACTGCTGAAGAAAAGCCATATCCACTCCTACCCTAGCTGAGATAATATTTAACCATCTCTCTGACCTCATGTGTAACTTTCTTTAAGTCAGTCACCTTACTTTCTAATTCTTCTTACTCTCTTACCTATCTATATGTTACATCTTTGCTTTACCTTCACTATCAATTAAAATGTTCTATTACATATTGTGTTGACATTTTAAGTAGTATACTATGCCATACTTTGTATTGTTATTTGAATATTTTTACTGCTGTATTTGCCTATTACTCGTGTTTGATCTATTCTTAATGTACACCACCTTCAGTGAATTCCTTCAAAAAGGCGGTAGATAAATCCTAATAAATAAATAAATATGATATGCAAGGACACACTTAGGGGACATGGACACATGCGGGAGAAGGTTTTGTGATCCAATGAAACCAAAGTGGAACAATTTGGTCTTCATGGGGGTAATTTTATGCTGGTCGGTATTCAAAACGATTCAACTGGCCAGAAACGGCTGCTGACCAGTTAAAATCGCTTGTTTGGGGCTATCCTCTAATTTTCAACTGCATGTAATGACTATCATTTTCAACTGCATGTAACGACTATATCATAACAACACTGTAAGCCACATTGAGCCTGCAAAAAGGTGGGAAAATGTGGGGTACAAATGCAATAAATAATAATTTAAGTGGTTATTGACACTGAAAATTTGTGATTAGAACCTAAGTGAAAGCCAGCTATTTTGGGGGCATTCTGGAGGTGGAGTCGGCACTTGGCCAGCCAGGGTAACCGCATAAATGAGATAACAAAAAACATAGTCTTATCTTTATGTGGCAACCCATGGCTGGTTAAGTTCTGACTATCCACTTAAGTGGCCATGTGTTAGCCAGTGCCATATAAACCGGATACTCAATGCTGAAGCCCAGTCATAGCCCAGCATTGAATATCTGGGAATAATGACAGCAGCGGTCAGCAAAATGCTCACTGCATAATGTTTTTACACGCGTATGTGGGCACATATGCTGGTGAAAGGCCTTTCACAGAATACCAACAGGCTTAAATGTACACATTTTCTCAAGACGGTGTGCACTTTGCTGGTAGACATAGCCAGGGTTGTGGTCTGGGGGGAGTGGGGGCAGAGTTCATAAATATGTGCATTGATTGTAAAATAAAATGTGCTCTCGTGCCTGCATCCAGCTGTGATTTCTACCGGATACACTAACACTTTATAAAGAAGCAAAACTTCCCCACATAATCACATCTCAGTGTAAAGAGCATCTTTGAAACATTCGTGTACTCAGTGAGTTACAGATTTCTAATCTTGTTTCCCCTATTTCAAGACTTTTCAAATCCTGTTCTGGTGACCTGACAGCCAGTTTGGTTTTCAAGTTATCTACAGTGAATAAAATGGAATATATATTTGCTTATACTGAAGCTCCAGGGTAGGCAAATTTATTTCATGTCCATTCATTGTGTCCTGAAAAACCAAATGGCAGTTGGGTCACCCGGACAGGATTTGGAAGCCCTATTTATAAATCCCCATCCCAACTCAGTCCACCAACTGCAGTGATTGCGCTTGGTTTGGGGCCACTAATGCAGCTTCCTCAAGAACTATTTAGCATTGGTGCTAAAGTCTGACTGCTAGGTGTTACTATTAATCAATGGCTCTGCGCTCCCATGGGCTGTGAATTTTCCCTTTGCAGCATCTCTAGCCCCAGCCAGTCCAGGGAGCAAGAGTCTGGCCTGGGGATAAAAATTCTTCACATGGCAGAGCACTAGGGGCGGACGGATCATTCGGGCTCTTGGGGGCCCATATGCTCTGTCCGGTTGGCCGCCACCACTGCAGCACATTGCCACCCTCCACGGTCCTACCTTGAAGGGCCTGGTGGTCTAGTGGCTTCTTCAGGGGCAGGAAAGAATCCCACTCTTTCATGCCCGCTCCCGCTACTCTGCATGGTGGCACCAGCACTGCCGAGACCCACAAGACTACTGTGGTAAGTCTCGGCAGCCATACAGAGTAGTGGCAGTGGGCAGGAAAGAGTGGGATTCTTTTCTGCCCCCGAAGAAGCCACTAGACCACCAGGCCTTTCAAGGTAGTATGGGGAAGGGTGGTTGAAGTGCAGTGGGGGGGGGGGGGGCGGTGGCGCAGCGGTGTGGCAGTAGGCAGTGGCCGGGGGCCCCAATGACCCTTACTGCTTGGGGGCCCCAACCACTGTCAGGCCACCCCTACAGTGCACAACATTGAAATCTGCTAGACCCAGTCCTTTACATATCTATATTTAATTTTAAAAATGATTGAATATACTGGAAACTGAAAAATCTATTTAAAATTTAATTTGAAGCTCTGAAAAGTGAATGTTTTGTATATTTCTTTTGAAGACAGAAGAATGGATCACTGTTTTCATACAGACAAGAGATGGAGAGGTATCAGGAAACAGGCGATGGCCAATTTTTTCTGCTTACCTTACAGAATCGACCCCAAGACACCTGGCAATCACTGTAACTGACTTGCACACCTAATAAAAAAAGAAGAAAGTATTTGGGTCAGGACAGTTTGAACTGTATAGGAGTCTGACTCTAAAGGGGAACACACCCTAATGTAGAGTAGCTTAACTGCCTGAATTAACCCCCTAATTCTATAAAAGTCACCAAGTATTGCGTGTGCAAGGCACGTGACTTATTTGTGCACACAATTTAATTGAATGAGCCAATTAGTGACAATAACTGGCTTTTGAACAAGTAGTTATTGGCACTAATTGAAATCAATTAACATGTATGTGTGTAAATTTAGGCACATGATCTGTGCCTAAATTTTATACACATCCTAGACAAGGATTTTTGGAAATGGGAGGGTCTTAGGCATTTCAGGATGGAGCATGAGTGTAGATTCCAGTAACGTACACAATGATAGAATTTGCTGTTTTTTTGTTGGTGCAAATGGATGTTGGTGCAAATGGATGTGTCTAAATTTATGTGCAACCCCTGTGCTTAAGCAATATTCTATAAACCGTGCCTAACTTTAGGCACGGCTTATAGACTAGCACTTAAGCGGTTTTTTTGGCACTGATTTTTTAGGTGGGATTTATAGAATTCACCCCTATATGTAAATCTGTTTCATGTATTTTCATAGGAGATGTCCTGAAAACCTGACTGGCTAAGTGTGTCCTGAGGACTGGGATGAGAACCCCTGGCCTAGACTAGTAGGACGGGACCCATGTGAAATCATTAAAGCTATTAGAAATAATCAAGTGCTATAAAATGGAAAGCCACCTTTCTCAGTCATTCTTTTAATGGTAATGGTGCTTACAGTCTGCCAACTCACATATACAGGTTCAAAGTGGATAACATAAATTTGGGAAAAATCTATGTAAAATACAAACCTAGTAAAGGATTTAAAAAAACAAAAACAAATAGGCCTTCAATTGTTTACAGAATAACAAATAAGAAGGAATCATCCTGAATTTGGCAGGCAAAGAACACCAAGCTGAAATTGCTTGGTAAGGAAACAAAATTGATAAAGATTTGTTTATATTTTACTCTGGCAAAAGATAGAAAATAAATAAGACAAGAATCTCTCTAGCTCTTGAAGAAGAAAAAGACAATGGAAAACAAAGAGAATAGGTATCCCAGATATGTGCCTTTAAACATCTTATAAACCCAACAAGATAATTTAAAAATAATATGAGCCTTAATGGGCGACCAATGAAGTTTTATCAGTGGGTGTAATATGATCTGACCTCCTTTGTCTTAAGATCATTTTAGCTGCTATGTTCTGTATCACTTGCAATCTAGAAATCAGCTTAGCTGAGAGAAGACAATATAGACCTTTACAGTAATCTAGTTTAGAAAGAACTACTGCCTGAACTAAGATTTAAAAAATGCTTTTCCTCAGAGCACATTCTTCTAAAACCATGTAATTTATAAAAAGTGGTTTTAATGACTATATCAATATAAGTGAAGAAAATGCAATCTGTTAGCAATTGGAGATTGTGCATTTTCTGATGCCGACTCCCCTCCTGTTGGGGTCGAAAGAAACAAACAACTAGGTGGACTGTCTGAAGGGCTTTGTTCGCTCCACGTAAAAGGCCAATGCTCTCTTGCAGTCCAAGTTATGCAAACTGCTTTCGCCAGGGCGGGTATGAGGACGGGGAAAAATGTTGGCAAGACGACTGGTTCAGATGGAACTCTGACACCACCTTTAGCAGGAACTTAGGGTGAGTGCAGAGGACTACTCTGTTGTGATGAAACTTTATATAAGGTGCATGCAGTACTAAGGCCTGAAGCTCACTGACCCTATGAGCTGAAGTAACAGCCACCAAGAAAATGACCTTCCAGGTCAAGTAGTTCAGATGGCAGGAATTCATTGGCTCAAAAGGAGCTTTCATCAGCTGGGTGAGAACAACGTTGAGTTCCCATGCCACTGGTGGACGTTTGACCGGGGGCTTTGACAAAAGCAAACCTCTCATAAAGCGAACTACTAAAGGCTGTCCAGAGATAGGCTTACCTTCTACACGGCAATGATAAGCACTAATCGCACTATGGTGAACTCTTACGGAGTTGGTCTTGAGACCAGACTCTGATAAGTGTAGAAGGTATTTAAGCAGGGTCTGTTTAGGACAAGAAAAAGGATCTAGGGCCTTGCTGTCACACCAGACGGCAAACATCCTCCATTTGAAAGAGTAACACCTTTTTGTGGAATCTTTCCTGGAAGCAGGCAAGACTCGGGAGACACCCTCTGAAAGACCCAAGGAGGCGAATTCTATGCTCTCAACATCCAGGCCATGAGAGCCAGAGACTGGAGGTTGGGATGTAGAAGCGACCCCTCGTTCTGGGTGATGAGGGTCAGAAAACACTCCAATCTCCACGGTTCTTTGGAGGACAACTCCAGAAGAAGAGGGAACCAAATCTGACGCGGCCAGGAGGGCGCAATAAGGGTCATGGTTCTGCAGTCTTGCTTGAGTTTCAGCAAAGTCTTCCCTACTAGAGGTATGGGAGGATATGCATACAGAAGGCCTGTCCCTCAGTGCAGGAGAAAGGCATCTGACGCTAGTCTGTCGTGGGCCTGAAGCCTAGAACAGAACTGAGGGACTTTGTGATTGATTTGAGTGGCAAAAAGATCCACCGAGGGGGTGCCCCAAGCTCGGAAGATCTTGCGGGCTGCTCCCATGTTCAGTGACCACTCGTGAGGTTGCACTACTCTGCTCAGCCTGTCGGCCAGACTGTTGTTTACGCCTGCCAGATAAGTGGCTTGCAGAAACATGCCGTGACGGTGCGCCCAAAGCCACATCTGTATGGTTTCCTGACACAGAGGGCGAGATCCGGTGCCTCCCTGCTTGTTGGTGTAGTACATCATAACCTGATTGTCTGTTTGAATGAAGATAATTTGGTTGGACAGCCAATCTCTGAAAGCCTTTAGAGCATTCCAGATCGCTCGCAGTTCCAGGAGGTTGATCTGAAGACCTTTTTCCTGAAAGGACCAAGCTCCTTGAGTGTGAAGTCCATCTACATGAGCTCCCCACCTCAGGGGGGATGCATCCATCATCAGCACTTTTTGTGGCTGAGGAATTTGGAATGGACATCCCAAGATCAAATTGGATCAAAACATCCACCACCGAAGGGAATTCCGAAAGTTGGTGGGCAGTTGGATTACATCCTCTAGAGCCCCCACAGTTTGATACCACTGGGAAGCTAGGGTCCGTTGAGCTGATCTCATGTGTAGACATGCTATGGGAGTTACATGAACTGTGGAGGCCATGAATGTATATGTGTCCCAGAAGTCTCAACATCTGCTGAGCCGTGATCTGTTGAGACGCTCGAACCATGGACAGCACGGACAGGAGGTTGTCTGCCATTGCGTCGGGAAGATAAGCGTGAGCTGTGTTTGTGTTCAACTGAGCTCCAATGAATTCCAACTTTTGTACTGGGGTGAGATGGAACTTGGAATAATTGATCACGAAGCCCAGTAGCTCTAGCACCTGAATAGTCATTCACATGGACTGTAGAGCGCCTGCCTCTGAGGTGCTCTTCACCAGCCAATCGTCGAGATAAGGGAACACATGCACTCCCAGTCTGCATAGTGATGCTGGTACTATAGCCAGACATTTTGTGAACACTCTGGGCGCAGATGCCAGACCAAAAGGCAATACACGGTACTGAAAGTGCTGAGTTCCCAGCCGAAATCGAAGATACTTCCTGTGAGCTGGAAGTATCGAGATGTGTGTGTAAGCATCCTTTAAGTCCAGAGAGCATAGCCAATCGTTCTCTTGAATCATGGGAAGAAGGGTGCCCAGGGAAACCATCCTGAACTTTTCTCAAACAAGGAATTTGTTCAGGCCCCTTAGATCTAGGATGGGATGCATCCCCTCTGTCTTTTTCTGCACAAGGAAGTACCTGGAATAGAATCTCAGCCCTTCTTCCCCTGGTGGAACGGGTTCGACCGCTCGGGCCTTTAGAAGGGCGGAGAGTTCCTCTGAAAGTACTTGTTTGTGCTGGGAACTGTATGAATGAGCTCCCAGTGGGCAATTTGGAGGTTTGGATTCCAGATTGAGGGTGTATCCTAACCGGACTATTTGAAGAACCCACCAGTCGGAGGTTATAAGAGGCCACCTTTGGTGAAAAAATATTAACCTCCCTCCAACCGGCAAGTCGTCCGGTACGGAAACTTTGATTGAGGCTATGCTTAACTGAAGTCAGTCAAAAGTCCATCCCCTGCTTTTGCTGGGGAGCAGAATGGGCCTTAGACGTACGCTGTTGACAAGAATGAGCGCGCTGGGGTTGAGCCTGGGCAGGCTGCCAAGAAGCAGGAGTGTACCTACACCTAGGATAGGAGTAGGGAGCACTCCTCTTCCTCCCAAAATACTTCCTAGATGAGGAGGTTGTAGCAGAAGGCGCCCGGTGGGAGAGAAAATCCATGGCATCATTATGTTTCTTGATCTGATCAACAAGATCCTCTTCTTTTTCACCAAAAAGGTTGTGCCCCGGCAAGGAACATCTGCCATTCGCTGCTGGACTGAATGATCCAGGTCAGAGACACGCAGCCATGAGAGTCTGTGCATCACTATACCCTGAGCAGCGATCCTGGATGCTACATCAAAAGTGTCAAACGTACCCCTGGCCAGGAACTTTCGACATGCCTTCTGCTGCCTGACCACCTGGTGAAAAGGCTCGGCCAACTCCGTAAGGAGTGCATCAACCAAGCTAGACAAGTGAACGCTCGTGAAGAGCTGGTATGACTGAATCTTGGCGGTGAGCATTGTGGCCTGATACGTTTTCCTCCCAAAACAATCAAGAGTTCTAGCTTCTCTGCCTGGGGGCACCAAAGCATAATCTCTAGTACTCCTGGCTCTCTTGAGGGCGGAGTCCACCACCATAGAATTGTGGGGTAACTGGGACCTCATCAATCCAGGTTCACCATGGATCCGATACTGGGATTCAGCTTTCTTCGGGACCACAGGGCCAGATAGAGGGGCTGACCAGTTTTGCATAAGGACTTCCTTCAGTACCTTATGCAGAGGAACAGTTACAGCCTCTTTAGGTAGAGAAGAATAATCCAGGACCTCAAGCATCTCAGCCCTGGGCTCATCCTCAACCTCCACAGGGAAGGGAATAGCCACAGCCATTTCCCGGACAAAAGGGGAAAAAGAAAGACTCTCCGGTGGAGATAGTCTCCTCTCTGGTGGAGGGGAAGGTTCAGAGGGAATCCCAAAGGAGTCATCTGAGGAGAAGTACCTGGGATCTTCCTGACTCCCACGAATGCTCCTGCTCAGTATCGGTTAAAACCTGAGTTAAGGTACTTCGACACTGAACCTGCCTCGATGCCGAGAAACAATGTCCTAGATGGTGATGTAGAGAGGCCAACGCCCAATCTGACTGTGGCGAAGCTCCCTCCACCAACGTCGAAGGGGAGTCGACCTGGGTGGCAGCCGATGCCGACACTGCAGGTGGCACCGTGGTCGGAGACCTCACCGCAGGAGAAGGGCCAGACACCGCTGCAGCAGACGTTACAGAAGGCGCAAGCACCCCCGACACCGAAGCTGACTGACGCAGCAGTCCCTCCAGATGTTCTAGAAACAAGGCCCGGATACGCTCGTTGAGAGCCGCCATCGGAGAAGGCTGCGGGGTCGGTGGAACAGACAGTGTCAGAATCTGTGGAGGTTCGGGAGCAGGTATCGAGCTGCTAGGAGACCGACGCATTGGCACCTCCTGTATAGAGGGGGAGCGATCCTCTTGGCGCTGACGCTTCTTGGGTGCCGACTCTTTCGACGCCCCGGAGCTCCCGGTACCGTGCGACGAAGGAGAATGATGATGATGCTTCTTTGCCTTCGCTCGATGCTTGTCATCGAGACTCCTCGGTACCGATGAGGAAGACGTGAAATCCTCATGTCTCCTCGGGGCTGGGTCCGACGAAGGTCAGTCCCGGAGGGCCTGCATAACAGGAGGCCTCGAGGCAGGTGAAGACCCACTCGACGCCTCACTGCTCACAGTGTGAGTTGGTCTCTCAGCAGCCATTACCTCTGCTCCCGACAGCTTCAGCGAAATCAAAAGACGCGATTGTGCCTGTTAGGAGAAAAAAGGGCACAGAAAAGAAGGGAATAACCCAACCGCGTGGCCTAAGCCGGCTGCGTCAAAAACAAAGGAAACTTTAAAAGGGGGCAAAAGTAAAAGAAACTACAGAAATTTTTTTTTTTAACCGTAGAATTTAAATAAAATTAAGTAAAATAAAGCGAAAAGCCAAAAAACTCGTGAAGACTCTTTCCTGGGCCTGAGAGAACTGCAGAAAAACTCTATTGCACCTCAACATGGAGAAAAGAAAACTGAAGAGACACGCTCACGCGACTGGTGGAAAGTCGTCCGTGCATGCACAGTGCGTGCGGTTCGCACGCCAGAAGGCGCTGGCACAACTTTTTATTTTTGCTGGGAGAAAAATTGCCGTTTCCTTGGCCGACGCGGACGTCGACCCACATGTGAGAAGAAGCAGCTTGCTTGTCCTCAGAGAATGCATGATACAGCATTTTGTAGTAACACTGGCTTTGACCAATAACAGATGTTCTCCTTTAATCAAGGTATGTTGTCAGCTTTTAATGTAAACCCATCAGGGGGAGAATTCATTGGGAATATTATACCCCACTCGATCTAGCCAGAGTAACTTAGTTTTGTCTCTATTAAGTTTGAACCCATTTTGTGATATATCCTGAATCGGTATCAACAAAATCATATTATCAGTATATGAAAAAAATTTAACATCACAAGAAAAAAATTGATAACAAAAAGATGTCATATATACATTAAATAATACAGAGAACAGTGGAGAGCCCTGAGGAATCAAATCAAACTAGCCATATTTCTGTCAGTGACTCTGTAGCTTGGACTAATTAATTAGCATATTGAAAGGGGCTTTCCAGCAAACTCGGTGCCAAATATATTCTGAATAGTTGGCAGTCAGATCCCGTTTATTGTGGAGCTCCTGAAAACTAACTGATTGTAGGGTCCCCAGCATGAGTTTGGGAAGCCCTGATGCACCTCCCTTTGTAAGTTGAGGGGCTCAGCTTCAGAGGCTGCAGTGAATGTCATTCACTGACTGCAGTATCTGGACTAGTTCTTGGCATGGAACCAGCAGCAGCTGGGAGACCAGGCTCTTGGGATCATGCTCTCTTGCATGCAACAAAAATTAGGGATATGCATTCATTTGAAATTGCATTTCCCATGTCATTTTGCATTTTGTTTAACCAAAACAACATTTTGGGGGCCCTTCACTAAGCCACGGTAGTGTTTTTAGCTCACAATAGAAATCAGTTGGCGGTAAACTCCGAGATGTCCATACGAATATAATAGGCGTCTCGGCATTTACTGCCAGCTGATTTCTACATTGTCATACCGGGGTACAAATTATATCGTAGTGATAGGGTGGACCGGAATGGGAAAGGAGTAGCACTGTATATTAACGAGAGCCTTGAGTCAAATAGATTGAAAATTCTGCAAGGTGAGCAAACAGACGCAGTCATGTTAAAGGAAATTAATGACGCTAATAAAATAGGCAACACAATAATAATGGGTGATTTTAATTACCTTAATTATGGAATACTAGTAAAAAAGGCCTGTTTCTGACACAAATGAAACGGGCGCTAGCAAGGTTTTCCTCGGAGTGTGTATGTTTGAGAGAGTGTATGTGAGAGTGACTGTGTGTGTGAGAGAGAGAGTGAATGTGCGAGTGTGTGTGTGTGTGAGAGACAGAGAGAGAGTGAGTCTGGGTGCGAGTGTGTCTGTGAGAGAGTGTGTGTGTGAGAATGAGAGTGTGTGCAAGTGTGTATGTGAGACACAGTGTGAGAGAGAGAGAGAGTGTGTTTCACACAGATACAGTGTGTGCGAGAAAGAGAGAGTGTGTGTGTGAGACACAGACTCTCTGTGAGACTGAGTGCATGAGACCAAGAGAGTGTGTGAGTGACTGTGTGACACATAGAGAGTGAATGTGATACAGTGTGAGACATAGAGTGTGTGAGAGACAGTGTGTGAGAGTGAGATAGGGAAAGACATTGACTGTGAGAGAGAGAGTGTGTGAGAGAGAGAGAGTGTGTGTGTGACAGAGATACCTCCCCCCCCTGGTGTCAGGCCCCCCTCCCTCCCTCTCTCTGGTGTCAGGCCCCTCCCCTCTCTCTGGTGTCTGAGCGTTACTCTGCAGGACGCTGAGCTCTGGCTGAGCTTCAAGGAACTGACCAATCCTATTTAATAGAATGCACCTCCAACATTCTGAAGCCGAGAAACCTCGTGTGGTTGGTCACTTCTGCTTGTGACAAACCCAGAAGTACGTGATGTCAATTCAGGAGATTGATACAGAGAGCAGGAATGCCTCAGCCATGCAGTCCGCCTCAGAATGTTGGAGGTGCGTTTTATTATATAGGATGTAGAATATAATCACCACAATCTTTAAAGATTCTACAATGACAAAAGTGTTCAAGGGTGAATATAGACTCCCAATTGTGAAAGATGGTGGAGAAAAAAGACCTCAGTGAAACCGGACACTCCTCTTTTTAAAGGACATGCCTTTTAGTTAGAGAGGGGACCTCTTTAATCATAAGTCTTAAAAAAACTCCACTTAAATTACTTTCACACTGTAATTGCCATAGCACCCTTTCAAACACTTATGGATGAAGACACTACTGCTGAATACAATGTAACGAAAAACCGTTACTTATCTTGGATGGTGAAACAAATGTAGCCTTTTTCCACGTCTCCGTGCAGTTTCAAAAAGTGAGAGCTCAGGAATCACAGCGATAGGCTGTGATGGTCTTTAAAAAGACCGTGATGTAAAGTCCCAACTGGATAGTAAGACAAGCAATGCATTTTTCACAAGATTGCTTGTCTTACTATCCAGTTGGGACTTTACATCACAGTCTTTTTAAAGACCATCACAGCCTATCGCTGTGATTCCTGAACTCTCACTTTTTGAAGCAAGTACACAGACTCCTGATGCAGGCCTTCTGGCCGAAACACAGCGTTGTGTTGAGTCATTTTGATTTTCAATAAACACTTTCACTCAAGATCTTTTGTGGTCCTGTTTCTGGAAACCCTGGTTTTCATTCCCACTCTCCTCTTTGACTTCAGTTTCTTCGCTGTGAAGGGGGAGGGTTTTGAAGCAGCGCCAAGGATTAAGGAGGTAGGCTGGCATGGTGGTACACTACCGCGGGAACCTCAGTAGTGTACCGCCATTCCATTACTTACAGCGCTGTGAGTAATGGCTGTAGGGGGGTCATGAGAGATTGTGGGAAGGATGGAGGGAGCTGTAGAGAGACTGGGGAAGGCTAGGGAGGGGGCATGAGAGAAACTGGATGAAAGCTGGGGAGGGGGCATGAGAGAAACTGGGGAGGGGGCATGAGAGAGGATGGGTGAAAGCTGAGGAGGGGCATGAGAAAGGCTGGGGAGGGGGCATGAGAGAGGCTGGGTGAAAGCTGAGGAGGGGGCATGAGAAAGGCTGGAGGGAGATGGGCTGGACCCTGAGGAGGGGAAGGGAGGCTGGACCCTGTGGAGAGGGCATCAGAGAGGCTGGGTGAAAGCTGTGGATGGAGGCATGAGGGACTGGAGGGAGATGGGCTGGCCCACGAGGAGTAGAAAGGAACAGGGACACAGAAGAGAGTTGCCGGACAAGACAGATGGGGACATAGAGAAGATGAATAGCAGACATGGAGAAAGAAGAAATTGAAATAGAAATAGACAGAAGACCTTGGAAAAGCAAGAAAAAAACAGAGAAAATCAGAAAAAACATGGACAAAATTGAATAGAAAACTAAAATGCTCAAATTACAAAGGTAGAAAAAATTATTTTATTTACTGGACCATGTCAGGTATGGGAAACATGCATCTCAGATATCTTTAATTTCCAGAATGAAGGCATAGGTTGGGTTATTTAACCACAAGTCAGGTTATTTTAATACAGGGAACGGGTTAGATTTGATTACTTGCAGAAATGGGCGGGGACGGGTTAGAATCTAGCAGGGACAGGTGAGATTTCTGTCTCCATGCAACTCTCTAGTTCACTGCTAAAATCAAAAGAAGTGAGCAACACAAAAATGAGAATGCTACATAGAGAAAAAAGTCTGCCCACTGCTACTTCCAGATTCACTGATTCGATTTCTGTATGTCTAGAGAATGGGCAGCACCCCCTTCAAACTTAGATCACTCTCTGGAAAGTCCCTCTTCTTAAACATACTTCATCAAAATTACCCTTATGTAGTCTTATGGAATTCACATACATTTAATTCTCAAGGAGAATAATCCAACTAGGGAGCTGTGGGTGAGGAGGTACAGGTTTTTTTTTTTATTTGCCTGACTCTCCCCTGCCTCCAAGTATAAAAAGTGTTTTGCTGCCCCTGTTCTGTTGCTTAAAATTGTATGAGAAAGGACTGTACGGAAGTATGAGGATGCTTGTATAAAACTGCCAGGGCAAGTTTCTGTTTCAGCTCCATCTTGGAGCTCAATGAAATCTATCACCTTAGATGAGGAAATCTAACATGAAACACTAGAAGTAGAGCTGTCTATTCTGGGAAAGGGAGAGTAATGTGATGTGTTCAGATATTAAAGATAGAGGAAAGAAACCTAAAATGTAGAAGTATGTCACCTGTATGACTTTGGGGAAGGGGGTGCAGAATATATTTTTGATCAAGAAGTGATAATGAAATTGGACTAAGTTACACTAGCCAGAAGTGTAAACAGTTTCTTCTCTACCAGCAGATGATGATATAACCCACTGTAACATGTAAGATTTTCTTGGTTGCTTTTCTTTTTGGAAGCTTAAATTCCTCCTTCTGACTCAGTTGTTTAATCCTATGTTACGTGAGTATATAAGTATTGCCATACTGGGAAAGACCAAAGGTCCATCAAGCCCAGCATCCTGTTTCCAACAGTGGCCAATCCAGGTCACATATACCTGGCAAGATCCCAAAAAAGTACAAAACACTTTATATAATAATAATAATAATACTGCTTATCCCAGAAATAGTGGATTTTCCCCAAGTCCATTTAATAATGGTCTATGGACTTTTCCTTTAGGAAGCCGTCCAAACCTTTTTAAAACTCCGTTAAGCTAACCGCCTTTACCACATTCTCTGGCAACGAATTCCAGAGTTTAATTACATGCTGAGTGAGTTTAGTTACACGTTGTTTTGCTAAATTAGTCTGGTAGTTAAAGCAAAGAGGAGAGGCTTATAGGATAAGTGCCATCCACTTTCACATCTCATCTAATTTCATTTATTTATCATTTATTTATTTGCTATACCGTCTCCTTCGTGCCCGAGTCAAAGCGGTTAACATACATTTTAAAAACAATAATTAAAAACAGAGAAAGGAAAGTCATAAGTTAAAGGAAAGATCTACACATACACACCATAAGATATAGACAAGATCATTCATACAGAATAAAATAAACTGCAGGAACTGTCACTAATTGCCCCCAGGCACGAACATCTCCGGTATAAGATCAGTATTTATCAAATGCCAGCTGAAATAAATAGGTCTTCAGTGCAGACCGAAATGAAGTATAGGACATATCTAGTTTGAGGTACTGGCATTCCAAAGTGCTGGGGCTAAAAGAAAAAGACAAAAAAAAAAGCACTTGATCTGGTCGATTCCCGCTTTGCGTTACAGGGGTGAGAATAACTAATCTGTTATCACTCAAACAGCATATTGTACATTGTACAGTGTAAGAAATATTCAAGATTGCTAAATAGTCAGGCTTTTTATTGTAAAGAATTTTATGTGTTGGAATCAGAATTAGTTTCTATTTCTTTTTATTCACAAATCTTCAAGGTGAATCCCAATAAAACATCCATAATAAAATCAACAAACCATACGTACATCTGGAATAAAGAACTCATAAGTCCATCCTCTAATTACCCCATCCCCTCTCACCCAGTTTCCCGCATGTAATCTGTCCACTTAAAAATAAATATTATGAACATCAGCTATCTAATGTCAATCTATACTTACCGACACTGCATATTATGAACTGTCAAGTGTTCTTGCAAATAAATAGGCTTTTAACTGCTTCCTGTAAGCATCTTAATCTCTACCAGAATAGCATGCTTGGCAAGTTGTTTTTGTTAGCTTGGCCTGTTTATTGGTGGAAGCATTACTTTTATTTTACTTAAAAAGCAATTAAACTAGGGTTCATAGAGTTTCAAAAGATCACATAAATAGTTTGGGACTTTTTCCTGCAAGTACACAATGGACCAAGATACTAAATTTAAAACAAGATTTACTGAGCCACTGGGAACCAATGAAGGGATTCTAACTTTCAAAACATACTCCTGGTGTCAGACATATTATCTACTCAGGGGCCCTTTTACTAAAACGTGTAAGCGTCTACATGTGCCCAACGCGTGGCAAAATGGAGTTACTGCCCAGCTACTGCGTGGCTCTTGAGGTAATTTCATTTTTGGCACATGTCCAATACGCACGTCTAAAAAAAATTTATTTTCGGATGCGCGTATCGGAAGTGCGCCAAATGGCATTTGATGCACATAGGTCATTACCGCACAGTTACCGTGTGAGTCTTTACCACTAGGTCAATGGCTGGCAGTAAGGTCTCAGACCCAAAATAGGCGCACACCAATTTTCATTTTGCCACACATCCATTTTCGGCAAAAAATTAAAAAAGGCAGTTTTTACAGGTGTGCTGAAAAATGATTCTGCGCAAGCCAAAAACACGTGTCTACACTACCACAGGCCATTTTTCAGCGCGCCTTTGTAAAAGGACCCCATAGAGATTAAAGTTGCCCATAATCACTTCAACAATGGTCATGCAGTCCAGGGCTGTTGTCAGAGGACTAGATTGCTTCCTGCAATGGTCATATCCAGTTTGTGTTCTTACCCATAAGCTTCTCTGCCAGCATATTTAGTTGGTCAGAATTCAGTCCACGGCCAACATACGAGGAAAACTGCCAGCTCAGTATTTCCAGGAGTTGACTTAGAGGGGCTGCAGATGGATTACTGAAGAAATTCAAATTCTGCAAGAAAAATTACATACATATCATTAGCATGATAGTTAAAGATGCAGGAAGCCTTAATCTACAGAATTCCAAAATTTGGGATGTGCAGTCTGCAGGAATACTGATTCAAAAACACTTTGGCAACAAAAGAAGTAGGGTAAGCTGGCTCTTTCATAAGTACATAAGTACATAAGTAGTGCCATACTGGGAAAGACCAAAGGTCCATCTAGCCCAGCATCCTGTCACCGACAGTGGCCAATCCAGGTCAAGGGCACCTGGCACGCTCCCCAAACGTAAAAACATTCCAGAAAAGTTATACCTAAAAATGCGGAATTTTTCCAAGTCCATTTAATAGCGGTCTATGGACTTGTCCTTTAGGAATCTATCTAACCCCTTTTTAAACTCCGTCAAGCTAACCGCCCGTACCACGTTCTCCGGCAACGAATTCCAGAGTCTAATTACACGTTGGGTGAAGAAAAATTTTCTCCGATTCGTTTTAAATTTACCACACTGTAGCTTCAACTCATGCCCTCTAGTCCTAGTATTTTTGGATAGCGTGAACAGTCGCTTCACATCCACCCGATCCATTCCACTCATTATTTTATACACTTCTATCATATCTCCCCTCAGCCGTCTCATCTCCAAGCTGAAAAGCCCTAGCCTTCTCAGCCTCTCTTCATAGGAAAGTCGTCCCATCCCCACTATCATTTTCGTCGCCCTTCGCTGTACCTTTTCCAATTCTACTATATCTTTTTTGAGATACGGAGACCAGTACTGAACACAATATTCCAGGTGCGGTCGCACCATGGAGCGATACAACGGCATTATAACATCCGCACACCTGGACTCCATACCCTTCCTAATAACACCCAACATTCTATTCGCTTTCCTAGCCGCAGCAGCACACTGAGCAGAAGGTTTCAGCGTATCATCGACGACGACACCCAGATCCCTTTCTTGATCCGTAACTCCTAACGTGGAACCTTGCAAGACGTAGCTATAATTCGGGTTCCTCTTACCCACATGCATCACTTTGCACTTGTCAACATTGAACTTCATCTGCCACTTGCACGCCCATTCTCCCAGTCTCGCAAGGTCCTCCTGTAATCGTTCACATTCCTCCTGCGACTTGACGACCCTGAATAATTTTGTGTCATCGGCGAATTTAATTACCTCACTAGTTATTCCCATCTCTAGGTCATTTATAAATACATTAAAAAGCAACGGACCCAGCACAGACCCCTGCGGGACCCCACTAACTACCCTCCTCCACTGAGAATACTGGCCACGCAATCCTACTCTCTGCTTCCTATCTTTCAACCAGTTCTTAATCCATAATAATACCCTACCTCCGATTCCATGACTCTGCAATTTCTTCAGGAGTCTTTCGTGCGGCACTTTGTCAAACGCCTTCTGAAAATCCAGATATACAATATCAACCGGTTCCCCATTGTCCAAACAAAGAGGGAGACGTACGTACAATTCCAGATCTTTATTGAAAAGTACCAAACGACTCGACACAGCTGCAGTGTTTCGGCACTAAAGCACCTGCCTCAAGAGTCTACCAAACCAGTGTGGTTTCCCCTACACATGTAAGAATTGAAACAGGAAGTTTGTTAATGCCAGGGGTATAGCCAGACACCCACATTTGGGTGGGCCTGGGCCCAAGATGGATGGGCAGAAGAATTCCGCCCTGTCCCACAAGTGATTTGGTCTCTCACTTTCTTGCCTGCATGCCATATAGTCTCTCAAATATCCCCCTACCCCGTATACCTTTTTTTTTTTTTTTAATTTAAATGAAGTCTTTATTAAACAATAAGAAAATACAGTGAACTCTGAAATCAGAACTACAGTGCATTTGTACAAAAGTATAATATCAAACAAAGCAACAGAGTCTCGCACATTGCAATTCTAAAATCCACCAGATTTACTTCTCCTTAAACTTCGTTATTTTTTTTTTTTAATTTCCCCCCCCAATTACCCCTTCCAACCAGTCCTCAAGGAAGCTCTCAATTCCCACGTCTTTACAGTCACTGCTGCTGCTACTCCATTCCACTTTTAGTAGCTTCAAGAAAAGAGTTCCAAGTCAAGTGCCATTTACTTATCTGATGTGTTCGCTCCGCTCGGAGTCGCTCCATCTGGCACACATACCGTAGTTTATTGCACCACCTTGTCACAGAAGGGACTCCCCTCTGTTTCCATTGAGATGCAAGTACCACTCTCGCTGCCCCAACAGCATGACGCACCAGGTCCTGCTGATAAGAATTTAGGCCCTCCGTCCTTACAGAGAAGAGAAAAATCTCAGGGGCCCACTGAATTCTGCATCCCACCCAGGTCTGCATTCTACTATGTATCGCTTTCCAGTAGGCTCTGGCTTTAAGGCAATTCCACCACACGTGGCCCATTGTTCCCCGATTCCCACATCCCCTCCAACACAGTCCCGACGAGGACGGGTAAATCTTCTGCAATCTGTCAGGGGTTAGATACCAACGGTACAAGACCTTCACTGCATTCTCCTGTGACAGCACGTGAGTGGACACCTTCGCCACCGCCCTTTCTATCTTCCCCCATTCCGTCTCCCCGAAGTTGACACCCAGCTCCGTGTTCCAACTTTTCCTATGACGACTATAGCTCTGGACCTGGGCACCCACACTTCTATACAGACAGCCAATCAATCCTCGGGAAGTTTGAAGTTTTTCACAAATATCTTCCAGTGGTAGATTGTCCCTTTGCATGACTGATCTAACTGCCTTTGTTCTAAAGAAATGAGACAATTGAGTGTACCCAAAGTCATCCACCCGCATACCCGGGTACCTTGCCTGCAGCTCTTCTAATGATATCAAAGAGCCATGTTCAAATACTTGACCCCAGGTTTTGATCCCCTCCTTGTACCACCTAGTGAAGACCCCTTCTACTTTCCCTGGCAGGAAGAGAGGATTGTATGCTATTGGAGATAGCCTCGATAGGACACACTGGCGATTGGGGAACAAACTATCCCAGTAATGCAATGTAACTCCAACTGACGGACAGGACTCTTCGTCCATCTCCCGGAACATCCGCGGAAGCCACATAAGCGCTGCTAGTGGTACTGTGCCTATAGAGTACTGTTCAAGCTGTACCCATTGTCTATCTGGGTAATCTTGAAACCATTCGACCGCAGCTTTTCCCTGTGCCGCCCTATAGTACCAGAGAAGATTAGGGACACCAAGCCCACCCCTCCTCCTACTCTGATAAAGGAGAGCGCGCGAGAGCCTGGGTCGCTTACCCGCCCAGACGAACCTCACTATACGGTCCTGTATGGAAACTATAAATCGCCTGGGCATCATCACAGGCAGCACCTGAAATAAATATAACAGGCGCGGTAGAATATTCATTTTAATTATGGCAATTCTGCCGAACCAAGAGACCCCTAATTCCCCCCATCTCTCCAGGTCAACTGCAATGTCTCGAACCAGGTCTTTGTAATTAGCCTGGAATAAGTCTGAAAGTTTGGGGGTCAGTTTCACTCCCAAATAAGTAATATGACAATTAGCCCACTTAAAGGAGTGCGACTCTTTTAATGTCCCCACCAGCTCTTCAGGGAGCGTTACATTTAGAGCTTCGGACTTTGTCATGTTCACCTTGAATCCCGAGTCCGCTGCATACTCATCTATAATACAATTGAGTCTAGGAAACGTGGTGAGTGGGCGGGTCACATACAGCAGAACATCGTCCGCAAAAAGGGCCATTTTGTGCATTCTACCCTCCACCCAAGCCCCCGACAACTCCGGGTCCAGACGTATCCGAGAGGCAAAAGGTTCCATGACCATTGCGAATAAGAGGGGGGATAAAGGGCAACCCTGTCGGGTGCCTCTATGGAGTGGAAATAACTCCGAGTTACTGTCGTTGACCCGTACACATGCTCGTGGGGTGTAATAAAACGCCTGTATCCAGCTCCGAAAAGTCATCCCAAATCCCATGACCTCCAGTACCCGATACATGTAGGACCAATGGACCCTGTCAAAAGCTTTTTCAGCGTCCAGGCTAAGCAGACAGAGTGGCTTTTGATTTTTCTTAGCAAGGTACATAAGGTCTAGCGTACGTCTAATATTGTCCATCGACTTACGATGGGACACAAAGCCCACCTGGTCTGGATGTATCAGGACCGGAAGCAAAGGCGCCAGGCGAGTTGCCAACACTTTAGCTAAAATTTTTACGTCAGCATTTAAGACCGATATTGGTCTATAAGACCCACATTCAGTAGGATCCTTACCTGGCTTGGGAATGACTGCAATCCAAGCCTCCATCATAGATGGAGGCAACGTCCCCCCCACTCCCACCTGGTTAAACAGATCTGCAAGCAGTGGCGCCAGTTCGGGCGCAAACCGCCTATAGAATTCACTAGGGAGCCCATCCAACCCAGGTGATTTGTAAGAGGGCATGCCACTAATAGCCTTCTGAATTTCTATAGGAGTTACTGGTGCATCCAACAATGCCCTTTGCTGACTAGTTAAAGAGGAAAGGTCACCTCCCTCTAAATATTGCCCAATTTCCTCTGGGGTGGGGTTAATCTCCTTTGCGTATAGTTTCTGGTAGAATTTCCCAAAACATTCACGTATTTGTTCAGATTTTCCCAACATCTCTCCCTTTCCATTACGAACCTGCTTGATCATACGATCTACTTTTTGCCTACGTAGCTTAATGGCAAGGAGACGTCCAGCTTTGTTCGCGAACTCATATGTTCCCACCTTGTATTTTGCTTGCATCAGACTAAGTTGCTCTGAGTATATAGAATCTAAAAGCAGCCTCTCCCTCTTTAACTCCTGCCAAGCTTGCGGTGACCTATTTTTCTTATGTTGCTCCTCTAGGTGATGGATTTTCTCCAAGCACGCTGCTATCTGCGCCCTACGTATCTTAGCGCGCCTGCTAGCTAATTGTAGGAAATATCCCCTAGACACTGCCTTCATAGCATCCCATACTATGGGCATCCCAGTTCCTTTGCCAATGTTAAATTCAAGGTACTCCTTGAGCATAGTCCTATACCCATCCACCACCTCCCCTTCCTGTAGTAGGCTAGTATTTAACACCCATCTCTTTTCCTTCAATTCCGCCCTGATGGTAGGGAGGGAAACCCATACTGGAGCGTGATCTGATAGTGTCACACTTTCAATGCCAGCCTCTGGTCCCCTCTCTACTAGGTTTGCGTCCAGGAAAATGTAGTCAATGCGCGAGTGTGTCTTATGAACTGGGGAGTAAAACGTGTAGTCCCTATCCGTCCTGTGTGTCAGTCTCCACAAGTCCAGCGTGCCCAGGGAAGCAGCCATGGATGCCAACGCCTGCGATACTTTATTGTCGTCCGCCCTGGGAACTCCCGAGCGGTCTTGGCTAATATTCATCACCGCGTTGAAATCCCCTCCCAATATCAGGGACCCCTTAACAAATGTTGCCAGGGTGTTCCGGACCCTCACAAAGAATTCTGCCTGACCACTGTTTGGGGCATAGATCGAAGCCACTGTTAAGGCCACCTGATCCACTGTCATTTGTATAAATATGTAGCGCCCTCCCGGGTCCCTTCTGACCTGTTCAACCTGCGCCGCCACAGAAGAATGCAGCAATATCGCCACCCCTCTTTTTTTGGAGCTCTCCGCAGAGGCAAAGTACGCCCCAGTAAAGCCCGGACAGGATAGGAGTCGTTCATATTTACGTCTCAAATGTGTTTCCTGAAGTAGGACCACGTGTGGTTTAAGCCTCTGCAATTCTCTGTAAAACCTCTGTCTTTTCTGAGGCATGTTTAGCCCCCTGACATTATATGATATTACTTTCAAATCAGCACTCATATCTACATGTAAGTATATTTCCTATTACCATTACCTTGCTCACAGTGCACACTCCCTTTTAGAGCCTCCTCAGTTGGTTGCAACAAAGTTAATCTTCTGACAGAGTTATCGGTAAGACCCCAGTTATTCCCCGTACCCTTCCCCCCCCTATCTCCCCATCCCCCCTTCCCTCCCCCCAACTCCCAAACATCCTTCCCAAACATAACCCCCACCAATCCGGGACCCAGGGCCCGAACTGGGAACATCCCCTCTGAAGTGCCCTACAGGAGATCCAACAGACCCCCCCGAGTCCCCGGCACAGCCCAGTACCCCCCCGCCCCTTTTTTTAAAAAAAATATTTCCACCCAGTCTCTCCCGTCAATCTTCAAAACTCAAACCTTTTACACTTTAGAACAGGCTCCACTAAGTTCCAATAACAAAGAACAGATAAACACACATACTCAAAGGAGTAGATTGTCACCCCAGTAGTATATATCAAGAACCAAAGGATATCAAACATAATCTCAGTCAAAATCACGTCTTGAGGCCTTGCTTTTTAGTTTTCTGGGAGACTCTCTTCCACTGCTGCAATTTTTCTCGAGTAGAGGGCGCCAGGTCTCCCCCGGGGCTCGCCATTGTTGTCAAACCTGCCTCCTGCAGAAACTTCCATACCTCCGCAATCTTTCGGAAGCGATGTTGCTTTCCCTTAAACTCAAGGCTCAGCGCAAAGGGGAAAATCCACCTATAGGGGATCTTCTCCTTCCTCAGGATTTCCAGCGCAGGTCTCATCACACGCCTCTGCGCCAAGGTAAATAATGATAGGTCCTGGTACACGTACACTCGCTCCTCCTTGTATTCCACAGATGGAGTTTGGCGCGCTTTCAGCCATACCTTTTCTTTAATCGCATAAGACGTAAACTTTACAATTATGTCTCTGGGTCTGTTGTCTTTAGGCTTACCAAGCGCCCGATGAGCCCGATCAAACAAAATAATAGCAGGCTCCATGGATTCTCCCATGATTGTCTCGCACAGGGATTTCACAATTGCAGGCACATCTTCCATGTTTCCATTTTCAGGAACCCCCCGAAATCTGAGATTTTGTCGCCTTCCGCGATTTTCCAAGTCATCAATTTTATATTGGAGTTCCTCTGTCTGATCCTTCAGCTGCACAAAACGGGTCTCCGCTTCCTCCGTTCTTTCAGCATTTTCATCCATCCGCTCCTCCAGAGTTTCAACTCTACCCCCCAGTTCGCGGAGGTCAATACTGATGGCGTCCACGTGTTCAAGAATTTCTTGTTTGGACGCCGCAATCTCTACCCTGATTTCCTTCAAGCATTTAGCCAGTTCTTTAGTCAGGGACGCTTTCGGAGAAGCCCTCCGCACCCCAGCACTCGACACAGCCGACTCGGATCCTGATGAGTGATCCGGGGCCGGTGACACGTGTCTCGATCGATTCTTCGTTGACTGTCTCGTCGAGCTCCGCTCTCCCTCACGCGTCTGGGACGCAGATATTTTACTCATCTTGTTCCCTGAGTCACTGCTGTTCTCCAGGAGCCGTTCCAGGACAGGATCAAGACCAAGGTTCCGCTATTAAAGCAAATTAAGAGCAGGGAAGCACGGAGCTAAGGACTCAGGCGGCCATTCGACTCCGTGACGTCACTTCCTCCCCACCCCGTATACCTTTTAAATAGCAGATTTTCACCGGCAGTGAGCAGCAACTAATACACACTGCTCATGTTGGCCCCACAGTCTTCCCTCTGATGCAATTTCCTGTTTCCACATAGGCGGGAATACATCAGAAGGAAGGCTGGTATGCAGGAGGGACAGTTGTTGGGAGTTTTCGGCTAGTGGGGCTTGGGGATCCCTGCTAGCCAAATCATAGGCATTCTGCTACTGGGTGGGCCTGAGCCCAAAGTGGGTGGGCCTGGGCCCACCCAGGCCCACCCTTGGCTACGCCACTGGTTAATGCATCTGCAGAACAGGTAGATTATGGAAGTTTGGTTTAGTTTATTTGAGATTTATACCACCTTACATCCAGTAAGGAAAAAGAAAGCGGTTTACATTCATGTATAATTATAGAATAGTAGAAAGAGAAAAATGCTAACAAAATATCAAAGAAAAACAAAAGGAGATACATAGAAAGTCAGAGACACCAAGGTCAGCTGAGTCCACCAGTATCACACCCCAACAAATCAAGTTTCTCCAAATGCCTTCAAAAACAAATGAGTTTTTAAAGAGACTTTAAAACACAGGACCCTGTTTACTAAGATGCTAGCATTTTTAGCGCTTGCCTAAAATTAGCGAGCGCTAAACACGAGAAACACCCATATATTCCTATGGGTGTCTTTAGCGTTTAGCACGCCCTTAGCGCTGCTTAGTAAACAGGGCCCATAGTTGGTTATTCTCAGTTCGTAATGATGGTGGGAGAGCATTCCATTCAATAGGCCCATAGCAAGAAATGACTGTAATCTGGTTGTATCCAAGTGATCTTTTGATGGGGGTGGGATTACTAACTGGTTTAAAAATTGTGATTGAGTTGGAAAGTATGAGTGGGAAGGAATAAAAAGATTCAAAAGATATGGAGGATTACCCGTGAAATAAGCTTGAAGTATATTAAAGATAACATCTTAAAACAAATACTAGATGAAACCATGAAATGGAATGCCATGAAATGGTTTTTAAAGTCAGTGTATCATGATCAAATCTACCCTTTCCTGTTAATAATTTAGCCACTGTATTTTGTATCAGTTGTAACTTCTGGGTGGCTGAATGAATTAATCCATAATTTAAAGAATTAAAATAATCAATTTGACTCAATATAAACAAAAACAAGTATCTTCAAATCATATAGTGAAAATAAAGGTCTCACTGAATGCAGCTGTCTAATAGACATAGATGAAAGTTGATCTTTAAGTTAGATGAAATATGAAGACTTACCTGAGTATCATTTGTGGAGAGGTTATACCAAATGATGGAAGCCCAAGCATTTGGTAGCTGACTGACATTGGAGATCATCACAACTGGCAAAGAGCTGGTCTAGAACAAGAAGGAACATTCCAGAACTAATTATTGCGAGCCCTGTTTACTCAATTATAATGGCATGCTTTTACCTCTTATATACCATAACAAACTACAGTCTATTGGAACATTTACCATTCATCCATACAGCTTTTAAATGTCACCCAGTTTCAACCTCCTTACCATATGCCTAATTCTGAAAGCCTTTAAGAAGTTCATTGTGAGGGGAAAAGAAGATAGTGTATGACTGTGTCTTATGAAGTTCTGGTTTATCCCTGTTATGCTAGAGATACCATTCATATTTTACAGAAATGGAGAAAACCTAATGTACATCCAGGGCCGTGCCTAGGGTCTCTGGTGCCCCCCTGCAGACTAACGGTTGGCGCCCCCCCCCCCCCCCCTGTCCAGCAGAGCAGGAACAGAAGAGAGCAGACAAGTAAGCCGGACCTCAGGAAAAAATAGCACTGTATGTATCCCTCATTGATAAGTCTCTGACTCTAAAGTTTAGCAATTTCATTAAAGCAAAATGTATTTTCACATATCACATCCTATCCAAGGAGAATGTTTTATATATGTCACCCGTCTGTGGTAAAACTTCACACAGTATCAAAATACCTCTAATATGTAGTCGTGCCAGCCGAGGAAACTAACTGTGCTCAGCTCACAAGAGACAGAGTGAACATAAAATAAAACTTCATCCTTAAAAGATAATATCGGATGAATGCATGAAGGTGAATATGAATTCCTGTGAATGGAATCAATTTGATTTACAATAAATCCAGATACTACTCCCTCATATATATAACAAAAAATTATTTAAGTGGAATGGAATTATTTGACTGTACTGGTAAACAGAAAGAAATACTCTATTGCATTCTAATCTCCTTTGCACCAAAGGATATAATTCAGATCAAACATTTATCTCTGATCAACTATCTCAGATCAAATATTTATTTCAGATCAAATATTAAGGTTTCCTTGCTTACAGTCACTTAAATCTACCTAGCCTTTATATAGCTTATAGGATTTAAACACTCTTAAACTGAAATTCACCCTTTTCTATTCTTCATAAACTTCAAGTAATCCTGAAATATTCAGATCCTTTTCTCACTAGAGAAACTTCAATCGCCACCAATCTCTTTTCACTTATATTTTCTCATTTACCACAATCAGGCACTCTTTTATAACTTCAGTCAACAAACACAGGAAGTCACAGCTGGATGTCTCTCTTGGCAAAGGACAGCTCTCACTCTGTTCACTTCCCGGGCAGATTTCTTAACAGAAGCTGATCATCCAATCAGAAAGGTCTATTTGAATGCAGATTAACATACAGACACTCATGGGAATGTTTAGTGAAAAACACTGGACTAATTTGCATATGATTTAAACAAATCTGAGCATATGACAACCAAGTACAGACTCCCAGCACCTGAATTCTGCAATTAGATTTAAGGCAAATACTTTTAAAACTTATTTTTAGCACTTTTAAAATTTCAGGTTCTCTTTAATTTGAATGCTGTTTCAAGCTCTGAAACTCACCCTGACTGAGGAGCTAGCCCCAAACTGAAGCATAAATAGCAATCTGGTTGTATTCTCATGTAACTTGAAGAGCATGCCTGCCTCAAGTTCAGGTGCAAGATTTTGCAAGTGAGCGACAGTTTTTTTTTTTTTTTGGGCAACGGCCGGCCCTGTGCACATCAATATGAAAATGCTTTACACTTGTGGCAGTTTTTTTTTTTTTTTACAAGTTTTAAGTAAGGTTCAAAGTTAAAATGGCACCTTCATAATGCTCTGTATTCCTGAGAAATAGCAGCAGGGACATATAGATCTAGGTATCGGAAACAGCAGCAGGCACATGTAGATTGAAATGTGCAAAACAGAGCACTAGTGGAGTACATCTCTGTTGTTGTTGTTTTGGTTTTATTTTAGTTTTTTAAAACTTGATATTCATTAAATATTTTCAAATCAAATCACAATACAGAATTTGAATGGCAAAAGAAACAAAAGAAAATCTAAAAAAAGACACTCTAATACATATGCAAATAAAACATAGAATTGCCCACTAAGAACTGAAATTGATGGAAGAGACTTCCAAAGAAAAAAAAAGGAGATTTATAAAAGTATACTTAAATCAAAATTCCTGAAAAAAGCCTGGTTCCCTCCAACTCTACCAACAAACCCAATCCAAATAACTTGCAATTCCCCGTCCTCCCCCCCCCCCCCCGGGAACAGTTAAGGCTTCCCTTGCTCTAAATCTATGTGTATAGACCTCTTTTTACTTTCATCAAACTTCTGAAATTCTGGTACATTAAAAAAGATATATTTATTATTTTCACAGATAACAATACATTTACAGGAAAACTGGAGAAAAAAACTGCATACCCAAGTTATGTGCTTCTTGGGCAGCAGCAAGAAAGTTTTTACGCCTGTCCTGTGCAATTCTACACAAATCAGGGAAAGCTCACAATTTCTGACCTAGAAACATTACAGTATGATAATGACAGTACAGAGTAAATATCCTATCTTTGTCCTGCTCAAATCAAAAGCTACTAGTAGAGTGGCTTAGTTAGTGTCTTCATCCCCAGATCTCTCCTGGCTGGCTCAAACATCCAGACTGTCTTCAGAGATATTAACTCTTTCATAACCTCATTTCCTGGCAAAAAAAATAACAACTAGCAACAGGAGGTATTAGATCATGAGGAATCTTCAAGATATCCATAAAACACCTTTTCAAGGTGCCTCTTGATAATTCGAGAGGCACCTTGGGAACGTTCACAAATCTCAGATTGAGATTCCTCATTTATTCTCTAAAATCTCATTCCTCTGATTAGAGATAAATCTATCCTGAACCAAGCCCACTTGTTGTTTAAGGCACTTCTCCACTTCTTCCACTTTCCCAGCTAAAACTCCAACTCTCTCCTCCTGTTGAGATTTATCCACTTCCAACTTAAGTATATAAGTACATAAGTAATGCCACACTGGGAAAAGACCAAGGGTCCATCGAGTCCAGCATCCTATCCAAGACAGCGGCCAATCCAGGCCAAGTGCACCTGGCAAGCTTCCCAAACGTACATTCTATACATGTTATTCCTGTTAACAATTACAGCAAGATCCAAGGAATTCCTTGACACTAAGGCTTCCAAAAGAACCAATGTAGTCCAATTAGCCTCAAGAGTAACAACAGGGGTTTTAATCAGTGCTGGCTGAATGCTAGTACCCAACAACAGAGCACCAACTTGCTGAGAGAGAAAAACCCTGGAGAGTGACTTTAATCATAATAAATGTTGTCTCTCTTAATTTCATGTACCTGACATGTTCGGTCCTTGGATAACAAAAATTCAACCCTATTCATCTTTCTCCCCATGTTGTTAGATGCAAGCAAAGCAAGGGGTAGCACTTATGTTTCATATAATGCTCATGCTTTTCCAGCTGTTGGGTCTCCTGGATGAATCCCATTCCCTAGGTATGTTTTCCTTTGAAAATTAGCTGAGGCTTTCAGGGTGAATTTAAATCTTTGACATTAAACCTTACTTCCATCACATCCAAACACCTCACACTCATCCGTTCTGTCGCCCCTTACCAATCACAGCCCTTATCTAGTACCTACCTCTCCGTCATACCTCATTTGCTATGCAGTAATTTCCTTATCCCTCCCCAATCCTCCCATCATTTCACAACCCCTTCCCCCTCCTCCCATTCCGCCTCCCCATTATGCCAGAGGCCTGGTTCATCCATCCTGTAGGTCTCCAAAAGAAATGAGCCCTGGCCCAATAGGCCACCCTCCAGCCCTCCATTTTACTAACACTTATCTTCCCCTTTGCCCCTCCACCACAAACATGTATAACTTATTCCCAAAATATTTCAATTCAGTTCAATTTGGACCAGATCAGCCCAATCTTATTATCATCAGATTTAGTCTTATTACTGTCTCGATCAGCTCCGAATTATCAGTCTCCCCTAGCAGGTAGAGGATCCTAGCATATTTGCATCTCCTTCCAAATGCCATCTTAATCTTCTGCTTCCCTTACTGTCTTCCATTTTGGCATCATTCCTTTAGTCAGTTGCTTTCCTCCCTTCCTCTCTCCCTGGGGCATTCTTTTAATTTTAAATACTTTTATTTTGAGTAGGTGATATTTTAAACCTGCTGAACCTAAAATTGTAAATCATTTCACTGGATATATTCCAAGAGATGGTATGCAATAACTAACTAAATGTCCTTTTACTAAGGTGCGCTAATGGATTTAGTGCACGCTAAATGATAAGATGCCCATTATATTTCTATGGGTGCCTTATCATTTACTACGCACTAAATCTGTTAGCGCACCTTAATAAAAGGACCCCTAACTAACTAAATAATGCCTTCTTGGAGGCTTTTCATTCCCATTTCCTTGAAGTGTATCCAACCTGAATGGAGGCATTTGTGGAGGCGGGATTGGGGTAGGGTTTGGATTTATGCAAGTGTGAAAGAAAGCAGGCATGCACTTTCGGGGGTGGGGGGGTATTTTCAGAGCAAAAGTCATTTCCCTTTGAAAACCAATATAATGTATAGGAACATCTGCCGCACAAATCAGGCAGCCTGTTATCAGCTTAACCCCTGTATGTACACATTATTCAAGCAGAGCTGCTGATATTATTCCAAGTTTTCTATTTCTCCCAGGAACAAAATACACTTACTTCCAGATCGATGGTCAGTCCATACAGGCTGAAGCAGGTTTCAAAGGTAATAGAATGAAGCTCTTCAGTCACCATATGAGACCCCTGTGGCAACAGAGACATAAATTAGATGGAATATGATCCAGGAAAGTAAGAGGGCAAAAAAATAGAAGACAGAAGCAGATTCTCCATTTCCACCACACAAGTTGTTCAGAGTGTTTTTAATTTTGTTTTACCAATGCCCCTTCTCCCCTTTTTTTAATTTGTTTGTTGACCTGACTCATTTCCTCTGCATATAATTTTGCAGCCCAGTTGGAACCTAGCCCAACTGTACACATTCCCATCTATTTATTTATTTACTTATTTATTATATTTGTATCCCGCACTTTCCCATTAAAAGCAGGCTCAATGCGGCTTACATAGTAATAGGTAACACAGAATTTTGTTATGTAAAATAGGAAATTAAATATAGCATAATAGAAGGATGGATGGGTAGGTAGGTAGAGACAGGTGATAGAGAGAGGAGGGTAAGGTAGGAGATAGATAGGCTTCCAGGCTTCCAGGGGTTTTCCCTGATTATGCTCCCTCTGGATACCGCACCCTTACTTAGAGTACATGTTCATCCTCAGTCCTTTCTATGTGTCTTGGTTTATGATGGTAGGATTCCCTGTTCTCATCCCCCCCCCCCCCCCCCCCCCAGTGGTTCTGCAGTGACTCCAGCCTCTATTGGCACTATGAGCAGAGCTTGGGTGCAAAACTATAACCTGGATCTCCTATCACTGGAACATAAAATTAACACAAAGAACTGGACACTAATCCCACATGATCTAAGAAAAACATCACCTCCTGAAATCTCACTTTATGCCAGTGCACGCTCTACATCGGATGAGTAATCGTTCACTGTCTTGCTGTTTGTTTTATAAATGCTGACTGCCATTGGCTAATTTAGACCCAGATATTCAGTGCCAGGACATATCCAGGCACCAGCAATGAATACCCGGGTCAGCAGCAGTACCCAGAAGTTATGTGGGTGTGCTCTTACTTGCCTGGTTAGCTTTGCGGATATCAGCACTGAATAATGCTGGTGCTTGCATAACTCCTGGTTCTGCCCAGATTCCACCCTGGACCACGCTGACATTGCCTGGACAGTGCCGTAGTGGTCAGAGGGGATATTCGACAGAACTGTCCAGTTAAGTGTCCATATCTATCCCCTCCTGATCCATTCAGTGTTTTAAACCAGGCAGGAGACTAAAAATGCTTATTTGACAAGCTTTTATCAGGTTAGTGCAGTTACACTGGGCTTAAATGATACAAATTTATCTAGGTTTTAGGTTGTCTGCATATATTAGTACAGCCCACAGAGGCAAGTTGCAATCGAGATATTGGTTTTCTCACCCATTATCAGATATAGTGCCTTTGAACTGTAAAGAGTTGCTGGCTCATCATTTCTGTCCAGTGACGTATGCAGAAACAAATTTGGAGAGGGGACCTATAGTAGGCACCCCATTTCCTCTTCCTCCCCCCCTCATGATCCCCCACCAAAATTAAAATTAAGCATACCATAGCTGGTAGGGATCTCCAGGCCTTGCCAGCTGAAGACATGCAGAGTCCACCCTAAGCCAGAAAAGTGAGGCAACAGAGCAGGAGTGTCCAACCTTGGCCCCTGCCAGTTCAGGTTTTCAGGGTTTCCCCAATAAATATGCGTGACATCTATTTGGATACAATGGAGGCAGTGCATGCAAATAGATCTCATGTATATTCATAGGAGAAATCCTGATAATCCAACTGGATTGCAGACCTTGAGAACCAAGATTGGAGACCCCTGACTTAGATACACTGATGTCAGAACTGCGAGCATGCTCAGTGCTCTCCATGAGATATGAGCGTGCTCATGGTGCCAGCGCCAGTGGCTCACAGTGCTGGTGTTGACTGCCACGCTTTTCTGACTCAGGGTGGGTTCTACGTGTCTTCAACTGGCAGGGCTTGGGGATCCCTACCAGCTGCAGGAATGGTGAGCCTGGCTGCTGGATAGGACTGAGGAAAAAGTGGAGGGGCCCAGGCTCAACCGTGGCTACACCTCTGCCTCTGTCCATGCCCCACCCTTTTCACTGAGCTGTACTAACATATGCAGACATGAACAGTGCCTAAAACCTGGATGAGTTTGCATTATTTAAACCAGTATAACTATATTGCTTCTCCAATGACCTGATGAAGTGAAAATAATTCATGAAAGCTTGTCATAGATACATTTTGGGGCTCATTTTCAAAAGAAAAAATTGGGCAAAAAATGGCATACGGGGCAGATGGACATGTTTCTCACACAAAAACATTTAAACCATATAATCAAAAAAATTTTTGAAAAAAGGTTTAAGTCTGATATTTGCCGAAAGAATAAAATTTTGAGAGTAGGTGTTTCCAGGGCGTGTTGGGGGCATGAGTTAGGTGGTGATACGTGATTCACTTTTTTTTTTGCAATAACAGATAGCAAAACGATTTCCTTGTGCCAAAAAGAAAAGCATCATGATTTAGACCTGCTTTTTTTATTATTTATTTATAATTTGCAATAATTATCAAGACATACAATCTTTTAAGATATAACAACCATTAATCCAAATGAATAACACAGAAAATCATTATAAAGAAATATATCATTTGGTGTCATTTTTTAGTCCACATAGTGGGATCCAAGATTTTGATAACCAAAGGGAATTGGCATAAAAAAGGAAATAATATCTAGTTACATTTAAGGCTTTACTCATTGACTATAATCCCTCTAAGGTGTATGGACTTGTCCAGTTCCCTTCCGGGCTTTAAGAAAATCACGCAGTTGTTTATCATCATAGAATACATACTTCTGATCTTTAAATATTACTAAGCAATTACAGGGGAAACGTAATTGAAAACGGGCTTGTTAAGAAAGCACTTCTGTCTTCATTTCTAGAAATTTCTTTCTCCGTTGTTGTGTCCATTTAGATATATCAGGGAAAATCGAGATTTTTCCACCAAGAAAATCTATGTTAACTTTCTGAAAATAGGTTTTCAGCAAGGCTTCCTTGTCTTGCAGAAATACAAATGTCAAAAGCAATGTTGATCTCTGTTTTATCTCTTCCCTGGATTGCTCCAGGAAAGCAGAAAATTTCAAAGCTGGTATTTCTTCTTTTGAGAGAGGTTCCTGCTGAGTTGACTGTGCAACTTTTGTTGGCAAATAAAACACTTTTTGTAGTGGAGGTAACATCTGTTCAGAATATTTTAATTGTTCTTTCAATAGTCTAAAGAACATCTCTCTCGGTGAAATCAAATCACAAACTGGAAAATTGAGTATTCGAAGATTTAGATTTCTCATGTTATTTTCTAAATTTTCAATTTTCCTAGAGATCAAAAGTTTTTCTCCCAGCATTTGCGATTGAGTTTCTTGCATTTTAGACATTTCCTGATCGTTTTTCAATTGTTTAGCTGAAAGAAGTTCCATCTTGCTTTTCATATCTTTTATTTGAGTGGAATTATTGAGTGATACTGTAATAAAAGATACACAGACCTTGTGAAGGTTCTGCAGAGCAGTCCATATCGCCTCCAGCGATATTTCGGCCGGTCTCATTAGCGGTTGGATCGCCTCAACAAACAGCGAAATCTCTGCTTGCTGATCCGCGTCAGCTGCTGGGGCTCGAAATGGCTGGAGTCCTTCCATCTTCTCTCCCATTGCCGTTCTTTCAAGCGGAGCCTGCCTCCCCTTCAGTGGCGTTCTGATTTTGCTCTCCAGAACTAGTGCCCCACTGGCTTGTGGGAATGGAGGAGTAGTTGGGCCTAGCGGGCTGAGCGAAATATCGCTCTCCAAGCCTGTGCTTTCCCTCGCACTGGCAGCAGATACGCCCGCAGGAGTAGACGCCAGGAAAGCAGTGATTGTCCGGGGGAGAGGAGGTCCCCTCGGTTTCCCTTTTCTCTTCAGCATGCCCTTCTAGATATTCAAAAACAGGTATGAGGAAATTTATTCGCGTTGTCTAGAGAGCAACTAACCCTGCTTCTGATCTGTCGGCTATCTTGGATCCGCCATCCGATTTAGACCTGCTTTAAGACCAAACTTGTTTTTGGACCTATTTGTGATTTTGCTGAGTTGGAGAGGGGAGAGGTGGACATTTTGCTGGCTTGTGAAAAAGAGTGAAGAGTTGCTGAGTGGCCTGTTCCCTTTGTTTATTGGCTTCAGTCTGAACCTTTTGACCCTCACATTCCTGCCTTGCATCCTCTGTGTCTCACTTCCCCAAGTCCTTGCCCACATCTGCTAGTCCCCCATGCCACACCCATCCCTTGCTCTGTATCTTGCCCCTTCCCCCACCAAACCCTCACTGTCCCCAAACCCCCACACCTCCCATTCAAACTCCCTACCTGCTTGTCTTCTGTCCCTCATTGTCCGCTCCCAGTTTGTCACTGTGCCTTGTATTGCTGTTGTTTGAGGACTGTTTGTTGGTGCTGGGTCTCATTGGGTGCAGTGGTGTTACTGGGCTTAGAAGGTTGCACCTGCAGAGGTGGGATACCTGCACATCAATCATGGATGCTTTGAATGCTATTGTGGCTGATGGATATGGATGAGAGTTTGGAAGGGAGGACCAGGAGGAGATATCTCTATCCCAGAGTATTTGGGCTCAAAACCCACTTCATAGACATCACTGACCTACAGTGCCTTACTAGCTACTGCTTTGACAGGGCTGCTGTACAGTACTTCTGTCAGCAGCTACAACCCCTCCAGGCCAGGACACGAAGGAATAATCCAGTTCCAGTACACCTTAAGGTTACTGCCTCCCTCGACTTTCTCACCACTGGCACTTTTCAGTCAGTGCTAGCAGTCAATGCAGGCCTCACCCAGCCCACCATCTCCAACTGTCTTGCCCAGTTCCTCAACACCTTCCTCACCCACACCTTACACTATATTACCTTCCCCACTACCACCCAGACCCTCCAGAACAATAAGGCTCAGTTCTACACCACAGACTGTTTCCCTTCAATCACTGGCATTATCGATTGCACATATGTCATATTCAGAACCCCCTGGGCACATGAGGAGATCTGTAGGAATGCTGTTTCTCTGAACTGCTTAGTCTTCTCATGTCCAGGTTGCTGTAGCTACATATTGGGAGATTGGCATTGTTCAGTTCAGCTGACCACCTCTCCCAACTAGACATAGAAATGATTTTTCAATTAAATCCACCCATAACTATCATAATCTGCGTACCCTGGAGTTCATTAAAGATGATCTTGGATCACCAGGCTTAACACCTGCACCTTGCACATATTTCAATGCAAGGTCATTAAATAATAAATCGCTCCTGGTGAGAGAGCTTATTCAAGATTCAGACCCGGGTTTTGTTTTTATTACTGAGACATGGTTGCAAGAATTAGATAGACCTGTTTTATCCTTGATTTGTCCACCTGGGTACAGTGTTTTACATCAATATAGTGTAGGTAGGAAGGGAGGTGGTTTGGCTGTTATCTTAAGTCTTTTTTTAAATTTAAAATTGCTTAAGGAATATTTTATGGAAGGATTAGAGTTAGCTGTGTAACAACTGGTAGATAACACCCTATCTTATTAGAATACTTCTAATAAGATAGGGTTTTTTATTCTTGTTTATAGACCACCGGGTCTTTGGTCTAAGGTACAACATGTATTTGAGGAAATTTTGAACTATTATTGTTCAGAGTTTACTAGGATTCTTAAATTAGTGGACCCATCTACACTTGGAAAGTTTTGAGGATTTAGATGTGGCATATTTTAGGGAACATCTACATTCTGTTCAATTACTGAAATAGTTTCCAGTTCAAACTCATATAAAGGGGCATTCTCTTGACACAGTTGTCTGTAATCCATCTTATCTTATATCTGATGTCAGTTGGAATTCGATATTATGGTTGGATCATTTTATATTGTCTTTTAATTTGAATATTTTTATGTCTACAGAATGCTCTCAGCCTAAAATTGGAAATGAGGAAAGTTTTTGGCAACTGTTATCTGAAAGACTCCAAGCTGAAAGTCTGTTATGTCTGACATGCTATCTCATTGGAATAGTTCAGCTGGAGATGTGCTAAATGAAATTGGCTCCATTGAAAAATATTAAAAATGTTGCTAGGAAATCAGCACTTTGGTATGATGATACTCTTTTAAAGCAGAAAGCTGAGTCTCGCCGGCTTGAGAGGTCATGGTGGAAAAATAAGGATGAAAATATTAAATGTTTATGGAAAGTTGAGGTCAAACAATATAAATCTATGGTTTCAACAGCAAAAAAAAGAGTATTATGCTAAGGTGATAGAGTCAAACCCATTGTTATCTAAAGTACTTTTTCAAACAGTTAACAAGTTATCCCTCCCTGAACTTAGTTCTGCTACCCATGTTGAAGAACCCAATGTTCAATCACTGGCAGACTTTTTTCTTAAAAAATTAGAGAGGATTTGAAGCAATGTCCTGTTGTATCCAATGAGAGTATCTTTAAAGAACACTTGGTTAGGGGTATATCTGTAGATCAATGCTGGAATGCTTTTGAACCTGTGACTTGTAAGGAAATATCATTTTTGTTAAGAAAGTTTTCCCAGAAGTGTGGAGGGGCATAATCGAACGGGGCGCCCAAGTTTTCCTGAGAGCGTCCTCGCAGGACGTCCCCGCAAAGGGGCGGGGAAACATGTATTATCGAAACAAGATGGGTGTCCATCTTTCGTTTCGATAATACGGTTGGGTACGCCCAAATCTCAACATTTAGGTCGACCTTAGAGATGGTCGACATAAATGTTGAGATGGTCGACCTTAGAGATGGTCGTCCCCGGTTTTCGGCGATAATGGAAACTGAGGACACCCATCTCAAAAACAACCAAATCCAACTCATTTGGTTGTGGGAGGAACCGGCATTCATAGTGCACTGGTCCCCCTGACATGCCAGGACACCAACCGGGCACCCTAGGGGGCACTAAAGTGGACTAACTGATGCACTAACTGAATGGAAAAAGCCCTTCCTTTACCGATCCCTTAGCGATTCGGAAAGGAACGGGCATGCATGAAGGAAATCGCATGCAAATGAGCTGCTCACTGTTAGCTCATTTGCACATGATTTCCTTCCTAAGGAGGGGAAGCCAGTGCAGAGCAGCCAAGCGTTA
The DNA here is from genome assembly GCF_901765095.1 of Microcaecilia unicolor. Taxonomy (NCBI): domain Eukaryota; kingdom Metazoa; phylum Chordata; class Amphibia; order Gymnophiona; family Siphonopidae; genus Microcaecilia; species Microcaecilia unicolor. Next base: position 205,789,737 of record NC_044037.1, on the reverse strand, counting down.
TGCGTGGCTGCTCTGTGCATTCCAAAGACAGCTTCGTACACGCAGACAAGCTGCGTGTATAATAGCCGTCTAGAACCTTAAAAAAAACACAAGTCCAGGTGAAAACGTCCAAGTGCTCATCAGGGACGTCTTTTTTTGAGTATGGGTGAAGGACATCCAGGTGTTAGGCGCCTTCGCTATGCCTCCGTCCCTGCAACGGGCAGTTGAGGACGTCCAAAATGTTCCTCCGTTGGTCATCTGGTCAGTTTGGGCACCTTTTTGAGGCTTGGTCGTAACAAAAAATGGACCAAGTAAAGTCAGCCAAGTGCTCATCAGGGATGCCCTTTTTTCCATTATTGCTCGAGGACGCCCATCTGTTAGGCACGCCCCAGTCCCGCCTTCGCTACGCCTCCGACATGCCCCTGGGAACTTTGGTTGTCCCCGCAACAGGAAACAGTTGGGGACGCCCAAAATCGGCTTTCGATAATGCCTATTTAGGCGACCCTGAGAGAAGGATGCCCATCTCCTGATTTGTGTCGAAAGATGGGCGCCCTTCTCTTTCGAAAATAAGCCTGATAGTGTGTTAGACCTTTGCCCTTCTTATTTCTTATGTAAATTCTTGTATTCTGCTTCAGATGTGCACCCTGATTAATCTTATTTTAGAACAGGGCAACTTCCCAAAATTGCCAGAGCAAATTCTACTTACTCCTTTATTGAAATCCAAAGAATTGGCTAGGACTGTACCCTCCAGTTATAGACCGGTTGCTAGCATTCCATTGTTCACTAAGATATTGGAAGCTGTTGTTGGAGTCTAGTTATCTCACTATTTGGATAAATTCTCAATTTTGAATGATTCCCAATTTGGATTTAGGAACAATCATAGTATGGAATCCTTAATTACTGTATTATTGGCTAAAATTTATCTATTTATTTATTTATTATCTCATTTGTACCCCACAGTTTCCAAACAGTGTCAGGCTCAATGTGGCTTACAGTGCACCACAGAGGCAGACGCCAATACAGTAAAATGAAGCTAATATAGCAGAAAAACCTACACAAGAGATAATGGGGAGGAAGAGGAAGAGACGGAAGGAGTAGGGAAACCAGGAGAGAGGAGGGAAGGGGAATGTGTTCAAAATTGTCCCTAGAATGATGCGCATCCAACAGTGGAGACACATGCAGAGACCGTGGTCTAAGCATTTCCAAATAACATGGTCTTTAGTGATTTCCTGAAGGTTAGGTGGTTGGTGATGGTTTTTATGGTTTTCAGCAAAGAGTTCCAAAGCTGAGTGCTGATGAAGGAGAAGGATGTAGCATACGTAGATTTGTACTTTATGCAGTTGCAGTTTGGATAATGAAGGTTTAGATATGAACGTGAGAGTCTAAATGTATTTCTGGGAAGTAGGTTGATGAGATCAATCATGAAGCTAGGAACTTCGCCATATAGGATTTTGTGAACTAGAGAATAGATTTTAAAGGTGATTCGATCTTTGACAGGAAGCCAATGCAGTTTCTCTCGGAGGGGCGCGGAACTTTCAAATTTTGACTTTCCATAAATTAATCTGGCCGCTGTATTTTGGGCCGTCTGCAGTTTCTTAATTAGGACATCCATGAGTCAGGGCATTCAATCTATCTTATTACAGTTTGATATTTCTGGGGCTTTTGACAGAGTGGACCATACAGTCCTTCTTGACAGACTAGCAGCTATGGGATTAACGGGTACAGTTTACATCTGGTTTAGGGAATTCTTGATCAATCGGAGCTACTCAGTTCTGAAACACGGTGCTGAGTCACACCCCTGGATACCAGAATGTGGGGTGCCTCAGGGTTAACCCCTGTCACCTATTCTTTTTAATATTATCACGTGTTCTTTGAGTAAGTTAACCTTGGTTGGGCCATAAGCAGATGATATCTTTGTTTGGCTTCCAATATTAGATAATGCTGATCATACTTATCAGGCTGTTGCTACATGTATTACTCATGTAAGATCATGGGCATCTGCAAATATGTTAAAATTAAATGCTGACAAAACAAAGATCTTGTGGTTCAGCAATGCTCTGAATAGTGTCCTTGAGTCTATTCCTGTTGTTCAGTCGTCACTGTCTTTTTTGGGACAAGTTATTTCTAAACCCGTGGATTCATCCCAATTATTTCCTGTGGTGAAATCATCTAGGGTGTTGGGAATTATTTTTGATACCACTCTTTCTTTTGTACCACAAATTAATAATGTAGTAAAGAGAGTACTTTTTAAAATTAAGACAGGTATGTTCCTATTTTTATAAGAAACATTTTGATTTGTTGGTACAGGTGTTCAATAGAAATCAAACAAAATAAAACATGGAAAAGAAAATAAGATGATACCCTTTTTATTGGACATAACTTAATACATTTCTTGATTAGCTTTCGAAGGTCGCCCTTCTTCCTCAGATCGGAAATAAGCAAATGTGCTAGCTGACAGTGTATATAAGTGAAAACATTCAAGCATTACTATGACAGTCTGACAGGGTGGGAGGATGGGGGTGGGTAGGAGGTATGCATGGGGACATCAAAGCATATCATTGATATTCTAACAGGATGGGTGTGGATAGGTGAGGGAAGGGTGATCAACAGAGACATACAGCTTTATGGTTTATAATGGGCTAGGAACCCCAGATCCTTGTTAAGTGTAAACACTGTCGCAGCTGAATTATTATAATTTAGTTTATATAGGTTTGCCTCAGAAGCAACTGCAATGATTACAGCTGCTATAGAATATTGCTGCCAAGTTGATTTTTGGACATTGGAAATATGATAGAGTGATGCAGTTGTTGATTGAGTTGCATTGGCAGCCGGTTAGGGCCAGAATTATTTATGTTAATGCATCTGGTCTTTAGGGGCCCTTTTAGTAGGGTTACCATATGGCTCCAGAAAAAGGAGGACGGATTGAGCCAGCCGGGATTTACTTCCATTGCTTTCCATTGAAAGCAATGAAAGTAAAACCCGGCTGGCTCAATTACTTCCATTGAAAGCAATGGAAGTAAAACCCGGCTGGCTCAATCCGTCCTCCTTTTTCTGGAGCCATATGGTAACCCTACCTTTTAGTAAGTTGCGGTAAAAGGGGCCCTGCACAAGTGGCGATGGCCATTTTTCCGCATGCTGAGGCCCTTTTTACCGCAGCGGGTAAAAAGTCAGAGAAAAGAAATGGCCATACGATACATTTGCACTTACCTCACGGCCATTTCGAGAGAAGCACTTACCACCACCCACTGAGGTGGTGGTAAGGGCTTCCACGCTAACCTGGCGGTAACTGGGCAGCACACAGTGTGCCCGATTACCACTGGGTAACCCCCTGCAGTAATATTTTTCTGGAATTTCTGGTAGTTTGGCTTGGGCTCTGTTTATTTATATGATTTGCTGCATCACTCCACCAATTCCAACACATCAAGGATTAAGAATAGTAATTTTCTTATATGTCTAACTGTCAAACACATCACTTCAAAGCTAATCATGAACATTCTTATTCATATCAGGTTACTCATTATTGGAATTCATTGCCATTAGATCTAAGACAGGAAGTTTTTTTATGGTCCATTTTGTAAAAATTTGAAAACATTTTTATTCCAAGAATATTCCATTTTAAATATTGTGATTCTGCAAGTATGATTATTTAATTGTATATTGGAATATTGATTGTGTTTCTGCAAGTATGATTATTTAATTGTATATTGGAGTAATTTTTATTGTACACCGCTTTGGACCCATTGAGATGAGATTATATTAAATTAGAACTCCCCAGAGGGACACTGTCTGGGCTCTGGCTGTAGCGCATTTATTTATTAAAAAAATTTTATTCCGCACAATTCTACAATGCTTGGGATCCAGATAAGTACAGTCTTTCGTACCTGCATTGAAGGGTTAGTGGAGGGAGCCCAATGATGTCACATATGTTTTTTTATTCTTTCTTATGAAACTTTCAATAACATGTATTGCAACAACAAAGGGGCCTCACTGTATGTGACTTGCCTATGTATGATGCTTGCACATGAGTGGTGCTACGTTCCTGGGGGCATTGCTTCACACTCACCTTTCCAGGCTGCATCTAATGGATCTCCATGCCCTCATGGAGACATCGTGAGGTGGGAGGTGGTGGTGGTGTTTGAAAATTTCTCTACTGTGCCTGAGGCGCAGGAGGACCAGGAGCTCTGTCTTTGGCACCAAAAAATTAGGCTCCCTGTGCAGAGACATGACCAGGCACATTGAGGAATGTTCCTCCAGGGTGCAGGAGGTATATGTGCATGTTTGCCACATGAAGGGAACATGCTGCCATTGTCGTGGCCATTTCCTCAACGTGGGGACCAGTACAGCTATTGCACATTTTGCCTAGTGTATTTCCGATTGGCAGAGACATCTCAAATGCAAATCGTCCTCTTTCTATATGTGCTTCTTGAGTATTTTTTGAACATCGGAATACGTTTATTTATTTCTTCCACTATGGACTTACGTTTTTAAATGTTTTCCAGTAAATATTTAGTTCACCATTTGGATGTCATTTCAAAAATGCCCCTCCACGTTAGTCCAATAAAAAGGAATCACAAACAACTTGGTTGTTGACCCTTATTTCCACTTATTATTTAAAGAACTACTATACTGCCATCCTGTGGCCATACAGAATAACTGGTGCCCTGGCAAGAAAATTATTTATTAAATAGTAAGCAATAAGATCTTTTGATGCGGATCTAATTTCAGATATAAATAACATATACCAATGGAAATCAAAGGCACAAACATTTCCAGTGGAATATTATTCATATGTTTACACTAATGTTCTTGTTATCCAAAAAAAGACTCCCCGTGGTTCACAACTGAATGCATAAATTAGAACACTTCACATTCAGCTTTAAATGAAAACACATCAGCTCAAAAATAAAATACTGGAAATAGAATGACAGACAAACTGGTCAAGCCAAGAAATGAAAATACATAAAATGAATTATCACAACAGCATTAATCAAAGGAAACATAATAGAACAAATCATTCCATAAGATAATACAAAGGACATCTTTATAAATGTATATTTAAGTTTATTCTTGATTATTTGCTAACTTTTAAACAAAAATGGTGTACATAATTTAATTTAATATAGAACTTATATGCCAACTAAAATGTGTGACTGGGATCAGAGCAGGTTATAAATGTTAATTAAAATGTACATAAACAGGAAATTGGAGTCAGAAGGGGAAAGGGACCGGCATAGCCGACAGATGTATGTCTGCTCCACGCACCCCTTTGTTTGGAGGAAGGGGGTATGCGTTGCCCGAGGATAGGGTATACGTGCTCTCCCGGTGTCATATAAGGTAGGTACGCCACTGCACAGGGTTCATGAGTCAGTAGGTTCCTGGGTGCAGAACAAGGCCTTTATCCACAGGAAAAGTATTTTACTGTTTTGCCACCTTTTTCCTGAAGAATGCTAAGGGTTTGGTTGGAAGTGTGGTACTACACTGGGGGACAGAACATGCAACCTATGAGTGGTGAGCTAGAAGTCTATGTCCTGTGCCAGAGGAGTGTTAGCAGTAACCAAGAGGAGAGTGTTTTGAGAAATTAGAGAGTGGAGTCTCCCTGGATAAAAGAAACCTGCTGAAGATAGAGCAAGTTTATGTTTATATTTATTGTTCCTTCCACTTCATATACCACCATTACTATTAAAAGATTACATCGGTTTTACAAATACTAAAATTATCAAAGAAAAGAATGCCAAAGTTAAAAAGACAGAGAACAGTCAACCGAGATATCATTCATACCAATACATGTCTACAAAGTAAAATAAAGTAAAACAACACCACATTCATAATCAGAGTTTTATAATCCCTGTCTGCCATAGTCAGAATCTTAGGCAACACTAGCACCAGAAAGGGCGTTGAATGCTATGGAAAAATAGTATGACTTCAGTAACGCTTTGAATCGAGGGAAAGAGAGCTCAGAACTTATGATTAGTAGCGCTATAGAAATGATAAGTAGTAGTAGTAGTAACTTATGAAAGGCAGAAGGTCATTCCACAACTTGGGTGTGATAAAAAAGAAGGCTGGATGGCGGGTGGACTCGTGGAGGGGCATAATCGAATGGGGGCGCCCATCTATAAGGGCGGCCATTTCTAATGACGGCCCCGTAAAGCGGCGTACCCGACCGTATTATCGAAACAAGATGGCTGGCCATCTTTTGTTTCGATAATACGGTCGAGGCTGGCCAATCTCAATATTTGGGCCGCTCGTAGAGATTGCCGGCGTTAGAGATGGCCGCCATTGGTTTTCACCGATAATGGAAACTAATGGCGGCCATCTCAAACCCGGCCAAATGCAAGCCATTTGGTCGTTGGAGCCAGCACCAACCGGGCACCCTAGGAGGCACTGCAGTGGACTTCACAAATTGATCCCAGGTGCATAGCTCCCATACCTTGTGTGCTGAGCCCCCCAACCCCCCCCCCAAACCCACTACCCACAACTGTACAACAGTACCATAGCCCTTAAAGGGTAAAGGGGGGCACCTACATGTGGGTACAGTGGGTTTCTGGTGGGTTTTGGAGGGCTCCCATTTACCACCACAAGTGTAACAGGTGGATAGGCCTGGGTCCGCCTGCCTGAAGTACCCACTAAAAACTTCTCCAGGGACCTGCATAGTGCTGTGATGGAGCTGGGTATGACATTTGAGGCTGGCATATAGAGGCTGGGAAAAAAATGTTTTCAATTTTTTTGGGGGGTGGGAGGGGGTTGGTGACCACTGGGGGAGTACTGGGAGGTGATCCCTGATTCCCTCCACTGGTTATCTGGTCAGTTGGGGCACTTTTTTGAGGCTTGGTCCTAAAAATAAATGGACCAAGTAAAGCCGGCCAAATGCTCACCAGAGCTGGCCTTCTTTTTTCCATTATCGGCTGAAGCTGGCCATCCCTTAACCATGCCCCCGTCCCGCCTTCGGTACCCTGCCGACACGCTCCCTTGAACTCTGGCCGGCCCTGCGACGGAAAGCAGCTGAAGCTGGCCTAAATCGGCTTTCGATTATACCGATTTGGCCGGCCTTAGGAATAGGCTGGCCTTCTCCCGATTTGTGTTGGAAGATGGCCGCCCTTCTCCTTCGAAAATAAGCAGGATAGTGATCCAGCTTAGGGGAGGGAAGTGTAAGGTGTTGAGAATCCAGGGAACAGGAAGGGGTATAGGGAATGATTGGGGAAGCCAGGTAAGAAGGTAAATCTGAGTGAAGTGTCTTGTGAGTGATGCAGAGTATTTTAAATTGGACTTGGAACTTTATGGGGAGCCGGTGGAGACAACACAGAAGAGAAGAGGCTGGGTATGATCTATGAGTCGTACACAGAAAATGGACAGCAGTATTCTGGAGGGTTTGGAGACAGCAGACTTGATAAGTGAGAAGACCAGAAAGAACTGCATTACAATATCTAGTTGGGAAATCACAAATGCATGAATAAGGGTATGTAATGAGGAAAAAGTAAAAATTCTGGAAACAGCACAAAGGTGATGGAGAGAGAGAGAGGATTGCACGCTGGAGGGTAAGGGAAAATATGACTATCAAAGGAAAGTTTAGAATCAAGACTGGCACCCAAGTATTGAAAGCTGTCTACAGGAGGGCAATGTGCATTAGAGAGATCAGGAATCAGGGAAGGCTTGGGAAGAGAACCGGTAATCCATCAAGACACTGTTTTGGCAGGATTTAGGACTAGTTTGAGAGAAGACAACCTGTGGGAAACAGTAGTTGAGCATGATTGCACACGACTCAAGTCAGGGGAAAATGGGGATGTGGTGAAGATTAAGAGAATATTGTCTTATCATCTACATAAATAAAACATTTCACATTATGGTTCTTGATAATGGTGGCTAACGGACTCAGGAAAATGGTAAATAGAAGCAGGGAAAAAATAGAACCCTGGGGGCTCTATAGGGGAAGGGGATCACAGGAGATGAAGAAGAGGGCACAGAAACAACATAGGAGAGTGTAGCAAGAAATGAGGAGAACCATAATAGTACTGTATCTCAGTGTCCTAAAGAGATAAGACTAGACAGCAGCAAAGAGTGGTCAATCAGATCAAAAGCAGAGGACAGATCAAGAGACACCAAGAGGGAGATGAGACCAGCTTCAAGAGAAGAATGGAACTCATTAAGATGGGCAGTGGTTGTGGTTTCTGCAATATGTGAAGCTCTGAAACCAGTCTGTTGCGGGTGGAGAAAGGAAAGTTGCTGAATCTGGGCCAACAGCTGTTCAAAGAAAATACATTCTGTTACCTTGGCTACTATGGGTAAAGATGATACTGGGTGAAAAATCTCAGGAAGACTGGGATCGAGGGATGGTTTCTTCAAGACTAGAACCACAATAGCCTTCTTCCAGGAATCAGGAATGAGGTGCTTGGAAATATCTTTGCAGGGTTCTGGAGGAGCTGTCTACAGAAGAGTCTGTGAAATAAGGGCGTACTGAAGGAAGACTGCATAGAGTTCAAGGAAGAGAAGAGCCTCAAGGAGGAGAACTAAGACACAGTTAAAATACCTAGTATTATGTTTTATGTTTCTACAGATTTTGATATCTCTCTGTGATATTCAACAGATGAACTACATTGAATTTTTTTATTCGCCCGTAAATTATTGGGCCAGTATTCAGACGCGCTTATTCAGATAACAGCATCTGCTATCCCGAAATACTGTAAGTGCTGCTGACTGGAATATTCAGCACCATGATCTGGATAGGGCTTCTGAATACCCTTCTGGACCACCTCTGCACTAGGCAGATAGGACTAGATTCAGTAAATGGCATTCAAAAAATGGCACCGAAAAAATCCACGTACAGCACTGTTCTATAAATGGTACTCTGAGTTAGGCGATATTTACAGAATAGCACTTAAGAGCTGATTTCTGTGCCAAACTTTAGCATGAGGAGCATCGCTGGAAGAAGGACAGCCTAAAGGGTCTGTGCTTGAAAGAGTTTGGATTGGTATCAGGAGTAACAAAAGCAGCCTTGAATTTATTCCTGACAGGAAAAAATCCAACAGGATGGGTGAAGGACAGGAGTCTGTGTAAATATGTACAGAGTTGACTTAATTAAAGAGTGAAAGGAAGTGCCTGCGACTTCCATGGATGGTCTTGGATGTATTTATTTATTTAGATCATTTATACCCCGCTTTTTACCACATAAAGCAGCCTCTAAGTGGCTTACAATGAACTAATGAAACAATTACAATGACAGTGAGTTCTGAAGAGTTTGCCAGTTGCTGAAGTTCCAGTAGAGTTATTTTGCATTGAATAAAACTCTTAGACTGAGAAAAGGACCACTGTTGAGGCTCTTTTGAGCTCCCAACACCCCAGATCTTTATTCTGGACCACTGACCCATTCCCAAGCATGACTGCAGGCGAACTTTGACTTCAGTGTGGTGTGTATATGATCCCTTATGTCACCCTGACTGGAGAAAGAGAGAGAAAAAAAAGAACTGTTTTCCCTGTGACCCGGGTTGAGGGGTTTGTGGACCCAAGCTAATCGCGGCAAGACCTGAGTTACACAAATGACTGATGAAATTTAATGTGGATAAATGCAAAGTGATGCACATTGGGAAGCACAATCCAAATAATAGTTACCTGATGCTAGGGTCCACCTTGGGGGTCAGCACCCAAGAAAAAGATCTAGGTGTCACTATAGACAATACGCTGAAATCTTTTGTCCAGTGTGTGGTGGTGGTCAAAAAAGCAAACAGGATGCTAGGAATTATTAGGAAAGGGATAATAATGCCTCTGTATTGCTCCATGATGCAACTTCACCTTGAGTATTGCATTCAGTTCTGGTCGCCGTATCTCAAAAAGATATAGCAGAATTAGAAAAGGTTCAAAGAAGAGTGACCAAAATGATAAAGGGGATGGAACTCCTCTCATATGAGGAAAGGCTAAAGAGGTTAGGGCTCTTTGGCTTGGAAAAGAGATGGATGAGGAGAGATATGACTGAGGTCTACAAAATCCTGAGTGGTGTAGAACGAGTAGAAGTAAATCAATTTTTTACTCGTTCCAGAAGTACAAAAAGACTAGGGGACACTCAATGAAGTTACATGGAAATACTTTTAAAACAAATAGGAGGAAATATTTTTTTACTCAATGAATAGTTAAGCTCTGGAATTCTTTGCTGGAGGACGTAGTAACAGGATTGGACCAAGTTCCTGGAGGAAAAGTCCATAGTCTGCTATTAAGACAGACATAGGGAAGCCACTGCTTGCCCTGGGATTGGTAGCATAGAATGTTGTTGCTTTTTGGGTTTCTGCCAGGTACTAGTGACCCTGATTGGCCACTGTTAGAAAGAGGATACTGGGCTAGATGGACCATTGGTCTGACCCAGTATGGGTATTCTTATGTTCTTAAGACCAATGCACAAGGGGATCGCATGCAAATGAGATGCACGAATCCCCCTTTGTGCATTGGTCGCTGTTTGCGACTCGAAGCTGTCAAATGCATTTGACAGGTTGCCCACCAGGAAAGTTTTTTGAGTTGTGCTGACCCCCCAGACTTTTAAAACGTTCACTGGTGGTCCAGTGGGGACATCAACCCTGACCCCCCCCCCGCACCACTTCCTGACTCCCCCCAAGTTAAAAAAAAAACCCTGGTGGTCCAGTGGACTGCCTTCTGACCCCTCCTCACTCTAAACATCACTCACTGGTGGTCTAGTGGCCCCCCCCACCCACATACCTTGCACCAGAGTCAAGAAAGCAGGAGCAACCCTCCTGCCTCAGGGCCTAGCCACCATTTTGAAAGTGTTGATCCTGCCCCCAGCGCATAAGGTATGTGGTTATGTGTGTGTGGGGGGGGGGGGTTCACTAGATCACCAGGGAGTGATGTTAACAGTGAGGGGGAGGTCAGGAGGCAGTCCACTGGACCACCAGGAATGTTTGATTTGGGAGTGGGGGGGGGGGGGGGGGGTTGGGGTCCACTGGACCACCAGGGAACTTTTAAAGGTCTTGGGGGGGGGCACTGGGTCGGGTCAGGTTGGGTGTCCTCAGCGCCTACCATGAGGAGCAGTCTACTTCCACTATACAGTGCAAGCGAGCTGCTCCCCATAATGAAAGGTCCAGACCTGCCGTAATAGGGTTCTCGGTAGCTGCTAACAGCACACATTAGAGCTATGAAACCCCCTTTGTGCGTTATTCATTAAATAACATTTGCTTTAGACCGGCTACAACTGGTCAAAAGCAAACATTAAAGCCTGATAAGCTTTGTGCATCAGCCCCTGATTGTGGTGGCAGAATATTGACCCTTATTTGTCTTTCCAGTCCAAATGAAGCTGGAAAGAATAACTTAAAAGGAGCCAAGAATCACTGTCTAGGGGAAAAATAACTCTCCGAAAATGTAAAGGAATGGGATGAAACTTGGCATGAGGGAAAAGCTGAGTGAAAGTTGGCCAAATTGGACTGGGGATTCCAGAGAAATAAGCCATCATAACTGACCCACTCTTCAAACTGCTCCCACAGGCCAAAACCTACCCCCACACAACTGCCTCACCATCCTGCAAACTGCCCCATCCCTAAAAATTACCCCCTGCAACTTCCATAGCACCCTGCATACTGTCTCCACACACAAAAAATATTCCCTGCAACTGCCACACTATCACCAAACTGCCCTACCTGCTATAATTACCCCCCACCAAGTCCCCCCAACCCTGTAAACTGCCTCTGCTTCCAAAAATGCAGTTAGTCCCATTCTCCTTCAGTTCACTGAACATTAACTGATTAAGAACTGCGAAGAAATGCAAAGTGATGCACTTAGGGAGTAGAAATCCAAGGGAGGCGTATGTGTTAGGTGGGGAGAGCCTGATAGACACGGACGGGGAGAGGGATCTTGGGGTGATAGTATCTGAGGACCTGAAGGCGATGAAACAGTGCGACAAGGCGGTGGCCGTAGCGAGAAGGTTGCTAGGCTGTGTAGAGAGAGGTGTGACCAGCAGAAGAAAGGAGGTTTTAATGCCCCTTTATAAGACGTTGGTGAAACCCCACCTGGAGTTTTGTGTTCAGTTTTGGAGGCTGTACCTTGCAAAGGATGTTAAAAAAATGGAAGCGGTACAAAGAAAAGCTACGAGGATGGTATGGGAGTTGCGTTCCAAGACGTATGAAGAGAGACTTGCTGACCTGAACATGTATACTCTGGAAGAAAGGAGGAACAGGGGTGATATGATATAGACGTTCAAATATTTGAAAGGTATTAATCCGCAAACAAATCTTTTCCAGAGATGGGAAGGCGGTAGAACGAGAGGACATGAAATGAGATTGAAGGGGGGCAGACTCAGGAAAGATGTCAGGAAGTATTTCTTCACAGAGAGGGTGGTGAACGCTTGGAATGCCCTCCCGAGGGAGGTGGTGGAGATGAAAACGGTAACGGAATTCAAACATGCGTGGGACAGGCATAAAGGAATCCTGTGCAGAAGGAATGGATCCACAGAAGCTTAGCTGAAATTGGGTGGCGGGGGGAAGAGGGGTTGGTGGTTGAGAGGCTAGGATAGGGGAGGGCAGACATATACAGGGTCTGTGCCAGAGCCGGTGATGGGAGGCGGGACTGGTGGTTGGGAGGCGGGAAATACTGCTGGACAGACTTATACGGTCTGTGCCCTGAAAAAGACAGGTACAAATCAAGGTAAGGTATACACATATGAGTTTATCGTGGGCAGACTAGATGGACCGTGCAGGTCTTTTTCTGCCTTCATCTACTATGTTACTATGTAAGAACTGGAATTCCAGTTTGTAGCCAAAGGGAAATTTGTTAGACATGTGGAAATTCTACAAACGTTGCTGGTTGAAACCAGAAAATCCACCTGCAGTTTCTCCAGGAAAAAAAAAAATTCAAATTCTCTACTGAAGCTCATCAGTACTTTCTTTTTTTGGCCTGCAATTTTTGGATCATATTGAATTTTGATTTCCTATATGGATTGTATGAGATATAAAAGTACTATCTAACTACCTCAGTAAGCTGTTTAGCTTTAAATAACCCCATCAGGAATGATTGGGTGGGGTTCTTCTGATTTTATTGGGAGGTACCAAGCAGAATTTTACAAGCTGAACAGCCTTGAAAAACTCTAATTCCCCCCCTTTCCAGAAATGGGCCCAGAAACACAGGGGCTACATTAGTATGTGAACACTGCATGAAGCTTTTGACTAGGACAAGCTCTCTATCACCACAGGAACTGAACTTTCTCACACAAGTCTTCAACAAAAGATTAAGATATTTCAAACATTACCTCATTCCCCTTGTTTCCTGCATTGGACTTGCTCTCTTTTGGTTGCTGTGGAAAATGAGAACATATTAAGGTTATAAAGGTTAAAATGCTAATAAAGAGTATTCATATTTCTTAAAACATGGATTCAATATAGCTGAGTCAAGTCACTAGGGGCCAATGCACTAAAGTGTGCTAACGTCAATCATTAACAAGTATAAACATGGCCTTTGTCATGCGTATTAATGGCCAATGTTAATGACATGCAAATAGAACAGATGGTTAAATATGAAAATACAAATACACATATATTTATGGATTGTATGACTAAATATAACTACATTTTTCCAGGTAACATTGCTCAGTTCCATTTTGGAAATCAGAGCCAACAGGGTAGAGGGAGTTGTGCTCCCTCCTCGAAAAAAAACAAAAAACAGCGGGTATGACCAAGCAAAAACAAAATCAGGTGATCCAATATTAGAATGTCCTTTATTGTCAAACCTAGTCAAGTGAGTTGATGTGAACTTGACACGGCATGGGACATGTTACGGCTCTATCGCCTGCATCAGGAGTCCATAAAAACTGAAGGTTGGGAGGTGACCTGCATAATACCAGTTTTTGAAAGGAGCTCAAGGGGTGCTCTGCTGCATATAGAGAGCAAGCCTTTTGGGGGTTAGTTTTCTATCTCCATTTCTTCATAATCCGCAGGAGTTATAGTTGCTGTGCTCTCTAACTCCATGGGTTCCTCCCTTGCTTCCTCAGGAGTATTAGTGACTTCAACTTCCATGGGTTGGGGAAAATACTCCTCCTTTTCTGCTTGGTCATTCCCACTGGTTTTTTTTTCTGTTGCGTTTTGTGGGACTTTTTGGTTTTCTTCTTTTCTTTGTACTCCCTCTTGGCCCATCTTCATTTTGGCTACTTTGGATGAGAATTAAGAAGAGTTTCACTTAGGGGGAGAGAAATGGATCCACTGGGCTTGGAAAGCTCATAGAAAGTAATTTCATAATGGGGCACCCAGTTTAAAAGGGCAAGTAGGCACCTTCTTAGGCATTATTTTATAAAAACATATAGCTGCCCATGGGCCCTGTTTACTAAGCTGTATTAAAACAGTTAGCATGGGTTGTACTATATGGTAGATGTAAACGTGGACCCGCACTAACAGCTACTTTGTGTTAAAACTAGCCAGCATAGCGAAAAGCCCGTGCTAACTGCTTAATGCGGGTAGAGGCAGGTTGCAAGCATGACATGGCAGAGCTGAGCTGTGACAGCTAGTGCACAGATCAGTACTCTGCACTAGCTGTCATAACTGCTGATAGTGTGCCAACATATAACGCCACCTCAAGAGTTGGTGTTAAGTGCAGCTGTCTGGAGGTGCAGCTACTGCCCCAACTTGACGAATGGAAAGCTGCAGCAGTGCATATCCTCCGCCTCTGATTTGATTCCCCAGTACATAAACCACTCTCCTGATCTGATCCTCCTTCGAGCACATACAGCCCCACAGACCCGAGGGTCTCCCAGCAGTCTAGTAGCCCAAGGTGAAAGTGATCCCCCTCAGCATCTGCTATCCAGATAAGTGCTGCTGACCGAGATACTCACAGGCATTATCCGTACAGTGCCTCTGAATATCCCTACAGACTGACTCTGTACTATGTGCATAGCGTCTGGGTGGAGTGTGGGTGGAGCCAGGGTGGTTCCGGAACTTATGCAGATAGAGCAGGGGTTCTCAAGCCAGACCTTGGGACGCACCTAGCCAGTCAGGTTTTCAGGATACCCATAATGAATTTGCATGAGATAGATTTGCATACAATAGAGGTAGGGCATGCAAAGCCGTGGAACTCTTAATGGATTTAGAAAAGTATAATAGTGTAACCAGTTTAAAAAATTAAGAAACTCATTAGTAAATAAATGCATATTCATTGTGGATATCCTGAAAACCTGACTGGCTAGGTGTATCCCGAGAACTGGGTTGAGGACCCCTGAAATAGAGGCAATATTTGAGCTGCTATCCAGATAACTTATCTGGACAATTTAGGCAAGATAGAAGTTATCTGGATAAGCTATTCAGATAGGAGCCTAAATATTACCACTATCCAAATAAGTTCCAGTGCTGCCTGACTTATCTGGATATTCAGCAATGACCACTATCTGAATAGTAGCAATGAACATGTGGGTATTTTTTGACTTACAACTAGCAGTTAAAAAAACTGCTGAGAAAACAGGGATTCAAGATGGCCGCATCTTACTAAGTTGCTGCGATCCTCACTTCCGACTAACAATGCCGAAGCGCAGAGGGAAGCTAGCGGCCAGAGCCTCGTCGCTGACTCCTTCTTTACCTGGATCTATTGAGAGATTCTTGAGACCGCAGAGGGTTAATTTGGATAGCGGAATGCTGCCAGTAGGGAGCGTCGGCGTTTTGGGAGAATCGACTTCCCCTGGCTTTGAGACCACGCTGAACCCCGCTATGCGCACCCCACCTCCTCAGCCGGTTGGAGCGAGCTCCTTTCTCGATGACTCGACGGGGTCTCCCCGCGAGGGTATTATCGACCCGGAAGAACGCCGAGCTGAAGGTTAGTTTTTAACAGAGGGAGGAATGGAGGGCCTTGAGCCTGTGAGGCCGCTACGAACTGAGGAGGCAGGAACCGAGGGTCAGGATAAGCCACCTGTGAAGTCTTCTGAAAGGTTTGCAATTCCAGTTGAGTTAGTAGTCAAGCCAAAAGAGGTTACACTTGACGCTTTATGGGATTTGGTCTCTAATCTGGGACAGACTTTTTTGAAGCAAATTAATGAGACTATACCTAAAGTAAATTCACTAGAAATTGCTATACAAGAGATAGAGGAAAAGACTAAACTTACTGAAGATAAAGGAGAAAAAATGGAACAAAGAGTTATGAAATTGGAATCAGTACAAATGTTGATGACAAACGATTTGACAAACCTTAGGAGAAAAACTGAAATGTTTGACAATTATACTAAAAATCATAATCTAAGATTTGTCAATTTTCCCAGGATTATGACTGTTGCTCCTCTTGATATGTTAAAATGATATATGCGGGAAATTTTGAATATACCAGAACATAATTTGCCTCCATTTACCTTAGCATATTATATACCAGGAAAGGAACCGAATCAAATTTTGGAAAATTCATTAGATGTATCCCGTCTGCTTGAGACTTCTGACACCGAATTAGCAGTGGCGGCGACCTTGGTCACAACCACTGCATTATTACCCGATAAAAATTGGATCTTTCGTCTATTTTTCCGAAACAAAGATAAACCCTTTTGGGGTTTTAAAGTATTATTATTTCCTGATGTCTCCAAAGAGACACGTAGACGAAGGAAACAATTTTTGCTCCTTACGTCTGAAGTGCTGCGCTTGGGGGGCACCTTTTTTTTAAGATACCCCTGCAAGTGCATAATAAGAGTTGCTGAGAAGAAATATGTCTTTACAGAACCTTCACATCTGACAGCCCTGATAGCATCGTTGACAAGGGACGAGCGTTAAATTATAAGTATAATTAACTCAACTTAGTAAGAATATGAAATTCCTTTGTTATATATTTTTCTTCTTGTAATTTACATGATTTACTCCCGGAATTCCTAAATCTTGGATCCTAAATTATGGACTTGAGTATCATTACCTACTTAAAGGAAAAATGTATTTTCTTTTCTTTTTTTTTTCCTGTAATATGATTAACCTTATTTCTATGATGCTTTTCCAATCAAGATGTTTCTTGTATTTTATGTTTAAATTGAATAAAGAATTAATTAAAAAAAAACAAAAAAAACTGCTGAGTGTGGCAGTTCAGTATTGAGCTGATAGGCCAAATGGTCTTTGTCTGTTACCATTTTCTATCTAGTTTGCCCAAGAACACTAACTGCTTATCTCTACAGTTCATTCTTCTGCCTCAGAGATCCACTGTGCTTTCTTGAATTCAGATACCCTCCTTGTGTCTACTAACTCCACTGGTAGGCCCTTCCCCAAATCTAGTACTCTTTCTCTAAAGAAATATTTCCTTTGGTTACTAATGTTTACTTTTACCCTTGTTCCACAGCCTTTCCCACTTGAAAGAGGCCCACCTCCTGTGTATTTATACCTTGGCAGTATTTAAATGTCTCTATTATTTCTTCCCTGTCCTGTCTTTCCTCCAGGGTGTACACATTGGGCTAGACTCTACATATGGTGTCTGAAAAATCTGCATAGAAAAAAAATATGACTAAGTGTATTCTATAATGTAAGCCTAAATTGGCTTAAATATCCACACAGTATATAAAATACGCCGAGGGCCTCTTCATGCGATCACATTTGGCCGCATCCATTTAGGCCATGTTTTACTTGGCCTAAATCTTGACACCTAAATTAGGCGCAGATCGGGGGTATTCTATAATAATGCGCATAGATTTTCAAAATGCCCATGACCCACCTATTTCATGCCCATAGTCACGCCCCCTTTAAACTAATCAACTTGAAATTTACACGCATCACATTACAGAATACACTTAGCAAGTTGAGTGCATAAATCTTAATTAATACCAGTTAGTGCTGATAATTGCTTGTTAACATCCAATTAACAGCACTGATTAGCTAGTTAACCAATTAAGTTATGTACATTATTGTAGAATATGCTTCAATTTTTGCACACAAATTAAGGTGCAATATATAGAATTTGGGGGATTGAGGGGCCCTTTTACTAAGCTGCTTAAGCGCCTACACGCACAATTCTGAGTTACCACCCGGCTACCGCGTGTCCGAAAAATATTTATTTTCTGGCGCACATCAGCTACACGTGTCAAGTGGCATCTTACGCGCGTAGGTCATTACCGCCCGGTTACCACGTAAGACTTTACCACTAGGTCAATGGCTGGTGGTAAGGTCTCAGACCCAAAATGAACAAGCAGCAATTTTCATTTTGCCGCATGTCCATTTTCGGCAAAAATAAAAAAAGGCATGTTTTACAGGTACGCTAAAAAATGATTCTGCGTGCGCCCAAAACATGTGTCTACACTACCGCAGGCCATATTTCAGTGCACCTTAGTAAAAGGACCCCTGAGATCTTTAAGTCTTAACCCACATGCTTTATGACAAAGACCACTGACCATTTTAGTAGGTACACTCTGGATCCACGCCATCGGTTCACATTCTTTTGAAGGTGCGGTCTCTAGAACAGTACACAATAATCTAAATGTAGAGGCACTATCGCCTCCTTTTTCGGCCAATACTTTCCCTATTCACTGGATTTTGCAGTCACCTTTTCCAGAGTAAAGCCTTGCTTTATCTGCAGAAATGCTTTCCAAAATTGCCCTCTGAAATGTTCATCACAATATAATTACTGAAGAAAGGGCAGAAAGGGCAGACATTGGAAACTAGACAACAGAGTGAAAGCCAACATGTAATTTTGGCCCTTCACTTTTCAAAGAAAGTGCCCACAATTACTTGTATACATTTATATGTATGTATATACACATCCCTGACACAGACACATTTTGACATATTTTTCTCAAGGGGCCTCCCAAAAAGTTAATGCAAAGGTTAAAAATACAAAAAGTAATAAAGGTACCTTAGATTTTGAGCCCACTAGGGACAGAAAAAGTACTTCTATATAACATGTAAAATGCTTTGATTGTAACCCCAGAAAGGCGGTAAATCAAATCCCTTTCCCTTAAGTGAAAAGGCTCTTCAAGTGCTATAATCCATTTTTAAAATGCAATACAATCCAGCTTATAATTGAAAAAGAAAAACGCCTATATTGCGACCCAAATCGGGAGATAGACGTTTATCTCACAAAAACGAATAAAGCGGTATAATCGAAAGCCGAATTTGGACGTTTTCAACTGCACTCCGTCGCGGATGCGGACAAAGTTGATGGGGCGTGTCAAAGGCGTGGTGAAGGCGGAACTGGGGCGTGGTTATCGGCCGATCAAAGATAGGCGCCTTTTGCCGATAATGGAAAAAAAATATGCGTTTTTAGCGAGAATTTAGGGCACTTTTCCTGGACCCTGTTTTTCCACGAATAGGGCCCCAAAAAGTGCCCTAAATGACCAGATGACCACTGGAGGGAGTCGGGGATGACCTCCCCTGACTCCCCCAGTGGTCACAAACCCCCTCCCACCACAAAAATATGCCGTTTCACAACTTTTTATGTTCACCCTCAAATGTCATACTCACCTCCCTGGCAGCAGTATGCAGGTCACTGGAGCAGTTATTAGGGGGTGCAGTGGACGTCAGGCAGGTAGACCCAGGCCCATCCCCCCCCACCTGTTACACTTGTGCTGGTAAATGAGAGCCCTCCACACCGCCCCCCAAACCCACTGTACCCACATGTAGGTGCCCCCCTTCACCCCTTAGGGCTATAGTAATGGTGTAGACTTGTGGGCAGTGGGTTTTGAGGGGGATTTGGGGGGCTCAACACCCAAGGGAAGGGTGCTATGCACCTGGGAGCTCTTTTACCTTTTTTTTTTTTTTTTTGTAAAAGTGCCCCCTAGGGTGCCCGGTTGGTGTCCTGGCATGTGAGGGGGACCAGTGCACTACGACTCCTGGCCCCTCCCACAAACAAATGCCTTGGATTTATTCGTTTTTGAGCTGGGTGCTTTCATTTTGCATTATCACTGAAAAACAAAAACGCCCAGCTCACAAATTGTCAAATAAAACATGGACGTCTATTTTTTTCGAAAATACGGTTCGGTCCACCCCTTCACGGACCCATTCTCGGAGATAAACGCCCATGGAGATAGACGTTTCCGTTCGATTATGCCCCTCAATGTGACCCAACCTGTCTCTTTGAACAGAAGCCTTTCCCATAAATGTAGGTATGTAGAATTTAAATAGCCTTAACTCAATTGTTTTCAGCCCAAACCTGGGGAAACCTCTGTCCTGCTACAATTGGGAACAGCTGGATGTTAGCATTTCTGCCAGACTACATCAGCAGCTGAGCTCTGAGGCTTATATAATAAAAATCCCCCCCTCCTACCCAATACAGGTGCTAATTATAATAGGACTAGTTATTATGTAGCCAATAGTATCTCAGGGTATATTTTTACGTTTACTTTGCAAATTTTGAGGCAAGAACTCAGATTGAAGATAGAGAAATGCATGCGAGCTATGATACTGAACGGAGCCTAGATATATGTCATTTATTAATATAAATCTTTCTTCAAAGAAGGCCAGTGTCCAGTGTTCACAATATCAACGAGCTTGGCAGGCCCCAGACTATGAACCAAACAACCTACCAGATGTCGATATTCCAGAGAAAGACTTCCATTTGCAGATTCTTCCATATTCATCACTTTGATGTGAGTGCCTAGTAGAACAAACCTACGATTGCTAGAAAATGACACAATAATTAGGCATATGAAGATTTTTATATGAATATTAATATTAATTTTGTAGGTTCAATGCCATTAGGATAGTAACATAGTAACTTAGTAAATGACCCCAGATACAAACCCTCAGAGTCCATCCACTCCGCCCAGCAAGGCAACCAGAGCCAAACAACAGTTTTGCAAACTGACAACACACCTAGCATATGACATGAATGTGATATAAAATATGCATAATTCTTGATTTGTCGTTGCTATTTTTGGGTCACAGAGAATAAAAGTCTGCTTAGCACTGGCCTTACTTTCCAACTACTGGAGGCAACCGCTAAGTTTTGTTTTGAGGAAATCATCTTTCCACATAGGGATCCTTTAGGTTTATTCTACATATTTTTGAATTCCATCACTTCCCCGCAGAGGGCATTCCAGGCAGCCACCACCCTCTCCATGAAAAACATTACTCCTAAGTTGACTATCCTGCAACCTCAATTCATGTCTCCTAGTTATACCACTTTCCCTGTCTCTGGAAAAGATCTGTTTGTATATTAGTACCTTTCAAGTATTTAAATATCTGTAGCATATCTCCCTTAGCCTCCTTTCCTCTAGGACAGGGTTCTCAACCCAGTACTCGGGACACATCAAGGTAGTCTGGTTTTCAAGATATCCAAAGTGAATATCCTCTGCCTCCATTGTATGCATTTCTAGTCCTAATTATTCTAAGCCACATAGAACTGAATAATTAACAGATTATTAAGATATAAGCAACAATAAATAAACACATTGTATGCAAATCTATCTCTTGCATATTCATTATGGGTATCTTGAAAACCTGACTAGCTTGGTGTGTCCTGAAGACTGTGTTGAGAAACCTTGCTCTAGGGTACACAAATTCAGAAACTCAAGTTTCTTCTCATACAACTTTTGGCACAAATCCCATATCATTTTTGTTCCTTTTCTCTGGACTGCTTCAAGTCTTTTTATATCATTAGCTACATATGGCTTCCAAAAGTGAACACAATACTCCATGTGAGGTCACATTAATGACCTGTACAGGGATAGTAACACCTCCTTTCTTCTGCTAGCTTTACCTCTCTCTATGCAGCCTAGCATTCTTCTGGCTGTGGCCACTGCCTTGTCACATTGTTTCACCACCTTAAGATCCTCAGTCTCTCACCTCCTACCTTGTATATCTCCTTTGGATTTCTATACCCCAAGTGCATTGCTCTGCAGTTCTTTGCATTAACTTTAACTGCCAGATAGGTTGCTTAGATAGAAAATGGTGCTTGATCTTCAGACCTGGGTCATCCAGGATGAGGAGTGTTCACTGTTCTGAACCTCCACCCCCCCCCTTTTTTTAACAGAGAAAAATATCCCAAATACAGCTCCAGAGCAACAGGTACAGGCAATGAGAACCACAGAGGGCACTCAGGCTCCTGTCTTTCAGGCAGCCACTGTAATATCTATAGCCAGGCCTGGCTCCTGAATCCTTGCTACAATGTTAATGTTGCTGTGGGTGGGACTGGACCAGATTCCAATTAATGTGGAAGTCCAGAAATTGAAGGACATTGGCTGAGCAAGTGAATGAATGCGTAAGTGCATAAGTAGTTTTACCTTATGTTTTTCTTACCTCACAGTAAACGATGCATTCCTTTAAAAAAGAAGTAACAAAACAAAGCAAAGCAATAATGTTATTCGTTGTGAAATTTGCTAATCCTATAAAAATGCTGTGTTATTCCAAAAGGAAGATTGCCTACAGTCTCAGGTTACACTCATTAGCACTGTAAACCCCCACAGTTTTGTACATAGAAAATAAAGCACAGTCAAGATGAGAGTATCATGTAAATGGTTGGAGTATGGGCAGCACAAAAACAGCCCAAATCAAAGTTAAAATGTGGCAGCATGCATTTACACAGGCCCAGGCACTGGTGTAGATATAGGTAGCTCAAGTGTGTGCTTACAAGTGTGTTATTTTGTAACCTATGTGTATATTTATTTAGATTTTGCTCACAACTTTTTTCAGTCTCGGTATCATGTCATGTGATGCACTTATGCGATGCCTATTCTATAAAGAAAAGTAGGCACCAGCTTTCTCTTTAAATAATACCAGAATAACAGGTAAAATATGTGCCTATGATTTAGATCAAAACTCCCTTAAGGCTCTTAAATAGCACAAGACGTGATGACATGATACCGAGACGGGGAGATATCCTTGAAACAGCCAGAATGGCGAAACACAAAGTCGGACAGCAGATCCCTCAAACAGACTTATTGAAGTTAAGTGCTTGCATAGCATAAAACTCTAAGTAGTAATTTAAGAGCATTAACAAAATTTATGGAGAATACCTCTAGTTAAAACAAAAACAACTAAAACTAAAAACAAACAAAATATTATATTAAATAACACATATCACAGAGACCAATGAGGATTGGAGGAGTGGCGGCTAAAACTATATAGTGCCCCATGACTCTGATGACTGAGGTCTTCTAAGATTATCCTGAAATAGAGTATCACAAGGCTATATACTGTGAACGTTAGTATGATTTAGATCAAACAGTGAAGAAGCAAAGTAAACAAACAAACAAACAAAAAAACCCAGAAAAACCACACAGTGGTGTGCAAAACACATAAAAGTCCTTTATTCAGTTATTCCAGGATCCGACACAGATTATGTTTTGGCCAAAAGGCCTGCATCAGGGGTCCAAGAGTCTAGAAAAAAACTAACAAATATACATCGTTATAAAACTATTCAATTACCTAAAAAATAGACAGACCGTATATTAGACACAAAGAAGTGAACACATAAATATGAATTTAAATAGCCTTAATAAGTGCTAAATTATTCTTATTAGCAAGTTTGGTTTGGGGTATAGGACACCATATCCAGAGGTAGACTCTGTTTGTTTTTTTAAAACTTTTTTCATATTATTTGGTTTTTATGATTTTCTATATGAAATCTCTTGGTTTATACAAACGTATATGTATTCTTTTATGTAACCATTTCATGTGTATATATTTATATAGGTATTTTATGATTGTTTTTAGCTTTTTGTGTCAGACCTATTCGGTTCATCTTTTGCCTTTTTGGTCTGATGTATTTGTCATTAAGTTGCTCTTAACTATATGTATATTTGTTAGTTTTTTCTAGACTGTTGGATCCCTGATGCAGGCCTTTTGGCCAGAACACAACCCATGACGGATCCTGGAATAACTAAATAAAGGACTTTTATGCATTTGCACACCACCTTGTGTGTGTGTTTTTTGCTTTGTTTCTCTACTGTTTGACCTTTGTTTGGACTTTAATGTAATTATAGACTGGTTCTTATTGTATATTTGATACATTCTATATTTTCTATTTTGTTGTTTTATGTTGTGTGTCTCGTATGTGTTGTGGAGGGGCATAATCGAACGGGGGCGCCCATCTCCGGGGACGGCCCCAGGAAGGGGCGGAGCCAACCGTATTATCGAACAAGATGGGCATCCATCTTTCATTTCAATAATACGGTCGGGGCCGGCCAAATCTCAACATTTAGGTCAACCTTAGAGATGGTCGACCTAAATGTTGAGATCGCCAGACTTAGAGATGGCCGACCTCGGTTTTCGCCGATAATGGAAACCGAGGCCGCCCATCTCAAAAACGACCAAATGCAAGTCATTTGGTCGTGGGAGGAGCCAGCATTCCTAGTGCACTGATCCCCCCTCACATGCCAGGACACCAACCGGGCACCCTAGGGGGCACTGCAGTGGACTTCAGAAATTGCTCCCAGGTGCATAGCTCCCTTACCTTGGGTGCTGAGCCCCCCAACCCCCACTACCCACAAATGTACAACAGTACCATAGCCCTTAAAGGGTAAAGGGGGGCACCTACATTTATTTATTTATTACATTTGTACCCCACGCTTTCCCACACACGGTAGGCTCAATGCGGCTTACATAGTAAAAAAAAAACCCCATTACAAAGGACATGTAAGAAGAATATTATAAACTGTGATAATGTGGGTACAGTGGGTTTGTGGTGGGTTTTGAAGGGCTCCCATTTAGTAACAGGTAGGGGGGATGGGCCTGGGTCCGCCTGCCTGAAGTGCACTGTAGTACCCACTAAAAACTGCTACAGGGACCTGCATAGTGCTGTCATGGAGCTGGGTATGACAATTGAGGCTGGCATAGAGGATGGCAAAAAATGTTTTTAATTTTTTTTTTTTTGGGTGGGAGGGGGTTGGTGACCACTGGGAGAGTAAGGGGAGGTGATCCCCGATTCCCTCCAGTGGTCATCTGGTCAGTTCAGGCACCTTTTCAAGGCTTGGTCGTGAACAAAAAGGGACCAAGTAAAGTCGGCCAAATGCTCGTCAGGGCCACCCTTCTTTTTTCCATTATCAGACGAGGACAGCCATCTCTTAACCACGCCCCCGTCCCGCCGTCGGTACACTGCCAACATGCCCCCTTGAACTTTGGCCGTCCCTGCGATGGAAAGCAGTTGAGGCTGGCCAAAATCGGCTTTCGATTATACCGATTTGGCCGCCCTTAGGAGAAGGGCGCCCATCTCCCGATTTGTGTTGGAAGATGGGCGCGCTTCTCCTTCGAAAATAAGCTGGATAGTATTCTATGTTACTTATGTGTGAGTCCTGCCCATGCTCTGCCTATATATAAACTCACCTGTCAAATACATGCAATGTAAGATATATGCATATTTACAGAATAGTATCTAAATGGATTTTTAGGCATTTACATGTGTATATGCACAGATATGCACATATTAGGATGGATTCAGTACATGGTGCTCAAAACTCATCACTGTCAAAAATCAATGTTGAACAGTATTCTTGAACAGGCGTTCCAGGACTGGTGCTCTGTCTACAGAAGTGCATAGTGCTTGGATCCATGCTCAATTTTGGGCATGAGGAATTACGGCAACTGAAACCAGGTGTAAATCCCTGCGTGCAACTTGGGCACTGATCTGTACTACTCTAAAACACTGCACGCATTCTAAGGGAATGCCCCTGACCTGCCAATGCCCCTCCCATGGCCACGCCCCCTTTGCAAATCCACACGGAAACACTTAGAAGCTATTCTATAAATGGACGTGTTAGTGTGCTGTCATGCGGATCTGCCGTTTCTGTCCCACTTTGATGCCTTGCTTTTCTGTGCTAAGAATTTGGCACAGAAGTATCACCTAATGTTCAGCACCATATATAGAGTTTCCCTGATAATTCATTTATTTATTTTGATTTATTAACTGCCTGTATGAAGAGATTCACCTAAGGCAGTGTACAGCAGGTACAGTTTAACATAAAGCTTACATTTTATTCACAGCATAACAATAGTAAAAATGACCAAATATAAAAACAATAAGAATGGAACGAAGCCAGCGGGAGGGGGGAGAAAAGGAGGGACCTGGCGCCACCAGGTTTGCACTTGCTCAAGAAGAGCCCTCAACCCCAGGTACTCAACAAAACCTAAAAATTAGGCTTGGAGACCTAGCCAGAGCTGCTGCTGTGTGTGACCACCACCTGCTGAGATAGAGAACATACTGAGGAGTTTCCGGCAGCACATGACCACATATAGGGAGGCAAAAGGATTGCTCTCTATCTCCACCTGCTGGTAGATGGACACAACCCCACCAGTCTATGGATTGATCAGCTTGATATGGAAAGTAAAAATGACCAAATATAAAAACAATAAGAATGGAACTAGGAAAGGGGTGTGGGGAGGGTTACAGGCAGTAGGTGAACAGATCTCTCTAGTAATCATACCTACAACAGAATCTAATGGTATCTGAGGTCAGAAAATGGCCACAGGTAAAGTAATTAATCAGTGAAAAAGAAATTATCCTTGATGCTCTGCTCCCTGATGTGGGGAGCTTCTATCTGTTCGGCCCTGTGCACCCTCCACTGGGAGCAGGAGGAACAAGTCTGTCAGATAAACCCTAGGGAGGGTGTGATGAGGGGGGAGAGGGATAACTCAGCCTCAATAAACATCAAATTACATAGTGAAACATAAAAAAAAATCCCTCATGCTGCCAGTCACAACCCCCACTCTCACAATACCTGAATTCTAATCATTTACCTGTGTATTTGGTGCAGAAATGATAGTAATATATCCAAATAGGGAATGTACTGCGAATCCCAGAGCCAAAACTCACAATTTATTTCAAAACGGCTCTAGTAATATTTCAAAAAACTTTTAATTGTTGTAATTATATTAAAAACATATTTCTCTACTCGTTGTCACTGACTTCTTGCCCTATGCTGTTCTAAACAATATTTACAACAGTATTGAAAACAGCATTGAAAGCAGCATTCATTTGGAGTTACGTATATTTTTTTCAATTATACAACCGTTTTAGTTAATATCAGATTACTTAATCTCTGTAAAATACTTGATGAGCGCCACGCCTTCCACGTGGCCAGTATGTGGTAATCAGTCAGTTGTATAAGTCCCAAATGTGCCGTTACTCCATTAACCATTCATGTTTATGCTTCTCATTATACAGCATTATGTAGGGCTTGAAGGAACCAGTGAGAAACTCCTTTTCAACTTCTAGTATTTGCCATATATGTCGGTTCCCCAATGCTGATCCGCATTTCATAACATCTTCCTCAGGAGGAACCACCGTCTCGTCTCAGTAACTCCTGATGCGGCGTCTAGCGGTCCACGCCTAAGGGAGTTCCTAACCGGCATGTAGCTGAATAAAAGACGAGACGGTGGTTCCTCCTGAGGAAGATGTTATGAAATGCGGATCAGCATTGGGGAACCGACATATATGGCAAATACTAGAAGTTGAAAAGGAGTTTCTCACTGGTTCCTTCAAGCCCTACATAATGCTGTATAATGAGAAGCATAAACATGAATGGTTAATGGAGTAACGGCACATTTGGGACTTATACAACTGACTGATTACCACATACTGGCCACGTGGAAGGCGTGGCGCTCATCAAGTATTTTACAGAGATTAAGTAATCTGATATTAACTAAAACGGTTGTATAATTGAAAAAAATATACATAACTCCAAATGAATGCTGCTTTCAATGCTGTTTTCAATACTGTTGTAAATATTGTTTAGAACAGTATAGGGCAAGAAGTCAGTGACAACGAGTAGAGAAATATGTTTTTAATATAATTACAACAATTAAAAGTTTTTTGAAATATTACTAGAGCCGTTTTGAAATAAAAAGCAGAAATGATAGTGCCATATTTATAGAATTACCCCTTTTGGGGGGGAATTCTATATATGGCAGTGAACGTTAGGTGGCACTTTGACGCCAAACATTTGGTGCAGAAAAGCATTCTAACAGATGCAAGGTTCTGAAACAGGGTAGAAATGGCAATCTGCATGAAAAAACTCTTACATGCCCATTTATAGAATTATATTACATTACATTACTTTACATCTAGGCTTATCCAAACATCAAGAAAACCAAAACATACTTCTGGGAAGCTAAAAAAAAACTCAGACAAAAAAAATTGATTAAATTACAAACTTTTTAAATAAGTAAGTTTTTATATTCTTCCTAAATGAGAGATATGACTGTGAGATAAAGAACATTCCAGCAAATTCTTTCCATAATCGTGCTCTTTGAACAGCCAGAGATTTATAAAAAAAAATGCTAATCTTTTCTTTCCCTTAACTGATGGAAATATAAGGAAGTTCTTAGCATCACATCTCCTAACTCTGCAGGAAAATGCAAAACAAAGCACCTGAGTGTTTCTGCATGGATCTGGAAAGGGTTGTGGCCATGGGAGGGACATCAGTGGGTCAGGGATGTTCCCTCAATATGTGAGCAGTCTTACAGAATAGTGCGGATCAACGCCCAACTTGCTCACCAGGATTGACACCTAGTTTCAGACTGTGTAACACCTCATGTGATCCTGGTGCTACACCCTATTCTATAAAGGGTGCCAATCCTGGAACGCCCATTACAGAGTACAGTTCAGCACCAATTTTTCTTGGCACAAATTTTGAGCGCCAATCCACTGCTTATTTCTGGGATAAGCAGCATAAAATGTATTGAACATTTTTTTTGGATCTTGCCAGGTATTTGTGACCTGGATTGGCCACTGTTGGAAACAGGATGCTGGGCTTGATGGAGCTTTGGTCTCTCCCAGTGTGGCAATACTTATGTACTTATGTACTGAGGCCCAGATGCATCAATCAAACGTTAAAAAAAACTAATACGTAAAAGTCCTAATGAATTTGAAAAAACATAGAATGCACCAAAAAAACAAGTCACACACGTTCGGTGCGGTATTGAATAGCACAATGTATTAAACATTCGTAATCCCTGTCGGTAATCGGCCCCTAAAGCATGCGCAGAGCAGCCAAGCGTTATGCTGGCTGCTCTGCGCATGCCACAAACGTCAAAACAAAAAAAAAACCCACAACACAAACATGTGGCTCCCCGCTTCCCCCTGCACTAGAAAAAAATAAAACAAAAATCAAAATAGATCGGGAGGGGGCAAGGGCACTTGTCAGGAGTGTCCTGCATGGACAGCCTTGCCCCCCCCCCCCCCGCTGCTCCCCGCTTCCCGACGCTTCCCCCTGCACAAAAAATCTTAATTTTAGCAGCCCCAAAATCTTAATTTTAGCAGCCCCGGTCCCCCTCCCTTCCTGTTCCTTTCTCTCTTCTCTGCCAAAGCTCCGCCTCCCGTCATCCTCCGCCCCCGTGCCCCGCCCCCCCCTGAGGTCGTCGCCACTGCTCCCCCCTCCACCGGGATCCCCCTCCACATTACCGGGCCTGTGCAGCGCCTCTCACCTCTGTCTGAAGGCGCTGCACGGGCAGGAAGAAGATCTGTTCGTCGCCGAGTCTTCATGACGTCTCTCATTCTGTGGCCTAGGCCCGCCCTCTTCTGACGTGGTCCCGGTGGAGGGGGGGAGCGGTGGCGATGACCTCAGTGGGGGTGGCGAGGGCGGGCACCGGGGCGGAGGATGATGGGAGGCGGAGCTTTGGCAGAGAAGAGAAAAAGGAACAGGAAGGGAGGGGGACCGGGGCTGCTAAAATTAAGATTTTTCGTGCAGGGGGAAGCTGCGGGAAGCGGGGAGCAGCGGGGGGGGGGCAAGGCCGTTCATACAGGACGCTCCTGACGAGCGCCCTTGCCCCCTTCCGATCTTATTTCGATTTTTGTTTTTAGTTTCCTATGGATGCAGGGGGAAGCCTAGGAAGTACTGCGGTAGCGTTTTTATTTATTCTCACTTTTAAACATGCCAGCTTGGATTTGCATGCTGCAAGGGGGAGCGGGGAGTAGCGGCGTGTCTGACAGCTCAGGCCTTAAGGACAGCTCTAACTACACGTAAAATATATCGCGGTAAATGATTCGGTGCAATCGTCGGTATGGTTAGTGCATCCCGAATCGTCCACATTACAATGGTAGTTACTCTTTTGTATTCCGTTTTCGTTAGCTGCTTGCTTCGTCGGAAAAAGGCCTTTAATGCATGCAACGGTTAGGAATTTCCTTTGTTAAAAGGTTGTTAGAGGGTCGTTAAGGTTTAGTGCATCTGGACCTGAATCCAGCCCTTTAAAGCAAGTTTCATGTTTGTTGCATCATTACTAGTATGATTTACCCTGCTTGTTAAATAATAGTAGCCTTTAGAAAACCAACTTTTTGTACACTAATAACTTCCTCTTAATGTAAGAAGGTCTCGGCATGCATCACTGAAGCAATAATTACTGTGAGCCCAGTGTTAAGAAGGAATACATGCCTGCATATTTTTGTTAGCTTTAGCCATTCCCCCAAAGGCCCATTATGGTTTTAACTCTTAAAAGCCAGCTGCGCTGTTTCATACAGGGATAACAGAATCCATTCAAGGAGGGTCAATCTCTCAGTCTTTTGCAATGCTAAAGCATTTTTAACAGTACTGTCCTTGAAAAACATCCAACATGCTGAAGGTCAGCACCTACTTGTCAATAGTTGCTTTGACACGTAACTGGTAATTCAGTTCTGGTAGTTTAACCAGCAGCCTGTGAAGCAAGAACAGTAAACCTGTGAAAACTCAGTTCTAGGAAAGTCTCATCAATGCAAAGAGTGTGAAGAAGGGTGCTATATTGGAGGAACAAGTCAGATGCTAAAGGCAAGAATCAATTTACATAGGCATAATATTAAACATCACAATGCTGACCAAGATGTCTTGTTTGTGGAACAGTACTTTATAAAACCAGAACACTGCATCAGTGATTTTATGGTGAGATTACTAAAAGGAAATTTTAAGACAATCCAGGAATGTATGACCTTTGAAGTCAAAATGATGAACTATTTTGACACCAATCTGGGTTTTCTATCCCAGTGGAGGAGTGGCCTAGTGGTTAGGGTGGTGGACTTTGGTCCTGAGAAACTGAGTTCAATTCCCACTTCAGGCACAGGTAGCTCCTTGTGACTCTGGGCAAGCCACTTAACCCTCCATTGCCCCAGGTACAAATAAGTACCTGTATACAATATGTAAGCCACATTGAGCCTGCCATGAGTGGGAAAGCGTGGGGTATAAAAATAACTGAACATTATAAATCATAAAACTATACTGCTTTGTCAACCTGTTACAGCCATCCATCTATCCCTGTCTTTCACCCACCCAGCTCTCCCTGTTTCTCACCTAACCCACCCCACCCTCTTCCTGTAAGACTGTCACTGGAATGCTTTTGTGTTTCACTTATATATTCTGATATTTGTCAACATTTGCACCTTTCTGATCTGAAGAAGGGTTATCTTCAAAAGCTAATCAAAAAATGTATTTAGACCAATAAAAAAGGTATCATCTTATTTTATTTTCTATGTTTTGTTTTATTTATTTTTATTTATTTATTGCCTTTAAAAGTGGACTAACAAGGCTACCACACCACGTTTCTCCCTGATAAATCAAGAACACGGTTGGGCTCATAAAAATGCACAGAATTGCTCAAATTCTCAGCTTGTCCCCTGGAAAGGCATTAAATCCCTCTAGGTTCTTATGTATTGCTGAGCTTTGGAAGCTCATTTGTAATCTGAAAACCCAGGTATAGGGAGAATATTACAACAAGCTACATTCTTCTAATTGTTAAAAATGTATCATTTACTTAAATGATACATTTAAGGATTAATGATCAGTATTCAAACCCAGAGATGAGTGTGTTTTTTTTAAAACCCCGGCTGTGGTGTTTAAAAGAATACATATATTTAGTGGGCCCAATATCCAAAGGATTTATGCTCCTAACTTTAAGAGTTATAGGCTAGATTCTACATATGGCACCTGAAAAATCTGTGTGGAAAAAAAATATGCCTAGGCCTATTCTCTAATGTACGCCTAAATTTTATACAGTTGGCTCAAATTTCTGCGTGGTATATAGAATATGCCAAGCGCCTCTCCACGCAACCAAATTTGGCTGTCTATTTAGGTCATGTTTTACTTGGCGTACATCCTGACAAGCAAATTAGGTGCAGAGCAGGTGTATTCTATAATAATGTGCATAGATTGTAGAAATGCCCACACCCCGCCCATGGCCATGTCCCCTTTTCAACTATGCGACTTAGAATTTAGGTGCACCACTTTACAGAATAACTTAGCAAGTTGTGCGTGTAAATCTCAATTGATGCCAATTAGTGCTGATAATTGTTTGTTAACATCCAATTAACAGCACTGATTATCTAGTTAATCAATGAAGTGACACACATTGTTATAGAATACGCTTTGATTTCTGGGGGTATGATTCTAAATTGGTCTCTGTTGAGATTGCCCTCAGATTACCCCCCTTTTTCTCTGTCTGTTCCCTCCCTCCCTTTACCCAGATCCATTTTCTTCCTTGTATGAATGGTTATGTTCTCTACTATCAAAATTGGTGATCTTTTCCTAAAATTTTATGGTTTTAGACTGTATTGTTTGGCGCTTTGACCTTTTTATTTCGTAAAGGCAGTATATCAAGTTGGAAAATAAACATAAACTAGGGATGAGTACCTAAAACGTTGCTCAAAATTTCACTGAACTCCTAAATTTAGGTGGTTTAAAAAGTGGGTGATCACAGGGGTGGATTTATGGTGGGGAAAAAAGTTAGGAGCTTAGCACTGATTAGGCTCATAATTTAGGCAAACAAATGGTAGGCCTGAATTTATCAGCATAACTTTTAAGTTCCTAAGACTAAGGAGGCTAGGGCTAGGGCTTTTCAGCTTGGAGGAGAGACGGCTGAGGGGAGACATGATAGAGGTATATAAAATGATGAGTGGAGTGGAACAGGTGGATGTGAAGCGTCTGTTCACGCTTTCCAAAAATACTAGGACTAGGGGGCATGCGATGAAACTACAGTGTAGTAAATTTAAAACAAATCGGAGAAAACATTTCTTCAACGCGTAATTAAACTCTGGAATTTGTTGCCGGAGAACGTGGTAAAGGCGTTAGCTTGGCAGAGTTTAAAAAGGGGTTAGACGGTTTCCTAAAGGACAAGTCCATAAACCGCTACTAAATGGACTTGGGAAAAATCCACAATTCCAGAAATAACATGTATAGAATGTTTGTACGTTTGGGAAGCTTGCCAGGTGCCCTTGGCCTGGATTGGCCGCTGTTGTAGATAGGATGCTGGGCTCGATGGACCCTTGGTCTTTTCCCAGTGTGGCATTACTTATGTACTTAAATTTTTTTTTTAAAGATGCATTTTCAACTGAAAATATATGCTTAGTTTATATCCTAGCGCCTAAAACTACACCAAAGAAAATGTGGCGTAAATGCTGACTCACGTATTTAGGCACAGAAGGCCATATTCTATAACAGTGTGCATAAATTTTGGAACGCCCATGAAACACCCATTTCCCCACCTATAACCATGCCCCTTTTTGCCTGCACGCATTAAAATTTAGGCGCAGTGTGTAACAGAATACACTTAGCGATTTGTGTGCATAAATTCTAATTATTGCCAATTATTGCTCATTATTGCTTGTTAAGCGCCATTAACAATGCTGATTGGCTTGTTAAGTCAATTAAGTTATGTGCATTGTTATAGAATATGCCTGGATTTTGGCATGGAACGCTAGGCACGTTAAATAGAATCCAGTGGCTAGTGTGTGTTCTGGGACCCAATTTTCTATGTGAGGACTTAAACCAACTGAAACTTGGTGTAAATCCTGGCACACAACTTGGGTGCGCAGCCCCCAAATTCTGTGACACTTTTGCATAATTCTTTGGAACATCCCTGACTTGCCCATGCTCCTCCCATAGCCACGCCCATTTTGGGTTGCACATAAATGGATTACATTATATAAAAGTCAGAAATTTTGAAATAAAAAAGATTTGTATTTGGGCATGGATCTGTATAGAATCATGTGCTGCCAAATCCATGCGCAAATCCAAATTAGAGCCTATTAAAATCAATAACTGATCGTTAAGAGCCAATTATTGATCATCAATGGCTTATTAACTAATTTATTTGCATGCAGAGCTCAGGATCATGCACAATTTTAGGTACTATTTATAGAATTCGAGGGCTGGTCTTTTGGGCTTCCAGCTCAAGGCAAGCTAGGGCTGGGATCCTGCCATTACACTGATGCACCTTGACAAGAATGAGGTACCAAGTCTCCTTCCAGAACCCTGCCATCATGGGTCTTCAATCTAGCCACTAGGAGGCCAGTTCTATAACAGTGCATTTATAATTAGGTGCCTAGTAGGAGTCTATTCTATAAAGGAAGGTAGGTGACTATTTTCCTTTATAGAATACTAGTGTAATCTGGTATATATACACATATGCGCACACCAGAACTTACACCAGTCATAGAACTGATGTAAATGCTCATGTTTAAATCTTGGAGATATGCACATAACTTACATTATTTATAAGTTATGCACATAAATGTGTGCTCCACCCATGTGTATGCGCACCTACAAATTACATGCTGTCACAGGCATACATGTGGTTTCTTAATAGCACTTAGAATATTGACATTCACCTGTGTATTTGGAATGTAAATATTAATGTCTACCCATGAACAGTGGCGCAGCCATGGGGGGGGGGCCTTCGGAGTCTTGGCCCCCCCAATTTGAGTTTGGGCCCCCCAAAGTCTGCTGGTTTGGCTGGCGGTAGTCTCCAAGTCCCTCCAGCAGAAGCTTTCCTGCGGCAATATTCGCTGTCGCGCTGACTGCTCTGCTTCCCTCTTCCTGGCGCACCTGCTCAGTTTTAACTAAATTGAGCATGTGCAGGCTTCTTGCATACTCAATTTCACTAAAACCAAGCATGCGTGCCACGGCGGGAAAGCAGGGCAGGCAGCGCGGTGCCGAGTATTGCTACAGGAAGACTTCTGCTGATGGGGCTAGGGACCCCCACCAGCCCAGGTATGTGGGGTTGCAGCAGGGGTGGAGAGCGGCAGAGTGGTGGGGCAAAATGTGTCCCTCCACTTTGGACTCAGCCTCCCCCCCCAAAATCAAGGTCTGGCTATGCCTCTGCCCATGAGTGATGGCTACAACTCTCCCACATACCTCAAAAGCAGTGAATGCTTCTTCAACAATATGCCCAGACGATATGGGGAATGGAAGACACAACTCTGGTACTAAGTGATAGACCTACCCCATGGCAGTACACAGTGCTTATCACTTGAGCCAGCAGGCCAACCCTTGAAATTTATTCTTACCATTGTTTTTAGAAAATGAGCCCTTAAGAAAACAACCATTTTCAAAGAAATGGACTTGGGCATTCACAAGTAGTGATTATGGAATGTGTTGATCCCTGTGCAGCACACTCCATAGCAATGGCCTATCATAGGACGCTTTTCAAACATGTATAGAAATTCTGGGGCCCTTTTACTAAGCCGTGTAGGTGCATATGCGTGTCCTAGGCATATACGCAAGTCCTATGCGCATCAATTTTGAAATATCACCAGGCTACCACGTGGCCTGGGAGGTAATTTCATTTTTAACGTGCATCTGCTTTGCATGCCGGCAGCACTAACCGGGTGGTAATCGTCATTGTACGTGCGCTGACGATTACCACCTGGTTAACGTTTGAGAGCTTACCATTAAGTCAGTGGGTGGCAGTAAGGTCTTAGGCCCAAAATGGATGTGTACCGATTTTAATTTTGCTGAACGTCCATTTTCGGCCCCCCAAAATAAAAGGCCTTTTTTTGTTGGTATACTGAAAAATGGATCTGCACATGTCCAATACAAGCGTATACACCAGCACAGGCCATTTTTTGGCACACTTTAGTAAAAGGACCCCTCTGCCTGGACTGGGAGAAAAAGATCCAAACAGCAGTCACTGCAATCTTATTCAGCCAATTGGAATGAATTGCTAACTGCAATTTGCCAGATCTCTCTGATGCGTTTTGCTTACCGAAGTTTCACAGTGAACTGTATTCCAGTTTTCAGCACCAGTGGTCTCTGAGGGTGAGTTGGCATGCAAGGCTGCTTCTCTACTATAAAGGAGCTAATTGTACAGAAAGGAGAAATTTGATTAACAATGACATGCTTTACGGACCAATTATACCAAAAAGAAATGGACTGAGAACAGCTGGATGATTTTCCAGGCGTGTACCATGCTGGCTACGGAAGAATATGGGCGCCGTGGTGTGGTAATGCAAAATTCTAAGTAATGTGCAAACCAGCAAGCTAGCAATAGTCATTGACAATGGAGAAAAAGCAGCAGCCGATGTTTTATTCAATGAAAGCTGCATTCCCTCTCCTGCAGTTTCTTGAGACATCAATTCTTGTATGTTTAACATGCCTGCTTAAAACTATATTTGGAATCATTCAAAATGTGTTAATTTCCTA
Organism: Microcaecilia unicolor; assembly: GCF_901765095.1. Classification (NCBI taxonomy): domain Eukaryota; kingdom Metazoa; phylum Chordata; class Amphibia; order Gymnophiona; family Siphonopidae; genus Microcaecilia; species Microcaecilia unicolor. Next base: position 205,753,541 of record NC_044037.1, on the reverse strand, counting down.
AGTAATAGACTGAAAAGTGAGTTTTCTCACACTAAGGAGCATATATACATGTCATGGGAAATTGTCATTCAGTTTTAATTCAATAAAAACTGATTTACAAACATAGAAACATGACAGCAGATAAGAGCCAAATGGCCCATCCACAGCAATCACTATCCCCTCCTTTCCCCAAGAGATCCCTTTGTATCTCCTGATTCCATTTTAAGAGCACCAATTACTATTCTTATTATAATTTTTATATAGCACCCTATTTCCAGGCAGACCACACCTGTCGCCAAGGGTGGTAGCCTCTTTTTAAGGGGGGGAGGGGAAATCAGCTGCAATCAAAGAAAAACAATAGACCCTCACAGCCAGGCACTTGGGTACGTTGCCTATTCATATTTCAGGAGTGGAGAAGTAGCCTAATGGTTAGTGCAGTGGGCTGAGAACCTGGGGGCCTTTTTACAGAGCAGCGGTAGGGCTACCCCGCTTGTAGAGCGTGCCAAATCGACACTATCACCCAGTCAGCGCACCCTCCTGGTGGTAATTTCAAAGTTGGCGTTTTCTATTTTGTACTGCGGGGGGGGCATTCCCAGCAGTAATCAGCAATGTGGCTACATTGCTGCATGCTGCATGAGTACCACACGTGTAGCACATGAGCCCTTACTGCTAGGTCAATGGGTGGCGGTAAGAGATCAGCTGTGTGCTACTGTTAATTCTAGTGCATGGCCATGTACTGCCCCCATTAAAAAAAGCCACCAAAAGCACACGCCCACACTACCACAGGCCACTTTTTACCACAGCTTAGTAAAAGGACTCAGATTGTGAGTCCATTAGGGACAGAGAAAGTAACTACATATAATAAATGTACCACAGAAAGGTGGTATATCAAATTCATGACCCTTTAACCCCAGAAGAAAGCTCTCTAGCAACACTTAGCAGTAAATTTGAGAGACTGAGATTTTACTTCTCATACCCTTGGCTTAGGAGTGAGGTTCATTACTATCATGGTATGTGCAGAACTAACCCAAAGAACCTCAGACAACCCAAAGAACCCTTAAAGCGCACTTTTACCCATAAGGAGGGTGAATAACTTTAAATAGCCCATTTACCCGGGATAAACAGCCATTTATCAGAGTAAAGAACTACTGTAAATTTCCATTACAAATATACATACAAAACAAAGTTTAATATTTAAAAGTGTGTGGTTCATCTATGCATTCTTACAGGCTTCTGGGATGGGCGATGTTGGGCTAATCGTGATGGATACATTTTTATTTCTGTTCTTGCTTAACCTTCCTCCACCAGTCTGCCATACTTCGCTCATAAGAACATAAGAACAGCCATAGTGGGTCAGACCAATGGTCCATCTAGCTCAGTATCCTGTTTCCAACAGTGGCCAATCCAGGTCACAAGTACCTGGCAGAAAACCAAATAGTAGCAACATTTCATGCTACCAATTCCAGGGCAAGCAGTGATTTCCCCATGTCTCTCAATAGCAGACTATAGACTTTTCCTCCAGGAATTTGTCCAAACCTTTTTTACACCCAGATATGCTAACCGCTGTTACCACATCCTCTGGCAATGAGTTCCAGAGCTTATCTATTTATTGAGTGAGAAAGCATTTCCTCCAATTTGTTTTAAAAGCATTTCTATGTAACTTTGTTGAGTGTCCCCCTAGTCTTTGTACTTTTTGAAAATGTAAAAAATCAATTCACTTCCACTCGTTCTATACCACCCAGGATTTTGTAAACCTCAATCATATTTCCCCTCAACTGTCTCTTTTCCAAGCTGAAGACCTCCACTTTAACATTTCCTCATATGAAAGGAGTTCCATCCCCTTTACCTTTAGCCTTTATCATTTTGGTCTCTTCTTAGAATCTTTTCTAATTCTGCTATATGTCTTTTGAGATATGGCAACCAGAACTGAATGCAATACTCAAGGTGAGGTTGCACCATGGCGCGATACAGAGACATTATAGTATTCTTGGTCTTATTTACCATCCCTTTCCTAATAATTCCTAGCATCCTGTTTGCTTTTTTGGCTGCCACCGCATACTGGACAGAATATTTCAGCGTATTGTCTAAAATGACACCTAGATTTTTTTTTGAGTGCTAACCCCAAAGGTGGACCTAGCATCTCAGGACAGCACCGATATCGAAAACTTCCTCAACGAGCTGGACCCAATCTTGGGAGAATACCCGGCTGATCGAACCTGGTTAGACTTCGCTCCCCTCACTGTCGAAACAGTTACCCAGGCGATCAGAAGGTTCTCCAACATACACTGTATACTGGACACTTGTCCCAGCTACCTAATAAAATCCACCCCTACCACTTCATTGCAGATCTTACTTCCCACCTAAATTACATGTTACAGCAAGGCCTCTTCCCAAAGGAAAATGGCAATATCCTGCTCACCCCAATACCAAAATATACTAAGAAAAAAACAAATGAAATAACCAACTACTGTCCAGTAGCATCTATCCCGCTGGTAATCAAATTGATGGAAAGCATGGTAACCAAACAACTTAATGATTACATAAGCAAATTCTCAATTTTACACGAATCACAATCAGGATTCCAAGCCCTCCACAGAACTGAAACAGTACTAATTACCCTCATTGCCAAATTCAAGCAAGAAATGGCATCAGGCAAAAGTATCCGCCTCCTCCAATTCGACATGTCTAGTGCATTCGACATGGTAAACCACAATATACTACTAAGACTACTTGATTACTTCGGGATTGGTGGAAACATCCTTAGCTAGATTAAGGGTTTCCTAACCACAAGAACATATCAAGTGAAATCAAACTTGAACATATCATCACCATGGAAAACAGACTGTGGAGTACCTCAAGGATCACCGCTATCACCGATCCTCTTCAACTTAATGATGACCACCCCCCTAGCCAAGTCACTATCCAACCAAGGCCTCAACCCTTTCATCTATGCAGACAACGTAACAATATACATTCCTTATAAACACGACCTAACAGAAATCAACAATGAAATCAAGCTCAACCTGAACATCATGGACTCATGGGCAAATGCATTTCAACTCAAACTCAATAAAGAAAAAACACACTGACTCATCCTCTCATCCCAATATAACACGGACAACCCCACAAGCATCAGCACCCCAGACTACACCCTCCCTATCTCAGACAGCCTGAAAATCCTCGGCGTTATAATTGACCGTAACTTAACACTAGAGAGCCAAGTAAAATCCACAACAAAGAAAATGTTCTACTCAATGCGGAAACTCAAACGCGTGAACCCATTCTTCCCGAGGGAAACATTTCACAACCTGATACAATCAATGGTACTAAGCTACATAGACTATTGCAATGGAATCTATGCAGGCTGCAAAGAACAAATCCCAAAGAAACTCCAGACTGCCCAAAACACGGCAGCCAGGCTTATATTTGGAAAAACGCGATTTGAAAGCGCAAAATCCCTTTGTGAAAAACTACACTGGCTCCCAATCAAAGAACGCATTGCCTTCAAAATCTGTACCTTGGTTCACAAAATCATTTACGGTGAAGCCCCAGGATACATGACAGACTTTATCAACATACCAACCAGAAACATATGCAAATCAACACGCACATATCTAAACCTGCACTACCCAAGCTGTAAAGGACTCAAATACAAATCAACTTACGCATCCAGTTTTTCATACATAAGCACACAACTGTGGAATGCATTACCAACAGCGTTAAAAACAACATACGACCACCTAAACTTCCGGAAATCACTAAAGACCAACCTGTTTAAAAACGCATACCCTGCAGACCCAACTTAAATGCCTGACCTCTGCTACACAAAATAGTAAAGTACGTAATGGACATAACACAACTCTTCCACTGACTGTTCCACATGAACTTTATCTTACCACACCATCACTCTGTATTTGTTCACACCGGAATCTGCAAACGCCTCTCCGGTAATATGTAAGCCACATTGAGCCTGCAAATAGGTGGGAAAATGTGGGATACAAATGTAACAAATAAATAAATAAAAATGTGCATCACTTTGCATTTGCCTACTTTAAGGACTATGTAATGCTTTGTCTCCCTATCTGATAGATCCTTTATTCCTGCTGTTACTAGGTGACTTTGACATCCATATATTACATGGTAATTCTACTTTCTGATTCTAATCTGTCTCACCAAATTCACTTCCCTAGTCATTCAGCAGGCCAGGTTCTAGGACCTGCACTTCTTACTACCCTGGTAGCTCATTCCCTTCCAGTTCCCTGGGCTGATCACTTTTTCATAACATTCCCTTACTCTTCATGTTCTGCTACAGCAAAATCTTTGTAACAAAAAAAGCACAAAAGGGCCTCAAGAACTGGAACAATGGTACAATCTTTAATGAAATTGACCCAACCCGTGTTTCGGCGCTCAACAATGCCTACCTCAGGGGTCGAGATAAATATTTCTTAAAAGTCTTACAGTTTCAGTCTGATTGTACCAAACGCTTCCAAAATCTGAGATGAGGTTCCGATGACCCATTTCGGAATCTTCGGTAAATTGTGCTGGACACTCCTTCGGCTTCTTAGAAGTGTCCGGCACAATTTACCGAAGATTCCGAAACGGTTCATTAGAACCTCATCTCGGACCTTGGAAGAGTTTGGTACAATCAGACTGATACTGTAAGACTTTTAAGAAATATTTATCTCGACCCCTGAGGCAGGCGCTATTGAGCGCCGAAACACAGCCCGCGTTGGGTTTATTTCATTAAAGATTATACCATTGTTCCAGTTCTTGGGGCCCTTTTGAGCTTTTTTTGTTACTGTGTTTTGTGTACTATTGGACCCTCTCTTCTTTGCTGTACAGCAAAATCTTCATCATCTAAGTTGAAATGTTCTCAAAACCTATTGAATCTCACTCCCTTGTTATGACCCCTTTCCCAATGACTGTTTATCACCCCTCTAGACACTCAAATTTCTACCTAGAATTCCCTTATGACCTCTGCCCTTGATAAAACTGCTCCCAAGAAAATAATTAATGTTTGTTCCCATCACTCCCACCCGTGGTTTCATCACAGACTTAAGTTACTCAAACAACAACTTTGCCAACTGGAGCATCGCTGGTGAAAACTTCACCTTCAATATCATCTGGAATCTTTAAACTTGCAGCACCTCACTACAGACAAACAATTACAGCAGCAAAACAAATCTACTTCTCAACTTTACTTAAGAATCTGTCAAAATTCTGCATCAGGTCACAAACTCATCCCAGCCTTCTTCTACAAATAGCACACTCCTGGGTAATGACTTTGCATCAGCAATTGGAAAGAAAGTATGAGACACTCACGAAACCGTAAGTCTAAATGCTTGGAAAATACGCCTCTCTGTCTACTTTATCAATTCTAATACCTCATGGCTTTTTTTGATGGGGTACTTGGGGGTACTGAGTACCGGCACCTTTTCCACTGTCTACTAAAATGGACCCCAAGTTTTAATGAAAGAGCTCAGGCTCTACACACCAATTCTGCCTTGTCACAGATTCTGTGACTGGTTGTAGGGGGTATGGCTATTGTGGGGTGGGTCCCTCAGTGATCACCCCACCCCTGAAGGGTGGCCTGGCATTTGAGTACCGGCACCTTTTTCACTAGAAAAAACACTGAATAACCTCCAGTTCTCCACATTTCTCTACAATTATGGCATGCAGAAACATGTTCTCTAATTTTAAGAATTCCACCTTCTTGGAGCTTACCAAAGCAATCCCATCATCCACCTCCTCCACTGTGCCAACTGATCTCCTTCCAACTTTTATTAAAGACCATCAGTCAATCTTACCTTCCTTATGTACATTTCATGATATCCACCAGCATTTCCTCTAGAATCTTTCCTGCTTGTTTGAAGATTGCTACTATTGTGATCTGATCCCTTCCATCTCCTCAACTACCAGCCCATTTCCTAGCTTCCTTTTCTCTCTAAGTTTACTGAAAAAGTGGTAGCTACTCAATTAACCTTTTCTGAGTAAGATAAATGCTCTTAAGTCATGACAGGCAGGTTTTAGGGAGCATATCTCTACTGAACTCATCCTCCTAAGTCTGCATGTGTCACGATCCCAGGCTCTTAGCAAACTGTCATGGACTAAGGGACAACGTGAACTCTTGGGCTGCTGTCAACGAACGGCAGCAGCAGGCAAACCCTCCAACCAGGACTAGATCTTCCTGTTTCAGAGTTGCAGTCCCATCCTATGGAACTCCTTTCTACTTTGTCTATGTTTAGAACCTTCATTCAAGAAATTCACAGCAGAGCTTAAAGCTTATTTCTTTTATAGGGCTTTTTCTTCTTCTACCCTTGCATCCTGGTTGAATTTATATTACTATCAATAATTGTGTTGCCACAATCCAAATGCAACTCTGATAACATGTTGTGCCCTTTCCACTTCCTCCCTCCCACGTTGTATCTTAGCTATAATTACCTCCATATTTCCTTATTCTTCCTTATAAAAAGTGATTGTAGCCTAGGTCCCTTATGTGTCATTTCCTGTCTTATCCCTTATACTTGATTTTGTTTCATTGTAAATTGCTTGGCTACACGCCTCCTCGGGGTCGGGTCCAAAAGTGGTCGGTCCTGATGGGCCTTCCCAGCAGGAGCCTTTGAGACAGGTGGAGACCCACTCGACGGCTCACTGCTCCCAGCGTGCGGTACCGCTGTCGACGTTGAAGTGACGGGCAAGGCTCCAAACAGATGCTCCTGCTGAGCCTGTCTCGACACCTGTGTCCTCTTTTTAAGGCTAAGACACAACTTACACACGTCTGGGCGATGGTCGGGCCCAAGACACTGGATACACCACGAATGGGGATCGGTACCTGAGATTGCCCGGCTGCACCGACCGCACTTCTTGAAGCCGCTGGGAATCTTCAATGTCATGGATGGAAAAATAGCGGCGGCGAAGTCAAAATTCGCGATGGTGCCAAGAAAAAAGGGGCACAAAAAAGAGAAATGCGAATGCATAGTCCAAAAGGGGCCGCGACGGCAGCGAAAGAAAACTTAATAGGGCCCAACTCTAAAAAGTAAGGGAACTACCAGAAATGTTTTTTGTTTTTTTTTAACTTTTCCAACAGGAAACGAAGAGGAAAAAAGAAAAAAAAACGCGAAAATTCGCAACCAAAAACAACGGCTTTTTCTCAGGGCACAGAGAGAGATGGCTAACACAACCGCTCTCTACCGCAGAAAAAGAAAAAACTGACGGGACTCTCACGCGATGGGCGGGAAGCTGATGGCCGTACATGCACAGTGCATGCACCCGCGCGCGATCGGAGGCTCTAGCAAACTTTTGTTGCTAGGTAGATTTCCGATCTTGGGGGCTGCCGTGGACGTCACCCATTCGTGAGAACAAGCAGCCTGCTTGTCCTCGGAGAATTAGTAGTATATAAAATAAAAATGAAAAGTGAAATGAAAATCTCAGGGGCGCAAAGTTAAAAGTTCACCTAGGGCATCTAACACCCTTGCGCAGGCTGTTCTCAGGCATGTTACGATCCCTTCAAAGGCAGTTTACTCAGTGTGTACTGATGAGAGAAAATAGTTTATGAGATTCAATGGAAAAGTACCTCATGGCAGTAAGTAACAACATGATTGGGAACATCTGGAAATAATGGCTCCTTCAGATGAAATGAAGCATTGTTAAACTGCACTTCAACCACACTCACTGTCAACATCATTCAGTATAACAAGACTTTTGTTATGTTACTTCCAGCCACAGGACACCATTTTGAGTCAAAGGTCAATCTATCCCAGGATCCTGCCTCCAAATGGGATTTCAATTATGTGTAAGAATTCAAGAGTTTCTTAAGGTATCTAAACCTTGTACTGTATCTGCCTTGAATATAAATTCTGTGTATGCACATGATGGTTTTCGAACTATACCTTCGAAAAAGGTTGTAGATCAGGAAATCAACCCGTTCTTGCAAATGTGGCCTCTGTAATGGAATTGGATCTCCTTCATAAGTCACCTTGTTTGACAGTTCATCTAATTTGTCCAGCTGCCTTCTTTCTTGGAATAGACTCTCTGCCAGTAGTGTAAACCTATTACAAAATTTATGAAATATGTCTTAATTAATTTTCTTTAAAAGGCATCCAAAGATCATACATTAGAAAAGAAAAAACACAAAACAAAAATAATTTGTTTCTCAGTCTTTATTAGTCAATACTGGCCTGTAGGAATAAAAGAGAGAATTAATTTTTCATGGCCAGTCTCTGCTTGTCTTCTCTATTTAGACCAGCAGCCAGAGTTCTAACCATTGCTACAAGCAACTGCTCATTATAAGGAAACTCATACTGAAGCAGTGGCGTAGCCAGACCTGACATTTTGGGTGGGCCCAGAGCTAATATGGGTGGGCACTGTGCATATAGGTATGAATATTGTTTCTTGGGATACTACAAAATAATGCCTTAGAATGCACTTGATGATGAATTTCTAAGTAGTCTGCCCAACAGCTGCCCTGCATCGACATAAACCACAGACATACTTAAAGGAGAACCCGATATTTTTAAATATATTTACATTATGCCATATCAAATTTGACCAGACATAGATCTACTATAATGGCAAACATCTCAATGCACGTGACAGGATCCTGCAATATAATTACAGCAATGACGTACAGCAATGTATTCAAATTCTGATAGCACCTCAATAAGAGCAACAAAATCCCTTCACTGCCAGGTACTTTGTAAAGTAACACTAAATCCTGCAAAGAGGCTTCTCAGATCCTATGTTGCAAACCTTAACACCAGTTCCAATAACAGTACCTTTCAAAGGCAGCAGTGAATATACACAACAGCACTACACATCCCATTGGAAAAGCCAGACAAGTCATACTCATAGATCCCCACACAAACCACATGCCAGCAGAATCTCTCACCTACTCGGACACATGCAGGACATACACAGACCAACCCTAATCAATTACAGAATAATGGAATAAAAATTAGAAATTGTTTTTTAACCTGACATCAGCTTTTCCCGTCCCTGTCCCCCCTCCATCCATCTCCGTAACCCAGAATCTGCCCTTCTTTTCCTTCCCTACTCCCCCCATCTATCCCAGTAGCCCAGCATCCATCCCATAGCTAGGCATCAGCCCTACCCTGTCCCCCACCCCTCCCTGTAGCCTAGCATCAGCCCTGTCCTACCCCCATCCACCCCCCCCCCATGGTCTGGCATCTCCCCACCCCCACCCTAAAGGACACAAGCATTAAATATAAGACCTTTTTTATTTTAATGTCCTGGGCACTGCAGAGTTCACCTCCACCCAGAAACCCACCTACATTAAATGTAAAACTTTTTTTTTTTTTAATTTTAACCAAGGCACTGCACTGCACTGCACTGCAAAGACCAACCCCATCCAAAACCCCACAAAGGCACCAACCTATATCTTTTTTTGCCCTATGCAGTGAAGAGCCCACCCCCACCCAGAACCCCACCACCAGCCAGCATTAGGCTGTACACATTAAATTTTTAAAAATATATTTTACCTGGGCTGGGTAGCTGTGCTTCGGTGGTGGCAGGCACTGGTGCAGATTCAGAAAGCACTATGCTCCGCTCCGTGTGTGCTGTTGTGGGGCCGCAGGGGAGTGCTGAGGCTAAGGCCTTGGGGGGGGGGGGGGAGATCAACAAAAATGGCTGATTCATCCATCGAAGGGTCAGTGAGGAACCCGACACCGATGGTGATGAAAGCCAGCAGATTTTCCCATGCAGCACTGCGATGCCGTCATGCACACTGTAGTGTGGAGGAGGAGCGTAAAGCAGCAGATTCCAGAGTGAAACCGGACAGGGAGTGAGCGACAGAGTAGCGGTGCCTACGCCTACCCACAATGCCTACGCCTACCCACTTCCGGATCAGGACCTGGCCCGCACTTTTAAAAAATGTGGTAGGTAAGAGGAAGAGGACCGGAGAGTTGTCAGCTGCGTGGGTGGGCCTGGGCCCACCCAGGCCCACCCGTAGCTACGCCCCTGAAGTAAATTTTCAAAAGCTTAAATTACTCAACTTTGGAAGTTAACTGGTTAAATCATTTGAAAAGGTACCCCCCTTTGAAAAGTAAAACCAGTGCATACAAAATCACTGTTGCAGATTTAGCTGGTCAATGAGGGGAATGGATTGGGGGCATTTCAGAGACATGTATTCACTCATCTCCTGTGCCTTTATGTCACGTGGAGGGGCATAATCGAACAGCGCCGGCCATCTCTGTGGCTGGCTCCATAAATGGGCGGAGCCAACTGTATTTTCGAAAACGATGGCCAGCCATCTTTTCTTTCGATAATACGGTTGGGGCCGGCTAAATCTCAACATTTAGGCCAAATGTTGAGATCGCCGGGTTTAGAGATGGCCGGCTTCAGTTTTCGGCCATAATGGAAACCGGGCCCGGCCATCTCAAACCCGGCAAAATGCAAGGTATTTGGTCGTGGGAGGAGCCAGCATTTGTAGTGCACTGGTCCCCCTGACATGCCAGGACACCAACCGGGCACCCTAGGGGGCACTTCTAAAAATTAAAAAAATAAAAAAAAATTGGTCCCAGGTGCAAAGCTCCCTTCCCTTGGGTGCTGAGCCCCCCCAAATCCCCCCAAAACCCACTCCCCACAACTCTAGACCACTACCATAGCCCTAAGGGGTGAAGGGGGGCACCTACATGTGGGTACAGTGGGTTTTGGGGGGGGTTTGGAGGGCTCCCATTTACCACCACAAGTGTAACAGGTAGTGGGGGGATGGGCCTGGGTCCACCTGCCTGAAGTGCACTGCACTTACAAAACACTGCTCCAGGTACCTGCATACTGCTGTCAGGGAGTTGGGTATGACATTTGAGGCTGGAATAGAGGCTGGTAAAAAAATGTGTAAAAACCTTTTTTTTTTGGGGTGGGAAGGGGTTGGTGACCACTGGGGAAGTAAGGAGAGGTGATCCCCGATTCCCTCCGGTGGTCATCTGGTCAATTGGGGCATTTTTTTGAGGTTTGGTCATAAAAATAAATGGACCAAGTGAAGCCGGCGTCCTGCCTTCTGTACCCTGCCGAAATGCTCCCTTGAAGATTCGCCGGCTCCGCGACGGAAAGCAGTTGGCACCGGCCAAAATCGGCTTTTGATTATACAGATTTGGCCGGGTTCCGGAGATGGCCGACCATCTCCCGATTTGTGTCGGAAGATGGCCGGCGATCTCTTTCGAAAATAAGCTGGATAGGTATTTAAATGTCTATATCATATATTTAAATGTCTCTAACATATCTCCCCTCTCCTGCCTTTCTTCCAAAGTATACATACTGAGATCTTTAAGTCTGTCCTTATATGATTTATGACGAAGACCACTGACCATTTTAGTAGCTGCCCTTGGGCCAACTCTACCCTATTTATATCTTTTTGAAAGTACGGTCTCCAGAATTGTACACAATATTCTAAATGAGGTCTCACCAGAGTCTTATACAGGGGCATCATCACCTCCTTTTTCTTACTGGCCATTCTTCTCCCTATGCACCCAAGCATCCGTCTACCTTTCACTGTCACCTTTTCTACCTGTTTGGCCACCTTAAAATAATCACATATGATCGCACCCAAGTCCCGCTCCTCTTTCATGCACAAACGTTTTTCACCCCCTAAACTATACCGTTCCCAATAGTTTTTGCAGCCAAATGCATGACCCTGCATTTTTTAACATTAAATTTTACCTGCCAAATTCCAGATCATTCCTCTAGTTTCACTAAGTCCTTCCTCATGTTATCTACACCATCAGGGGTGTCTACCCTATTGCAGATTTTGGTATCATCCACAAAGAGGTAAACCTTACCAGACAGCCCTTCAGCAATATCACTTACAAAAATGTTAAAAATAACCGGCCCAAAAACTGAACTTTGAGGTACACCACTGGTAGCATCCTTTTCCTCAGAATTAGCTCCATTTACCACTGCCCTTTGTCACTTTTCACTCAACCAGCTCCTAACCCAGTCAGTCACTATAGAGTCCATACTGAGGGCACTCAGTTTATTTATTAGCCGTCAATGTGGGACCATGTCAAAGGCTTTGCTAAATTCTAAATACACCACATCTAGCACTCTCTCTCTCTCTCTCTGGTCACCCAGTCAAAGAAATTAATCAGATTTGTCTGACAAGACCTTCCTCTAGTGAAACCATGATGCCTCAGGTCCTGTAATCCACTGGATTCCATAAACTTTACTATTCTCTGTTTAAAAGCATTTCCATTAATTTACTTATCACAGAAGTCAGACTTAGTTGCTTGTAGTTTCCAACTTCTTCCTTACTTCCACTTTTGTGGAGAGGGATCACATCTGCTCTTCACTGGTCCTCCGGGACCACTCTCAACTCTAGAGAAGCATTGAATAGGTCAGCCAGTGGAGCTGCTAGAACTTCCCTAAGTTCCTTCAGTACCCTTGGATGTATGCCATCCAGCCCCATTACTTTGTCCACCTTTAGTTTAGCCAGCTCCTCACGAACACAGTCCTCTGAAAATCAGTCAGGGACTACCATCCCTCCATTCCTATTTATGTTTGTCTTCTGCAGTCCTGCTCCCGGCCCTTCAGCTGTGAACACAGAACAGAAATATTTGTTAAACAATTCCACCTTATCTTTATCAGCTTCTATATATTCCTCCCCTTCATCTTTGAGTCTCAGAAAACCACTTTTGTACTTCCTCCTATCACTAACATATCTAAAAAATGTCTTGCCCCCCACCCCCATTTTTCCATATTGACTACGTTTTCCTTCCATTTGCATCTTTGCTTTCCTGACTACTGTACCAGCTTCTCTTAGCTTTTCCAGGCATTGTCGCCTGCCTTCCTCTGCGATCTCTTGCAGTTTATAAAGGCTAATCTCTTTTTCCTTATCTTTTCAGCTATTACTTTTGAAAACCAAAGCGGCCTCCTTTTCCTCTTACTTTTATTTATTTCCTTGCAAAAATGTTTGTTGCCCTTATAATAGTTCCTTTCAGTTTTGCCCTCTGCTTTCTAACTTCTTCCAGATGTTCCCATCCAGACAAAAATTCCTTGAGGTAATCCCCCACCTGAACAAAGTTAGTATTTTTGAAGTCTAGAACTTTCACTTTTGAATGAACCCTCTTCACAACTATCTTAATATTAAACCACACCATCTAGTATGAGATATATCATCTTACCATCATAACGCTTTTAAATCTTCACTGGGAACAGCAGGGCAAATTGCAGTCCTCTCTGGTGCAGTTGACTACAAACCTGTGGCATCACCCTTTTCTGTATGCCCACATGTACTGAGTAAACTTGAAACATCAAAATCCTCCAAATTCCGTTCTTTCCAGTAGGATCTTAATAAGCACTTCTTGACTGTCCAGTTCAGTATACAGATGATCACCAGTTTCAGTCAGTTCTCTCTCTCATGAACTGGGTCAGTGTGGTAGGCTCATTCATAACTAAGCAGATCTCTCATGGAGTCAGTGTTCAAAAACCATACCCAACTCAGAGTCTTCATAATCTCTGGCAATACTATGAGGCATGCATTATTGCACCAGCTTCTGTTTTCCTGGTCCTACTTTCTCTATCAATTTTGCAGTCTTTTGCTGAAGTGCTTGCAGTTGCTGGGACAATTAGCCCATCTCATCTTCATGGGCTGATATACGCTGTTCCAGTTTCTCAACCCTTCGAGCATATGCATCAAATTTTCTCCAATTTATTCACGGGCCGAGTGCATCTTATTGAGCTTGCTTTCCATAGCCGCTGACACACTTTATGCATGAGTCTCTCGCCCTCTGCCACCATCTTGCTCTATTGCTCTTGCACCTTCTTTCTGCCTGACATAGCTATACTTTCTACACTGTTATAACACAACTTGTCTTATTGGTGGCAATTTCTTCAAATGGGCTAGTTTTGCACATACTATGACAGGAATGAACCTCACTCCTAAGCCAGGGAATGTGAAGTATAATTTCAGTCTCTCAAATTTACTGCTAACAGTTGTCGTAGTACTTCCATTGTGCCAAAGAGAGCTTCTTTCTGGAGTTCATAAGATGTAACAAGTACAGGCCACTTATCCAGATGCGCTCGGAAGTTCTATTTAATCAAGCCTGTGGCACCCAAAATGATAGGAAATATTTCTGTATCTCTCTGCCACATTTTCATAGCTTCAGACTGCATTTCTTGGTACTTGATCTTTCCTATCTCCGCACAATTCACCAAATAATCATTTGGAACCAATACCAATGTGGTTAACTATCTCTGGGTGCTACAGTAGAGCGGAGTCACCTAGAAGCTCCAAAACCTGCATTGGCTAAGCAGCCCAGCATCACCTCAAGTCCAGTCAATTAGTAATCAGTGCTTTCTGGCTATATATATGACTGAACAAATATAGGTGCTACAAAAGCAAGAGTAAATCTGGCTGGCCACTCCTATGGTCTCCAAGAAAAAAGAAATTGTACAGTGTGTGCTAAAATTATTGCACTCAAAGGGGGAAATTCTGTAAATGTTAGACACCAATATGATTAGTGCTAAGCTAATATTCTGCAAAGGGTGTTCTGCATAGAACAACCTTTACAGAATACAGGCTTAATGCACATGTTGGCACCTAACTTGGGTATGAGAATTTTCGACTGCCAAAAGCTGGTATAAATGCTGGCACCCAACTAATGGCAGCTAATCATACAAATTCAAGTATTCTATAACATTGTGTGTAAATTCTGGGAATGCCCACGATCCGCCCATGTCCCTCTCATGGCCACACCCCCTTTGGAAATTTAGGCATGCATGTTATAGAATAGGACACAAGGCAGATGTGTGCGTAACTCCTAATTACTGCCAATCAATTTCAATAATTAATTGTTCCCACTTAATTAGGTAAAAGCCTTGCTCTTCTCCCAAGCCTTTATGTTTCAGTATTTTTATTGATGGTTCAACATATTAAACATGGCCAACAAGCACAGCACTTAACAGTCCAAATATTAAAACATACCGGCCATTATGAAAACGCTGATATTCATCATCAAAACTTTCCAAATTTTCTCCCATCCCCACCCTGATCATTACCTCCCCCCCCAAATTGTATTATCCCCCCGATTATTAACGATCCAGCATGTTACTCAGTGCCAACCGTCACATCCTCGAGCTCTTAAAGTAGGTTGAACAATAAACCCATGCTGCCCCTAATTAGCAAGATTAACAATACCTAACTTCCCTCCCCTCCCAACCTCCCTCCCCCCCACCCCAGGAAGGAGTAGACACCTGTTATCCTTAACTTCTTGATGTCAAGAGCCAACCATCCTGGCACATAGCTCAGAAGACACTTAGATCAATAAACCTTCTAACTAAACTTCTCCCAAGCCTTTAATGGAATAAGCAATTCATTTGCTGGGTGCACACATACATAACGACTAACACTGACTGCACATATTGTAGCAGGACTTGCTTACTCACTCCCACCCTTGCTGATATTATATTCATGCACCCTTCTGACTCCACACGTGCAACTTTTTTTTACATTATTCCTTCCTTTATTTCTAACTCCTGTTACTGTATCTTCACTTACACTGCATGCTATCTATTAAGATGTTGTGTATTGTGTTGACATTGTAAGTATGGGCCCAGAAGGTTTGGTTCACTACCTTTTGTTTCTAGTTATTTGTACTAATTCTTATTATCAATCATCTTGAAGCTTGGTTCTCCATCGGTGAAATCTGTTCGATTAAAATCAATATTTGAAAATTCTTTTGCATGTAAGGTAACTAAACAGTGGGACGATCTCCTGGTTGAATTAAGACAAATTGTATCTTATCTTTTTTTTCCCCCCCGAAAAGCTTTAAATACTTATTATTTTAATTACTGTTGCGATTGCGTTTTTTTAGATTGAATTCTTTGATTTTGTATAGTTTTCTTGTAATTTCTGTTAAGGTTTGTTATCTGCCTACAATCTATTATTTGAGATTAGTGCAGACTATGAATCACAGGAGTAGAATACTGCTGTAATTGTCCGTTACCTATGTTCAACTTATTCTTGCTGTACAATGCTTTGGGTGAATTTCTTCAGAAAGTTGGTAAATAAAGCCTAATAAATATATAAATAATTTAGGTGCAGATCTAGGATCCACACCCAAATTGCATGCCCAACTTTGGGTGCCATTTTTTGAATTTCCCTCCAAAATGGTCAAAATAATTCTGTCTGATATGATAACAACGATAAGAATTAAGTGGGTAAAAGATCACAGTGCCCACAGAAACCCTGGTTGCTGAGAGATTGGGACTAGGACAACAACAAAAAGCAAAGATATACTATAAACTCAGAGTGACAGATGTACAGAACCCTTCATGTACACTGTGAAGATGACAAAACTGTCTATGGCACTGTAGCAATAAGATGTACATCTAATGATGGGTGCCCATCCTGATATGTGTTAAGAAAACATACATAATGCATAGCGAATCACAGAAACTACCAACCTTTCCCCAGCAAAGTATTTAATAAAGCAAAAATATGCATGCACAAATTGGAGACCAACAATTGCAGAGAGACCACCCTCAAGACGGGCAGCCTGGCTGTTATCAGGAGGTGTATCTCCAGGATCAAGGAAATATATACTCTGCGAGAAGCAAGCACATTTTTTAGGGAAGAAGAAGAAGAAGAAGAAAAAAGAAGACATTGCAAAGGGTCTTAAGAAAGTAAACTTAGGAGGCAGGTATAACAAAAAAAAAAGCGAAGAAAACTACAAAGAAAATTCTCAAAGGAGGAGAATACCTGTATCAATCAGTACCCCCCACCCTAGTCACCAGCCCTCAGATTCTATAAAGGTCACCCTAGTTGGGCATGCAAATTTGGGTGCACAGAGCAGTGTGCATGCAAATTAAAGTTAAAGTAATGCAAATGACTTGTTATTCATCCTTTATATATGGTTGGAACCACAATAAAAGACTTCCCATAAATGGCATTTTAATGAAAAATGGAAGTTTACCAATTTTGGAACTGATCGAGCCCTCCGTGGAGAGGGCCTCCAATGCAGGCAATCTGCTGGCGCCGTTTCCAGTCCAGTAGCTCCTCATTCAACATGCCACTAATCAGCGCATCAGACTCATTTACTATCTGTGCCATTTTGCTAAGGGCTTCCTGCAAATAAGGGAAAAGGTAACATGAACCATTCAGAAACATGATTATTCATTTTTTTTACAGTCAGAATTCAGATTTAAGATAGAAAGAGTCATATGGCAGTTTGGAAAGTGTGATCGATGTCCCGTTTCTGAATTAACATTTGACAGTGTAAAGCTTGGGTGTTAGTCTATGCAGCATTGTACAGGAGCAGAGGCCAATATAACATGATTAAAGAGTCCTAGGAGCTTTCAGTTCATCCATGATGATTCTTTCTTGACATTAAACATTCTACGGTGAAATAAGTAATAGCAAATGGAAACCGTATTATGATAAATACACATTTGTTTTATTTCCAGTCTTAATGCTCGTTTAATATCAAGGTATTTTCCCCATGATATGTTGTGGAAAAAACCTCTTGATAGATTAAGTTCCTAGTGGCTTCTATGCAAAATATTTTTCCCTTGAGTATGCAAAGTGAGAAGACCTAAATCCTTTTGAATTAAGAATGTGCAGTATTGTTGATCTTTAGAAAGAAGGTCCTTGTGGCTTTTTTTTTGTTTCATGTTCCATTTGAAGTAACTGATGAGATTTTCCAGCCTTACGGAATATTAACGAACTAGCTAGCATTCATTGATACTTTACCAGAAACTCTTAAGTGTCGGCCTGGCTGTTTGTGGATCTCCCCGTAATGCTCTGCCTGGTGACCATCCAGGTGGCACTGCAGTGGCTGTTAATGGCAGAGTGAGGAGCGAAAGCAGCCAGGAATTGAATGGCAGCCTTAATCTGAAATACTCTCAGAGTGCCACCCGACCATCTTGACAGCAATGGCACCAAACTGAGCACTCACTAAAAGCAATAAGCCACAAGTGGAATTTTAGGGGGCTGAAATGTGTAAATGGCTTGCTGAAAATCCACATATAATTTTAAACAAATATCTTATCTGTTTAAAGTTTTTCCTGCCATTTATGCATTTGCAGATAAATGCATAAATTAAACTGTATGCGCTAATCCAGGGCACGCCCTTGACTCATCCATTCACCTCCCATGTCAATGCCCCCTTTGCAGTTATGCGCAGTTTACAGAATACCAACTAAGGACAGATACACACATAACTGCTAATTGATGCCAATTAACACCAATAATAACCTATTATCGGTAGTTAATGCCAATAGACATCTAGTTAAGCAACTAACATATGACAGAATTGCCCATATTTTGTAACAGTGTGTGGAAATTTGCACATGCTATTTGATAGAATCAGGGGGATAGTGCAGAAGCGTCTGTGAGGATATTCAGAGACACTATCCAGATAATTCCTCTGTCCCAATCAGCAGCACTTATCAGGATAGCAGGTGCTCTTATCCAGTACCAGCTTCTGAATATTGACCCCCTTTGTTTCTTTTAACTACTAACCAACCAGCAATGTTTATGAGTAGCTAAGTATTTAGTACCAAATAGGGCCTTTAAGTATCTGAAATGTCAAACAAAAAGGTTTCTGCATGAAATAAGATAGGTTTTCCTTTTAACTGAAGACAAGGAAATCAGCCCCTACCAACCAAACAAAGCTTTCCACTAACCTTTCTTTTGTGGTCTAGGGCGTTCAACATTTCCTGTAGCTTATAGACTTCCTGTTTCATGAGAAAATTGTTTTTGTCTCCCTGCTCTGTAGGAAAAAGAAGGTGTTAATAATTCACAGAGAAATGTTTTTGTGTATATGATAGAAAATATATTTAAGAATATTTTTCCACACTTGGAAATTAATATTTATAAATAAGTTTAGCTGGTAAATAGAAATGCCTCATGTTTAAAAATCAGGAGGCAGGAAGTATGTGTCCCCCCTTACCCCTTGCCTCCCCTGCATGTGACCATACCCATACACTTGCTGCCAATCAGAATTTTGACTGATATTTTACAAAGCTTAAAACAGGTGCCAGCTCTGTGGGTGCTTGATCATCCCCAATATTGAAATTTTCATTTTGTCTAAGGAGAGTTCATTTGTGAAGGGTTTGGTTCCCCCCTATTATTCTGAAAAGTTAGTTCCTATGCTTGTTTAGGAATGCTAAAAGGCACTAATTCTTTGAGGACACACGACCTTACAACTGAGTGATGTCATTTGATGGAGCCCACATGGGAAACAGTTTTGCCAACTCAGAAAAGATCTAAAAGCTATTAAGAGGCATTACTGCACTTTTCTGACTAGCCACGAAGTGCTATCATGTAGGATCTTCTCAGTTTTTGCTCTTCTCAAGAGCTGAGGAGAAGGTAGAAGACAAAATGGTTGGTGAGGTTATGAAAGTAGAGAATGGACAGTGTGGTCTTGAGGTCTGTAGTGGCTTTTGTTGAGGAAAAGATTGGGAAGAGAGAGCATCAGGAAAAGAACATATAGTGGAGCCATAGGAAATAGAAGAGATAATATAAATCTGTGAAGATAAAATATGACAGCCAGCCAGAAGGAGAGCGGGGTAGCAGGAGATGAGGTACAAGTGGTTTGGGGATAAACTAGGAGTCACTGCAGAGGACACTGGGAGGAAGATGCAGATGGCCAGCAAAACCTACCCAGCATATCCCAACATGACAGCCTGTTCTCTGGAATCTCCTTTAGAATCCATCTCCACTCCCAAGTGAGGAGTAGCCTAGTGGTTAGGGTGGTGGACTTTGGTCCTGAGGAACTGAGTTCGACTCCCACTTCAGGCACAGGCAGCTCCTTGTGACTCTGGGCAAGTCACTTAACCCTCCATTGCCCCATGTATGCCACATTGAGCCTGCCATGAGTGGGAAAGTGCAGGGTACAAATGTAATTAAAAAAAAAACTAGAAAATCAGTTTTGATGTCTGTCTGCCTGTTGGCAGTACCTTTTGTTTGTCTTTCCTTTGCAACTGTAGCTAGGAAGTCCCAGTTGTAAGGACTTGTGATCCTGTTGTCCACAGAGAAAATCGGGTATATTTTGCGGACAGCAGGATACAAGTTCTCACATACCCTCTCACTTCCCCTGGATGCTCTTTCCTAAACTCAGTTAATCAGTGACTCAGGAGGTCCCATGTGAAGATGCATAATGGAAGTCATTGTGTTTATCGTAAAACTCTTGTAGCCCGCATATCACAATAGCGCTATGTAGATAACAAATTTACATAAACAATAAATTACACATACAAATTAGTAAACGTACATTATTATTATTTATTTGGATCTTTTTCAATAGTAGCTCAAGGTGAGTTACATTCAGATTCACTGGGTATTTCCCTGTCCCTGGAGGGCTCACATTGTCATACAAATTAAAATTACTTCAAAATTAAACACTTTAATATATGTCTGACATCCTACAAAAATCACAAACATTATTCTGATCTGCAACCAAACATCCTTCAATTAAATAACCCTGGGGTCCTTTTATAAAGGCGCACTGAAAAATGGCTTGTGGTAGTGTATCCATTTTTTTTGCGTGCCTTTAAAAAAGGCCTTTTTAAAATTTTTGCTGAAAATGGACGTGCAGCAAAATGAAAATTGCTGCGCGTCCATTTTGGGTCTGAGACCTTACAGCCAACCATTGACCTAGCGGTAAAGACTGGGTGGTAATGACCTATACGCGCCAAATGCCACTTGGTGCACGTCTGTTACGCATGCCCAAAAATAAAAAATATTTTTCAGACGCATGTATTGGATACGCGCCAAAAATGAAATTACCGCAAGAGCCATGCAGTAGTTGGGCGGTAACTCCATTTTGGTGAACTTTGGGCGTGAGTAGACCCTTACGTGGCTTTGTAAAAGGGCCCCCCCCCCCAAATCCTGCTGAAATAATACTAACTCTTACTGCATTCAAGACCATACTAAGTTAGAGAGGAGGTATATACCATTTTGCTACAGCATTCCCCTTCTTTGAATGGCTGCAATGGTACGACCTGCCCTTATATAGGTCATATTACCTAGAGAGTGTGTGGTGTGTTGATAATGGAAGATGTCTTGACAGGAGCAGTGAGTATCAGGCCCTTCATTTGTTTTGTCTTGTGTGACAACTCCCTTGACTTTTGAGTTGTGTCCAGTGTGAAGTGAATGTGACAGACAAGTGATTTTCCCCATTCTTTTCTTTGCTATTTAACTAAGGACTGGTCTTGCAGCTTGGCTCTCAAGCCAAAAGGACCAGGAGAGAGAAGCTCCACTCAGGAACTGGACTACTGAAGGAGATACTGAGTATTAGATTATCTCTATTGGAAAGAATCTGTGTGGAAGTGGATCCCAGAAAGGAAAGGTTGTGGGTTTGACCTAGAAGGGAAGAGGTGGTCCTAGAACCCAGGAAACACCTTTACCCCTAATAGATTATTGAGAGGGATCACAGACACTGATAAAGGAAGAATGTGGAGTATTACAGAGTTTATTCAAGGCTGTACTAGTTCAGAAGAGAAAGACTACCACAAAGCAGTAATTGTTTTGAATGTCTTTTCAGTAAAGAGAGTTGGAGCACCTCATATCTGTCTCTGAGTTATTGCTTGAATGGACCATTACACAAGGTCCTTGAAGGGAAATCCCCCCCCCCAAGAGAAAACCTGCTCCCTTAGATAAGAATGTGCATGCTTCAAATGAATAGGACCAGGAGGAAATAATTATTTAATAGGCCATCCCGCAACTGGGGCACCCCCCCCCCTCACATGTAGTCCTCTCAAAAGTTTTCAGATCTCTTCTGAGTTGGATGAATTTTTTTTTTTTTACATTAGCTACGAGGACTTGTATCCTACTGTACATGGAGTACACCTGCTAGAGATAGGTAACTTGATTTGACCCACAGAAGGCAATCTTGTACAATTCACTGTGAACCTTACCAGCAAATTTCGTAATGAAATCTCCACATGTACTCAAGAAAACTGACTAGATTTTATTGTAAAAAAGCAAAACAAACAATGTATGTATGCATGTAAGTATTTATTAGGATTCATTGAAGAAATTCACTAAAGTGGTGTACAGGAAGAATAAGCAATAGACAATTACAGTAGTAAAAATATAATCGTTCTTCAGGCACAAGGTATATTTATTTGCTGACTCTTAAGGGTTCAATGTGGTTTTACTTGTATCCAGTTCTTTGCGATGTGTGCAGAGGTACCAAACCCAGGGAACGTTATACTTCTGCATATACTTACCTCTGGTTTGTAGTGTTTTGTATCTGAAGTCAAATTCATCTTGTAAATCTTCTAAGTATTTCACATCTTGTTCTGTCATCTTTTTTGTAAAACAGAAAGATTTTACTACAATATGTGTGAACTTCCAGGTCTGGATATTATTCTAAATATTTACAGGATGATCAATTAACCCAAACCCATTTATATACCTTGCACTGCAAATGGAGCCAAAAACTCAATGTATATCAAATACCACATAAACATCAACATAATAACAAGTGTAGTAAAAACCGACATTTGGCAGCAAAGAGAAAATATTCATCATAACTTAAGAAAAGAGATTTGCACCATGCAAGAGGAAGAGCCACTGTAGATTATCCATTATCACTGCTCTCCACTCTGCCGGCAAATACAGCTTAAGAAAAAGCCTTAAAAACAAACATGCCAATTTTATAATTAGTGCAACTTAGTAAAAATAAACTGGCATATACTGTAAGATTCTATATAGATCACCCAAAATTGGATGAGCAATTTTGGGCGTGGATGGCAAATCTGTGCACAAACTAATTAGCTAATTAAGTGCTGTTATTGGTGTTAACAAGCACTTAATTGGCAGTAATTAGAAGTTACACATGGATCTACCTTACTCTTTATTCCAGAGGTTTTCAATCCAGTCCTCTGGACACACCCAGCCAGTTGGGTGTGCCCCAAAGACTGGGTTGAAAACCTCTGCTCTATTCTATAACATGTGTGCCTACATTTCATAGCACCTAACTCCAAAGGGGGTGTGGTGTGGCTCTGGGAGGAGCATAGGTAGGTCTGAGAAGTTCTCAGAAATTAGGCACGTTATTATAGAACACCTGCATTTGCGCACCTAACTGCCATCACTTGGGTGTGAGCATGCATTAGAGACCAAATTCTATAGATGGTACCAAAAAATCAGCGCCAAAAAAAAGAGAGGCCACAGCAGCTGTTCTGAAAAGTAGCTGCAAGAGGATTGTGCTCCTGCCCCCAAAGACTCCCGCTGGACCACCAAGGAACCAGGTAGGCCCCGGGGGCCTACCTCAACATCAGGAAGGGGAGGTGAGGGACTTTGGAAACTGTGAGGGGGCAGGAGGGAGGCAGAAAGGCAAAGAGGGGATCGGGAGGGTTTAAAAAAAATAGTTATGCAGGTGCTGGCCCAATATTCAGAGCCAGCACCCACATAGCTAAGCAGCTTAATTTAGGACAGCTTTTGAGCTGTCCTAAATTAGGCTGCTGAGATAAGCAGGTGCCATCACTGAATATTGCCAGCACCCGCATAACACTGCATAACACTGGCCTCCTCCGCAGTGCCGCCACCAGTGCTGCCCCGACCTGTGGCTGGAAGTGATTTAAGCAGGCAAGAGAGGCTTCTGCCTGCTTAAATCACTGAATATTGGCCACCTCATCTTCAAAAGGACTGAAGGTGGCACACAACAAAACACATACATAAAATCACCATTAAATGAGCAACATAATTCAACACAAAACTACAACACAATCAATGATACAGCAGAATAAAAAACCATCACCACATTCTCACCGCAGCTTAAAATAGCACTGAAGCATCCCGCGACAAGTTGAAAATGTGCACACGCTACCCACATGCTAAAAAATATTTTAAAACTTTTGATATAAGGGGGTGTATCTCAGGGGATGGAGAGTGGATGTTTCTGTGTAAATCAGCACATTGGCAATGCCATGCACTAACTGATTAGCGTAAGATTAGTGCTTGAGCCCTTACTGTCCACAGAATAGGTGGCAGTAAGGGCTCGCATGCTAATTTTTGTTAATTGCTGTATGCTAATGGCAACATTAGTGCATGGCCATTAAATCATAAAATAGGAAATCGGCCATTTCTGGCAAAAAGTGACCCTAGCACATGGGAAAAATCCGTGTAAAGGAGTGTTTGCAGCAGCTTTGTAAATGGTGTGATAAACACAGGACTGCCCTAACATGAGGAGGCTGCTGTCCTAGGGAAAAGACTGGAAAATGCCCTGATCTGGTCACTAGAGGGAGCCAAAAGGGGTAAGCCAGTGGAATGACCTGACGGGACAGCTAGAGGAGGTGCTCCTAGTATAGGACCTGCCCTGCCCCCAGGGGGAGCTCTCAGACTAGAAGGTTCTGAACTCCAGAGCTAGGAGGAGGAGCCTGGAAAAGAAGTGGTAACCTGTTCTCAGTCCTATAAAGAGCACTTCCAGGAGGAGCTGGGGAGAGAGGAAGACAGGAACCGGAATGGAAGGAGACCTTCAGGAAAAGCTGAGAAGGAGACCTGAAGGAGAGCTACTGCTGGAGACAGCCAAGGGACCTTCAAGAAGCCAGAAGGAAAGGAATCCTGCAGAGAAGAAAAAGGGACCTCCATAAAGCATAGAGAAAGAAAGTACTTACCTTAATATGATGCTAAGGAAGACAATAACTGTTGTAAAAACCAATGTGAATGGAACATTGGACCAGATGGAACTGAGTACTATTTGAAGTGGACTAACAGCAGTGGGGTGGAGGATAGGACTGTAAAGTTACAGTGAGATTGGAAAGTCCTGTCCAGGGGAGGACGCTGTCTTAATCTGAGACCCAAGTCTTCCAAATAAGTGGGCTCAGTTGAGGAGAAACAGGATGCATTGTTTATGGAAAGAAGTTGTTCCCACAGAGTGGATCATGGATGCTAATGTCGTGGATTTGCATCTGGTGTAACTAATTTGCATATTTGTTAAGGCTGAGAAACAAATGTATCCCCAACGAAGGAGACAGGGGGCACATTAGGGGTACCAGAAATGTGTCCTGTTACCCAATAATACTTCAGAGAAGGAGTCTAAGAAATTATGCTAAAGTCACCCTGAGTTGAAAGAAGAGCCCAAATGTTGAGACTGGGATTACAGGTTGCTAATAGAATTGCTACTGAGCTTTTCTTAGAGCTTTTAGTAAGCCCTGGCTGTAGGCTTGTGATGATGGAGTGGAGCCACAAGGGGGTTCTCAGCACATTGGAGCATTCCTGGGAGATTACAACAGGCTTCTCAATGTTTAAAAACAACATAAGGGACATCAAATAAATTATAATAGTAATGTATTTAAAATACAAAACCAGAGTAAAAGCAAGCCTAATTTTTAAGGCAAAAAAAAGTAACATAATATATAAGACTCTATTTGACAATTAAGTAATTTTATTTAATAAAGTCTTATTTTTCTGGATAACTTCATTACATAATTCTATAAAGAGTGCTACAAGCAAAATGGGACTTTATATATCGCCTTTCTGAGGTTTTTGCAACTACATTCAAAGCGGTTTACATATATTCAGCTACTTATTTTGTACTTCTGGAATATACGGATTAAGTTATTCTTCCAAAAATTCACAGTAGAAAATACAGATTTTTTGGTAGTTTCCAGAAATTCTTCATAGTCTTTCTCTAACTTTGAGAATCCCATTCTTTCTGCTGTTCAGAAAGGTCTTTCCCTTTTAAAGACTATGGACAGTTGACCTCTTACTAATCTTGCTAGATTAGAATAGAATGCTTCACACACACTATCTGATGATTCTGATAAATAGCCAGAGGGCAGGGTGGCAGTATTGTGGTCATTGGTAGATATTTTTACCTACAAGAAGCACCCTCACAACCTGCTGATTCAGGATCCGACTTGTGAGTTATAAAGATGTATTCTATTGAAACTTGCTATTAGTCAACAACCTGGTCACATCTCTGCCAAAGAATTTGCTTTCTTGTTTTAAAAATTGCCTAACTAAAGTACAGTAGTCCTCTGAGAAGACTGATTGTGTTAAGAACATATACTATGGGACCCTTTTACTAAACCACGTAGGCGCCTACACATGCCCAACATGCATCAATTTTGAGTTACCGCCCGGCTACTGTGTGGCCCTTGCGGTAATTTCATTTTTGACATGTGTCCGCTATGCACGCCGGAAAATATTTTTATTTTTTGGCGCACGGGCGGTAATCGGCATTTTACGCATGAAGACTATTACCGTGTGAGACCTTACCGCTAGGTCAATGGCTAGCAGTATGGTCTCAGACCCAAAATGAACGCACGGCAATTTAAAAAAGGCATTTTTTACAGGTCCATGTCTATACTACCGCAGCCATTTTTCAGCACGCCTTAGTAAAACGGCCTCTATATCTTTTCATTCTGCTGTTAAATCTTTAGTCTAAGACTCCTCTCAGATGGATTATTCTTCGTGATAAGAAATGATCACAGGAAGATGTACTCCTTGTTAAATAATTTCTTTGTGAACGCATTTATTGCTAAATAATAATAGCTGATTATTTTGGGGGGGGGGGGAGAAGGTTAAAAATATATAAAATTAGGTTAGTTGTTACTCTCTGGTTTTGTATTTTGAATAAATATTTGTTATATGATTTCCCTTGTATGTTTTTCAAAAGGTGTTGTATGGTTATTTTTTAATTTTTCAGTGTCTGAAGAAGACATAAGATTGTTGCAGCTACAGAAATATTTTCTCCATTTTGGTGAACCTATTCAATAAGCTTCACCAAAAACACTACGTGCTACCTTATTACTTTTACTTGAACTGTACATCATCCATTCAGAAAAGCTACGGCGCTTATTTTCAAAGCAGATAGACGTCTCAAAATGGCCAAAACCACGTCCATCTGCCGACAATTTTAGAACAGGCACAATTTGGACATTTTCCACTGAGTTTGTCCAACTAGCAAGGGGGCGTGTTGTGGGTGGGACTAGGGTGTCCCCAAAATTTGGATGTCTTTCAGCGATAATGGAACATGAAGACATGTCCAAGTCTAAAAAGAAGTACATTTTTATCTAGACCTGTTTCAATCACGTCCAAGTTTTTAAAACAAGATGCTCTTAATGGCCAGCAAGACCACTGCACTGATAACTAGGCTGCTCCACTGATCTGCAGGGACATCTGTGTGTCCATTTCTCTCAAAATGGTGCCAGGCAGATGCTCTAGTGCCTGGTTTTTTGGTGTTTATAATTTGGATATGTAACTTTGGAAAATAGCTTTTCTTTACAGACATCTTCTGTGGAAATACATCCATCTTAGAGCCATTTTTGAAAGGGAAACCCAGACGTTTTTTTCTGTTCAAAAATGGCTCTAAGATGAATGAGGTTTTTTTGGATGTAATGAGCTAAACATCCCAATTTTGACTTGGATGCATTTTTGAAAATGCCCTCCACATAGCCCAAAAAAGAGATGAATCAGACAATCTGGCTGAGAGAGTTAGACTCGTATATCATCTAGGGCAGGAGTTTTTAACCGTTTTTGGTTCCTGCACCCCATCAACTGATCAATGAAATTCTTACACCCCCTGCCTAAATCACATGTCTAGTAGTGACTACTAACAGCTACATATGTTGCTATTTGCTAACAATGCTACTGTTAATATGTCACTAATATTACAGTAGTACACAGGTTTACTACCAAAGAAGTCACACTTAAAGTTGCAATCCTATAATGAGGGAGATTCTATATATGACACCTAAAAAATTGTCGCTGAAATTAGGCGCACTGGGTCATATTATATAACTAGGCACCTAAATTTTGACAACGCCCATTTCCCTGTCCATAACCACACCCCTTTTTGCCTGCGTGCGTTAGAAGTTCAGTGCACTTCGTTACAGAATACACTTAGTGACTTATGCACCTAAATTCTAATGAGTGCCAATTAGTGCTCATTATTGAGTAAGTGCTGTTATCAGCGTTCATTAGCTAGTTAAGGTATGCACATTGTTATAGAATCCATGCCAATTTTGGCACAGATCTCTAGGCATGCTATATAGAATCCAGGGAAATATCCTATATAATAATACTCACCTCCAACGTTCTAACCTGCCTGGGACCGCGGATCCCTCGGAGGTGGTCTGCTAGGCAGCTTAGAACACACTGATGTCAGTGACGTCACTGACAGCTGATTCCCCTGCCTGGGAATCAGCTGTCAGTGCGCCGCTTCCTGCCACTTCGGAGCAAGTGGCAGGGAGCGGGGCAACACAGAACCCCCCCTCAGTGCATCACCAAAGCACCCCCCCACCCGAAAAACATCAACACCCCCGCCCCCCCACACACGTCACTCCCATCCCGTTCAAGGCCCCCTCACGCCCCTCCCACTGAGTTCCATACTCCGCCCCCCCTCCGCATTACGGACCCCTGGACCCCCTTCTGCGACCCTGTCGACCCCCCCCTTCCCGCCGAAAACCGTCCCCCACCGCCATCGAGTACCTGTGCTGACGGGGGACCCCGACAGCTGAAGTCCTGTGGCTGTGCGGCATTGCTTCCTGAATGAACTTCTGTTCAAATTTCTGTGCGCGCGTCTGACATCAGACGCACGCACAGAAACTTGAACAGAAGATCATTCAGAAAGCAATGCCAGCACAGATGAGAACAGAACTTCGACTGCCGGGGGTTGGGGTCCCCCATCAGCACAGGTACCCGATGGCGGTGGGGGACGGTTTTTGGCGGGAAGGGGGGGTGAACAGGATCACGGAAGGGGGGTCCAGGGGTCCGTAACGCAGCGGGGGGGTGTTGAAATCGGAGGGAGGGCGGAGTCTGAAACTCGGTGGGAGGGGCGTGAGGGGGCCTTGATGAACTGGGTGGGTGGGAGGCCAGGGAGGGAGGCCTTGAACTGGGAAGGAGAGAGGCCTTGAACTGGTAGGGAGGGTGGGTGGGGGATTGCCTTGCTAGCGCCCGTTTCATTGCGTTAAGAAACGGGCCTTTTTTATTAGTTGTTGAATAAAATGACCATTTACAAACATTTCACTCCCAAGCATTGTAACAACAATTCAGTAATTTCAGTCATTAGGTCACAGCTGTAGTCACAAAGACATGATTGTGCAAATGAAGTACAAAAACCTTAAGTTTCATTACTATTAATCAGAGCATTGCTGCTGTTTATCCTCAAACAACGCTAGAAACTATGCTTTAGTTTTCAACAGTGCAACATACATATCACATGCATTCAGTCTGTTTCTGTTTTGAGCAAATTCATTTGAAAACTGTCCTAATAACTGCCTTTACTCTGTCCAGAAAGTTTCAGTAAATTGCCTCAGACTTCAAGACCCTTCTCCAGTTTGACGCTTCCTGCAACACTGGTTATGAACCCCTGATCTAGGGTCTCTTCACATGGACAATGTGCAATCCAGGAAAAAAAACCTGAATATAGTTCATATTGCAGGCCACATGTGACCCTGTTAAACATGGCATTTTAATCTGAAGAAATATGAATTAAGCCTGAGGCAACAGAGGTCTCTTAAATATTAGGAACAGGAACATTACTAAACACTGAGGTCTTTTTACAAAGGCCCACAAGTTTTTTTTTAGTGCATGCTAAAAATAAGCATATGCTAAACGTTAGAGATGTCCATATATTTCTATGACAGTAATATATAGGCATATATCCAAATTTAAGATGTGAAGGGAGTGCGTAATCAATCACTTACAATATACTCAACTTCACCTCAATTATATCCTCATTATCACTGAACACACTGAGGCGCTTTTACAGGATCATCAGATCCTGCCGATATTCTTAGTGCTAGACAATCAGGCTTTCAAAAAAAAAAAAAAATCCATGGAACAGAACAGTGTTGTAAATGATATTAGATGTAGTGTGGATCAAGGAAGGGATGTATTACTTCTCTTACTTGATTTAACAATGGTTTTTAATGGTATAAATAATCATTTACTCTTAAAAGATTTTTTTGAGTTAGTGTTCTGTAGAGGTGCCATCAACTGGATTGGGCCCTTGCTTTTTCATAGATCTCAGCACGTGGTTTGGAATTATCATATGGCTTAAGGCAAATGAATTAAAGCTGAATTTAGAGAAGACACATTATCCCCCTGATTCTATAAAGGTTGCCGAAAATTGCATGTGCACATTTAGTCATGATCTTGATTTGTGTGCCCAATTTAATTTACTAATGAGCCAATTAGTGCCAATAATTGGCTTTTTAAGGAGCAATTATTGGCACTAATTAGATTTATTTGGGTGATGTGCGACTAAAACATACGGGCAGCTCAAAATGGGGCATGGAAAAGAGACGTCATGGGCATTTCGGGGCGGAATGGGGTGGAGTTTTGAGTTACGCATGTAATTACAGAATAAAGGCTCTCCACATGTAAATTTAGGCACAGGCATTTGCGCCAGGCGCCAAAAATGATAGCACTTAAGCGCTATTCTATAAACTGTGTCTAGGCACAGCTTACAGAATAATGCTTAAGTGGGGTTTCTTGGCTCTGATTCTTTTCAGCACCATATATAGAATTTACCCCTATACGTGGTTCACTCGCCATCAGAGAATTCTTGCTTCACCACTCTGTATAGTTGATGTTGAAAAAACTGGTTATAAATTAGGAAGTCTGGCTAGACAAAAATTTAAATTTTGTCAAACAAATTTCATCAGAAGTACAGGCTGTTTTTGCGAGCCTAAGACTAATTTGTAGATTATGTTCCCTTTTCGATAAAGAAGATCTTGCTGTTTTAATACATGCCCATATAACTTCCTGAATTGATTATTGTAATGGGTTGCATTGTAGCTTGCCTGGGTACCAGTTAAAAAGATTACAGTTAATGCAGAATTCTACAGCACGATTATTAATTAAAAAGAAAGCTTTTGAGCATGCTACACCACTTGTAGATAAACTACACCGGCTGCCAAATGAACATCGCATTAGCCTTAAGTTACCACGGGACCCTTTTACTAAAGCTTAGTATAGATTAACAGAATTAGCATACGCTAAAGGCTAAGAAGCCCATAGGTTTAAAATGGGTTTCTTATCTAGCACATGCTAAGCTTTAGTAAAAGGGTCCCGATATTTAGTTTTTTGCACTCTAGGATTAGAGGAGCCTCTGTAATTATGGGAACCATTAAAAATCTATAAGTCTATTAGAGAACTCAGGTCATCTCCATAAAGTTTTCTTGAGGTACCAAATAATGTTAAACTCAGGGCTTTTTTTGAGGGGCTACGTGGGGGTACTGAGTACCGGCACCTTTTCCATTGTCCGCTAAAATTGACCCATGGTCCTCAAGTTTTAATGAAAGAGCTCAGGCTCTGCACACCAATTCTGCCTTGTCATAGATTCTGTGACAGGTTGCAGGGGGCCTGGCTATTGTGGGGTGGATCTCTCAGTGATCACCCCATCCCTGAAGGGGGGCCTGGCATTTGAGTACAGGCACCTTTTTTGCTAGAGAAAACGCACTGGTTAAACTGCAAACTACCTGTAAAGGATCTTTTGGAATACAAGGTCCGAAATTGTGGAATGCTGTACCTTTAGACCTTCATCCGATCCAATGTTATGGGAAATTTAAGAAATGTGTAAAAGCTTGGTTTTACAGGATGCATTTTTTTTTAGGATAAATTTAAGGTAAACCACTTTCAGATTCAGATTTTATTTAAGGGTTAATTTATGTGTATTTTTATCTTTATGTTTTGATTTTGACTTACTACATAATTTGCTTTTACAAAAACATATATGCAAAAAACCCCAAACAATTCACACTTCGATTAACAAGCTTTACAGTCTAAACCACCATAAACCATCGACACTCAGGGGGATGGGGATGTACCCTAGCTGTCACGATAAATTTTTAAATTGTAATTCGCTTCAGGCTGTTTTTGGTGAGGCCAGTAATCAAATAGTGTAACATAAAGTAAAGCAAAAGGCAACACACTAAAGATCTGCACAAGAAAAAGGTTTTCCATTCATATTCACATTTTTTCCTATTTTTCAGAATTTTTGTCAGTTTGTTTCAGATGTTCATTTTAATAAGCACTTTTTAGCATGCAAACATGCTGACCTAAGGTAACTGGGTAGCTATCCGAGTACAGCCACTGAATATCTGCAGTACCCAGGTGACTGTCAATGGCCACCTTGAGCCCAGTCCTCCACCTACAGTCCTGCCAGCGGGTGGTGCTGTTTCACTATCCCATGTTTCAATAGTGAGAGACAGGCAAGTTCTGCAGGACTCCAGGGAACCTGCCTGTCCCAAGTGATTGAAAACACAATATTGAAGCACCACCCTCCACTGGCAGCAATCCAGTTGGAGGATTCCAGCTCAGCTTGGAGGGAACAGTGCAGTGGTGTGCTGGAGCCGGCTCGCACCGGCTCACAAGAGCCGATTGTTAAATTTTCTTCCGGCTTGCGAGCCGGTTGTTGAAAATAGCGAGCCGGCTCTGGCTCTCCGCCCTCCCTCCTCCCTCCCTCCGGATCCACCTCATCACCCGCTTGTTTTTTGAATTCTTCGGGGCAGGCAGTCTTGCCTGCCCGCTTCCAGCGCTGAGACTGTCCTCCCTTGCCGATTTGCGCTTTAAAAATGGCCGCCGAGACTTCCAGAGGCGGCCTCGCGAGACTTTGGCTGAAGTCTCGGCAGCCATTTTGAAGCGTGAATCGGCAAGGGAGGGAGGACAGTCAGCGCTGGAAGCGGGCAGGCAAGACTGCCTGCCCCCAAGAATTCAAAAAACAAGCGGGCGGTGAGGGACCGGATCGGGAGGGAGGGAAGGAGGAGAAGAATTCACAAAACAACTCGGAAGGGGGTGGCAGGGGGGAAAAGGGAGTCGCTGCTGGGCATGGGTGGATGGAGGGGGTCGCTGGGTATGGGTGCATGCAGGGCAGGGGAGAGGAGGGTCACTGCTGGACATGGTGCATGCAGGGCAGGGGAAAGGAGGGTCACTGCTGGACATGGGTGCATGCAGGGGAGAGAAGGGTCACTGCTAGACATCTGGGTGCATGCAGGGCAGGGCAGAGGAGGGTCGCTGGGTATGGGTGCATGCAGGGCAGGGGAGAGGAGGGGAGAGAGAAGAAATGCTGGACATGGATGGAGGGGAGAGAAGAGTGAGGAAGGAGATGAGATGAGGGAAAAGGAAGAGAGGAGAAATACTGCACATGGATGAAGAAAATAGGCAGATGCTGAGGACCAGAAATGAAGAAGAAAGGAGGAAAGAAATAAATGGAAAGGAAGCCCTGGAAAGGGAGTTAAGAGGACAGATAGCAGCAGAATCGGATACTGGGCCAGCATGATCAGAAAAACAGTCACCAGACAACAAAGGTAGAAAAAAAAATCATTTTATTTTCATTATAGTATTTGGAATATGTTCACTTTGAGAATCAGGTGCTCAACATTAAAAGTTTATATTTATTTACTTATTTATGGCATTTTACCCCACATTAAACATGAATTAGATTGGAACCTGGGATCATTTAATTTTTTTTCCTGGAACGAGTAATGCATTGCCCCCTCCCCTGCTATAGCCAGCTCTGCAATTTTGGGGCGGCGCAGAGGTGGACGGGGGGGGGGGGGGGGGGGGGGGGGGCGCTGAGGTGGACCGGGGAGAGAGCCTGTTGTTAAAAATTTACCAGCACACCACTGGAACAGTGCTTGAGCCCAGGAATTCAGTGTGGGTACCCTGATAGGGGCCAGCACTGATTATCTAGCTCTAATTTGGCTGACCAAGGCCAGCATTTAAAGAAACACTGACTGCGGCTGGCTGAATGTTGCCTCCTAAATTTTTTAAGACACGCTAACAAACTGAATGCAGAGCCCTATTACAAACAGTTACCTGGGCGCTGTTTTTAATGGCAGTCACTTTGTGCTCCACAGTCCTTTGTCTTTCTGAAACCACAGAGCTCTGCAATGATTTTTCAAACGGTCCCTAGGAGATAAGAAATGCCTGCTTAGCCATACTTACATCACACCTTCCCTGTTTTAGCCCAAGTCCAGTTACAACATCAAATACAAAATACCATCATAACAATCAAGAATTAAATAAAATAAGATAAACACTAGATATGAAATCAAAACCACCATACAATAAACATCAAGATTGTAACACTAACCAAATGCTATCCGTTACAAGAGAAAACTAAGTACATAATCAATAACTAGTCAATGTGAAATACATTATACCATTACCATCTGGGGGGTCCTTTTACTAAGCCGCGTAAGCGTGTACGCATGCCCAACGCATGCCAAAAGGGAGTTACTGCCCGGCTACCGCGTGGCTCTTGTGATAATTTCATTTATGGCACGTGTCCGATACCAGCATCTGGAAAATATTTTTTTATTTTCATCCGCCGCATTTGAAGCACATAGGTCATTACCGCCCAGTTACCGCGTGAGTCTTCACCGCTAGGTCAATGGCTGGCAGTAAGGTCTCGGACCCAAAATGGACATTTGGCAATTTTCATTTTGCCGCACGTCCATTTTCGGAAAAAAAGCCTTTTTTACAGGCACACTGAAAAATGGATTGGCGCGCGCCCAAAGCCCACGCCTACACTACCGCATGCCATTTTTCAGCACACCTTTGTAAAAAGACCCCTAAGTGAAGTGATACTGCACAGGCTAAAAAAAAAACCTGTGATTAAGTACACATAACACTCAAAAAGCCCGATGAAAAGCCATATCTTAAGTATAGCTCACAATGAAATAAGGTCTTTAAATACACAAAGCTCAACTGGGAGAGAATTCCATAACTGGGTACACACATAGAAGAAACCTCTAGTATTTTCCAGTTTAACATCAGATAGTGAAGAAAGCTCTAATGGCATACTACCTGAGGTTCTTAATATCCAGGCTTTTGTGCCAAGGCCTTGAAAGGAAACCCCTCCCCCTCCCCTTGAAGAACCTGCTCTCCACTGTGGAGGGCCTGTTTGAGGGAGCCTTGAGTATATGGTATCCCAGAGGCCCCTGAATTCTGCCTTGTCCCATTCAAAAAACAGACCCTGATGACTCCCAGACTACTCTTGCCCTGGTGGTTATCTCCTGGTACTACTGCTGGGATTCATAGAGGGGCATAATCGAACGGCGCCGGCCAAATAGATGGGGCCATCTTCGGGGCCGGCTCTGCAAGGGGGCGGAGCCAACTGTATTTTCAAAATACGGTTGGGGCCAGCTAAATCGATTGCCGGGTGTAGAGGAGATGGCCAGCTTCGATTTTCAGCCATAATGGAAACTGGGCCCAACCATCTCAAACCCGGCGAAATGCAAGCCCTTTGGTCGTGGGAGGAGCCAACATTTGTAGTGCACTGGCCCCCCTCACATGCCAGGACACCAACCGGGCACCCTAGGGGGCACTTCTAGAAATTAAAAAAAAAAAAGTAGCTCCCAGGTGCATAGCTCCCTTACCTTGGGTACTGAGCCCCCCCAAAACCCACTCCCCGCAACTCCACACCATTACCATAGCCATAAGGGTTGAACGGGGGCACCTACATGTGGGTACAGTAGGTTTTGGTTTTTTTGGAGGGCTCAACATTAACCACCACAAGTGGAACAGGTGAGGGGAGGTGGGTCTGGGTCCACCTGCCTGAAGTGCACTGCACCCACTAAATACTGCTCCAGGGACCTGCATACTGCTGTCAGGGAGCTGGGTATGACATTTCAGGCTGGCATACAGCCTGGCAAAAAACATTTTTTTGGGGTGGGAGGGGGTTGGTGACCACTGGGGGAGTAAGGGGAGGTGATCCCCGATTCCCTCCGGTGATCATCTGGTCAATTGGGGCACTTTTTTGTGACTTGGACCTAAAAATAAATGGACCAAGTGCAGCCGGCGAAATGCTCGTCTGAGCCGGCCATCTTTTTTCCATTATGGGGTGAAGCTGGATATCTCGTAACCACGCCCCTGTCCCGTCCCCACCCCGCCCCACCTTCTGTACCCTCCCTTGAAGGTTGGCCGGCTGCGCAACGAAAAGCAGTTGGGGCAGAACAAAATCGGCTTTCGATTATACCGATTTGTGTCGGAAGATGGCCGGCGATCTCTTTCAAAAATAAGCTCAATAGCGGCCATTTTGAACCCTGGTGCAGTCCTAGGCGGCAGCAGCAGAGGGCCCCAACTGATGCCTGGGTACCATTGGACCACAGTGGAGACCCTGGATAGTTTCCAGAGGGAGGAGAATCAAGGGTTGTGGGGTGGGTCAGCCTATGAGGGAAAGCCATAGAAAAATGAGCTGCTCTTCTTTTTCCTCCTCTTACTGCTGTCTTTGCCAATAGCACCAAAAGTAACGTCTTCAGGCAAGAGCATCTCTGTCACATCTCAGGGCTAGGATGGTTTGCTCACCCACAATGACTGAATGACAGCGTGAAACATTGTTGCTTCTCTCTCTGGTTTCCTAGTTTCTAGAGACCTTGAAAGCACTGAGGGAAGGTCCAATGTGAGATGCTGGTTTCTGTTAAGCTTACTTCACTTGTACTATAGAATGATTGTTTTTATTTACTGTCTTAAATGGAGTTCTTTTTTATTTTCTATACTATAATGTGAACTGCTTTGACCTGCTTGACAGAAAAAGGCGGTATAGCAAATTCCTAATAAACGATAAATGATTTGTTTTGGGGGGGGAGGGCAACAGTTTGGATGGCGTGGTCAGAAGAGGGTCATGACAGCTGGTGGGGATATCAGAGCAGAAGGAGAGGTGATGTCGGGGGGGGGGGGATCAGAAGGGGGTTGTGACTTGGGGGGATCTGAAGGAGAGATGATGTCGGGGGGGGGGGGGGAGATTGGAAGGGGGTTGTGACTGTTGTGGGGATTAGAGGGAGAGGTGATGTTTGGAAGTTTGGAAATTGTGACTATTGGGGGGGGGGGGGGGGATAAGAATGAGATGTGATGTTGGAAAGGAGATATATTTATTTGAAACAACATTGGAAATGTCAATTACATTTCCCATTTCAGTTCATGTCATTTTTAACCCCAAACATAGTAACATAGTAAATGACGGCAGATAAGGACCTGTACGGTCCATCCAGTCTGCCCAACAAGATAAACTCATTTTACATGGTATGTGATATTTATATGTATACCCGAGTTTGATTTCTCTTTGCCTTTCTCAGGGCACAGACCGTAGAAGTCTACCCAGAACTGTTCTTGTACTAAGTTCTGAAGCTAACATCGAAGCCCCTTAAAATTTACACTCCAGCCCATCCCTAACTATTCAGTCACGATCAGGGCATAGACCGTGGAAGTCTGCCCAGCTCCCATTTTGTTTCCCAATTACCGGCGTCGCCACCCAATCTCCGCTAAGATTCCATGGAACCATTCCTTCTAAACAGGATTCCTTTGTATTTATCCCACGCATGTTTGAAGGAACAGGAACCCCCTCCCAAAAATATTGTTATTTTCTCTGTAATCAGTAGTGTGCACTGTTTCCAAACAGTGCTCGCTATTTTAAAATGTGCACTACTGTGAAATAGTACTCACTGTGGCAAAATAGGGCACACTATTGATGACATTGCCCTGAAAAAAAAAACATTGAAAAACCCCTTAAACAACATGGAAAACTAAACAAAATGAAAGTTCTTGCCCTATGAGCAATGCAGTATAATACCTGCACAGGCATACTAGCTGCAGCCAGGATTCTCCTCTCTTCTCTGAGGAAGTTTGAAACAACCACTGCCATATGCATTGGATTGCCATGATATTTTCCCTGAAAAAAATGAACCAAACAAATAATCTGTTAATAGTTTGTTTTATTTATTTATTTATTAGGATTTATTTACCACCTTTTTGAACAAATTCACTCAAGGCGGTGTACAGCAAGAACAATCTGGACATAGGCAATAGACAATTTCAGTAGAAAAAATATTCAAACAACAGGTTCAAACATCTTAATAGTCAGCATAGGGTGTAAGTGAAGATGGAACACTGGGACAGATAAGATAGGGTTACAGGAGTAAGAGGAAGAAATTGCACTTTTAGGGGTCCTTTTACAAAGGCGTGCTGAAAAATGGTTTGCGGTAGTGTAGGCGCGGGTTTTGGGCATGCGCCGATCCAATTTTTGCTGAAAGTGAACGTGCAGCAAAATGAAAATTGCCGCGCGTCCATTTTGGGTTTCAGACCTTACCGCCAGCCATTGACCTAGCGGTAAAGACTCATGTGGTAACCGAGTGGTAATGACCTACACGCACCAACTGCCACTTGGCATGCATCTGTTACACGCGCCCAAAAATAAAAAATATATTTCGGATGTGCATATTGGATGCGTGCCAAAAATGAAATTACCACAAGAGCCATGCGGTAGTCGGGTGGTAACTCCATTTTGGCGTGCTTTGGGTGTGCGTAGACGCTTACACGGCTTAATAAAAGGACCCTAGAGTCAGAAAAGTGCATGAATGTGATCTCATCAAGGGTAGGAGTGCATAAACAAGTCCTGCTATAGTATGTGCAGCCGGTGTTAGTCCTTGAGTATGTGACTAGCAAGTTAGTTGCTTCTTCCTTTAAGAATGAAGACTTAATCTTTCACCTGCTTCCTGAAGGAGATAGTCTTGTGTTGAGTGAAGCCTTTCAGGGAGTGCATTCTAAAGTGTGGGGGCTACTCCAGAGAAGGCTCACAGGCAGGGATCACATCTTGTGATGTTCTCTGGAGAGGGTTTGATTAGCAATACTTCTTGCGAGGACCTTAGCAATCTTGGAGGTGTGTAGAGGGAGATCCTGTTCTTCAAGTATTCTAGCCCAATTCCTTTAAGAGTCTTGAAGAGCAGGCATAAAATTTTAAATTTAGCTCTGTACTATACTGGTAGACAGTGAAGTTTTTGCAGAAATGGTGTGATATGACCATATTGCTTACAACCTTAGCATTCTGGAGCTGGTGCAAACCCTTTGCAGTCAGACCAATGCAGAGACGTCGCCATAAGAAAGTAATTGAACATAATAGTCAAAAATTCTGACGACAAACTCTGAAAGGAGACCTATGACGAGGAAGTGGCTTCCTATAACAGGCTAGTAACAAAGAGATCTGAGTTTGAGGTTTGCCTCTGGCACTGTCACCTTTTGTGGCTTTAACTGCCTGTATGACATTTTTATTGTAGGCTGTTGAGGGAAGGATGAGTACACCATCAATTTTGTACAAAAAATATGTTTAATAAAGTGGTACTTGTTATGGTCTTTTATGCATGCATAGCAAAATCACATTTTTGAGCGCTGTTTTTTCCATTGAAACTCCCCTCTTTTCCCCAATTAAAAGACCCCAATATAATTTTTTAAGGAAATCTCAAGTTTAGTTATTCAAACTCTTCCCCCATCAAGCAGCAGAGCACAGGGTTCTTTCAGAAACCTTCAAATGAAAGTACAACAATTTGGCAAGTAATTATGAGCTTTTTACTGCCTCCACATTGGCCCAGGTGTAGGTGTTTTT
Source organism: Microcaecilia unicolor (assembly GCF_901765095.1). NCBI lineage: Eukaryota > Metazoa > Chordata > Amphibia > Gymnophiona > Siphonopidae > Microcaecilia > Microcaecilia unicolor. Next base: position 205,714,275 of record NC_044037.1, on the reverse strand, counting down.
GTGTCAAACTTAAATGGACTTGAAATAACACCTTTAAATATATGACCTACATCAAAAAAAGGCAGGAATAATTCACTACCCTTCAGATGGAGAATGGAAAGAAGGTACAGTGGGGGAAATAAGTATTTGATCCCTTGCTGATTTTGTAAGTTTGCCCACTGACAAAGACATGAGCAGCCCATAATTGAAGGGTAGGTTATTGGTAACAGTGAGAGATAGCACATCACAAATTAAATCCGGAAAATCACATTGTGGAAAGTATATGAATTTATTTGCATTCTGCAGAGGGAAATAAGTATTTAATCCCTCTGGCAAACAAGACCTAATACTTGGTGGCAAAACCCTTGTTGGCAAGCACAGCGGTCAGACGTCTTCTGTAGTTGATGATGAGGTTTGCACACATGTCAGGAGGAATTTTGGTCCACTCCTCTTTGCAGATCATCTCTAAATCATTAAGAGTTCTGGGCTGTCGCTTGGCAACTCGCAGCTTCAGCTCCCTCCATAAGTTTTCAATGGGATTAAGGTCTGGTGACTGGCTAGGCCACTCCATGACCCTAATGTGCTTCTTCCTGAGCCACTCCTTTGTTGCCTTGGCTGTATGTTTTGGGTCATTGTCGTGCTGGAAGACCCAGCCACGACCCATTTTTAAGGCCCTGGCGGAGGGAAGGAGGTTGTCACTCAGAATTGTACGGTACATGGCCCCATCCATTCTCCCATTGATGCGGTGAAGTAGTCCTGTGCCCTTAGCAGAGAAACACCCCCAAAACATAACATTTCCACCTCCATGCTTGACAGTGGGGACGGTGTTCTTTGGGTCATAGGCAGCATTTCTCTTCCTCCAAACACGGCGAGTTGAGTTCATGCCAAAGAGCTCAATTTTTGTCTCATCTGACCACAGCACCTTCTCCCAATCACTCTCGGCATCATCCAGGTGTTCACTGGCAAACTTCAGACGGGCCGTCACATGTGCCTTCCGGAGCAGGGGGACCTTGCGGGCACTGCAGGATTGCAATCCGTTATGTCGTAATGTGTTACCAATGGTTTTCGTGGTGACAGTGGTCCCAGCTGCCTTGAGATCATTGACAAGTTCCCCCCTTGTAGTTGTAGGCTGATTTCTAACCTTCCTCATGATCAAGGATACCCCACGAGGTGAGATTTTGCGTGGAGCCCCAGATCTTTGTCGATTGACAGTCATTTTGTACTTCTTCCATTTTCTTACTATGGCACCAACAGTTGTCTCCTTCTCGCCCAGCGTCTTACTGATGGTTTTGTAGCCCATTCCAGCCTTGTGCAGGTGTATGATCTTGTCCCTGACATCCTTAGACAGCTCCTTGCTCTTGGCCATTTTGTAGAGGTTAGAGTCTGACTGATTCACTGAGTCTGTGGACAGGTGTCTTTCATACAGGTGACCATTGCCGACAGCTGTCTGTCATGCAGGTAACGAGTTGATTTGGAGCATCTACCTGGTCTGTAGGGGCCAGATCTCTTACTGGTTGGTGGGGGATCAAATACTTATTTCCCTCTGCAGAATGCAAATAAATTCATATACTTTCCACAATGTGATTTTCCGGATTTAATTTGTGATGTGCTATCTCTCACTGTTACCAATAACCTACCCTTCAATTATGGGCTGCTCATGTCTTTGTCAGTGGGCAAACTTACAAAATCAGCAAGGGATCAAATACTTATTTCCCCCACTGTAGGTACAGAGAATGGTGAGGAGAGCTATAAAAAGGGAAGGGTGATATAGAGGAGAGAAAGGGATAATAATGAAACAAGTGAAAACTGAGCATGTTCCAGGTGCTGACATCAGGGGTGGCCCTACTGTCAAATGAGATGAGCTGGAGGTAGTTCAGCCTATCTTCGCAGATGTTTCAGCTAATGGGGCTTGGGGATCTCTGCCAGCTCAGGTATTTGAGTTGGGGTGGGGGTGCAGAGAACAGGGGAGGACAGCATTGTGCTTCCCCCCCACCCCAACACACACACACGCATTTTGGTTGTAGGCCTACCCAAAATTTGGGCTCTGGCTGTGCCACTGAATGACACTAGGTAAAGATAAATCATGCAGCTCTGAATTTTGGAAAGACTGTGCTGGAGAAGGTTCGGATGTGCTGGAGAAGGTTCGGAAGCAGACCCAAGAGGAGGAAGTGGGATGTGACAAGTTTCAAGTTTATTAGTGGTTGATATACGGCCTGTCAGGAATACCACCTAAGCAGTTTACAGTCATTCTAAAATGAATACAACTAACTATTAAACAATACAAATATATTTACATGGAGATAAGTACACTGAAACAGCCAAGAGAAAAAAAGGTATGGGAGTCAGGGGAGGGGAGCTACAATTGTTTAAAGCCAAGAAGGCTACGAATGGGTAAGATGGAGGGTTAAGGAGAAGACTCCTTTACTGGATATGTCAGCCCTCTGCCTCTGCCATTTACCACTCAAAGATAGGACAGAAGGGTATCAATGTAGCTGAAAGATTTCTCAAAGAAGTATGTTTTGAAGCTAGTTTTAAACTTCTGGACTGATGGTTTGAAGTGCAAACATAATAGTAAATTGTTCCACAGAGTTGTAGGAGCAATACAGGCACTACACTGAAGCATTATTCTACAATATAAACCTGACTTTCCACAGACTTTGGCCATGTCAGTTTCTATGCAGAGGTTTGTTCCAGGAATAGACCTCAAGAACACTGCTGACACATCAAGGCTAACAGAGGCAAAACAATTGTTCACAACAACTTTGGTTTATTGTGCTGGGGATCTTCGTGGACAAGGAGAAAACATCTACAGTGTCGAGCCGGGTCCTTGGGCCCCAATAGTCATAACACTGGAAGCCACCAGACTTTGTTGTGCTAGTCAGAATGGCACTGAGACCAGAGGAAAGGGTATAAGATCCCCTTCCTTGAAGCTCTTCTCAGCTGGCTGTTATCTTGTGTAGTTCACATAAGAGCTGCTATCTTCTAGCTCTGAGCTGGCCGCATGATGAAGGCTCAATAATCTGTGGCATTGCCTGCCTGCATGCTCTTGCCTGGCTGGGAAGAGCTTATCTGCTGACCATCCTGAAGTTCCTGCCTGTCTTGCCTGATCGAAAAACTGATGAAACCCACTTGCCTGCCTCTGTCTGCAGTCCTTGATTTTTCTACGGATCCACTGTTTGTGTTATATAGAGATTGCATGTTTAGGTACAGCTTTTTCCAGCCATTATACACATATATGTGTCATTTTCTCTTATTGGACATTTTATCATTTGTATTATTCTGTATTACATACATTTAGTGTTTTTATTATTTATATATTTTATATTATATATGTTTTACAGTCTTATCACTGATACTGTTTTACATGTTTTATATGTTTCTAGACTCCTGAGGCAGGCCTGTGGCCGAAACAGATCTGTGTCGAGTCTGTAATAAAATTTCTCATTTTCATCCAACTGTCCCAGTCTCTGGAGTCATTGGTCCACTTCCCACTTTTGTTTGCTGTTCTGTGGCATCACCTGCCTGCATGCTCTTGCCTGGCTGGGAAGTGCTTACCTGCTGACCATCCTTAGTTCCTACCTGTCTTGCCTGATCTTGAGACTGGTGAAACCCACTTGCCTGCCTCTGTCTGCAGTCCAGTGTTCGTGAGTGTTATCATCTGTCAGGTTGAACTGCTTTTTACATAGTGATTGGGGTGTCAGGTGTCCTATAAGTTTCAGGACCAGGGGTAGTGTGCGTTCTCTTTGTCTTGACAGGAACATGAAATCATTGTTCTATCATCATTTTGGGTGATTCTGCGTAAGTGCATTGTCTCAGATCATATTTACTATTTTTGCTGCCATCAGCTAATAAAACCATTTTTCTATTTTTCTAATACCTAAGACTTGTGTCCTTTTCTCTCAGTGTTTATCATTTGGACTGTTCTGAATTTGGATTGCATTAGTGGGAAGTTGTGATCTAATCCCAGAGTGCTAAATTATGATTATTTGTTTTAATTGTACTTCCCCCTCTTTGTCGGACCTCGAGGCCTGGTGATTGTGTTTAGTCCCCACAGATAGGGCCCAACGATAATAAAAAATAGAGTTGAAAGTGTAATCTAACTAGAGCTGTTGGAATGAAGGAACGACAAGAAAATTTTGTTGCAGAGATTGCATTGTTCTGAATGGTGCATAGGGAATTAGAACATGTGAAAGAAACAGCAGAAAGACTGAGGTATGTATTTTATGAATAAGGGGTATTATTTTAAAGGAAATCCTGGATGATACTTATTCATTGTAAGCCGCACTGAACCTGCTATTGAGCGGGAAAGAGCGGGGTTTAAATGCTGCAAATAATAATAATACTGGGAGCTAATTGGTGTCCTTTAAGCAAAAGGGTAACTTTGACCCATTTTTTAAGTACTTTTGATAAGATTGATGGCTACATTTTGAATTTAACTGCAGATGTTTAATATCTATTATCTGAAGTCCCTGGAATAGTGCATTGCAGTAGTCGAGACGATTTAAGCCTAAGATGTGTAATAGAGAGATTTTTGGCCAAACAGAGAACAGACTGCATGAATCAGTTTCTAAAAATATTTATGTACTAACAAGGCTGTATGATACTGATAAGTTTATTATCTAGAATTATGCGTATTATTTTCAAAGAATCAACAGACGTGATGTTACTGCTGTCAATTGAAAGAGGAGTGGAAAGTGTTGTATTAAACTTCCAGGAAAATAGCAGGGCTCCAGTTTTGTCTGGATTCAATTTCAATTTATGGGTGTGTAGGCAGTGTACTACAGTGAACGGTTTGTCACTGATAGTGGAAATATCTTGAGCACCTTAACGTTTCACAGTTGTTAATATTTGTATAATGCCTTGTGTGGGTGATCCTGGGTCTGGGGTTGACCTGGCTGGAGTCTCCCTTGGACAGGTTCCATTGGGCCCTGTAAAAGTTGGCACCTGGTGCTTCCACATGGGGAAAAAAAGTGTTTCCACTCAGGAAATTAAAAAAGTCCTCTGTGAACAAGGCTAGCAACGGTTTATTGAACTATTTACAATTTATACTATATGAAGCGTTAAGACACTTGCTAATGAGAAGTATTTGTGATAATCAACTTATTAAGTCCTTTGAGTTAATGGTGCTCAATAAACAAACTACTAAACAACCTTTAAACACTACTCTATCCCAGTTAGCCTACTTGCCAATGTGGCAGCTTTAAACACCTTTCCCTGGTCCCTTATAAAGTCTTTTTATTGGATTGGCCCCTTTATTCCTTCTTTTTTTCCCTTGTCCATCCCCACCAGGCCCCCCAGATCTCACCCTCCTGCTGGAGTACTCTGGATCGTTGGCTGCTGGATATTCAATGAGGGCTGAGTCAGTCTGGCTTGGCCAGTCTCTGCTGCTGAGCTTAAAGTGCTGATTATAGTCCCAGAAACCTCTGGGTTCCAAGTGCCGATTGCACTTTCAGGAGCCTCCACCTCCCTGGCTCTGAATGCCAATTGTGCTCCCATGAGTGTCTGCCTTCTCCAGACACCGAGTGCTGATTACAGTCCCAGGAGCCTCCACCTCTGGGTGCCAGTTGCACTTCTAGGGGGCTATCTGCTGGGGAACCTTGGACACTAATTGTGTTCCCAAAGGCCTTGTCCTAAACTGACTCCAGGGAGATGCTCCGCCCCAAGCCTGCTCTGCCATTGGATCTTGAGCCCCAAAGGCCTTCCCTCTCACCCTCAGCCAGCTCCTAAGAACTGCTCTGCTCCTTGGTCTCAGCCACTGATTGTGTCCTTAACAGCCTTTTTTCTGGCCTGATTGTGCTCCCAAGGACCTCTTTGCCCTCAGCATACTCCCAGAAGTCCCCTCCCTGTTAGATCCATAGCTCAAAGCCTATAGCCAACAATGCTAGGATTTCTCTAATAAAAAAAGCCTTCTTCTTAGCTGATAAATCAACAGCCAAAGAGCTTAAAATCAATTTCTGTATCACAGAAACACATAACCTCAAGTTTGAAACTCAGGGAAGGTCACAGCTATCCCACCCAACTTATGTTCTGGTGAGCAGTTTCCCTGACCTCATAATCAGCTTCAGTTACCTTTACTTAGCATGTGTACATTATTAACCCCAACTTTATTTGTTACTTTTAATTAATTATTCTCCCCAAAGTGTGTAAATGTTAATCATTTTCTCTGCCTTTTCTCCCAGTGAACAATTAGCATATTGTCACTCACTCTGCTGCTTACCTTCCCCCTTAGCCCAGTGATGTAACAGTTTTCAAATACTACTACTACTACTACTTATCATTTCTATAGTGCTACAAGGCTGAATCTGGTTTCCAAATAATTTTAACCAAAGATGTCTTCTTTTCCTTCTGTTTCTGAAACCCCCCCTTCCTTTTGGGGGGAGGGGGTTGTTCATTTGAATATCAACTGCATGTACAAAAGAGATTATGTCCATACCTTGTATTTAAAAAGCTAAAGGAGAAATGAAAATATTTATAATATGGCCTCTTTCTCAAATGAGGAAGGTATTGTTCCTCCAGCCTGGAAATTTACATATGTTTGCCCTAGAATGAGGGATAATAAAAACAACACAAGGATGTTACTAACTATTGGCCAATTGCCAACTAGTCTTTTGTGTCCAAGCTTACAAAAATTGTAGCTTCTGAAACTAACAAACTCCTTACTCCCTCACCAAGTAGGATTCCACAAACACACCAACAGAAACCAGACACACCTAGAACATGAGAAAACAGTCGTCCTTATTTTCTTAGACCTCTCGATCACATTCAATCTTGTTGACCAGTCCATACTTTTCAGTAGACTTCAGGACATAGGTATATCTGCTACAGTATATACTTGGTTCTGTTCTTACTTGACAGATAGAACTAAAACTGCCCCTTGCTTCCTTTTACAGTACTTTCCTATATGTGGTGTCCCATTAGGTTCAATACTGGTGTTGATCAGCAACTACAATTTCTTGGACAAAAAAGACTAGTTGGCAATTGGCCAATATTTAGTAACATCCTTGTGTTGTTTTTTTTTTTTTAATCCTTCATTCTAGGGCAAACATATGTAGTTTTCCAGGCTGGGGGAACAATACCTGACTCATTTGAGGAAGAGACCATATTATAAAGGTATGGGAGGAATAAGATGTCGGGTTTCTTTTCTCAAGTGCGATGGCATATGGTCATGAAGAGCTGTAGTTAGTTTACTGATTTTAAAAGTTCTCTGAAAAGAAAAGATGGGGGATGGTGCGCTGTGAGGGAGCCATGAACTTATGCGTATAGAGGCATATAGCAGAGATGCAGACTTCTCACTGGAGCACTGGATATTTGTCGATAAAATGGTTAAGGGTTTTCTTAATGTGAAAAGAAATGGTAGATTTTGGATATGTTCTACAGAAACAACATAGTTTAGCAATGAAAGAGAAGGAAAAGAGGAGTTAAAGATGACTCTGTGGGCCAGAAGGACAGAAAAGATAACTGTTATCCAGCATAATAGAAAAACGTAGAAGAAATGAAATTAATTTGTGAGGAAATATAGAAATTTTATGGTACTGTTGAGACATCTAGGCTGCTGTGTTAGAGAAACAAACCTAGATATACTGAATTCAACATAAAAGTTCTAGTGCAGAGAGAGAGAGAGAGAGAGAGAGAGAGAGAGATCTGGGATTCATCAGCATAGATAGTAGTAAAAAATGTGTGAGGAGAACAGATCACCAAAGGAATGAGTAGAAGGCCTAAACAGTGCCTTAGTGCATACAGGGCAATAAAAGGATAGCAGAGGGGGAGGATCTACCAGAAGATACACTAATAGCCCATAATTCTATAATTTTAGTTACTAAATGTAAGTATCATTTCTGCGTAAGATCATACTTAGTATTCTCTAATGTGAATATGCAAATTGTATAGGGGTAAATCCTATACAAGGTGCTGAAAAATCAGTGCTAGAAAACATTGGCACAGAGCACTATTCTATAAACAGCACACCAAGTTGAGCACCTAAAGTTGTGTGCCACTATTCACGCCAGCTCAAACCTGGTGTAAATGTCAGCACCCGACTCTTGGCATTGGGCATGGAAACAGCGCTATTCAATAACAATAAGGGCAATTTTTTGGAATGCCTCTGCCTTGCCCCTGGCCATACCCCCTTCTGAGTTGCGCGACAATGGATTTGAGTGCCTGGTGTTATAGAATAGCATGCAGGAAGATGCACATGCAAATTCCAATTGCTGCCAATTAACTGCAATAACTAATTGTTAACATCAGTTTATTGCACGTTAATGGCTTGTTAGCTGATTAATTTGAGCATGCATCTTTATTCCTCACGCAAATGTCATATATAGAATCCGGGAGATAGTGTGCGTGAAGAAACAGTGTGTTTTAAGCCTGTAAAATGTGTTTGATATTTTCCTGTATTAATTATGTCCTGAAGTATATTTCTCCTATTTGGCCTGCAGGTGGTGTTTCTTTGCTGTAAAGCTGCTACAAAGAAATGAATGCCCTTTTCTTTAGTTTAACACAAACAGGTAGCAAGATGCAAGATGCAGTATATTTTTAAAATGTTGTGTTCTCTGATTGACCTGGAGTTTGAAGCTATCTAGCAGTTACTAGTTTTGAGTTCAGTTTCAGTGTGGGAGAACAGAGAGAGAAATCTCTTTGCTGAAGCCCTGCAAAACAGTTTAACTGGTGAGCAGTTTTATGTCCTGATCTCCCCAGGTACTTTCTAGAAAGTAAACAAATGTTTAGTTAGTGTTATAATTGATCTATTTTCAGTTACTTGTTACTGTTTGCTGATTGCACGTTTTCTGTCCACTGTTCAATATTTTATGAGAATAAGCATAATCGTTTGTTCGCTCTGCTTGTCTGGACTCATAAAGAATGCTTGTGATTTGTCTGTTGGGTCTGTGATTGCTTTCTGGGAACTGTGGGACCACTGGGACTGTGTCTCCAGTAACCTAGAAATCACTGGGGATAATTTGACAGCGGGAGACTTGCCCAGAGGCAGTTGTGACCCAGTCAGTGGGAGGAAGGTGCTAGTGTAGAACACAAGCAGCAGGTGCAGGTGGATCTGAGCTGTGCTGGGGATAGACCCTCTAAGTGGCCGCAGGGTAACCCCAGGTGGGTGACTAGGCATTTTGTGACATTGTGTAACTGCAAAAGGTATGCACAAGGGGGGGCGAATGGGTGTGTGAAACATTTATACGCGTAGATTATAGAATACTGTAATTTATATGCTAGAGTGCTACATTTAGGTGCACACATTTATGCCTGCTATTGACATGGCATACGTGGGTGTTCCTAAATGTTAGTTTCCAGTTTATTCTTAGTCTGCAATGACCACCAAGATCTATGTGGATTACAAAAACCAAGAAATCCAAACAATTCTTGGAAAAAATACAAACATAACAATATCATCATACATCACTTAAAATAATAAAAATTTCCTAAAGAGAAGTGTTTTTTAAAAAAACTTTCTGATTTGACCATAACAGGTTTGGTTCTTAATTGAACAGGCAAGGTATTCCAGGTCCGAGCAGCTAAAAAAGGAAAATGTAATAGAAAATACAGATTTTAAATGAACATTCTTTGGGCTTGTATAATACAACAATAATATATTTCTAGAAACAATTGATCTACCCATTGCCTATTAGTTCCATCATATAAGATGAAGCATTACCATATGTTATAAATCAATACACAGAGTTTGAATTCAATATGGGCCGCAACAGGCAACCAATGTCATTTTATTAATAAAAAGACCTGCTCACTAATATGTGTAGAAAAAATTAATCTGACAGCAACATTCTGTACCATCTGTAATCTTTTGAGGAGGAATTTAAGGCAACCTAAATAATCTAGCTGTCCCAAAATTAAACTTTGGACAATCAGCTTAAAAGCCTGATGTGTTAACATATTTCTGATCTTCTGCAATTTCTTCAACAAGAAAAAGATTTTCTTAATCAAAGCATTAATATGTAATTCTGGAGATAAACTCAACATTGTAACTCCTAATATCTTTAAGCTCATCTCAGACTTAAAGCAGGGATTACTTAACTTCAGAATATTGTCATTCTAGACATCTGTGGTTTGTCCTATCAGTAAAAACTTAGTTTTTTCTTTATTCAGCTTTAGACGATGAGACCTTATCCATGTCTCCAATAAATCAATACAATCTGCTACGTGTTTAGATACAACTTCTGTTGATTGTAAAACTGGTAATAGTACCATAATATCATTGTCATAGCTAAATGATTTAAAACCAGCCTGACTCAAACAAAAAACCCAAGTAACTCATCAAAGCATTGAACAATGAAGGAGATAAAGGTGACCCCCAGAATTTAGTTGTATTATTATTATTATTATCTTTTTTATACTTTCAATATTATTATTATATTTAACACTATAAGAGTAGTGTGTAAAAATACCTTCAAACCATTCCAGTACACTTCCTCCAAGTCAAAAAGAGCTAAGAATTGATGATAATATGTTATGGTCCACAAGGTCAAAAGCACAGGACAAGTCAAATTGTAGTATGATTGCCCTGTGCCCTCGACTCAGCCAACCTATGCTAGTATTCCATAATGGAATCTGAGTGCCCAGATGTTGTTATAGAATTTCTGGTTACTGTGCTGCATTTTGGCACCTAAAGTTTGGTGCACTTTATAGAATTGACCCCTATGAAGGTCATTTTTCAAACTATGCTTAGGTAACATATATTTTCCCATGTCTATTTTACACCTATCTTAGAAAGTCATATGCCTACTTGACTTTATAAAATGCTAGCATAGGCATGAAAGAACGTGCATGCATGTAGGCGCCAGCATTAACTCAAAGGCTCGTCCAAATGTTAGCTCGTATTTTCCATAAGTATGTATGTAAATTAAGGACTTTTATTATTTACATGTGTTAAGTGTGGACTCTGTGCTCTGTCCAAACTTCACCCCTGTGTACCACTTACTTGCATACAAGACTAAAATACAGTACAGTCTTGATTATCCAACCTTTGCTGATCCGACTATCCGGCATATCCGACAGACCCCCCCCCCCCCCCCCCCCCGCGGTGATGTCACCGCGTCACCATTAAGAAGCACACAACTTCTCTTTCTGTTTTCTGGCATAGCACAGAGGGAAGGTTCACATCTGAAGCAGTTAGTTTCGAATGCGAGGCCGTACATTTACTGCAAAACAGCACCGTTGTGACATTGTTTTCTGTATTATCTGACTTTTCACTTGTCCGACAATGAGTCTGTCCTGTTTACATTGGATAATTGAGACTTTACTATACTGCCTTTTATGTGCTTTCTTACTGCAAGAAAGGTAGAGTTTTGTCTGACTTAAATATCACATCATAAATTCTTTGCTGCTTTACTATATAGGGCTCATAGACAGAATGCCTGAATAGCTAATCATTTTTCATTTGCATATGCATTACCATATTTGCTTAGGCACCTACAATAACATCTGTGTTGGCTGTGATAATGCCATCTATTCATATCTTAAGCATTGTAAATAGTACTCTATTTTGCATGCAGTATGTCACCGGTCTTTTCCAGAGTTGCACAAGCAAGCACAACACGACTGCCTTATTTACACGACACTGCGACTATTTAGCATTGGACCAGATTCTTTCAACATATGTTTACCTGTATTCATACTGACACATGCTCACAGGTTTGTTTGACCCCTGTGGCAGGCTCACATGCCGAAACACGGCCATGTTGGGTCCTTAAACTTTGGAAATCCTCGTTGCTCTTTTACCTATTTGGTTATTGTTGTGTGGTAAATACATTTACCACATAAAAACATGCCACCACATTTTAGTTTAGTAGTTCTGGAATATTGTTTCTATAGGTGGTTCTAAGAGGTTTTATACTTTTTTCTAATAATATGTTTTCATCTAAGTGAGTGCCAATGTAGAAGCTTGAAATAGATCAGTTAGCACTATAATTTTTGTTTTAACCTTCATGATATCCTGCTCTGCTTGGAGTGAACATTATATAACTCTTCTCTCGATTCTATTATGTGTCTGTAACACATACATCTCATTCTCTACCACATCACTCTCTGTATTTGTTTCATCACCGGAGGCGGCTTACGCCTCACGGTAATATGTAAGCCACATTGAGCCTGCAAATAGGTGGGAAAATGTGGGGTACAAATGAAACAAGCAAACAAATAAATAAATAAATTACCTTGATGTTTCATTTTCCTATGGCGTGATTTAAACAGGAAATTGTAAGTCATGCTGCACTAATCTTTTTCCATCTCTGCAGCTTTGGTTCCAAAGACCTTTATTAGAAATACAGTGTTTACATAGTAACATAGCAAATGACCTGTATGGTTCATCCAGGCTGGCTAATAAGGCGGCCACGATTGTACCGGTTGCTCTGTGGAGGTTACATCCTTCTATGCCCTGATTAAAAGTGTGAAAGTCATTTGTTTTCCTTTGATTCCATCCTCTTGCTTTAGAGGGAGCCTTTGTTTATCCTACATATCTTTGAATTCCATCACTGTTTTTAGCCACACCACCTCCACAGGAGGGTATTCCAGGTATACACCATCCTCTCCCTGAAATGCATTTCCCAATGTTACTCCTAAGTCTATCAACCTGCAACCTCAGTTCATGTCAAAAAGTTCTACTGTTCCCTGTCTCTGAAGATTGTATAATAATACTTTTAAAGTATTTAATTATCTGCATCATATCTCCCCGTCTCTCCTTTCCTCTAGAGTATACATATTCAAGTCTTTCGAAATGTCACATATTAATTTGTGTTTTGGTCTACCAAATAACTAAGGGGTCCTTTTACTAAGCTGCGATAAAAAGTGGTCTTAGCGCACCCTTACATAGGTGTTTTCTGTACGCTAAAACTATTTTTACTGTGGCTAGGAAAGCGAATAGAATGTTGGGTATTATTAGGAAAGGTATGGAAAACAGGTGTGAGGATGTTATAATGCCGTTGTATCGCTCCATGGTGCGACCGCACTTTGAGTATTGTGTTCAATTCTGGTCGCCGCATCTCAAGAAAGATATAGTAGAATTGGAAAAGGTGCAGCGAAGGGCGACTAAAATGATAGCGGGGATGGGACGACTTCCCTATGAAGAAAGATTAAGGAGGCTAGGGCTATTCAGCTTGGAGAAGAGATGGCTGAGGGGAGACATGATAGAGGTATATAAAATAATGAGTGGAGTGGAGCAGGTGGATGTGAAGCGTCTGTTCACGCTTTCCAAAAATACTAGGACTAGGGGGCATGCGATGAAACTACAGTGTAGTAAATTTAAAACAAATCGGAGAAAAGTTTTCTTCACCCAACGTATAATTAAACTCTGGAATTCGTTGCCGGAGAAAGTGGTGAAGGCGGTTAGCTTAGCAGAGTTTAAAAAGGGGTTGGACGGTTTCCTAAAAGACAAGTCCATAAACCGCTACTAAATGGACTTGGGAAAAATCCACAATTCCAGGAATAACATATATAGAATGTTTGTACGTTTGGGAAGCTTGCCAGGTGCCCTTGGCCTGGATTGGCCGCTGTCGTGGACAGGATGCTGGGCTCGATGGACCCTTGGTCTTTTCCCAGTATGGCATTACTTATGTACTTATGTACTGTAGCTCTAAAATGGCCAATTTTCCTATTTTTTTTAATTAATGGCCATGCACTAATTTTGTCATTAGTATGCAGCCATTAAAAAATTAGCGTGTGAGCACTTACTAACACTTATTTTGTAGGTAAGGGCTCACATGTTAATCACAACATCAAGAGATTACCTAATACTACACTTCTCAAGTTGTAAGAATTTAATATACAAATCTATTTATTCTGCTAATTTTTCATATCAAAGCACCAAAACTTGGAATTCTCTACCCAAACAGCTCAGATACACTAATGATTACATGCTATTTCGTAGCCTACTGAAAACTCATCTATTCAGCTCAACTTTCAATAAAGAATTAAATAAATGAATAATCCTTTTATGTTTCAACACTTTTTTATTGATGACAATTCAAAATACATATATTTGCAGTCTATACAGAATCGCAATTATATTAAAGTTATCAATTAAATCAATGAACTACATACCAACATCAAAGTATTAACATGTATCCCTCTCCCCCCCCGCCCCCCCATCTCTCTCTTTTGGTTCCATTATTCGTTAACAATACAACCTCCATATCACATCCTTCCCTCTTAAACTAAAATAACATAATATATGCCTAAATGTTCTAGAACGTGACAACCATAAAACTTATCTTCGACTAAACTTCCCCCCATCTCCCCCCCTCCCTCCCACCCCTCCCGAGATAACCGGTAAGAATGTGGTAATTGTCTTAACATCCACCTCTTCTATTAAATCTATAACTTTGAGACAGATGCCCCAAGAGAGAGCATCCTCTTGGCCACCTCTGGGTGACACTCCGTTTGATCTGGCAAATGCTTTAATATATTACTTCGCAGGAGGCTTGTTTTCTTATAGCCTCCTGCGTGACCGCCAGACCCGGTGCCTACCCCATGATACGGGACAAGTATTCCTAAGAGGTGGACGTCCTGCACTGTAGAGCTAAATTACCCAAATAATTCCCCAAATAAAACCCCCTCCTCCCCCCTTCTAAAAAAACCCCACACTTTCAAAAACCATTTAGTACCAAGCTTCGCGCTTTCGGTATGAATAATCCTTTTAATACATTTTTACTTTTAATTTCATACTCCAATTGCTCAGCTACTATGTTCTTGATTTGACTGTATTCAAAACAAATGTTCACATCCACTACATTACATATCCCAGGGGTCCTTTTACAAAGGTGTGCTGGCGTTTATAGTACACGTTAATGATTAGCACGTGCTAAACGCTAGAGACACCCATAGAAATATATGGGCATCTCTAAAGTTTAGCACATGCTTATTTTTACTGTGAGCTGAAAACACTAGAGCGCCTTGGTAAAAGGACCCCTCAGGGCCCTGTTTACTACGTTGCACTAGAGACATGCTAGCGTTTTTAGTGCACACTAAACATTAGTGCACACTAACCGTGTAGATGCCCATAATATTCCTATGGGCATCTACATGGTTGGTGCATGCTAATTTTTAGCACGCGCTAAAAACGCTAGCGCACCTTAGCAAACAGGGCTCTCAGTTTTAAATACTGACAATTTCAGGTTCCTTGCTTACACAAACTTTCACTATTGAGTTTATGTATCGGGGGTTTCAATCTTAAGGGCTCTGTTTACTAAGGTGCGCTAGCGTTTTTAGCATGTGCACAAAATTAGTGCGTGCTAACTGCGTAGGCACCTATAGGAATATTGTGGGCGCCTACACAGTTAGCACGGGCTAAAAGCACTAACACACCTCTAGCGCGGCTTACTAAACGGGGCCCTAAATGTTTAATGTATTCATGAATGTTATTATTCCTTTTTACTGTATTTTCTCAATTTGATACTTGTTATGTAAGGCACATTGAACTTGAGATTATCTCAAGATAATGTGGGATAAAAATGACAAAATAAATAAATAATCATGTGCTAATCAGTTAGTGCGCGGTAATGCAGATGTGTTGATTAGCACAGAAACACCCATTCACCGCCCTCAGACATACCCTCGAAAATTAAATATTTTATAGCTTGTGGTTTGCATGTGCAGATTCAAAACTTATCACGGGACGCCTGAGCATATTTAAGTTGCGGTAAACACGCATTAGCGCATACCGCGGCTTAGTAAAAGAACCTCAAAGGGGCCTTTTTTATTAAAATGCAATGACTTTTGTACTTAATGTGCTTTTTCAGCAACTAGTAATGCAGCATTCTCTACATCCATCCCCGATTCCGGATAGCACATTGATGTATAGGCAATGCAAGATCTACGTCGGGACTTAGACCACCTTTAAATCATGAATAAGCGCTACCACATGTCCCTGTGACTGTTTGCTTTGGTGTTGACTGTGAGAGAACTAAGAGAGAGTCTACGAACCTTATTGCTATTTCTGTCCACCCAGGTCTATCATTTGAAACCCTTCCATCTTCATACCTGCTACCTGCCCTCCCTCCCTGCCTGCTAACACCCGCTGCATTGCCTGTTCGCACAGCCTCCCCACTCTTCTAATACCATGCCAATTACCTCTTACCCTTACCTGTCCCCTTCCCCTCTCCCTCTGGGGTGCAGTGGGCCCCTTCTGTGATCCTATCTGGTTCTCAGCAAGTTCATCACTCTCCCCATAACTCCCTGTACTATCAGAGGCAGAGGAACAGTCCTCTGTCACCATTGCAGATCCCAACACATGCCGTTTGTGTGATTTAGGTGCTGAATCTTTGCCCTTCCATAGCAGCAAGCATCATGTTTAAATATGCCTAATAAAGGCATCTAGGTGGGAGGGCTGTAAATGCTGACATTTGGTAAATCCAAGTTTCTGAAATTGCTGGCAGCTCTAAACATTTATGGCTGCAAAATGTTTATACCTGTCATTTTACAAAGCCAGCTGCTAAATGTTTTTCACCCAATGGCAGCACAAAACATTTAACACTGCCCTGAAGTGCAAAACATTGAGCACTGTTTTGAGCAGTGCTAGATGTTTTGCAGTGCTCAATGTTTTGCACCCGGCACTATACATTTTGTACCATCACCACAAGTGGCGCTAGATATTTTCCTCTGCAGACCCTTAATGGACACCATACTTGCAGTGGGGACCCCATGGTTGCCATGTACTTGTTCTGTGGGGGCAAGGCATGATGGTGTGGGTTTGTGAGGGCTCTTTGCAGCTTCATAGACAGATTTGGGTACACTTCTCTATTTATATGTTTCACAATGCAACATTTTGAGACATTGCCATTCATGTGTCATACATTTTTGAAAGGCTTTTTGACATCTTTATCTGGGGGCAGACATATACCCGCTTATTCATTCTGCCCTGCATTTGTAAAATATGTCAAAGGTTCTAGATAATTTGGCAAAAAGTCTACATTCAGACTTCCATTACTTTTCTAAAATGGCACTGTATACATATAAATTTAGGCCTGCAATTCATTTGCCTAGATTTAAGAGTCTAATTCTGAAGATCGGTGCTAATCGCATAACTTTTTTCCCCACTCTAAATCCACCCTGTTGCCACCCACTTGCATGCTCCTAAATGTAGGAATTTAGTGGGTGATATTCAGCCAGCAAAAGTGACTGTCGCCACTGAAATTATGCCTAGATATTCAATGCAGGGTCATTTCTGGGTGCCGGCATTAAATGTCTGGGTATGTGCAGATGGCTGGCACTTAACTGGATAAGTGCTGATAGTCAGCCCTTAACTGGTTAGGTTAAATCAGATAAAGATAGGATTGCATAATTAGCAGCCCTTTTTGGCCACTTAATTTAACCAGTTATGGGCTATCGACACATATCCAGTTCAGTGCCAACTCTGCCCCTAGACCACCCACACAATAGTCAATTTTTGCTTTAGTGGTTAGAGGGGATAGTCAGCTGTACCAGGGGCTTAGCCATGCCGATTTTGGGCATCTATCCCTCCCCTCCTCCCCAGGCAATTGGCGTTAACTCCACTCCCCCAACCCCCCCCCCGTACCTTTTAAGTCCTTTAGTTTTTCACTGTGAGTGAGCAGCAACTTATACCTGTTGCTCACACTGGCCCTGAGCCTTCCGCCTGATGCAACTTCCAAAAAGGAAGTTATATCAGAGGGAAGGCTCGAGGCCTGCACATGCAGCAGGTATGTCACTGCTAGCAAAGAACTGAAGGATTTTAAAGGTACTGGGGGTTGGGGGAGTGGAGTTAAGAGACCCACAATTGCCTGGGGGGAGGGAGGGAGAGATGCCAGGAGTCTGATGGGACTTAGGATCCCCATCAGCCATATCACAGCTGTGCCACTGCTGGTTGTGCCTGAGTTCAAAGTGGGTGGGCTATGCTACTGAGCAGCACTATCTGGGTAAGTGCTGCTGAATGTGCCCCTTGGGGCTCTTTTAACCAGTTAACTCACTTTGAATATTAACTCCTTAGTGAAATTTTGGGTACAAAAATAGGCACTCAGCCCTAGTAAATTTTCAAAGAGACTAATTTAGTAGCATAACTCATAAATTCTTTGAATATTGGGCCCATAATGTTATTTTGTTTCTCACTGCTGCTAGATCTCAATACAGTGTGGGGGTGGCCATCAGTGGTGACAGTCTGTATCTTTATGTCAATTTGGTTTTTTTTTTATTATTGTTAATCTGAATTTTCACTGCCTTGATCAACTGCTGCAGGAGTGGCATGTAAAATTTGTAAATTAAAAAAATAAAACAGATAAAGATCTGGAAAATCACATGGAGTTTACGTGAGCTTTCAACAAGAACTACATACTTTTGGTTGGGTGGGGTTTTTTGCACATCATTTAGTGCATAAAATCTGGGATTTCCCTACACTAGAAGTATATTCTCAGCAGTATCAGGCTGCCTTTCTGAAACTCTGGCTTCTCCTCTGAGGCAGCAGCATATGATTATCAGAAGCACAGGAAAAGAAAACTGTTTTGTACTTTCTCTTGACCTATATAGCAGGCATCAAGACTGTGTCATCTTTGGGAAGATGTTATGAGAAATACCAAGTTTATTACATGACAAAAGTAATCAGAGTACATGCTTTGGGGTTACTGGTATATTTTGATCATTGATGGCTGGGTGCAGGGTATATAGATAACTGGTGTGGTTTATTCTCAGAAGAGCCTGGATTACTGCACATATTTTTGTTGTGATCTGAGGATTCTTTATTTTATTTATTTATTATTACATTTATATCCCACATTTTCCCACTGATAGAAGGCTCAAAGTAGCTTACATAAATCTGTAGTAAAGCTACCGTGCAAGAAGAACAATTATACAAATTCAGAATAAGATATAAAAATAACAATTAAGCAGCAAAAAGGCAAGAGATAACAGGTAATTGTTGTCCTTGGATCTTAATTTATAGTTAATTCAAGTTAAGTTAAACCTGGGGAATAAGCCTTCTTAAATAATACGGATTTCAATAATTTTTGGAAGTTTAGGTAGATTTTACTGATTTGGGTAGAGCATTCCATAGTTGAGTACCTATGTATGTATGTAAAGTTGGAGGCGTAAATTGATTTGTATTTAAGGCCATTACAGTCTGGGTCGTGTAAGTTCAGATATGACCTTGAGGTACTGGATCTGTTTCTGGGTGGTAGGTTAATTAACTCGAGCATATATTCTGGGACTTCACCGAAGATTATCCTGTGGATTAGTGTGCATATTTTAAAGGCTACTCGTTCTATAATGGGGAGCCAGTGCAGAATTTCTCGAAGTGGTTTTGCCGATTCAAATTTGGGTTTTCCAAAGATCAGTCTAGCCGCTGTATTTTTATCATGTTTGGATCCTTATTTTCTTACTAAAAGTGTTCTGTGATTTTATTATGCATTTTTATCAGATCATTAAGGAGTAGCCTAATGGTTAGTGCAACAGCCTGAGAACCACAGAAATAGGGTTTGATTCCCACTGCAGCTCCTTGAGACTCTGAGCAAGTCACTTAACCCTCCATTGCCCCAGGTACAAAATAAGTACGTGTATATAATATGTAAACCACTTTCGCTGTAATCACAGAAAGGTAGTATATCAAATCCCATCCCCCTTCCCTTTCTGATATTATGAATCTAAAAGGATGTTTGAATATCCAGTTCTTTTTTATATCAAACAGTAAGACTTTGTTTAATGGTCTTTGTTTTTGTTTGAGATGCAAGTGAAATAATTGTATTCTTTATGTAATGAGACCGTAACAAAATAAGGGGCCCTTTTATATATAAAATCTCTTTTGAGACACGCAGTTCACCCTGTAGGTTGCTTCACATTCGTTGCTAATGAATATGTCTACATGTCCTGTTGCTCTTTAATCTACTTCTTGCTACACATCGCTTACATTGATCTTTTTGATGTGCACCGTTACTATTTGATGCACTGCTTACATACATAATTTCTTTTTGACACACACAGTTCACTTTAGAGATATCTTCAGACTGCTCAAAACACGGCAGCTAGGCTTATCTTCGGAAAAACGTGATTTGAAAGCGCAAAACCCCTCTGTGAAAAACTACAGTGGCTCCCAATCAAAGAACGCATAGCTTTCAAAATCTGCACTCTGGTTCACAAAATTATCTACAGTGAAGCCCTGGGATACATGACAGACTTGATCGACCTAGAAACACATCCAAATCAACATGAACGTACCTAAATCTGCACTACCCAAGCTGCAAAGGACTCAAATACAAATCAACTTACGCATCCAGTTTCTCCTACATAAGCACACAACTGTGGAACGCATTACCAAAAGCCGTGAAAACTACGTACGACCACCTAAACTTCCGGAAAAAACTAAAAGCTAACCTATTTAAAAAGGCATACCCTACCAATCCAACATAAATGCCTGATCTCTGCAACACAACAAAACTAACATACGTAATGGACATAACACAACTCTTCCGTTGTATGATTCCATAATGTGGCTGTGCCACATGAACTTTATCTAACCACAATATCACTTTGTATTTGTTTACACCGGAGTCTGTAAACGCCTCTCCGGTACTATGCAAGCCACATTTGGGTGGCGGAGACGGTGGGGGGAAGAGGGGTTGGTGGTTGGGAGGCGAAGATAGTGGTGGGCAGACTTATACGGTCTGTGCCAGATCCGGTGGTGGGAGGCGGGATGGTGGTTGGGAGGCGGGAAATAGTGCTGGGCAGACTTATCCGGTCTGTGCCAGAGCCAGTGGTGGGAGGCGGGGCTGGTGGTTGGGAGGAGGGGATAGTGCTGGGCAGACTTATACGGTCTGTGCCCTGAAAAAGACAGGTACAAATCAAGGTAAGGTATACACATGAGTTTATCTTGTTGGGCAGACTGGATGGACCGTGCAGGTCTTTTTCTGCCGTCATCTACTATGTAAATAGGTGGGAAAATGTGGGATACAAATGTAACAAATAAATAAATATCAGTTTCAGATGCACTCTGTCCATATAAGTTGCATTTTTGACACAGGCACCTTTCTTTTAATAGCCATTAGTGTATTTTTCTCTTTTTATACATTAATGGCATATATTCAATAGTTTATCTCATTTACTCCTTAGTCACTTACACATGGGCACTATTATAGTCATTTCATCAATATTTAGTGATATCTACACTGTTTTCTTACCACAGTGTTTACTTTACATGATCATTTTTGTTTTTGACATTTATGTTTTTTCATTTAGGGTACCATCATACGAATTCATACACTGGTTTTCATCTTTTATATTGAAAAGAAGATTATCCTTTCTATTTAGACGTCTTTGAGAAGTATATAAAGTTCATTTTATTATATATTTTACACACATTCATACCATATGTATTTACACATTATCTTGCATTTCTGAACATATTAAATATGTTTGTATTTTGAATGTGTTTGGTTGATATAAGGTGTAGAGTTTTGGACAAATCTATCCTTATTTGCTTAGGATACATGGAGGGGCATTTTCGAAAGGGACGCCCAAGTTTTGATGAGGACGTCCTCGCAAAACGTCCCGAAGCAGGGGCGGGAAAACCCGTATTATTGAAATAAGATGGACGTCCATCTTTCATTTCGATAATACGGTCAGGGACGTCCAAATCTTGAAATTATGGTCGTCCCTAGACTTGGTCGTTTCTGATTTTCGCTGATAATGGAAACCAAGGATGTCCATCTCAGAAACGACCAAATGCAAACCCTTTGGTCGTGGGAGGAGCCAGCATTTCTAGTGCACTGGTCCCCCTGACATGCCAGGACACCAACTGGGCACCTTAGGGGGCACTGCAGTGGACTTCAGAAATTGCTCCCAGGAACATAGCTCTCTTACCTTGTGTGCTGAGCCCCCCAAAACCCACTACCCACAACTGTACACCACTACCATAACCCTTACGGGTGAAGGGGGCACCTAGATGTGGGTACAGTGGGTTTGTGGTGGGTTTTGGAGGGCTCGCTGTTTCCTCCACAAACATAACAGGTAGGGGGGATGGGCCTGGGTCCACCTCCCTGAAGTGCACTGCACCCAATAAAACTGTTCCAGGGACCTGCATACTGCTGTCATGGACCTGAGCATAACATCTGAGGCTGGCAAAAAATATTTTGAAAGATATATTTTTGGAGGGTGGGAGGGGATTAGTGACCACTGGGGGAGTAACGGGAGGTCATCCCCGATTCCCTCCGGTGGTCATCTGGTCATTTTGGGCACCTTTTTGTGCCTTGGTCGTGAGAAAAACATGACCAGGTAAAGTCATCCAAGTCCTCGTCAAGGACGTCCTTTTTTTTCCATTATGAGTCGAGGACGTCCTAGTGTTAGGCACGCCCAAGTCCCGCCTTCGCTATGCCTCCGATACGCCCCCTTGAACTTTAGCCGTCCCTGCGACGGCAAGCAGTTGGGGACGTCCAAAACTGGCTTTCGATTATACCATTTTGGACGACCCTGTGAGAAGGATGTCCATTTTCCAATTTGTGTCAAAAGATGGGCGTTCTTCGCTTTCGAAAATGAGCCCGACAATGTGCTTTTTTGCTCAATTATGTCTAAGAGATTTAAAAGGTTATTTATTTTTATTTTTACCTCAGAGAGATTACTTCAGTTCACAATCTTTATGATTGATTCTCTGTGCAGTTTCCCAGCTTCACAATATGAATGTATCTCTTATATTAATTTTAACCCAATTCCAAGTAAGCTTCACTCAAATATAATAGTTATACACAGTATATAATACAAAATATAACACAACCGTTAACTTGTATACAAAACACTTTCTATCTTTATTGAATATTTTCTCTATATTTAAATACTCTTTACACAGTCATAAATAGAACATTAACACAATCATACACTCTCATTCACACATTACATTGTATAAAAAAATCGCATATCTTAACATATATAGAGTGCGATAGCCTTTTCCTCGCTAAATAGATCTGCTTTTAAATGTCAAATGTCTTCTATATCATGGAGTCTACCCTCAAGGGGAAGAATATTCTCCCAGATGATAATTGATCATAAATGTCCACCAAATTCCTTGGTGTCGTGTTGTTCGTTGTACAAGTTTTCTTTTGGCATTTTTGTTGACAGAAGTGATTGCAGACTTTGGATCTACCTTACTGATTTAAAGTTTCATGTTGTTTTGGAAACGTTGCCTTCCTTTGTACAACGAACAACACAACACTCCTGATGCAGGTGTTCTGACGCTGAAACACAGCTGCTGTGTCGAGTCTTTTGATTTGTTTCAATAAAGATCACCTTGTTGAGTTGACTTCTCCCTTG
This sequence comes from Microcaecilia unicolor, assembly GCF_901765095.1. Taxonomy (NCBI): domain Eukaryota; kingdom Metazoa; phylum Chordata; class Amphibia; order Gymnophiona; family Siphonopidae; genus Microcaecilia; species Microcaecilia unicolor. The sequence continues at coordinate 205,691,049 of NC_044037.1, read as the reverse complement.
GTTTTTTGGAAGAACCTATCTACCCTACTCCTTGGACTTTCTCTCGCTGGTGTATGTAGGGCCTGAGTGTTCCTCCACTTTGTGTGGTTTTCTCTGTCGTTATTCCAGTATACAGACTCCTCTCCCCCAAAACTATGCCCTACGCATAGACACATGATCTCTGTTCCCTCTGTGCCTCACCCATCATTACCTAAATTAATAGAGGAAATGTTAGGGACACAAATTTTCTTATTTTGAGATTCCAATAAGGGACATGCACGGAAAAGAGCTGAAGTGAGAAATAGCTCTCAAACGATATTTGGAAGGGGCAGATGGAAGGAAAGGTAATTTGAAAAGCTTGAACTAGATTACTGACTGTACAATTACTGTCATTTGTACTCTTTTGTGGACTGACTGTAACTACTCTGCTTAGTGAAAAGCACAGTATGGTTCTCATTTAACTCTCTCAGATGAATCTGAAATGCATTCTATTCAAGCATCATTTGCACTGAGAGACACCATTAATTGATTTCACACATGCTGTTCATCTGTGTTCTGTGACACAAAGAATGGCAGAGATGAAAGGGATAGTTAGAGTTCATCTAATTCACTGCACCATTAAACTGCATTAACAGAAAAGGACCACAGATTTCCTGTGGGTGTTAAGTGTGACACTGCAGCGATCTCATTATAAAATGTGTCATGTTTGCATTTCAATTATTAGATTTGATTCAGATAAAGCAATGGGGTGCAGGAGAGAGAGAAGGGAAAACCCCAAACCCCAAATTTTGAACTTGCAGAGAGAAAAGGGTTTTCTTAAGGGTGATGACATTTACTGTACAGAACTGGCACTGTCTGAAAATTTCCACAACGCGTACATAAATTTACACAACATACAGCGACATTTGTGGTAATGGCAAAGTACGAGGGTGCACTAAGTGACTGCAAGAAAGAGTAGATACAGTGGGCCTGATATTCAACTGGCTCAGTCAGCATCAAATTCACATATTCAATGCTGCTGTTTAACTTGAACTGCTGAATATACATAAGTCAGTTGGAGAGAATAACCACAAAAACGTGGAAGAACACTCGATCTGTATGACTTGTAGCAAATATAAGCCAAGGGGTAAGTAGGCTCTTCCAAAAGATACAAGGGAGATGGGGTGATTCTTATGCATGATATTTATTGGAAATACACCCAAAAACTCGACACGGCAGCCAAATGCTCAGAGGGCTCCAGTGCAGGGGACAGCGAGCACGGCAGAGATTAGCACATTTCATTAGCGATAATCTAAATTAAATTAGGTAATTCTCTATTCAGAATGATGCTCAAAGAAGAGCGCCCTGAAATGAAACAGCCCAGCAAGGCAGCACACGCCAGGGAGAAGAAACGGCAGATGCAATAGTGTCTACGTATATGACATCAATAAAAAGAAACCCATCCACAAAAGCAGCAATAAAAATAACATTTAAAAATAAGCTCCCCCCCCCCTTTGCATGTGGAGGGCAGAGCCCACATTAGGGGTAGCAACCAGGGCAACTGCTCTGAGCTGCCATGTTCTGAAACTTTCTGCCATGGCCAGAACCCCTACCTTTCCATAATTAGTCTTGGATGTCAAAAAATAAAAAGTTCTGGATGCTGTCAGCACATCTTCCTCCTCCTTCCCTCTTCCTCTCTAGTGCATGCTCTAAGCAGTAACGGAGCCAGGTTGATGGCGCGGGGGGAGCAAAAGCAGCGAGAGCGGACTTGCGCCGGTGCACATTTTCAATAAAACATGATGAGAAAAAAATAGGCGCCAGCGCCAGCAGAACTCTGTTTGGGGGAACAGCCACTCCCCTGACGCTCCACCTAGCTATGCCACTGGCTCTAAGCTAATAGCACACGTATCATTCGCATACTATTAGCTTTGAGCATGAGGAATTAACTCCTTGATGCTTTTGTTGCAGTATTTTCTGGCGCTGTTTCATACAGCGCTGGAGTTTTGAGCATCCCCGTGTCAGATCTGGATTCAGTAAATGTCTCCGTTAAAAACTCTGGGATGAGCTCTCTTTACAAAATAGTGCATAGCATCAATTCCCCCAACTAAAATTAGGTGCCAGGACTCATGCCTGCTGAAACAAGGTGTAAGTCCTGGCGCGCAAGTTGGGCACGCATCCCCCAATTCTGTAACACAGTATGTAACTTTTGGGAATGCCCATGACCCTCCCATGGCCACACCACCTTTTGGGTTGCGCATGAGAAAATTTAGGCACAGTTCTTTAAAGAATTGTGCATAGGCAGTTGCATGAGCAACTCCAAATTAGTGTCAGTTAATGCCAATAATTGATTGTTAGCAGCCAATTATTGAGTGTTAATGTCTCTTTAACTAATTTAGTTGAGCACGCAACTCAGGATCGCTCCCACATTTGGGCAATCTTTATAGAATCCAGGCATAAAAGGGCAATTCTATAAATGGTGTCTACAGTTAGGCGCTCAAAATGTAGGCGTGAAGCTAGTATTGTATAACAGCATATTTGTGCACCTTATCTATTATAGAATGCTAACGTAAGGAGACAGTAATGTGTCTAACTTTAGGTGTAACCACTTATATCATGTCTACAGTTGGTATAAATGGTCACACCTACTTGCGTGCACAAATGAAAGTATTCTATAAAACGGTTCTAGGTCAGTTCTCACCCACCAATTCCCATCTGGACAATTCCCACCTAGGACAATTCCCACTGAACCAAATTCCCACCATACCAGGGAGGACAATTCCCACCCATAACCCAAAAAATACAAAACACACTAGAACAAGTAATCTCCTTCCCTTTTCTCTTCCAGATCATTTGTGGGGCCAGTACCCCCTCACACCCCCCCAACATTATCTTTTACACATCCCTTTCCCCTTCCAGACATACAGTTTGTATATTGGGGGCAATGCCCCCCACACACCCCAAACTAGGCTTCAACCTAATTCATATTTAATCCAGGATCTAAATGTCATAAATAAATAAATAAATACAAACTGCAGTTCATGTGGGGGGGGGGGGGGGGGCAATCCCCTCACACCCCCAAACTAAGTTTCAACCTAATTCATCCCTTCAAATTGACACACTGATTACAATTTATAACAAATTACTACTCTACCTATTCCCCCACACACACACACACACACATACACCCCCAAACTAGGTTTCAATCTAATTCATGTTTAATCTGGGATCTAAATGTTACAAATAGAAAAAAATAGATAAATACAAGCTGCAGATTGTCTGGGGTGGCAATGCCCCCTCCCCCCACCCCTGACACCCCTCCAAACTAGGTTTCAACCTAATTCATGACACACTGATTATGATTTATAACAAATTACTACTTTATCTATGAAAAGTTATTCTGTTATTATACATCCTCTGTGTACATCCATATGCTGTTTTAATCTCCTTGTTCCAGACGCCATTAAAAAACAAAAGCACCACTAGGACTTATGGGACCCGATACAAGAAAGAAGCTATGGTTGGTAAAAAAAAGGCTAAGGAAGGTGGGAAATGACCGGGGGTGAAAACTTCTTGGTAGGAATTGTCCTCCTTAAGTGGGAATTGTCTCAGGGGGAATTGGTAGGTGGGAACTGTCCGGTGGGAACTGTCTGGGTGGGAACTCGCCTGATACCTATAAAACATGCGCTACAACAGTGGGAATGCTCCTGACCCGCCGATGCCTTTCCCATGGGAATGTTGCTTTTGCCGCTACGGACCAGAACACATAAAAGAAAGGAGACCTCAGATCGGACTGGCAAGAAGGGGGAAGAGATGGGGGACCACGGAGGGGCTATTTTAAAGTAGACCTGGCGGAGGGGATGGTGGAGGAAGAAATGATGGGCCTGGGAACAGGTGAGGAGGAGAGAGAGATGGCAATGGGGTGGAGGGAAGGAAAAGAGAGGGAAATATATTAGACTCGGGAGTGGTGGGGAGGGAGGGAGAGATGCTACACGTGAGGGCAGTTAAGAAGAAAGAGAACCCAGGGAAGGAGAGGCAGGTGTTGCACAATGGGAGGGAAGGAAGGAGGTAGGGAGAGATGCTGGCTTATGTGGGATAGGATGGGAGGGGAACAACAGTAGCAGGAAAAAGAGAGGGAGCAATGTTGGACCATGGAGGGGAGAGAGGGGAAGAGAGATGATTGACCATGGGGGGCAGGAGGGTACAGATATGGGACAGGAAGATGATAGGATGTGGAGAAAAGGGGACAGGGAGATGTTAGTCCATGGTGGGGGGAGGGGATAGGGAGAGGAAATAGACAGTGGAGGGAGGGAGGGGAAATAATGGAAATGGCAGAACCATGTGGGACAGGGATGGCAAGATAATCAGTGAGAGGAGGATAGTGGATACAGAGGTAGAAATGTAGTAATGGAGGGTAGATAAAAGATGGAAGGAAACAGCAGGCTGGGGAAAGAGTGATGGGAGATGGGACAGCTAAGGAACGAAAGAAGAATATGGAAAGTTAATAAGTAGCTGAAAAGTTAAAAGAAGGAGAAGGGTGAGAAAGAAGCTTGAGTGGATAGAGAGGCTGAAAAGAAAAAAGGAGATAAGACAGATAAGGGAAGGATCAATATGTCAGAGATAGGTGTAGTGAAGGAACAGAACAAAGCAGGAGAGAGAAGAAAAAACAAATGGTCAAAAGTCATTGGAAAGAGAATTAGCAAAAGACAGAGGAACTAGGATCAACATGATGGTAAAGGTAGAAAAAAGTGTTTTATTTTCAATTTATTAACTGGAATTTAACTTTGGGATTTGTGTAGTACAAATTACTTTGTATTATGTTTATTGGCATAGCCAGATGGTTGATGGGGGGGAGGGGCAGGGCTGAACTTAAGTGGGTGGCCACTAAATTCTCTCCCTGCTGCCTGCCTCCTGCCCCCCCCCCCCCCCCACCTGAATGCAAATTATAAATACCTGAGCTGGCAGGGATCTCCAGATCTCTCCAGGTGAAGACTTCCTCTTCCTTTTACTGCTTCGACAGCCAATCTCTTCCAAGCTCTGCGGCCAGTGGCACTGTCCCTGAGCTGCTGCCATCACTGCTGATCCATGCCCATGAATGTTTGGCTTTTCTGCATACATGAAAACTGAGCATGCACGGGGGGGGGGGGGGGGGGGCAGCAAAGGTGGCAGCAGCAGCTTGAGGACACAGCCACCAGCTGCAGAGTTTGGAGAGCTCTGGCTGCCGGACCAGAGAAGGTGGTCTTCAGCTGGCACAGCTTGGGAATCCCTGTCAGCCACAGCAAGGGAGATGGCTAATTTTGGTGGATCTGAGCCCAAAGTGCGTGTGGGGGGAGGGAGGACATAGGCCCCCCATAGTGATGCTACCAATTGTGTTCAATATAAAAACGAAGTGCATTTCCGTTTTTATTTCTTCAGTGTTGCAGTACTTGCCATGTTTCAATTTTGGTGTTCATATTTCCATTTTTCTCATTTCTGATCCCTTGTTCTGTATTTGGTGAAGGTCTGTCTGTGTTTTGTGTGTGAAGAAGTCATTTAAAGTTGTTTCATATGTGGCAGCAGTGGTGGGTGGGGAGATTGGGGGAGGGGCCCCCTCCTTAATTTCTGCTCTGAGCCCCAGTCTGCGTAAAACTGGCCCTGCCTAAAAGAAAAGTTCATAAGCCATTAATAAGATAGATTTGGGAAAATTCACTACTTATTTCTAGGATAAGCAGCATAAAGTACTTGTGACATGGATTAGCCATTATTGGAAACAGGATACTGGGTTTGATGGACCTTCAGTCTGTCCCAGTATGCCAACTCTTATGTTCTTTTCAACTATGCAACTCAGACGAAATCAGATCATTTAATAAGTCGAACACTCTATAGGGAATATTCTGCCTACAGAGGTAAACAGCTTGCAAGCCACTTCCAGAACAGGCTGGCCTAAACCTAGATATTCAGTACTGGGGCATGCGAGTCTCCTGGCACTGAATATCTAGATACAATATGTCCGCTGACCCCAAAGTAACCAGGCACTGGCTGATCTTCAGCAAGGAGGTTTTATGACAGGAAGTAGCATGAGCCTATCTGGCCTCTTATCAGAGCTGAAGGAAGTCACTCAAACATTCACAGATGCTATTGAAAACAATAGCAAACTTGTGAGGTATATATTGTTTTAGTAAACCTCCTTGGTTTTTGCATTCTTTCTGTTAGGAGTGGATGGGGGGGAGGGGGGAATGTAAGGGGAGTTGGGGGGGTTCGGGGAGCTTTTGAGGGATCTGTGAAGGGGGGAGGGTTATATTCAAAATGTGTTTGCTACTGCTCCAGAGTTTGCTTGGTTATTTGCAATGGTGTATTGTGGATTTCAATGCTGCACTATGGCCTAGATTCTATATATCACTCCTAAAAATTTGGCACTGAAATTAAATTTGCCAAAGCGCCTTAATTTAGGCATACTTTATAGAATAAGCCTAAATTTCCACGCTGTTTATAGAATATGCCGAGAGCTGGTCTGCATGACTAAATTTAGCCATAGGCAGTTACGCCAAGTAAATCCTGGTGTAAATGCTGCCTAAATTAGGCGCGGACTGGGTGTATTCTATAACAATGCACATAGATTCTTTAAATGCCCATGACCCACCCATTCTACACCCATGGCCACACCCCCCTTTTCAACTATGCAACTCAGAATTTACGTTTATCTTGTTATAGAATATGCTTAGACAGTTCTGCAGCTAGATTCTAATTAATACCAATTAGTGTCAATAATTGCTTGTTAATTGGCAATTACCAGCACTGATTGGCTTGTTCACCAATTAGGTTATGTGCATTGTTATGGAATATGCTTCGATTTCCGCACGATATATAGAATCTGAGGGTATATGCCTTTATTTTTGCTCATGATGACAATAAAGATATCCTATATAATAATTCTCACCTCCAACGTTCTGAGGCTACCTGGAACCGTGGTTTCCGGCCAGAGCTGCTCAGGAAAGTGGAGTAGATAAAAGTGACGTCATTCCTGAAGTGCCACTGATTGGCTGCGCCTCCAGCCCGACGCCCAGCAACAAAACGCGACCCAGCCAATACGAAACTGCGATCCAAGCAAACGGCGACCCAGCCAGCAGCAAACAGCGACCCAGGCAGGGGGAGGAGTAGGGATACACACTAAGCTAAACACAAGAAAACTAGTAAAACTGTACACAAGCTAACAAGAAAGCTATGCCCAAGCTAACTAGTCACAAGCTAGAAACTCACACTAAGCAAAACACAGGAGAACTAGTAAAGCTGTACACAAGCCAACAAGAAAAGCTATGCTCAAGCTACTAGTAGCAAGCTAGAAACTCACACTGAACTGGACAAGGTAGCAGTGCACAGAGCACTCTAACATACCAGGGACCTTAAACGATGCAAAGGCAAAGGCTGCAGTCTCTAAGTGATTAATAAAGCCCTTCAACACCTGAGGAGCAGCTGCAGCCATCAGTAAGCAACTACGGAGGCTGTCCAGGCACAAACAAGAGAGACAAGTCCGGCAGCCTGGAAGAACTGAACCGGACTGGGCTAAAGTCTGGAACGGGTAGTAACAGCAAGACAAACTATGGCAGCCACTGGCTCTGGCCACCAGCAGGTGAGAGGAGCACAAACCAAGGAGCAGGCAGAGCGCACACAGATCATAGAGAGACTTAGAATACCTAGGTGCAGCACAGAGGAGCAAACAGAGCCAGGCTGGAGACAGAGGTAGAGCTAACTCAGGCAGCACCCCCAGGTGCAGTAGAGTGGAGTAATTAGAGTCAAGCTGCTGGAAGCAGCCAGCACAGAGAGCCAGAGCTAGCTCAGAAAGGACAGACAGAAGAGACAGAAGCCAGCTAGGAAGCTGACCCCCAGAAACAAGGTAAGTCTGAGGCTGGTCACGACCACAGACATGACAGTTAGTAAATATGAATTGTAAGTAAGCAGATATTTAGAACAATATCAGGCTTATTTTCGAAAGAGAAGGATGCCCATCTTTCGACACAAATTGGAAGATGGGCGTCCTTCTCACAGGGTCGCCCAAATCGGCATAGTCAAAAGCCAATTTTGGGCGTCCCCAACTGCTTTCCGTTGCGGGGATGACCAAAGTTCCCGGTGGCATGTCGGAGGTGTAGCGAAGGTGGGACTTGGGCATGCCTAACACATGGGCGTCCTCGACCCATAATGGAAAAAAAGGGCGTCCCTGACAGCACTTGGACGACTTTACCTGGTCCTGTTTTTCTTACGACCAAGCTACAAATAGGTGCCCAAACTGACCAGATGACCACCGGAGAGAATCATGGATGACCTCCCCTTACTCCCCCAGTGATCACTAACCCCATCCCACCCTCCAAAAAAATCTTTAAAAATCTTTTGTGCCACCCTCTATGCCAGCCTCAGATGTCATACTCAGGTCCATGACAGCAGTATACAGATCCCTGGAGCAGTTTTAGTGGGTGAAGTGCACTTCAGGCAGGCAAACCCAGGCCCGCCCCCCCCCCCCCCCCATCTGTTACACTTGTGGTAAATGTGAGCCATCCAAAACTCACCAGAAACCCACTGTACCCACATCTAGGTGCCCCCTTCAAACGTAAGGGCTATGGTAGTGGTATACAGTTGTGGGTAGTGGGTTTTAGGGGGGCTCAGCACACAAGGTAAGGGAGCTATGTTCCTGGGAGCAATTTCTGAAGTCCACTGCAGTGCCCCCTAGGGTGCCCAGTTGGTGTCTTGGCATGTCAGGGGGACCAGTGCACTAGAAATGCTGGCTCCTCCTACGACCAAAGGGCTTGCATTTGGTCGTTTCTGAGATGGGTGTCCTTAGTTTTCATTATTGGCGAAAATCAGAAATGACTAGGTCTAGGGACGACCATCTCTAAGGACGACCTAAATGTCAAGATTTGGGCATCTCCGACTGTACTATCGAAACAAAAGATGGACGTCCATCTTGTTTCGATAATATGGGTTTCCTCACCCCTCCACCGGGACGTTTTGCGAGGACGACCTCAGCAAAACTTGGTGTCCCTTTCGATTATGCCCCTCCACATGATTGACTTGGTTGAGCCATTTGCTTACAAAAACTGATTTTTGACAATCCTTTAAATATTGACATAAAGCTACTACAAGACTGTTTAAACAAGGTTGCCACTTGGCTTTCTAAGCACTACTCGATATTAAACCCTGAAAAGACAATAGCTTCTTGGATAACAGGTCATAGTCCTGTACCAACTTTAATTCTTACTTTGTTTGACAGGCAAATTGTTCCAGTGCAATCTTTTAAATACCTAGATGTGATCATAGATTCAGCTCTTTCTTTTGATGATCAGATATCAGAGGTAGTAAAAAAAATCTTTCTATCACCTAAGAAAATTACGTTCTATTAGAAATGCTATAGACAATTAATTGCATATTATAGCCTACGCCTATATTGCAACACGTTTTGACTATTGTAATGTTATTTATGCAGGCATTACTATGCAAAATTCAAGACGCTTACAAACCATTCAAAACACGGCTGCCCGTGTTATCTGTCAAGCCTCTAAACATGATAGGGTCACACCTTTGTTATGTCAGCTTCACTGGATTCCGTTAGATTTAAGAGTGAAATTTAAAATTCTTGTTTTGATTTTTAAAGTGCTTCACTCAACCATCCCGTCCTATCTCGCGACCTTAACTATTCTGTATACACCAGCACAAACACTCCGTTCACTCACAGACAATAGATTTGTGATTCCACCACCTTCAAGAGCTAGGTGGGAATCCACCCATGCTTTAGCCTTTTTCTTTTTGGCCCCAGCATTATGGAACTTCCTCCTAAAATATATCAGACCGGAAGAATCGTATACGCTTTTTCTTAAAGCTTTGAAAACTTATTTTTTTTAGAAAGCTTTTGAAATATAACATTATTTACGTAGGAAACCACTCAGGTTAGAAATAAGGTCTACATTATGTAGAAGACATGAATTAGTAGAGATAAAATATGTTTGATGTGAGGTGTATGACTGCTGTATTGAATGTTTATGTTTTCTTGGGTACGGAAGTTGTGTCTGTGCTGTCCTATCATACAATGGAGTTAATTTAGTCATATCTTATTTGTATATTTTTTGATATGTAAACCGTTCTGATTTGCTATGCAATAAGAGACGGTATAGTAAATAAATAAATGATAACATTTATTTATTTAGATTTTGCTCACACCTTTTTCAGTAGTAGCTCAAGGTGAGTTACATTCAGGTACACTGGATATTTCTCTGTCCCAGGAGGGCTCACAGTCTAAGTTTATACCTGAGGCAATGGAGGGTTAAGTGACTTGCCCAAGATCACAAGGAGAAGCAGTGGGATTTGAACCAGCCACTTCTGGATTACAAGACTGGTGCTCTAACCACTAGGCCACTCCTCCACTCAATTTTTGAAAAAGAAAAACATCTAAAAAGTGGCATAAAGCAGCATTTGGACATTTTTCTCACCAAAACATTCAAACTGGTATTTTCAAAACCCATTTTCCCAAATGTCTTTCTAAGCAGTTCATCTGCAGTGCATCTAAATCTCAAGGGGTCATGTCGAGGGCCTGTTAAGGGCAGGATTTGGGTGATCCTAAGACCTGGATATTTTTCAGCCATAATGGAACAAAATAAAAAGTCCAGGACTAAAACTAAGAGGTTCTGAGCTAGACCTGTTTTAATAACAACATATGACCACTGGATAAAGGAATGACCCCCCCCCCCCTTACTCCCCCAGTGGTCACTCACTCCCTCCAACCCCCCCAAACATGTAAAAGAAACCTTTATGACAGCCTCAGATGTTATAGCCAGTCCTATTAGAGCAGCAAGCAGGTCCCTGAAGTAGCCTAGTAGTCAGTGCAGTGCACTGTGGAGAAGGGGACCCAGGCCCATAATCCACTCTAACTGTTACACTTCTTGTGGAGAGTGTGAGCCCCCCAAAACCAACTGAAAAATTTCTGTACCCACATACAGGTGACACAAACAGCCATAAGGGCTATTGTAGTGGTGTACAGTTGGCTACAGCAGGTTTTTGGTGGGTTTTGGAGGGCTCACCATACCATATAAGGGGATAATGGTGAAATGTGTACCTGGGACTTTTTATGTAAAGTCCATTGCAGTGCCTCCTAGGGTGCTCCACTGCTCTGCTGAGATGTCTGTGTGGCTATTATACTAAGAATGCTGCCCCCCCCCCCCCCCCCACATCCCAATGGCTTGATTTTGTGCATTTTTCACTTGGACATTTTTTCCAAAAATGGATCAAAAAGATAGCTAGGTAGATTAACTATTATTTCTGAGCAGTATGAACTATGAACAATGTTCATTCAGTATCCCCATAGTGATGCAACCCTTGCTTCCCTACTGTTCTGAATACTTTAAATAATGCCTTCTTGAATTGTAATATCATTTCATCCTACATTACATCCAGTTATTTGGCTAAATTTGTTCTACATTCATTGCAATTGATAGATTGCAGTAGATTTAGAAGTCTACACGGTACAGAAACTCTATTTTTAACTCTGGTATCTCAAGTGGAAAAAATTCTTAGCTTAGGTTGCCAAGCAGTGCTTTTCCAATTTGACATCGCGGCTGCATTTGATACTGTTGATCGTGCCCTACTATTATTAAGATGAATGAACTGGACCTTACTGACTCAGGGGCAGATGATCAGAAGTAAATGCGGGCGCTAGAGGCCATTACTGCTGGACTAGTGCCTGTAATTACCTGCGCTTTATGATCAGCTGCCTGTAGCGCTGGAACGAAAGAGCGCGCAGCAGATCAACAAAAGCAAAATTGAGCTCAGTTCCAGCTACTTAAATTGAATAGCAATAAAACAAAAATCCTTTGGTTAGGTAAACATGAGAATTCCATATAAACATATAATTCCATTAAGTCCAGACAATTTTGTGCCTATAGAATGTACCACAAAAGTCCTAGATGTAATCTTGGATACTGCTTTATCTATGGAAGCTCAAATAAATTCTCTCACTAAAAAGATTTTTGATAAGTTAAAACAACTATGTCACGTTCGGTCTTATTTTTTGGAAGGACATTTGCATTGATGGTCCAGGGTTTAATCCTATCCCAACTGGATTGTTGCAACTTGCTGTATCTTGGAGTTTCTATAAAGCTACAGAAACGTTGCAGTTATTACAGAATACTGCATAAATTTGATCATTCTACACCTCTTTTGAAAGATCTTCATTAGCATCTGATTTGTGGTCTTATAGAGCTCAAGTCAGCAAATGGCACCTAAATTTGGGTGCAGAAAAAAATAAACACTAAGTGCTATTGTATAAACAGCACTCAAAATTGAGTGCCGTTTATAGAATAGCATTTACCGCCAGGATCCATGCCCAAAAAACAACTGAATCTTGGTGTAAATCTTCATGCCTAAGGAGCCCTTTAACTAAGCACTAGTAAGTCCAACACGAGCTTACTGTTCGCAATTCCACAACTACCGCTGGAGTTCCCACCCCCTGCATGCTCCACTTCTGGCGCTACAGAAAAATGGTGGTAAGTGCCTCCCCTCCCCCCCCCCCCCGAATGGCCGTGTGGCAAGTGGTTCACTTACCACACGGCCATTTCTTTTCGACCAAAAAAGATAGCCATTAACCCGCCACGGTAAAAGGGGGTCTCAGTGCATGTCAAAACATGTGCTGATGCTAACACAGGCCTCCTTTTATCGCAGCTTTTATGCACACTTCTTTATAGAATACTGACTAGAAAAATGCACGTGTAAATCCAAATTGTTGCCAATTAGCTCATTGGTCAATTAAATTGTGCATGCAAATTGGGGACGCACCCACATTTGCATGCGCAATTTTGAACGCCATATGTAGAATTAAGGGGATAGAGTTTAAATATTCTGGTATTTATTTTTAAGATCTTACTGGGTCAGGCTCCTGTTCTTTTGACCCATTTTAACATGGCTCCTTCATCTACTTTAGGAGACTGTGGGCTCAATTTACCAAGCTGTGGTAAAAGGGGGCCAGCGCTGGCATCAGCACGTGTTTTACACGCAAGCCGAGGCCCCCTTTTACCACAGCTGGTAAAAGGGAAGGTCTTGCTTTCCTGCTGAAAATGGCCGGGTGGCAAGTAAAGCACTTGCTGTGCGGCCATTTCAGGGGGCAGCCCTTACCGCCACCCACCGAGGTGGCAGTAAGGGCTCCCACGCTAACCCGGCAGTAACTAGGCAGCCCTTGGCACTGCTCAATTATTGTCGGGTACAGTCCGACACTACAAAAATAAATACATTTTTGACGGCGCGGTAGGTGTGGGAAGTACCTTTGGGCTGTTGCAGTAGTTTTGTGGTACTTCCATTATAGCAAGCAGTAAACCCCTGTTGGGTTTACCGCCGCTTAGTAAAAGGAGCCCTGTATGCTCAATCATTGAACACTACCTCCCCTGTTTACTAAAACACGCTAGTGGCTGTTGCACCGCAATGCCGACACAGCGCGGTTTAGTAAAGGGGGGGATATGTTTTCCATCATTCAAGGGTGCTCTACATAAAAAGTCTTTAGAAAACTGTTTTCTATACTATACTATACTGTTTTCACACTGTGCTAGTGTGGAATAATCTTCCCCCTGCCTTGAAACAAATTTCTACCAATATAACCTTCTGGAAGACTTTGAAGACCTATTTATTTCAGAAATATTTGTATGACATCAATTGTTGATTGTGAGTTTTCTGTAAATTATGATATGTGTTCTGTAATTTGAGATCTGCACTTTATATTATGTAAACCACTTTGGAACCTTTCGGGAGTTAGTGGTCTAGAAATCTGAGATTAGATTAGGAGATTGTTAAGAAATAATTCCTTACCTTATTCTGTAGTCTTCCCCCTGCAAGCCCATATCAAAACCCACTTTACACACCCTAAAATATTCTCTTCTGAATTATTTATAATTTTGTAGTGTGTGAACATTTCTGTTACATTCCCTCTCTCCCACCTTGCTTCTAAATTCTACAAATCTATCTTCTCAAATGTCTGTTCAAAGGATTTAGGGGTTCTTTTACAAAGGCACGCTAGCATTTTTAGTGTGTGCTAATGATTAGCTAAAGATGCCCATAGGAATATATGGGCATCTCTAGCATTTAGTGCATGCTTATTTTTAGCACGCACTAAAAACGCTAGTGCACCTTTTAAAAGGACCCCTTACTGCACAACTTGCACCATTGTAAACTGATGATTTTTATATTAGTCTATGTTTGTTCTAATTGTGAATGTATGATTGTGAGCCACCTAGAAATTTATGGATAGGCAAATTAAAAATTATGAAATGAAAATGAATTGATAGCCCTCTTCCTGGTTGTGTTGTACTATGTATATTTCTTTTACATTAGGTGCTATCAGAGCTTTTCTTGAGGGGGTACTTGGGGGTACTGAGTACCGGCACCTTTTTCATTGTCTGCTAAAATTGATTCATGGTCCCCAAGTTTATGTGACAGAGCTCAGGCCCTACACACCAATTCTGCCTTGTCATAGATTCTGTGACTGGTTGCAGGGGCCTGGCCATTGTGGGGTGGGTCCCTCAGTGATCACCCCACCCCTGAAGAGTGGCCTGGCATTTGAGTACCGGCACCTTTTAAGCTAGAAAAAATGCACTGAGTGCTATAGAACTGGACACGCTACTCCAGATGAGGTCCTTTCAATGATTTATAGGGTGTTATTAACCAAAAAGACTGTAGGACTCGCTTTCTGAATTCTTTCTAAAAATAGTCACCAACAGGAAACTGGCTGGAGAGAGCCTTGCTAAGAAACGGACAGTGTCAAAAACATCTTGATTTGAAACTGGTATTACACCCCATTAAAAAAAATGAAGGGGTCCGTTTACTAAGTTGTGTTTGGCACTAACATGTGCCTAAACATGTACCTAATGCAGCGAAAAAATGGAGTACAGTGAGACATGCTCAGGCATCCTGCAGTAACTTAAAAAAAATCTGCACAGGCTAACTGTGTGCTACATAGTTTTTTAATTTTTTGAGGGGTCGTGTCAGGGGTGGAGAATGGAAGTTCCTGAGCTACCCAGTTAGCACATCTACATTTCTGCGTACTAACTAGTTAACGTATGGATAACGCAGGAGCCCTTATCACCTGCAAAATGGGTGATGGTAAGTGATCACGCAGTAATTTTGAAAAATGGCCACGCGCTAATGGCAACAGTAGCGCACGTACCATATCAAAAAGAAGTAAAAGGAAATAAAGAAAAATGTTTCTTCAGAGAGCAATATGCAGGAGAAGCAAAAGAAAAATGGAGGGGAAAAAAAACCTCAGCTGGCAGTGATATTCTGAAAAAAGCGTTTGCTATTCACACCGACGGGACATAGCATACTTCTTCACTGTAGTGGGTGTAAGTCACAGAGCTACAATATGCAATAAACATCGGCAGGGATATGTTCCCCTGAAGAAGCCAGGAGGTGAAACGGGTCCCCGTTGGGATTGCTCCTTTTGCCAAACCTAAGTGATGTTTTTATGCAAGATAAATATTAAAAAAAAATAAGAAAACACATAAGATGTATCAACATTATGTTGGCATGAGAGAGCACTGAATTTGAAAATTGTTAAGAATGTTTAAAAGGAAAATGGAGGTTTTGGGCCAATGATAGATCCTGTGAGCTGTGTGAAGAAGTATGCTAGGTCAGTTGGTGTGAACAGTAAACACTTTTTTTCCAGAATATCACAGCCAGCTGAGTTCTTTTTTCCTCCATTTTTTTCCTCCTTCTGCATATTGCTCTCTGGGGAAAAAACATTTCCTTTCACTTCTTTTTGGTGTGGTATGTGTGCACTGAAGTGATTACTTTCCAGATTGGTTCTGAACACTAGTGCATGGCCATTAATGGAGAAAACAGGAAAAAAGGCATTTTTATGGCTGTGGTAAAAAATGCTTCATACAAAAACTGTGGCACAGATGTAAAGAACACACTCAACCCTTAACTGTGCCCAATAAAGCTTAAATTCTTGTGGTGTCAAAACAATGAATATACAAAAACCTTTTCCTATTTTAGAAAGGTTCTTTTAAAAAATTTTTAGGAGGAAAGACCTCAGAAGCCTAACATGCTCAGTGCCACAGAACAGACAGTTGTCAGAAAAAGGGCAGATGGTGAATAAGCACGAGATATAAGCAGTTTGGCCCCTTGAAAAAGCCGGTGGGCCAGTGGCGTAGCCAGAAAGCAATTTTTGGGTGGGCCAGCAGGTTGGATGAGTGGGCACCCATGCTCTGTCCCTACCCCACTCCATGCTGGACCTCTACCTTACTCCCCACATGGTCCACATCTCTCTCCTTTCCCTTCAGCCATCCCCTGCATATCCAGCACCTATCCCAGCCCCCCTTCTACATGTCCAGCACCTCACCTCCCCTTTCCCTCCAACCCCCCCCGCCCGCATATGCAGCTCCTCTCCCCTTCCCCCCTGCAAATCCAGCACTTCTCTGTCTCCCCTTCCCTGCAACCTCCCCCCTGCAAGTCCAGTGCCTCCTCACCTCACAGTCTCCGTGTCCTACCTCCGCTGCAGCGCTTGCAATTTGCTATCGTCGGCGCTGCCTGACACAGCTGAGAGACGTGGCATGATGTCCTGCTCCGGGGCCTACCCTCTGCCGCGCTAATTCAACTTCAGAGCCGAACGCACGTAGCAGAGGGAAGGTCCTGGAGTAGGACGTCACGCTGCATCTGTCAGCTGTGTCAGGCAGCGCGCCGATGATAGCAAATTGCAAGCGCTGCCACGGGGGGGGTGGAAAACGGAGACTGTGAGGTGAGGAGGCAGTGCCGATAGTGTTAAAGGGAAGCGCTACGGTGAGGGTAGGAGAGGGTGTGAGGAGACATGTCAGTAACAGAGGTGTTGGGAGTCTTCTCTGGATGGGCCTGAGCCCAAACTGGGCGGGCCTGGGCCCACCCAGGCCCACCCGTAGCTACGCCCCTGCGGTGGGCAAAACAGGTCCCTGTTGGACACACTGCATTTAAGTTAAATGCTTGGAGATTTTATTTTGTTTTATGTTTTACTTGCAAAAAGAAAAAAAGTAGAAAATGAAGGGTTTTGACCAATGATTGAGCAGGGTGCCTATGAAGTGCTTAAAACTGTCTGTGCTGTGGCACTGAGCACGTTACGCTTCTGAGGTCTTTCCTCCTAAAAAATTCAAAAAGACAACTTTGTAAAATAGAAGGAAAAGGTTTTTGTATACTCATTGTGTTGACACCACAAGAATTTAAGCATTATTGTGAACAGTTCAGGGTTGAGTGATATAAAAAATGGCCTTAGTGTGCGGGAAAGACCAACTTAAGGGCATGCTAAGGTCTATTTTTACCACAGATCAGTAAAAGGACCCCTCTCCCAATTGTTCACCTATCAGAGAAAAGGTTATTTTCATACCTGAAGAAGTTGCTTTATTCTTTTTAGGTTATGTCTCAACAGAAAATTCTTCTCTTGTGAAACACGGTCTAATTGCTCATCAAGTTGTATTAATAAGTTTTGGAGCAGAATTGTTGCCATGGTTTCATTGTTCGAAGCTGCATCCCTACCAGATCCAAAAAAATAAGCATAAAGAACAGTGAGTCAATATAACCTTTGAGAAATGTTGCACTTTTAACCAAGGAAATAAATGTGTTTAGAAGTGGAAAATTCCTTAAGAGCCAAGTTATATATGAGTTACCAGCATAGCTCAGTCAGAGTTTCAGTGGAAAATGATATAGGAGCTGAGTGAGAGGAAGAAAAAGTGGTCTTTTGCATTTCCATCTGCTGCCAACCTCAACAGGCCAAAATCAGCAACTCTAAAGTAGCAGGTTAATATCAAAAACATCCATTTTCATTTTATATACCTTTCCCTTGTCTTCTAGTTTATTGTTTCGTTTTGTTTTTTAACATTTTTTATTTATAGAATTGAATATATTCACAAAGAAATCTTTGTACAGAAATATGCCAAATAACAACACAAAACAAGGAGACTAATAAAGGCTTTTAGACCTCTAATAGGGGGAGCGAGCCCCCCAAAAACACAGAAGAATCTGTACAAAAAAATTGTTAAAATAAAATAATGCAGTAAAACACCACTTACACCACTTATATTACACCTAGAGCAGACCTACAATACATTACTTGAAGCTCTCTGATTTTAAAAAAAGGTGTAGTTGGGAAGGCTCAAAAAAATGATAAGTAACATTATTCAACCTAAGAACACATTTAGAAGGGGAACACAACTGAAATTTGGCCCTAAGGACAAAACATCTTGTTTTATAAATAGGAATTTCTTCCTTCTTTCCTGTGTCGACCAAGATACATCAGGAAATATTTGTACTCGGTCACCAAGGAAAATAGTCTCACCAGCTCTAAAATAAAGTCTCAGTAGAGCTTCTTTATCTTGCAGAAATACAAAAGATACTAATAGATTCGTTCTATATTATATTTCTCCCTGAGATGTTCCAAGGACAGCCATAACATTTAAGTTCTCTAAAGGTACCTCCGCCCTTTTTTTAGACCTCAGACTCTGTCTCAGTTATTTATGCAGACTGGAAGGTAATACATTCACTGAATAGGCGGTATACCTATCTCTGGGTTTTTGAAGACCTCCTTTAGAAATCTAAAAAAAAGTTTCATGTGGAGATCCAATTTTCAAAACAGGAAAGTTTAGTATACGCAAGTTTAAGGATTTAACACTATTTTCCATATTTTCTATCTTTTGAGCCATTATCAACTTATCTTGCACAGACCGTTCTAATTCAGGAGATTTCTCTTGTTGAAATGATACACGTTTTTCCATATCTTTAAGCTGCACTGAGTTTCCCATTGTGGCAGAGACAAAATCAAGGCATACCTTGTGTAGTGCTTCAAGTTAAGTCCAAACTGATTCTAAAGCAACCTCCAATGGCGTTACTAAAGGTGGAATTGAGACAGACCCAGCTGGAGCTGCTAGTCTGCTACGACCTCTGTATCCAACTCAGACTGCTGCTGCATTAGTACTGGTGTTGAACCGGGAAACCAGCAACTGCTGAAACCATTGCTAGTACAGGAGATGCCCTTTCCAGGGTGGATATTTCCAGTGGTGTTCCCCAAATGGGGCCTGGCGAAAGCTCCATGCTCAGCTGGGCCGCTCCCTCGGCCTGCACTGCTTCCAAGTCACTGCGCTCTCCCAGAAAAGAACCAGACACACATGGACTGAGTGTTACTTTGCCCTCTGAGCAGGGGCTTTTCCCTGCCCTGGCTTTTGCAGAAACACCCCCATTTGTGGTGCTGGGCTTGTGTAGGCTGCAGTCAAGGTCTGTCTTAGTGATTGGGTCGACGGTTCAGGATGAGGAGGTGCCCTGACCTTCTCTTTGCACTTCAGCATATCTTCAGGAATCTTAGTTCAGTTAAGAGATCCTACTCAAATGTTGTCTTCTAGTTTCAAGTGATTTTTTTTTTTTTGGGGGGGGGGGGGGGTCATATAGACAATGAAATTATCTTTACACTGGTATTTTGTGACTATGAAAACATTTAATAATACAATATGGGCTAGATTTAGTAAATGATACTAAAAAAGCAGCAATGAAAAAAACTGGCACTCAGTGCCCATTATAGAATAGCACTGAGTGCTGATTTTGGTGTCCAGATTTTGGCACTATGACTTAGGCCTGCTGAAACCAGTTGTAATTCCTGGCGCCCAATTTGGATGCACATCCCTGGCATTCTAAAATACTACGCATAAAGTTTAGGAATGCCCGAAGCCGCTTATGCACCTCTCATGGCCACGCCCCCTTTTGGGCTGTGCACTATGGGATTTAGGCGCACATTGTTATAAAACTGCGTGTAGCAAGATGTGTGCCCAAATCCAAATTGGTGCCAATTAGTGTCAATTAGCACCCAATTACTGGCACTAATTAGCTCATTAGACAATTTAGTTGGGTGCACATCTTGGATGGGTGCCACATATAGAATCTGGGGGTATAAGATTTCAGAAGTAAAAAAGGTTTGATTTCTAGAGAGACTACATTGAGTGGTGCTGGTATTCTTGTCTGGTGGTTATGCCATGCCTCCATATTGTAGGTGTTTAAGGTTTTGATGGATCTAATGCCTTCTGTAACCTCAGCAACCTTTCATTTCCATAAACCAATTAGATGTTTAAGGTCAACTTCATTGAATGTATTAGATGTCCCCTCCTATCAGGTTATCCATTTAGAAGAATATAGGTCTTCAATTTTTTTTGTCATTGGGCCTTGCTTGTGGAATAGTTTGCCTTTATCACTAAGGTCAATTACAAAGTTGGATCAATTCAAAAAGGCTTTTAAAACTCATTTGCATCAAAATGTGTTTCAGCTAGGTTACTTGAAAGGCCAATGATATGGAGGAGCTGAAGAAGTACAGTATTGTTCGTAGAGTCAATGCGTTTTATTTGAAGGTGATATATGTTGTTCTATAGTGATATATGTATGATTTTGTATGTACAACTGTAAACTATGTAGAATTGTAGATTATTAGGCTTATTTTCGAAAGAGAAGGGCGCCCATATTTCGACACAAATCGGGAGATGGGCATCCTTCTCTCAGGGTCGCCCAAATCAGCATAATCGAAAGCCGATTTTGGGCGTCCCCAACTGCTTCCCATCGCGGGGATCACCAAAGTTCCCAGGGGCATGTCGGAGGTGTAGCGAAGGCAGGACTGGGGCGTGCCTAACAGATGGGTGTCCTCAAGCGATAATGGAAAAAAGAAGGGTGTCCCTGACGAACACTTGGCCGACTTTACTTGGTCCTTTTTTTTTTACGACCACAAAAATGTGCCCTAAATGACCAGATGACCACCGGACGGTATTGGGGATGACCTCCCCTGACTCCCCCAGTGGTCACTAACCACCTCCCACCCTGAAAAAAAAAAATTTAAATTTTTTTTTAGAGTATGGGTAGGTGAAGGATGTCCTTCTCTATGCCTCCGTCCCTGCAACAGCAGTTGAGGACGCCCAAAATGTGGATGTTTCTGTGAGAAAGATGTCCATGCCTTTGCTATGCCTCTGACACCCCCTTTATTTATTTGGATTTTGGATCACAAGTAGCAACAGTGGGATTTGAATTGGCCACCTCTGGATTGCAAGACCAGTGCTCTAACCACTAGGCCACTCCTCCAATCTACTTCACTCCCTTGAAATTTGACCATCACTGTGGGGGGGCAGTATGCAGGTCCCTGGGTAGGAGGTATGTGTGTGTCAGCGGAGGCATAACGAAGGCGTGGCCGCCCTTCTTTCAAACATTTTGGACGTCCTCAACTGCCCCCCCCCCCCCCACAGGGACAGCCAAATTTCAAGGGAGTGGAGTGGAGGAGTGGCCTAGTGGTTAGAACACTGGTCTTGCAATCCAGAGATGGCCAGTTCAAATCCCACTGCTGCTACTTGTGATCCAAAATCCAAAAAAATAAATAAAGGGGGTGTCAGAGGCATAGCAAAGGCATGGACGTCCTTCTCACAGAAACATCCAGGCATGGACATCCTTCTCACAGAAACATCCACATTTTGGACGTCCTCAACTGCCGTCGCAGGGACGGAGGCATAGCGAAGGACGTCCTTCACCCATACTCTAAAAAAAAAGACAAAAGTTTTTAAAGTTGTTTTTTTCAGGGTGTGAAGTGGGTAGTGACCACTGCATGCCTTTTTCCGTTCAGTTAGTGCATCAGTTAGTCCACTGCAGTGTTCCCTAGGCTGCCCGGTTGGTGTCCTGGCATGTCAGGGGGACCAGTGCACAACGAATGCTGGCTCCTCCCACGACCAAATTACTTGGATTTGGTCATTTTTGAGATGGGCGTCCTTGGTTTCCATTATCACTGAAAACCGGGGACAACCATCTCAACATTTATGTCGACCATCTCTAAGGTCGACCTAAATGTTGAGATTTGGGCGTCCCCGACCGTATTATCAAAACGAAAGATGGCCGCCCATCTTGTTTTGATAATATGGGTTTCCCCGCCCCTTCGCAGGGACGTCCTGCGAGGACGCCCTCAGGAAAACTTGGGCGCCCCGTTCAATTATGCCCCTCCTCGTGGTCTATAAATTCTAATAAATAAATAAATAATGTATTCTAATAAATAAATAAATAATGTTGGCAGGTGCTCAATCCTCTAACTTCCCTCAACAACCTGGTCATAGGTTTCCCTTTTTCTGGCCAAGTTGATTGCAGCTCCTGGTGCACTGCTAGTGGACTGATGCTCAATTAATGCAATGGTATGCCACCTACTAGCCTCGTTCAGCGGCCCTTTTACAAAGCAGCGATAAGCCCAACACAGGCTTACTGCATGCTAATCAGGAATTACCACCAGCCTAACGTGGGCGCCGGCGGTAGTTCTAGCCCCAGCGCACGCCATTTGGCCATTTTCTAGAGCGGCACTAACCTGATGTAATCAGGCAGCGCTGCACGCTACCCGGTTACTGCTCGGTTAGTGCAGAAGCCCTTACCACCACCTCAGTGGGAAATGGTAAGTGCTCCCTCTCTCATGACCATGCGGTAAGAGCAACCTTACCGCATGGCCATGGCTATTTTCAGGCATTTTTACAAACTGCAGTAAAAAGGGCTGCAGCATGCGGTAAAAATGGCCCCCTTTATAGAACAGAACTTACCCCGGAATTCTATATATAGCGCCTAGTGTTCCTCACCAAAACCCAAATGTATTCTATAACAACCCACATAACTTAATAGGCTTAACAAGTCAATCAGTGTTTTTAACAGTACTTTAGGGAGCGTTTTACAGATCAGCGGTAAGCCCAATGTGGGCTTACCACTTGCTCTTCCAGGACTACCATGGCTCAACGCGGCCGCCGGCGGTAGGCCTGCCCCAAGCGCGTGCCATTTCCCCCTCCCCCAGAAATGGCTTGTGCGGTGGTAACCCAGCAGTAATCAGGATCACAGTGCTGCCTAGTTACCACCGGGTTAGCGCGGGAGCCCTTATCTCCACCTCAATGGGTGGTGGTAAGGACTCTCCATCACACGGCCATATGGTAAGAGTTCTCTTACCACATGGCTGTGTCTGTCTGGGGGCTTTTTACTTGCTGCTGTAAAAAGGGCCTTGGAGCGCAGGAAAAACAGCCCCCACGGCTAGCGCAGGGCCCTTTTTCCCGCAGATTGGTAAAAGGACCCCTAACAAGCAATAATGAGCACTAACTGGCAATAATTAGAATTTACGCGCATAACTCACTAAGCCTATTCTGTAATGCACAGCACCTAAATTCTAAAGCATAGAGCCAAAAAGGGTTATAGGCAGAGAACTGGGCATTTCATGGGCATTCCAAAATTTAGCGCACTGTTATAGAACATGTCACTCTACACCTAAATCTACGTGCCAGTATTTACACAACCTTTCCCTTGGTGTAAATGGATGTGCATAGTTCTAGGCACTGGAATATCAACTTAGTGTATTCTATATATTGTGCCTAAATCTAGGTGCCGCTTATAGCATATGCTTAGGTGGAAATTTATTCTGTGTGGATTTTTCAGGCACCATATACAGAATCTAGCACTTAGTGCTCAACTTTTTTGGCAGCATTTATTGAATTCCCTCCTTCATGTCTCCAGTGTGTATCAGGGGCGTATCTGCGTGGGGCCTCAGGGGCCTGGGCCCCTGCAGATTTTGCCCTGGACCCCCCTACCGCCATCAACCCTCCCCCGCTGCCGTTGCTTACTTTTGCTGGCGGGGGACCCCAACCCCCGCCAGCCGAGGTCCGCTTCCACCTGCCGCTGCCTTAAAAACTACTTCTTCAGCCGGCGGGGGACCCCAAACCCCCGCCAGCCGCCCTGAGGTGTTTAAAATTCATCTTTGGCCTCCGTGGCCGTGCTGCTGTTGATAGGAGCTGTTGAATCCACTTCGGAGTCTGACGTCGTTGTACGTTGTACGTGCTGCGACGTCAGACTCCGACAGGGCCATGCCTAGGGTCTCTGGTGCCCCCCTGCAGACTATCAGTTGGCTCCCCCCCCCCCCCCCGTGTGGCACAAGATGCAAAGGAAATAGAAGCTGAAAGATGGAGTGCATCTTTGTGGGATTGCTGAACAAATAGAGGGTTTACAACTACTTAGCTTTTCGTACTTTCATGTTCACAAAATTAGTAATTAAATCTTTGATATCTAACTGGGCACATATATCATTCTCTATAGCAATCATGGCAAGGCTTACAAGCCTTTCTTGTGAAATACTTGATCGCAAATAATCCTATATAATAATTCTCACCTCCAACAGGATGTGCCTGGGACCGTGCCTCCCTCAGAGGTGGTCTGCTAGGCAGGCACGCACTGACGTCAGTGACAGCTGATACCAAAGCAAGGGGAGGCTACCCCTCCCCCTGTGTTACAGCCCACTGCACCCCCCTTCCGCGACCCAGTCGACCCCCCCCCCTTCTCGGCGAAAACCGTCCCCCGCCGCTGTCCAGTACCTGTGCTGACGGGGGACCCCAACCCCTGTCAGCCAAAGTCCTGTGCTGGCCTTCGCGCCTTTGCTTCTCCAATGATCTTCGATTCAAGTTCCTCTGCGTGCGTCTGACGTCCGACGCACGCAGAGCAACTTGGACACAAAATCATTGAAGAAGCAACGCCTCGAAGGCCAGCACAGGGCTTCTGCTGACGGAGGTTGGGGTCCCCCATCAGCACAGGTACTGGACGGCGGCGGGGGATGTTTTTCGCCGAGAAGGGGGGGTTGACTGGGTCGCGGAAAGGGGGGGTGAAAACGGAGGGACGGCAGTGTCTGGAACAGCGAGGGAGGGAGGGTGAGGGATGGCCTTGCTATCAACCGTTTCCTTCCCTTTTGAAATGGGCATTTTTTACTAGTTTTTTATGATTTTTAACCGTGAAAATGACCGCTCACCATTTGCCTCACTGACAGGAATTGTCAGCAATATTCTTAGAAACAAATTGCTATACATTGCAAAATAAGATAGTAGATGTAAATCTCAAAGTGGACATATTCCAAACACTAAAATGAAAATAAAATGATTTTTCTCTACCTTTGTTGTCTGGTGACTTTCTTTTTCTGATCATTGATAAGTCTCTTGACTCTAAAGTTTAGCAATTTCATTAAAGCAAAATATATTTTCACATATCACAGACTCTTCCTATCCAAGGAGAATCTTTTATATAAAAACAAACACCAAAAAAAACCAATCAGATTTTTCACTTACCAGCTATTATACACTACACGTTAGCTAAACTTCCTCTGGTACTGTTGGAACCACCAGCCAATGAAATGGCTTTCAGCTGTAGCTATCGGTTACCTGATAATTATGCAGGCAAGCCCTCCTCTGGGTGTACAAGCTCAGAAAAAAAAAAAACCCAAAAACTTTGAACCACTTACAGATTTTAACAATTACACTATTTAGTTTTTATTTCTCCCCAGTCTCAGTTGCACACCTCCCTCCAAA
The DNA here is from genome assembly GCF_901765095.1 of Microcaecilia unicolor. Classification (NCBI taxonomy): domain Eukaryota; kingdom Metazoa; phylum Chordata; class Amphibia; order Gymnophiona; family Siphonopidae; genus Microcaecilia; species Microcaecilia unicolor. The sequence goes on along the minus strand of NC_044037.1, from coordinate 205,665,763 downwards.
CCTGGCTGTTCTCTTTAATTTGAATGTTGTTCAAGCTCACCCTGAATGAGGAGTTCTTTTTACACCAATGGCATATATAGCACTCGGTGTATCCTTTCAAACAAGTTCAGCAAAGCCTGCCTGTCTCAGTGAGCACTGCTGTAGGAGAGGGGACAGCAGAGAAGAGAATCACAGCTTCAAGTCAAACATTTTGCAAGTGATCTGACCTCAGGAAAAAGGTGCTGGTAGGCGCCCTCCAGAGGTCAGCGCCCACACGCCCTGGACTCTGAAGTGGATTTAACAGCTCCTATCAACAACAGCACGGCCACGGAGGCCGAAGATGAATTTTAAACACCTCGGGGTGGCTGGCGGGGGTTTGGGGTCCCCCGCCGGCTGAAGAAGTAGTTTTTAAGGCAGCGGCAGGTGGAAGCGGACCTCGGCTGGCGGGGGTTGGGGCCCCCCGCCAGCAAAGGTAAGCAACGGCAGCAGGGGAGGGTTGGCGGCGGGAGGGGGTGGAGAGAGTCATTGGTGGCGGTGGGGGCTCTGACAATGGCGGGGGGGGGGGGGGGGGGTCGGTGGCGGCGGGGGGGGGGGGGGGCTAAAATGTGCCCCCTCCCTCTGGCTCTGGCCCCCCCTACCGCCAGAGTCCAGATACACCCCTGGTGTGTATAAGTATATCTCTAGCATATTCATTTGAGGTCTCCTTAAAATCAGACTGTCCAGGCAGTCCTTGATGGTTAAGCTGTGAACTACTCATCTACACTATTTATTTTGTAAAGATTTCTTTGATCCATAAAGAGGACACAAGGTAAAGAATGGTCAGATGTAAAATTGTTGCTGATATGCACTTCTCATGGTAGTCTCTTCTAAGGTGTTTTCCCCTGATATTGTGGAGTGGAACTCTATGAAACTAATGTTATATCATCTATTTCCATCATGGTTTAAACTGATTAATTAACAGTTTCCATCTGTGACAGAACAGTGTGCTTCAAGCCTGTAAAATTGCTTTTATTAAATCTTGAAGTGCATTTCTCTAGTTTGGCTAGCAGGTGCTGCATATTATGTTTTAAACTGTTACAAAGAACTGATCTTTCTTTCCTTAGTTAACACAGATAAAAAAATGCCTGAGTGATGTAACCAGCTTTTTTTCAAATGTTGTTGTTGACTGGGCTCTGATTGGCCCAGGAGCTTTTTTCATTTAAATTGTACTGGCTTTTGCTCCAGTTTCAGCCCTGGAGAAGAGAGAGCTCTTTGCTGAAGCTCTATAAACAGCTATATGCCCTGATCTCCCCAGGTACTTTCTAGGAAGTAAACAAATGTTTAGTTAGTGTTATAATTGATCCATATATCAGTTACCTGTTATTGTTTGCTGATCGCACTATTTTGTTGCACTGTTAAATTTTTAAAAGGCAATAAACAATATTTAGTTTATTGCCTCTCTGTCTGGACTGATAAAGAATCATGGTGGTTTGTGTGTTGGGTCTGTGAGTGCTTTCTGGGAACTGTGGGAGCACTGGGAGTATGGCCCCCAGTAACCTAGAAATCACTGGGGATAATTTGAGAGCAGGAGACTCACCCAGAGGTGGTTATGATCCAGTTGGTGGGAGGAGGGTGCTAGTGTAGAGCATAAGCGGCAGGTGTAGGTGGACCTGAGCTATACTGGGGATCAACCCTCTAAGTGGCCACGGTGTAACTCCAGGTGGGTGGCTGGGCATTTTGGTAACACCATCCTTTCAAAACTAGTACTCAGAATGAATGAAGAAACCAGGAGTTAATACCCCACTTATTTTTTTAGTCAAATTATACTTCCAAATGCAGAACTGAATTTACTTAGTTGAGCAGACCCATATACACTTGAGAGGGGCTTAAAATAAATGTAAAATCAAGATGGACATACCAGTCTTGGCCTTCTATCCACTGAGCCAGCAGATGTCTGACCTCCATAGGGAAAGTATCATCATAAAAGTGGTCTACTTGCTCTAGAAACTTAATGTCTAGTTGTTGGACTTGACTCCACTGAGACATGCTGAAAAATGAATGGAAAAAACAATATCAATTAGTCCAATCATGGTTAAGTGTTACAAAGTACTATAATGGAAAGGCTGTTCAGATTTTTGACTAAAATTCTATATAATCCAAGTAGGTTTATCAAGGTTTAATTTGCTGAAGTGTTAACAAATTGCATATTACTTCTCCACATAAATATAAGAAACACATATTTATATTAACTATACAAAACCTGCTGTAGCAAATCTTTTCTCACAGGTTAAATCCGGACCCCGATAGTAGACCAGTGAAAAATATGGAGAAAAAGACCTCAGAAATGCTGTCAACATGGAACAAAGTTTTCTCCAAAAGGGACAGACTCTCAATAATCATTGGTCAAAAAAACTCCACCTTAACACAAATTTAATCAAATCAGAGTCTAAGCATATCTGTGAGTATAAACTAACTCAGTCCAAAGTAAGATACCAAATCATAACAAAATATTTCAAAAACATGAATTTTAGAAAACTTATCTGACATGATCATCGAAATAATTCTCAAGTTTCAACTTGATCTTCAAAATGCAGATCTTCAACCATTCTGACAGGGATCCCTGTTTCACTAAAACAAGCTGCTTTAGGGAACATTCATGTATTCCATAATTTACCCAATCAAAAGAACTGTTCAAATTCTGGGAGAGAATGATGATGTTTGAAATAAGGTATTGTGAGCAGTAAGTCAGTCCTTCCTTTCAAACACATTTCAGTCCCTCTTGGTCACAGATCTAGTCTAATCATCATAAATTCTTGATTACAAAAAGAAATTTAGGGGAGCAGAAAATTATTTATGTGATTTAATTATGTTTTTGGGGAAACCCATGGCCTGTTTGGGTTATACCAGGTGCATGCACACAGGAGCCAAGCTTACAGCGGAATTCTTCTGCGCATGCGCCAAGCACAGTCCTCCAGTCAAACTCTCTAAAGCTCAACGCTACGAGCGTGCTTATATTTGCATCTCATTAGCATTAAGTATTAGGGTGTTGAACTTCTGCTCTGTTCCTGTGGTATTTTTACAGCACTATTCAGAATAGCGCTGGAGTTTTGAGCAACTGGGCCTCAGTGATTCCATTTAGCATTACCCTCTGTTGTTTGTCAGTCAACCAATTTCTACTCCAGTTTACTGCCTTGTGACTCAACTCCCAAAGCTGTTCAGTTTATTCATAAGTCTCCTATGAGGAACAGTATCTACTTTTCTGAAATCCAAGTAGACTATATCTAGCATATGCCTTTGATGTAGTTCTCTGGTCACTTAATCAAAGAAATTGATAAGATTTGTTTTTGACATGCTTCTGGTAAAACCTCAGATCTGCTATCCCACTGAACTGTAGATACTTTACTATTTTTTTTCCTTCAGTAGTGTCTCCGTTATTTTTTCACCAATGAGGTAAGACTTACTATCTTGTAGTTTCCTACCTCTTCTGTTACTACTTTTGTGAAAAGGAAACACAGCTGCTCTTCTCCAGTTATAGTAACACAACACAGTAAATGATGGCAGATAAAAACCTGAATGGTCCATCCAGTCTGCCCAACAGTCACACTCATTATCAATTCATGATTAAACCAACAATGAATTCGATATAAAATACTTGATTATGCCCTTTCTTTAGCGTTTCTGGGACATAGACTGTAGAAGTCCACCTGGCCCTGTCCTTACGTGCCAACTACTGGAGTTGCTGTCGATGAGCGGCCTGCAAGATCAGCCCAGACCTGGAGACAGTGGGCATGACATTGGGCTGGAAGTCTCTCTAAGTCCTGACGGAAGAGACCCTCCTCCTCAACCGGTGGTAAGCAGTTCTCCGATGGCGGCGTCTGCAAGCTCGAGTACTGAAGTGTTAGCAGGCAGTGCAAGACGGGAGGCAATTCTATCTACTTCGTAAGGAAAATCTAATGAGGGGACGATAGGAGCGGTTGGAAGTGACACAACAAAGCAACATGGCGAGGTTTTTGTCTATAAATTTCCTTTAAAAACCTGTTGACGTAACGCTAGACAATTTGTGGCTGCTGATTGCAGAACTAGGGAAGGCACTATGCCCCCAGATGAAGAAGATGAACGAATTGTTTTGGACGGGAAAGTAAAAGAAATTGAAAATGAAGTTAAATCAGTGACAGTACAAACTAATAATTTGGAGAAAGAAATTCAACAGATACAGACATTGCAAATGACTATGGTGAAAGATCTGTCTAATCTCCGGAGAAAATCAGAATTACTTGAAAATTGCACTTTATAAATTTTCCTTTGCAACCTCTGATTTCTCCAAGGGAGATGTTAAAGAACTACTTTAAAGAAGTACTGGACATTAGTGATGAACATATTCCTCCTGTTTCCCAGGTTTTTTATATACCTGGGAAAAAAGAAGAGAATCAATCAAAAAGGAATGTTCAAAATAATCAAGAACTAGATGTTTCAGCTTTGTTAGAAAGCTCTGATACAGAGCAAATAACAGCATCCACTTTATTGGCTACGGTTGCGTTAACCTCAGATAAGGTCTGGATACTGAAGAAGTTCTTTCAGAAAAAAGAAAAATCTTTTAGAGGTTTACAAACCTGTGTGTTTCCAGACCTATCGAGGGAAGCACAAAAGCGTAGACAAAAGTTTTTGCAACTGAAAAAGGAGACGCTTCAATTAGGCACAACTTTCTACCTTAAATACCCATGTAAATGCTTGGTTACCTATCAATCAGTTAAATATGTGTATTTCGATCCTAAGCAACTGGTCTCCTTTATAACATCTAAAAGAGCTCTTATTCAAAGTTAAACTGATCCTGTAACAACCAAATCTCGATTTTGTATTCCTTTTTGTGCTTTACTTCTTATGTTTCTCCAGTATTTGGAAAATTGGACTCCTCTTGTGGACTTTTATCAAGTGGATAAACTTGTGACATGCAAATTAATAATTATAAATAAATAAATAAATAAATAAATAAAGTGTAGTCCTGTGCCGAAGTGTCCCAGTGCCGAAATGTAACTGTGCTGAAGTGTCCCAGTGCCGAAATGTGCCTGTGCCGAAGCTTCCTGGTGCTGAAATGTCCCAGTCCCGAAGTGTCCCAGTGCCTAAATGTCCCTGTGCTGAAGTGTACCAGTGCCGAAATGTGCCTATGCCAAAGAGTCCCAGAGCCAAAATCTGCATGTGCTTAATTGTCCTAGTGCCGAAATGTGTCGCTGCCGAAATGTCCCAGTGCTGAAATGTGCGTCTGCTGAAGTGTCCCAGCGTAGAAATGTGCCTGTGCCGAACTGTGCCTGTGCTGAAGTGTCCCAGTGCCGAAATGTAACTGTGCTGAAGTGTCCCATTGCCGAAATGTACCTGTGCCGAAACCTGCCAGTGCTGCTGTCCCAGTGCCAAAATGTCCCAGTGCCGAAAGGTGCCTGTGCTGAAGTGTCCCAGTGCAGTAGTGTCCCAGTGCTGAAATGTGCCTATGATGACATGTGCCTATGTCGAAGTGCCCCAGTGCCGAAATATGCCTGTGCTGACATGTGCCTGTGCCGAAGTGTCCCGGTGCTGAAAGGTGCCTGTGCCGAAGTATCCCAGTGCCTAAATATGCCTGTGCCAAAAAGTGCCTGTGCTGAAATGTGCCTGTGCCAAAGTGTCCCAGTACCAAAATGTACCTGTGATGAATTGTTCCAGTGCCGAAATGTACCTGTGCTGAAGTGTTCCGGTGCCGAAATGTGCCTGTGTCGAAGTGTCCCATTGCCAAAATGTGCCTCTGCTGATATGAGCCTAGCCCAAAGTGTCCCAAAGCCGAAATGTCCCAGTGCCAAAATGTGGCTATGCTGAAGTGTCCCAGTGTTGAAATGTGCCTGTGCCATTTTCCCAGTGCCGAAATGTACCTGTGCCGTAGTGGCCCAGTGCCTAAATATGCCTGTGCCGAAACGTGCCTGTGCTGAAGTGTCCCAGTGTCGAAATATGCCTGTGCCAAAGTGTCCCAGTGATGAAATGTGTCTGTGCCGATGTGTCCCTGTACCGATATGTGTCTGTGCCAAAGTATCCCAATGCCAAAATGTGCCTGTGCCGAAATGTGCCAGTGTCGGGGTCCCAGTGCCAAAATCCCCTAGTGCTGAAAGCTGCCTGTGCTGTAGTGTCCCAGAGCCGTAGTGTCCCAATACCGAAATGTGCCTGTGCCGACATGTGCCTGTGCTGAAATATGCCTGTGCCAAAGTGTGCCAGTGCCGATATGTGCCTGGGCCAAAATGTGCCTATGCCAAAGTGTCTCAGTGCCGAAATGTGCCTGTGCTGAAATGTGACTGTTTGAAGTGTTCCAGTGCTGAAATGTCCCAGTGCCGAAATGTAACTGTGCTGAAGTGTCCCACTGCCGAAATGTGTCCCAGTGCCAAAATGTCCCAGTGCCGAAAGGTGTCTGTGCTGAAGTGTCCCAGTGCAGTAGTGTCCCAGTGCTGAAATGTGCCTATGCTGACATGTGCCTGTGTCAAAGTGTCCCATTGCTAAAATCTGCCTGTGCTGAAACGTGCCTGTGCGAAAGTGTCCCAGTACCGAAATGTGCCTGTGCTGAAATGTGCATGTGCCAACTTGTGCCTGTGCCGAAGTGTCCCGATACTGAAATGTGCCTGTTCCGAAGTGTCCCAGTGCAAAATATGCCTATGCCAAAGTTTCCCAGTGATGAAATGTGCCTGTGCCGAAGTGTCTCAGTGCCGAAATGTGCCTGTGCTGAAATGTGCCTGTGCCGAAGTGTCCCAGTGCCAAAATGTGCCTATGCCAAAATGTGCCTGTGCTGAAGTGTTCCAGTGCCGAAATGTGACTGTGCCGTAGTATCCCAGTGCTGAAATGTCGCTGTGCCCAAAAGTGCGTGGGACGAAATGGGCCTGTGCCAAAATGTCCCAGTGCCAAAATGTGCCTATGTAAACTGTGCCTGTGCTGAAATGTACCTAAGCCAAAATGGGCCTGTGCCAAAATGTGGCAGCGCGAAAATGTCCCAGTGCCGAGGTCCCAGTGCAAAATATGCCTGTGCCGAAATGTGCCATTGCTGAAGTGTAGTTAAGTGTAGTCAAGTTAAGTAAAGTTAACTGTAGTGTAGTTAAGATAAGTAAAGTTAAGTGTAGTTAAGTGCTGTTAAATTAACTGAAGTTGATAAGTTAAGTGTAATTAAATTAAGTATAGTTAAGTGTAGTTAAGTGCAGATAAGTTAAGTGTAGTTAAGTGTTGTTAAGTGTAGTTAAGTGAAGTTAAGTAAATTTAAGTATAGTTCAGTGTAGTTAAGTCAGGTGTATTTAAATGTAGTTCACTTAAGTTAAGTACTTCAAGGTAAGATCTCTTAGGTTTACGCACTCTTAACTTAAGAGCTCTTAGGTTTAAGTGCTCTTAAGTTAAAAACTCTTAGGTTTAAGTGCTTTTAAGTTAAGTGCTCTTAAGTTAAGTGCTCTAAGGTTGAGTGCTCAAATTTGGGATCAAGAAGTCTTACATCATATAGTCAGTTGACTTTTCAAGAAATAGAGGAGGTCTTTTAACAAGTGACCCAATGTGACCACTAGTGGTAGTTCTGCAGTTAAGTGAAGTTAAGAGAAGTGTAGTTAGGTGTGGTTAAGTGAAGACAAGTTAAGTGTAGTTAAGTGAAGTTAAGTGTAGTTAAGGTAAGTGAAGTTAAGTGAAGTGAAGTGAAGTGTAATTAAATTAAGTATAGTTAAGTGTAGTTAAGTGCAGATAAGTTAAGTGTAGTTAAGTGTTGTTAAGTGTAGTTAAATGAAGTTAAGTAAATTTAAGTATAGTTCAGTGTAGTTAAGTCAGGTGTATTTAAATGTAGTTCACTTAAGTTAAGTACTTCAAGGTAAGAGCTCTTAGGTTTAAGCGCTCTTAAGTTAAAAGCTCTTAGGTTTAAGTGCTTTTAAGTTAAGCGCTCTTAAGTTAAGTGCTCTAAGGTTGAGTGCTCAAATTTGGGATCAAGAAGTCTTACGTCATATAGTCAGTTGACTTTTCAAGAAATAGAGGAGCTCTTTTAACAAGTGGCCCAATGTGACCGCCAGTGGTAGTTCTGCAGTTAAGTGAAGTTAAGAGAAGTGTAGTTAGGTGTGGTTAAGTGTAGTTAAGTTAAGTAAAGTGTAGTGCAGTTAAGTGTAGTTAAGATAAGTAAAGTTAAGTGAAGACAAGTTAAGTGTAGTAAAGTTAATTTAAGTGTAGTTAAGTATAGTTAAGTGTAGTCAAGTTAAGTGTAGTTAAGTAAAGTTAATTAAAGTTAAGTGTAGTGTAATTAAGTGTGGTTAAGATAAGTGAAGACAAGTTAAGTGAAGTTAAGTGTAGGTAAATTAAGTTTAATGAAATTATGTGTAGTTAAGTGTAGTCTTGTGCCAAAGTGTCCCAGTGCTGAAATGTGCCTGTTCCGAAGTGTCCCAGTGCGAAATATGCCTCTGCCAAAGTGCCTCAGTGCCAAAATGTGCTGGTGCCAAAGTGTAGTTAAGTGAAGACAAGTTAAGTGAAGTTAAGTGTAGTTACATGTAGTTAAGTTAAGTATAGTTAAGTGTAGTCAAGTTAAGTAAAGTTAAGTGTGGTGTATTTCAGTGTAGTTGATAAGTGATGTTAAGTGTAGTTAAGTAAAGTTAAGTGTAGTGTTGTTAAGTGTAGATAAGTTACGTGCAGTTAAGTGAAGTTAAGTGTAGTTAAGTGTAGTGTAGTTAAGTGTAGTTAAGTTAAGTAAAGTTAAGAGTAGTGTTGTTAAGTGTAGATAAGTTACGTGCAGTTAAGTGTAGTTAAGTGTAGTTAAGTGTAGATAAGTTAAGTACAGTTAAGTGAAGTTAAGTGTAGTTAAGATAAGCAAAGACAAGTTAAGTGAAGTTAAGTGTAGTTAAATTAAGTTTAGTTAAATTATGTGTAGTTAAGTGTAGTCTTGTACCGAAGTGTCCCAGTGCCGAAATGTAAGTGTGCTGAAGTGTCCCAGTAGTGAAATGTGCATGTGCCGACATGTGCACGTGCCGAAGAGTGCCTGTGCTAAAATGTACCTATGCCGAAATGTGTCTGTGCCAAAATGTTCCTGTTCTGACGTGTCCCAGTGCCGAAATGTGCCTGTGCCAAAGTTTTTCAGTGGCAAAATGTGCCTGTGTCGAAGTGTGCCTGTGCCAGAATGTGCCTGTGCCGAAGTGTCCTGCCGAAGTCTCAGTGCCGAACTTTCCCAGTGCCGAAATGTGCCTATTCTGAAGTATCTTAGTGCCAAAATGTGCCTGTGCCGAAGTTTCCCAGTGCCGAAATGTGCCTACTACCGAGGTATCTCAGTCCCAAAATGTGCCTGTGCCGAAGAGTTCCAGAGCCGAAATGTGCCTGTGCTAAAATGACCTGTGCCAAAGTGTCCCAGTGTCTAAATATGCCAGTGCTGAAAAGTGCCTGTGCTGAAATGTGCCTGTGCCAAAGTGTCCCCAGTGCCGAAATGTGCCTGTGCCAAAGTATCCTGGTGCCAAAATGTGGATGTGCCAAAATGTGCCTGTGTCAAAGTGTCCCAGTGCCAAAATGTGGCTGTGCTAAGTGTCCCAGTGCCAAATGTGCCTGTGCCAGTGTCCAAGTGCCGAAATGTGCCTGTGCCGAAATGTGCCTGTTCCAAAATTTGCCTGTGACGAAATGTCCCAGTGCCGAAATGTGTCTGTGCCGAAGTGTCCAAGTGCTGAAATGTGCCTGTGCTAAAATGACTGTGCCAAAGTGTCCCAGTGTCTAAATATGCCTGTGCTGAAATGTGCCTGTGCCATTGTATGCCTGTTTCAAAATGTGACTGTGCCAAATTGTTCCTCTTTTGAAATGTGCCTGTGCCGAAGTGTCCCAGTGCCAAAATGTGCCTGTGCTGAAATGTGCCTGTGCCGTTGTATGCCTGTTTCGAAATGTGACTGTGCCGAATTGTTCCTCTTTTGAAATGTGCCTGTGCCGAAGTGTCCCACTGCCGAAGTGTCCCAGTGCCATAGTATCCCAGTATGGAAATGTGCCTGTGCCGAAGTCCCAGAGCCAAAATCTGCATGTGACTAATTGTCCTAGTGCCGAAATGTCCCAGTGCTGAAATGTGCGTGTGCTGAAGTGTCCCAGCGTAGAAATGTCCCAGTGCCGAAATGTAACTGTGCTGGTGTCCCATTGCCGAAATGTGCCTGTGCCAAAATCTGCCAGTACTGCTGTCCCAGTGCCGAAAGGTGCCTGTGCTGAAGTGTCCCAGTGCAGTAGTGTCCCAGTGCCGAAATGTGCCTATGCTGACATGTGCCTGTGCGGAAGTGTTCCACTGCTGTAGTGTCCCAGTGCCATAGAGGGGCATAATCGAACAGAAACGCCTATCTCCATGGGCGTTAATCTCCGAGAACGGGTCCGTGAAGGGGCGGAGTGAACCGTATGTTCCAAAACAAAATAGACGCCCATGGTTTATTCGCCAAGGTGTGAGCTGGGCGTTTTTGCTTTTCACCGATAATGGAAAATGAAATCGCCCAGCTCAAAAACGAATACATCCAAGGCATTTGTTCATGGGAGGGGCCAGGATTCATAGTGCACTGGTCCCCCTCACATGCCAGGACACCAACCGGGCACCCTAGGGGGCACTTTTACAAAAACAAAAAAAAAGGTAAAAGAGCTCCCAGGTGCACAGCACCCTTCCCTTGGGTGTTGAGCCCCCCAAATCCCCCTCAAAACCCACTGCCCACAAGTCTACACCAGTACTATAGCCCTAAGCGGTGAAGGGGGGCACCTACATGTGGGTACAGGGGGTTTGGGGGGGTTGGACGACTAGTAGCATTAAGCAGCACAATTGTAACAGGTAGGGGGGGGATGGGCCTGGGTCCACCTGCCTGACGTCCACTGCACCCCCTAACAACTGCTCCAGGGACCTGCATACTGCTGCTTGGGAGGAGGGTATGACATTTGAGGGTGAAAGTAAAAAGTTGTGAAACATCATTTGTTGTGGTGGGAGGGGGTTAGTGACCACTGGGGGAGTCAGGGGAGGTCATCCCCGACTCCCTCTGGGGGTCATCTGGTCATTTAGGGCACTTTTTGGGGCCTTATTCGTCAAAAAACAGGGTCCAGGAAAAGTGCCCTAAATTCTAGCTACAAACGCATCCATTATCGGCGAAGGGCGCCCATCTCTGTTCGGGTGATAACCACGCCCCAGTTCCGCCTTCACCACGCCTCCGACACTCCCCCGTCAACTTTGTCCGCATCCGCGACGGAGTGCAGTTGAAAGCGTCCAAAGTTCGGCTTTCGATTATGCCGCTTTATTTGTTTTTGTGAGAAGAACGCCCATCTCCCGATTTAGGTCGGAACTTGGGCGTTTTTCTCGTTCGATTATAAGCAGGATAGTATCCCAGTACTGAAATGTGCCTGTGCCGAAGAGTCCCAGAGCCGAAACGTGCATGTGCCTAATTGTCCTTATGCCGAAATGTGTCGATGGCGAAATGTCCCAGTGCTAAAATGTGCATGTGCCAGAGTGTCCTAGTGTAGAAATGTGCCTTTGCCGAAGAGTCCCAGAGCAGAAATGTCTCAGTGCTGAAATGTGCCTGTGCATAATTGTCCCAGTGCCAAAATATGCCTGTGCCTAATTGTTCTAGTGCCAAAATGTGTCGATGATGAAGTTTCCCAGTGCTGAAATGTCCCAGTATTGAAATGTGCCTGTTCCGAAGTGTCCCAGTGCTGAAATGTGCCTCTGCCGAATCAGCTGTGTCCACTGTGTATATGTTTGCTCCTGTACTTCTGTCCTTTTTACTGTCATTTGATTTCATAGGGTTTAGATAATTATTTTCCTCTTAGTTTTCTGACTTTTGCCTCCTCTATTGTGGTGGGCTTGAGATATGCTAACGATTTATATTTCTTTTCTACTGTATATTTTTTCTTTTTTCTTCTAAATATAGAATGTTACAGTACAAGTCTGGTATTGCTCGGTGACTGTCATGGGATCTGTAAGGACTATTACTGGGTATGTATGAGGGAATCCACATATTCTATGAAAACATGCATACAAGCAAACTAGCTAATAATGGTGGGATTTTACATATCATCTGCAATACATTTTCAGCAGATGTAAGGGGCTTTTTTACTAAGGTGTGTAGGCGCCTACACGCATCCAACGCATGCCAAATTGGAACTACCACCCGGCTACTGTGTGCCCTGAGTGGAAATTCCATTTTTGACGCACATCCAAAACACACGGTCTGTGCCGATCTCCAGTGGCACTCTCCAGTTAAGTGCTACTGATTTTATGCCCCAGACCCAGTCAGCAGGTGTTAACATGGTAGGAACCACTCTAGTATCCATACTTGCCAGTAATAAATAGTATGTAGCCATAACAGAAAATTAGAGACATCAGCTGTACAGAATACATTCAGTCCTCTATTCCGCCATTGTACATCCCATCTTGAAGAAACCCAATCTAGACCCCTCACTACCTAAGCACTATCATCCCGTTTCAAATTTGACCTTCATGTCCAAGATCCTGGAGAAGGTTGTATTCCAACAACTTACAGATTTCTCGGAAAAGACCTTGGCATTACAACCCTGTCAATCTGGCTTCAGAGTCTACATTAGTACACCAAACTGTCTTAGCTCCATTACTAAGTGAACCCCATTCTCATTTTGATCAATACAACATTGTTCTCGCTATTTCTTTGGACCTTTCCGCAGCTTTCTAATCTGTTGCTTTCCCCATCTATCCTCGTTGGGTATTTCTAGCTTTGTCCTCTCCTGGTTTACCTCTTTTCTGTTCAACTGTTCATTTCAAGTCATCACTGTAACTTCCACTTCCCAAAAAAGACAGCTTCACTGTGGTGTTCACCAGGGCTCCATCCTGTCCCCCCTCTTATTTAACCTATACCCGAGTCCATTGGCAGCATGTATACAGTCCTTTGGGATCTTAGCCTATCTTTATGCTGACGACATTCTTATTATTTACTCTACCAACCTTCTTTGTCTTTCAATCTCCCCTTTACAGACTTGTCTAGATACAGTACCAAATGGCTCTTTGATCACCAACTTGTATTGAATACTGATAAGACTGTTACCGGCTGGTTTTTAGGTTCATGATCAATCCCTATTTCACCAGTCACTCTCTTTGGATCGTCCATCTCCCCAGTTCCCCACTTCTGTTATGTTGGGGTGACTCTTGATTCCTTTCTCTTTCCTTCCCCATATTTCACACTTAACAAAACTCAGTTTCTTTACCTTCCGTCAGTTAAGGACCATCCACCATCTTTTGATCACGATCAATTTCATGCCCTCATTCTCTCATTTTTAAATCTCATCTAGACTACTGCAACATCAATCTATGCAGGTCTTCCATGTACCACACTGAAGAAACTACAAACACTTCAAAATACAGCCATTAGACTACTCTGCCATGCCAGCCGTTTCGATCACACTATTCCTTTGCTACAACATCACCACTAGTTACCTGTTGAATATTGGATCACATATAAAATTGCATTACTCACCTTGGCTTTAAGGCTTTCAGAATAGGCATCCCTGACTAACACACGTGACTTACACTCCATCCAGGGTCCTCTGATCTCTAAATGACCATCATAGGTCCTACCAGGTCCAAAATTCGCATGACTGGAATCCACCAGGCATAGTGCCTTTTTCTTTCTATCCCCTTACGTGTAGAACAATCTACCTCTTTCCCTTCGTGATGACCTCTCTCTGAAAAAGTTTCAAATCAAACCTGAAGATTTGGCTTTTTAAGCAGGCTTTTGGAGAGGCAGCTTGACGAGAAGTGCCATTCAGAGATTACAGAATCCTTTAGTATTTTATTGTTACATTGTCTCCTTCTACTATTGATTACTCCACTTTCAGGCTTATTTTTGAAAGAAAAGGACGCCCATCTTTTGACAGAAATCGCAAGATGGGCGTCCTTCTCACAGGGTCTCCCAAATCGGCATAATCAAAATCCGATTTTGTTGAATATGGAAACTGAAAGAACGACGCTTATTGTTTCATTTATATTTCAACAGGACCAAGAAGCAGTAAAACGAATGTATTTTAAGAAATTACAGTCCCTATTTCGGGGAAAAAAAGTTTGGATGTACCCGGATATCACTAAACAGACACAAGAAAGGAGGAAATTGTTCCTCTCAATGAGAACTGAAACATTAGCTTTGGGGGCGTCTTTTTATCTCAATTACCCATGCAAGTGTGTTATTAAATATTTGGGTTTAAAATACATTTTTTATCAGCCGGAACAGCTGAAAGCGTTTATAAACCTGACAAGAATTGGTTAACTGTTAATTTCCAATTAGATGATTATTATTAGTTGTGGGATATGAATCGTGCTAAGCAGTTTGTAATATGGATACTTTACCTTGATGTAATTTTTTCAAAGACTAGCCCCCCCTGTTTCGGTGGTCTAAAGAAGAGTAACTTTAACAACAAAAAATTTACTTGTTTATAATTTGTTACCTATCTGCATTACCTGTCAAGTGTAATAAGAAATGTATAAATACAATTTTTTTTTTAAAAGCTGATTGTGGGCGTCCTACACTGCTTTCCGTCGCGGGGACGACCAAAGTTCATGGGGGTGTGTTGGAGGTGTAGCGAAGGCGGGACTGGGGCGTGCCTAACACATGGGCGTCCTCGACCGATAATGGAAAAAAGAAGGGCATCCCTGACGAACACTTGGACGACTTTACCTGGTCCTTTTTTTCTTACGACCAAGCCACAAAAATGTGCCCGAACTGAACAAATGACCACCGGAGGGAATAAGAGATGACCTCCCCTTACTCCCCCGGTGGTCACCAACCCCCTCCCACCCTCAAAAAAACATTTTTAAAAATATTTTTTCCAGCCTCTGTGCCAGCCTCAAATATCATACCCAGCTCCATGACAGCAGTATGCAGGTCCCTGGAACAGTTTTAGTGGGTGCAGTGCACTTCAGGCAGGCGGACCCTGGCCCATCCCCCCCCCCCCCCCCACCTGTTACAATTGTGGTGGTAAATGTGAGCCCTTCAAAACCCACCAGAAACCAACTGTACCCACATGTAGGTGCCCCCTTCACCCCTTATGGCTATGGTAGTGGTGTACAGTTGTAGGGAGTGGGTTTTTTTTTTGGGGGGGGGGGCTCAGCACACAAGGTAAGGGAGCTATGCACCTGGGAGCAATTTCTGAAGTCCACTGCAGTGCCCTCTAGGGTGCCCGGTTGGTGTCTTGGCATGTCAGGGGGACCAGTGCACTACGAATGCTGGCTCCTCCCACGACCAAATGGCTTGGATTTGGTCGTTTCTGAGATGTGCATCCTCGGTTTCCATTATCGCCGAAAATTGGGGACGACCATCTCTAAGGTCGACCTAAATTTTGTGATTTGGGCATCCACGACCGTATTATTGAAACGAAAGATGGACGCCCATCTTGTTTCAATAATACGGGTTTCCCCGCCCCTTCGCCGGGACGTCCTGCAAGGAAGTCCTCAGGAAAACTTAGGCGCCCCTTTCGATTATGCCCCTCTTTGTCTTTCAGTTTGTCCTTCTCTATATGCTGTTCTTTCTGGAGTGAATGTGAGTCTTTCCTATCAGCAATTGGAATTCCTTCCCCGTTTCCTACTGTATATTTTTTGTGTTTTAGCCTGTACACCGCTCTGCTCTGCCCTGGCAGCTAGGGCAGTCTAAAAAGTTATAATAAAGATAAAAGAAGAAGATTGCTCTGCTTCTTTGCTTAAACATGACTTAAAATAAAGCCAGGACATTTGCCTACCTGTTGGTGTTTAGGGGGACCTAGGGTTGCAACTGGAGCCCAGGAAAGGAGCTTTAAAGAGCAGATATGAATTGTAGCCTTGTTATATCTATGTCCTCCTTTTGGTTTTGAACTACCTTTGTTTATTCATTGTTGTAGCTCTGTTGGTTACACAATGATGGGTTTTTGTCCATCAGTCCTCCATACCAGTAAGTGGAGTGAAAGGATGTGGTCAGTGAGCGAATGAAGCTTGGTGAGAGTGACTAATTATGTATGGTTGAGAAAGGCTCATGAGAGGTGAAACTGCGTGTAAGTGAGACATGAAAGAAAATAAGAAGTATGAAAGTATGAGGAGGACAGCGAAGGTAACAGGAAGGAGAGAGAAAGTAGCAGTGGGCCTGTGGCAGAAACAGAGTGGAGGGACCCCATAAAAACCAGATTAGGAGCCAGATGCACAAAACCTAACGAGCCCACAACTTACGTTTTAAACTGGTTCCAGGCAGTTTAAAACGCAAGTAGTTTACCGGGGCATGCACCAAGGGCATTTTTCCTGTCACGGTAGCAGGCAACGAAAACGGAATGCAAATTATCCAAAGGCTATTATAATGAGCTGCAGTACCGTTGCAGCTCATTATAATGAGATGCACTACCGTTTTTCCGATTCCCTTACCGTAGAAACCCTAACATGAGGTCTGCACCTCTCGTTAGGGCTCCTGTGAAGGAATCGGAAAGGAAAAGAGCCCCAAAAAAAGGTAAAAAAGGAAAAAAAAGCAGCGAGCGCACGTGAGGGGCGTCCTTTATGGACGTACTCTGCCTGCGCTTGTGATCGTGTAGGCAGGCAGAAGGGTGGTGTGGCTTTTTTTCCCCAACATTCTCACAGTTAGCTCTTTCAATTGAAGAATTCCCATCTATCACCTATCTTCTATTGTATCAGGCTCTCTCGCTTTTGCTTTCCTCTCTTGAGTTCTTGAGCTTTTCAGGTAATCAACAGAAATAAAACAAAATAAAACATGGAAAAGAAAATATGATGGTACCTTTTTATTGGACATAACTTAATTTATGTCCAATAAAAAAGGTACCATCTTATTTTCTTTCCATGTTTTATTTTGTTTTATTTTTATTGATTACCTTTAAAAGTGGACTAACACGGCTACCACACCTCTCTGAGCTTTTCAGTTACTGAATTTGCACTTTTAGAAGGCCTGTTGCAGTTCTTAGGCAATTTTAACATTCATGTACATCAATTTTAACATTCATGTACATTGTCCCTCCATTCAAAGTGAAACTGATTTTTTTTATCTTTATTGAAGTTCTTAATTTCATCCTCCTATCCACTGCCACCAGGCTGGACATTGCTTAAGTGTAGAGGCAGATAGGAATTTAAATTCCTGCTCTCCTCCCCCCCCCCCCCCCCCCCCAATCAGCCTTCAATTGTGTCTTTTATCATGAACAGATCATTACTTGATCAGCTTTAGTTAATTTACCTGTCTTCTTTTATCCGTAAATCTGCCTCCTTTACTCTTTGTCAATTTAATCTATGAGATAGAGAAGTTTTGCCACTGAATATGTTGCAGGTTTACCAAATTTTTCTCAGTCTACATTAGATGAAGGATTTTGATCTTTATCTCTCAAGTAACTACTCTGGACGGCGGGTTAAAATATTGGGTGTGCTCGAGCACCCACGGAGTCGGTGCCTATGACCAGGAGTGCAGAACCTGTGTTAGCAAAATTTAAGGAACCATTGAAAACATGCTTTTTTACCAAAGCTTTTGGGCGATTAGGGTGTTTGAAGATGCAGGGGTGGCATTTACCTGCATTTCATTTTCTAAATAATTTTCACCCCAAATCATCTCCTTCCCTCCATAATCTTCCAGTTCTCTGAAATACCTTCTCCCACACCCCTTCAGTCTCTCATATACTCATTCTACACTAATCACCCCTCTGAGTGTGTATTTCTCAAGGTTGGTGCAAGGGTATCAAGTGCTTTAGTCAAAATTTCAGGTTTGGGCAACCCCATCCCCAATTATCTTTCCAGCACCTAAGATTTTGATACTTAAGCTCAACAATTATGATTCCCCTCCAACATCATTTCTCTCAGAATAATCATGTAAAAATGCATATGTGGACATGATAATTTTAAATACAAATTTTGTTTTGTGTTGTCTGTATATCTATATATCTACAGGGTGAAGCAAAAACAAGTTACCCCCTACAGTTTTATGCAGTTTTCTTTGCAACTACTTTGAATTTCCATAAGAAATTTTACATACGTATTTAGTCATCATACGTATTACTATTCATCAACATTTAGGTGCTGATTTTGAAAGCAGATAGACTTACAAAGTTATATAATTATCTTAAGCTATGTTGATGTTACTGACATTTTAGCATTACTAGCTAGTGATTTGTGCGTGTTACAAATGTTTGAGCTAAAACACCGTAAAATAATGTCATTCAAATGATACAATTAATGTGTCAGAATTTTGCAGTCACTGTGAATGCTCAGTGTTCACCCCTTGCTTTAACACAGGCCTTTGGTCCCTTTGGGAAGTTCTTTACAGCCTTGGTTGGCTGTCCCAGAGCACCTGCAGCACTTTCTTGAGTTCGGCAATTGTGTGCGGCTTTGGATGGAGCTTGTGATAGGCCTCCAACATTGCTCCTCGGACATGGTAGTCCGAGGTAGTCTGGCAAATTTGTCTACAAAAGTCTACATCATTGTGACATCATTAACAGTAAGCTGGTACCCCCCCTTTCTTTTCTTTTTTTTTTTCCAAATAATGGTAGTTTTACAGTGCAAACATTTTTGAAAGCATGAAAATTACTGGGTGGTCATGCTAAAAAGTCTGTAACTTCACCTTGTTGAAAGATAATCTCATTCCACTTGGCACATAAATATAGATAGTAACAGCAAATAAAGCTATAAAAGTTCACGCCAAAATTCTAAGTGGTTGCTGAGAAAACAGCAACAAAAACTCTAAGAGGTTTTTTTTTTTTTTTTTTGCTTCACCCTGTATATCCATATATATAAATATCTATCTATCTCTAAAAGGGGGAGTCTTACCAAGGCCACAAAGAAGGATTGAAGAGTATAATGGAGAATCCTATCCAAGACTTAAAGGACTTTTCAAATTGCCTATCCTTTTTTTTTTTGTTTGTTTGTTTTGACTTTTTACCTAAGGTTATTATCAGGCTTATTTTCGAAAGAGATGGATGTCCAAAAAGTGACATAAATCGACACTTGGACATCCATCTCACAGAGACATCCAAATCGGAATAATCGAAACCCGATTTTGGACGTCTTTATCGGAAGTCCGTCGCAAGGACGTCCAAATCTCAAGGGGGTGTATCGGAGGCATGGTCAAGGCGGGACTTGGCCGTTCCTAAGACTTGGACGTCTTTGAGCCATAATGGAAAAAAGCAAAGACGCCCAGGAATAAAACTTGGACGTTTTCACCCAGACCTGCTTTTATTACGAATAAGGCACAAAGAGGTTCCCCAAATGACCAGATGACCAATGGAGAGAATCGGGGATGACCTCCTCTTACTCCCCCATTGGTCACTAACCCCCTCCCACCCTCAAAAAACATCATTAAAAATATTACTTTCCAGCCTCTATGCCAGCCTCAGATGTCATACTCAGGTCCATGACAGCGCATGCAGGTCCCTGGAGTAGTTTAGTAGTAGGTGCAGTGCACTTCAGACAGGTGGACCCAAGCCCATACCCCCACTACCTGTTACCTTTGTGGAGGGAACAGCGAGCCCTCCAAACCCACCAGAAACCCTCTGTACCCACATATAGGTGTCCCTCTTCATCCATAAGGGCTATGGTAGTGGTGTACAGTTGGGGGTAGTGGGTTTTGGGGGGGGTTGGGGGGCTCAACACACAAGGTAAGGGAGCTGTGTACCTGGGAACATTTTATGAAGTCCACTGCAGTACCCCCTAGGGTGCCCGACTGCTGTCCTGGCATGTCAGGGGGACCAGTCTACTACAAATGCTGGCTCCTCCCACGTCCAAATGGCTTGAATTTGGACATTTTAGACTTGGAAGTTTTTGGTTTCGAAAATGGCTGAAAATCAAAGATGTCCAAATCCAAGGTCGTCCATGGTATTTTCGAACACAAAGATGAACGTCCATCATTTTTCGAAACTGGCCTTCTCCCCGCCTCCGAATTTGGACATTTTACAAAGACGTCCAAATTCCAACTTAGACGTTTCTTTCGAAAATGTCCCTCTATTTGTACAAAATTAATTTGGGGGAATACACTAGTGACTAAATAAAGGTGCTTTTATAGAAAGGTTACCTGCTTGTGTGCCTTGTAGTTTTTTAATCTTGAGTATCTCTTTGTGACCTTGGGTAAGTCACTTAACCTTCCTTTGCCCAAGGTACAAAATTTAGTGGCACTTTTATCAAGCTGAAGCAAGCTTATTGCAGCAAAAAATGGGTGTGTTCTGTGCTAATCAATTAGCTACATTCCCGTGTGCTAACTGATTAGTGCATACTTAGAACATGAGCCCTTACCGCTTATATAATGGGTGGTGGCAGGCAGAGGGAGAGAGAGAGAGAGGGAGAGGGTAGCTATTGCTGAGTAGGGGGAGAGGGGCCTACTGCTTTGGATAAGGAGGGGGCTATAAATGAGCAGGGGGTTGGGGAAGAAGAAAGGGGATACGGGTAAAGGGGAGTGATAAGCAAGCTAAGTCAAGTAATGGGTGGGGTGATGGGAGGGATGCTGCTGGACAAGAAATGGAAGGGGAAAGTAGAGTGATGGAGGTCAAGAAAGAAAGAGGATGTACAGCACACAG
This sequence comes from Microcaecilia unicolor, assembly GCF_901765095.1. Taxonomy (NCBI): domain Eukaryota; kingdom Metazoa; phylum Chordata; class Amphibia; order Gymnophiona; family Siphonopidae; genus Microcaecilia; species Microcaecilia unicolor. The sequence continues at coordinate 205,645,333 of NC_044037.1, read as the reverse complement.
TAGGTGGGAGGGGGAGTAGAATACAGGTCAAGGAGTGAAATGGGGAAAAAAAAATGGGATGCAATGGAAAGACTGGTGAGGGAGAAAAAGGGGGATGCTGGGCAAGAGGTGAGGAAAAGGAGAATTCTTGGCAGGAGAGCATTCTGTGTTGGAGCAGCCATTAGTTTGTCAAGGAGGGGAAGATATAATTCTGAATATCTGGCTCAGATGCAGAAATGTCTGGTTTCTGCACTGCCTACTAGAATGCAAATGGACAGGAAGCCTTCTAGAGTTTGTCAGCGGTCTTTGATTGCAGACCTTTTGGCTCTTTTTCAGGTTACTTCCTTTTCAGTGAAACATTGATGTGGTTGCTGGTTAGTCTACTTAGATATTTAGAGTTACTACTACAGATACTAGTATTAGACATTTATATGGCACTACAAGGTGTGAACAGTACTCTACAGACACACAGAACAGACACTGTAACCTTAAAATGTATCTGTCTGTGGGTGTAGCCTACCTGGATTTTTGGAGAGAACTATTTAAGGCCCTGTAAATAAGGAGCTGTGAGAGTGTGCAGGAATCCTTTGCTCCAGGTGCTGGGAGCAGTGGGAAGTTGCCTCTCTGTATAACTGGCTTGGCCCAACAGAAATAGCTATAGTCATAGGGGCCCTTTTACTAAGCCGGGTAGGCGCCTATCAGGCTCATTTTCAAAGCACTTAGCCTCCCAAAGTTCCATAGAAACCTATGGAACTTAGCCTCCCAAAGTGCTTTGAAAATATGCCTCTATGCGTGTCCTACGTGCGTCATTTTTTACGCGTGTCCACTAAGCGCACCGGCACGCATAGAATATTACCACCCATTAAACGGGTGAGACTTTACCACTAGGTCAATGGGTGACGTTAAGGTCTCGGGCCCAAAATGTGTGCATGCCAATTTTTATTTTGCTGTACGTCCATTTTTGGACAAAAAAAAGGCCTTTTTTGCAGGTGTGCTGCAAAAATGGACCTGCGTGCGTCCAATACACGTGTCTACACCAGTGCAGGCCACTTTTTGACACACTTTTGTAAAAGGACCTCATAGTTTATTATTTATATTCTGCCTTTACTTAAGGCGGAGGACAAAACAACATACATATTCATAAAATCAACATCTAAAACAAGCTCCAAGAGAAGTGGACAATTCTCTGGTAAGTGAACACTATTTTGCTTTGTGCTTTGGGAACTTAAAGATTGGGGTTTAAAGGAGGAATTGTAGGTTAGTGATAGGCAAAATAAAAATATAAAAAACAAATTTTATCAATTAATCTCCATAGTCTTTTCCACTTTGTTTTAAAAACTTTGTACCTTAGGAGGTCACGTGACGCTATGAGCGGGAGTGGACGCTAGTTGGATCGCTCCTGCCTTCTCCTCAAACATCTGGGCAAAAAATCGCTACAAAACAAAGATTAACATCCTGCTAATTGAGAGCGAACATTAGCCGAACTCACAGTGAACGGACCGAGTGCAGAAGGTTACGGCAATGACGACAAAAAACACAAGAAAAGAGAAAGAAAAAACTCGCCTAGTTGGAGACAAAATGGCGGCGCCGGTGAGCCCGGGAACGTCGGAGGTGGGGTCCGCCTGGGCCGCTGAAATTGTGGGAGAAGTCACACAAGTGCTAGAGGTAATATTAGATAAAAAATTGAGTTCCCTGGACAACAAGTTGGAATCCCTTAATAACAATATAGCCCAAATACAAACGGATATGGCGCAATATCAACAGCGGGCCAGTGAAACGGAAGACCGAGTCAGTGTACTAGAAGCAGAGATAAATCAACTGAAGAAAACAATCACCTCCTATGACGACAAACTCGAAGACCTAGAAAATAGGTCGAGGAGGAACAATCTCCGAATTGTGGGGCTAACTGAAGGGCAAGGAGATCGTGAACTCAGTAAATATCTTGAAACGTGGTTCACAGCAGAACTGGAGCTACCTGAGATGTTGGGGCCGCTAAGAATCGAGCGTGCACATCGACTAGGGCCGAAGAACGCGGCGGAGGGAAGACCACGTGTAGTCATCTGCAAAATTCTCAATTTCAATCATAAAAACGCCATTTTGCAAGCTCTACGCAACGGCAAAGAACTATACAGTGGAAATCGCAAAGTTCTTTGTTTTCAAGATTATTCATCGGCGGTGGCGGCGCAAAGAAAAAAGTTTTCACCGATATGCTCAGCATTGGTGAATAAAAAGATCAAGTTTGCGTTATTATACCCCGCGAAGTTGAGAATCATTCATTCTTCGGGCACAAAGTTGTTTACCACTATGGAAGAAGCAAAACTATTTGTGCAAAAGATGGAAGAGAGGCCGGAAACTTGAGAGCGAAGGATTACCTCGCTGAAAAAAGACATTTTCCAACTGACTTCGCTAAATGCTTGAGATAATGTACAATGGTGTGAAAAGTGAAAAAAAAAAACAAAAAAAAAAAAAGGAATAAAAGGTATAAAGAAGGGACCTATAATTGAAATGAGAATTATAATAAGAGAATGTTGGGGCAGATGATACATGAAAGAGATTATTAACGGATAAATTGAAAAGCGACACAAGTTGGATTTAAGGTGGACATAATGGACATCGAAAACATTAGAGGGCCAATTGAAATACAAACAGGATAACAAGAAAGGACGATTTAAGCACGAAAAGTGGCCAAGAATCTTGGATATTAGGAAAGTATGTTATAATAGATATAGTATAAGGATGTTAAGATATTACTTTTGTTGTTAGTTATTTGATATTGCAGGCAATGTAAGATGCAGGGCCTGAAATCAGTTAAATTAGATTTGAAAGTATTACAATCTTAGTTTGAAAGAATCTGACAACACTAAGATTTCATAAGACTAATAATACTGCTCTTGCTTAACAATTGTAGAGACTGGCAAATCTAAAAGTCAAATGTGTTGGGGGACTAAATGATAAAGAGGTAATACATACTCACACATTCATGAAAGTATGTTATAATAGATATAGAGGGGCAAAATGGAAAGATCGTCCAAGTACGAATTAGGGCGTTCTTACGATAACGTCCAAAAATAGACCTGTATAATGGAAAAATAGTGTGGGCGTTTTTCGACAATCGATTATCCCTGTAAGAAAACAATCAAATGACGAGCGCATAAGCGTGACTAAATTGGGCGCCCTAACACGGTCGACTATTGCAGGTGCAAACGACCAAATCACGTGGTGTGTAAAATAATGTACATAGGTGTATCGCAAGTACAGTACATGTTGTTCAGGCCATCCAGGTACGGAAATATATGACGAACGCATATATGTGTCAACTACAGACATATCATGCTGCTCCACCCATACATTCATCATATGTGCCCATCTGAATGTGCGGATCTGCATGCACTGTACACCTACTGAACATGCAGTAAATGTATATTGTGTATATGTGAAAAGGGTCGGGTGGGGTGCGTCATACACATCTATAGAAGGCACGTTTCACACTCCTGCAGGCATGTGCACGTCAAAGACGTCTATGCTTACGAGGGCATCCACGTGCTGATAGGGGCCATATATGGAATGGTCATCCATATATGGAGCTGTGCATGAAACGACGTCCCTCACGCAAGGTCGTCTATATAAGGCACTTCTTTTCCAACACGTGGAAAAATGGCACAACGGCGAGAGCCCAATTTTGGCCAGGAGGAGAGCTTGATGCTCGTCCGGCTGTGCCTAAGGCACCGACATCGCCTATTTATCCAGCACCACCATCTGCCCCCCAGGCTGCAGGCCATGCGAGCCTGGTCCCGCATCCGGGAACGGTTAGAGAGGTAAGGTTATGGCCCAACCCCCCTCCCCTCCTGTACCTACACATATAACAGCTCCGTCATCAATGTTACCAGCAGTAACTGGAGTGTCCATGCAAGGATCATGAGTAATATAGGAACATGCACAATCACCAATAATTTGTATGTTATTGAAACGACCACCATTCCCACATCCCTACAAGAATGTATTTCGTTAGGTTAGGTATGTGACTATTATATTAGTGTTATGTGACAATTTCGTTAGTTATGTGAAGGCCACATTTTCCAACCCCTCTTTGGAGCCTCCGAATAGTGGAAGCATGAGACCAATGAAACCTATACCATACTTTATAACATGGTCATGATAACACATATAAAGTAGTTTAACAAGCATACATTATAATGTATACAAACGGTACTGTCTGGCCTCATGGCCACCTCTCTGGCATCATCTGCATAGGAACCAACTCGGTGGCTGCTGTGGGTGCTTCACCACCCCACCCCCAATATCAAATATGTATGGAGGGAGGGGTCATCTCCACTGGGGGTTCCACCCCCCAAAATGGAAAAAAGGTGGCTCCTATGATTCACTACCAATGGAGGTGCCCCCCCCCCAACACTGTAGACCCTCTCTCTCTGGTATGTGAATAGCAAATGAATGTGTGCAGAGGACAAAAAGGACCAACACCCCTGACCCCTGCTCTCCAAACTTATATCTTACAGACGCTTTGGAGTCCACCGGGACCTGGAGTCCCTGCGGAGGCGGTTCCGCAGGGTGAGGCGGGAGAGGCCCGACCTCATCCGGGCGGTGCGAAGGCACCTCAGGGCTCGCCGTAAGTATTCAAAAACAGGACACCTGTACAGATTACTACATACATTTCATGAATAAAGCAAATGTGTTGTACAATATCACTTCCCATGTGCCTAATAGCCACCTAGTAATACCATATCTGTCCCAGATCAAGGATGCAGGTTGCAGGGGTTCTCCCATGAGCGTGCTTGCAACGTCCCACCATCCCCCCGAGATGAATGAGATGATATGCCACACTTTACTATTCCCCTTACTGTGGTGGCTGATTAGTGTGTCCTGGTACAGTTGCCTGAGGCCCTACTTTTACTGCATGTTATGGCCTAACTCACATAAAAGAATTGTGCTCAACACCCTTCCCACTGCCCCCCCCCCCAATAACTCCTACAACAACTGCCCATCAACCCCTCGTTGCATCTCACAATGCAAACATGCTGGTCAGCAATGAATTTGGTATGGCAACATGTCCTGCGTGGTGTGTATCAGAGGAGGGTCCAGGGTTCTGTGTCATGTCATCTGATGCAGCTCATTCCCCATGGGCATAGGCTACGCCTTACCACACCCTGCCCATCCCCTGCCTCACGCCACCCAGCTACTGCACTATGCAAGCCATGTTGTATGCACTGATCTCAATCACACTCCTTTTACATACACAGGGCTCCACCAGCAGGAAGCCGAGCGCCAAGATGAGGAGGGCCACCACCTCCAGGAGGAGGAGGAGGAGGAGGAGCAGGAGCAGGAGGAGGAGGAACAGCAAGAGGAGGGGCACCTGGATGAGGAGGAGGAGGAGCAGCCAGGCCAGGAGGCGGGCCACCAGGAGGAGGAGGAGGAGGAGGAGGAGGAGGAGGGGGTCCTCATCATTGATGAGGATGAGGACATACATCAGGACCCCTCCCCACCTGCACCTCCATATGAGGCATCTCCCTCCCCTCAGCCATCTCCATCCCCTGAGGCACCTCCATCGCCTCAGCCAGCGCCATCGCCTGGCCCACCTCCATCTCCTGGGCCATCATCTTCAATGTCCCCTGGCCCACCTCCATCCCCTGGGCCATTGTCCGTGTCCCCTGGGCCACCTCCAGTCTTTGGGCCGGTGACTGTAGTGCGCCTCCTGCAGCAGCTGGTAGATGGCCAGCAGCAGATTATAGTTGGCCAGCACCAGCTGCTGCAGGAGGTGAGAGCCCTACGGCAGGGCAATGAGCAGCTCCAGGGCCCACTAAGGGTACTGCTGGGGCTGCTCATTGCCCTGCTACAGAGGGCCTTACTAAGAGGGCGTGGCCGCCCTTAATTTAAATAGGGGGGCCTGTTGGTGATGTGTGTGTGGGGGGAGGGAGGGAGGGAGGGAAATGTAGGGGTTGTGTGTGGGGGGAGGGAAATGTTGAGGTTGTGTGTGTGGGGGAGGGAGGGAATTGTTGGGGTTGTGTGTGTGGGGGGAGGGAAATGTTGGGGTTGTGTGTGTGGGGGGAGGGAAATGTTGGGGGTTCTGTGGGGGGTGGGGGAGGGAATTGTTGGGGTGTGTGGGGAGTTGTGGGGGGGAGGAGGGCATTGTTGGGGTTATTTTGTAGGGGTGGGGGTGGGGGTGGGGGGCAAATAAATGTTTGTTATAATATAACTATCAGGGTGTGTGTGTGTGTGTTTGTCTCCCTTGTGCATTACATATCACCAAATGGTGCTGTTGAGTTGAGAGGAAGGAGGCAGCAATATGCATAGCATTAAATGTGCTGTGTGAATGAGAAGGTGATGTATGTCTGAGAATGTTGGCCAGACAGAACGCCACCTGTTCATTCCAACCTGCATGGCTATATATGTGCAGGGGGGTTGGGCCGGGGAGGCTGGCTGGATATTTGTGTTCATGAATAAAAATGGCCAGCCAGCATCTCTCTCTCCCTTCCTCCCTCCCCTCCACCATACTGACCCACAATACAGAGTGCCATCAATAAGAGATGAATATTGTACCACGTGTGATCTGCCAGGTACACCCTTCCACATAACTCCAGGTACCACATACACAGTGTTTGCTGTCTGATGGACACATATCTTTACCCACAAGCCACATTGGTGGGGTGGGGGGGGGGGGGCCCAAGAAGGACCTACAAACAGCTGGCTCATATTTTCACATTGAATACATCAGCTATGGTATATAATGCTGAGGAGCAAAAGGGAAACAATGGGAAACCCAATAGATGGATGATTACTTCATCACAGTTGCAATGTAATACTTGTGTTAGGGAAGGGCACAAATAACAATGGTGCTCATTATTTGCAGGTGTGATCACACTTTCTCCAGTAGTGAACCAAGGTGTGTTACATTCAAGTATTCTGGGTTTGTGTCCAACTTTGTCTCTGAAGTGACTTGCCTTAGGTGGGATTTGAACCAGCAACCTTATGATTATAAGGCTGGTGCTCTAACCACTAGGCCACAGCAGCCACCAGGCTTTATCCACCACCAGTTACTTTGGGTTGGTACCTGTACACACACCCCTTTCCCTCACCACCACGTCATAGGCCTCAGTGGCACTACCTGTAGCCACCTCGATCATTTTGTCCAGGCTACCGATTAAAAACAATGTAATGTGCATGTTCCCTACCCTACTACCTATGGAGCAATTTAGGAAGGTGTTGCATAAAGTGCTATACACATCCATTGCATTAATCATTCTCCCCTCCCCCGCCTATGGACCTTGAGAATGGGTGGCCACTTCATAAATGGGGACTGGGGTACACCACATAAACAAGGAAGATGGAAGCTACCGGGAACCAATACAGCACCTCCAACAGCTGGCCCACACCACTGAGGACCTGCCAACCCCACAGTACAGTGCACAGGAACCTGGTGAAAACAGAGCTACCTAACATCTGACTCCAGACTACATACATACAGTGAATGCACACTCCTTGACTATGAGCACAAAGAGAAGAGGTGGCAGACAAACGAGAGCTTACCATGAACGTCTGTTTCAAGACTGTGTAGTGCGCCTTTTATCTTCTGGAACATTAGCTGCACATCTCCCTGATTGAAATGACCCTTACCGAGGGGTGCTTGATTTGGGGTGAGTGTAGCAAATTCGTGGCCCCCACACACTGCCTGCTACAACCAGGCAGAGAGAATGGGAGAAAGGAAGGGAGCATCAGGCGATGTGGAAGACAGGAAACGGAAGGCGTGGTGGCTGAGGGCCAACAATTATTTTCCCCCCCCCCCCTAAATACACAGGTGTACCCAAGCATGCTAAGTGAGGGTAAAACCCTGTAAATGATTATTACGAACAACCGGCAAGGTCTCAGTGCAGGAAATGGCAGGTAAAATGGCAATGAAGAAAGGGAAGGCAGGTGGAGACGCCCATACTTATCTACTCATAATCAAAACCATGTGTTCCTAATCGCTATCTGAGCTGGGCACGCTTAGGAATTATGTGTATAATTGAAAAAGTAGCGCCCAAATCAGAAACGCCTATTCCCCCGTCTCAATGGGCGTTCTTGGCGCCTATATAAACGCCCACTCCGTATTTTCGAAAACACCATTGGTACAATGCCACCACGCATGCCGCCGACCCGGAAGGGTAATTTTCTCGAGGCAGAGGTGGAGCTCCTGGTACAAGAAATTGTACAGCGGCACCGGAGTCTGTTTGCTCCCACAGGGCAGAGGCTGGCAGCAACAGTAAAGCAGCGGGAATGGGAGGCAGTACGGGACAGCCTGAATGCTGTCTTCCATGCTGGGAGAGACGTGGAGGACTGCAAGAGGAAGTGGCGGAAGCTGAGGAGGGATGTTCGCAGGAAGGCAGGGGCCAATCCCCCAGGCAATGACACTGCCAACCTTACACCAATGGAGCTGATGGTGTACTCCCTCCTACCCCAGGAGGGCATCCATGGGATTGGCTCCATGGACACCTCGGGCCAGGCTGAGGACTCAGGTAGGTGTTTCATTATGCAGTTGGGGTATCTGTTGTGCTGCAGTACACTTGTGTTATAGAAGTTGGGGTCAGGGGGAGGGAGGTGAGGAGTGGGGGGCAGGAGGAGGGAGGTGGGTGTGGGTGTGGGTGTGGGTGGGGGTGGGGGGGGAGTATCTCTGGCTGTCTTTCTGTATATTAACAGGCCACCTTTATGATGCTGTTGTGACCTGGTAACCCCTACTCACTAGCTCTCTACCCTTACTCCCTATCCCTACCGTTGTCATTGGGTTTCCTCTTACTTGTCCTGTGTGCCCATATTTATAGAATTAATTGTAAGCTCTATTTGAGTAGTGGTAGTGGTCATGTGTGTTATAGGAGCAAGCAGACAGGGTGGGTGCTGTGTGTGTGTGAGAGCACCCCCAATATTGAGGAAAGATCATGTAGCTGTGCAGGGAGGAGTGTTGGTCACTGGGCTTAGCACCCCCAATACTACTTTCCAGTTGGCTCCTATGGGTGTGTGTAGGTTACTACTGTGGCAGAACTCTGGGGGCCGTCCTTCCCTACTACTCCCTCCTATTTTCCCATTACCAAACTGTGCCTAGTTCCTCCTGTGACCTCTGTGCTCTACTGAGTGTGGGCCACATGCATTCAACTGAAGGAGCCTGTAATGGGGGTCATAAAGCAGTTCTATGCAGTTTAGCAAGTCAGTAGTAACACAACACATGCTGCAATGTTGTTCAATTTAACAATTATACAACTAACAGCTTGTGCACAACGTTGTGAGTGGTGTCCTTCTCTTGGCTGCTCATCCACCACCTCTACCCAGCTGCCTGCGGGCCTCTCTCTTTCGTACCCGTGTCAATTCCATTTCTCCTCACCATCTCTTTGCTGGGTCATCAGGTTGGGGGACATACCAATGTATATGAATGCTGAAAGACAAAAGTGGGTTATTTGCACCAACACTATTCCTCACTCTTGTGCTATACAGGTGAAGACTCAGAGGAGGCTGGCCCTAGTGGCCTGCAAGGCCAACGCCCTACACCATCTGTCCAGCCTCAACCTCCACAGCCTGCAGCACCAGCAGTCCAGCCGCCACCACCTGCACCAGCTGTGCATCCTCCGCGTCCACCACCACCTGCACCAGCTGTCCAGCCTCTACCACCACCAGCTGTCCAGCCTCTGCCAGCACCACCACCACCACCTGCACCGGCTGTCCAGCCTCTGCCACCACCACCACCACCACCACCTGCACCAGCTGTCCAGGCTCTGCCACCACCACCACCACCTGCACCAGCAGAGGCCGCACCTCCAGCACCGGAGGACTTTGGTGAGGAGGAGGAGGGCCCAGCTCCCCGCCAGAGGCCATCCGCCCAAAGGAGGCAACTCCTGCGGCTGGCCACGGAACTACTCCGCCACAACGTGCGCTTGGAGGAGTACCGGCAGCAGAAACTGGAGCTGCAGCGCCAAGCACTGGAGGCACAGCAGCGAGCACACCAAGAACTCCTCCAGGCGCAACGTGAAGGCCACCAGGAGGTGCTCCAGCAACTGAGACGGCTGGAGCAGAGCATCCAACACCTGCACCCTCAGGGCACCGCGCCTACTCCAGCCCCCGTGCTGCTGGAGCAGCCCCTGCCATCAACCTCCTCCTCCACTGACCACCAGCAACCACCACCAGCTAAGAGGTGGGCATTGCGCTCCTCAGCCTCTGCACCCACTCCTGCTGCTCCCATTCTGGGTCCTGTGGCCAGACCACTACAACCAAGAAGGTGGCCCGATTTCCACGGTGCAGCCGAAGCCGCAGGCTGCCGTGGGGATAGGGAGGAGGACACTGGGAGCAGCAGCTCCGAAGAGGGGGAAGAGACTTCCCGTGCAGCACCAGCTGCAAAGGAAGGGCGTGGGAGGGGTAGGAGGGGACGGGGGAAGGGAAGGGGAAAATGATGGGACATGCTGTAGGGTGAGGGTTGGTGGGAGGGGGGTGGGTGTGGGAGGGGGGGGGTGGTGGTGGTGGTGGTGGGGTTCACCAAACACATATGCACTGTATGTAAAAAATAAATGCTCACTTACATTCACATAAAACTTGTTTCAATGAGTCTTTGTCTTGCTCTTACACCAAGCTGGTAGGCATTGAGCTCTGCTCTGTGGGCTGGGGGTGGAGGGGGCTCCTCTTCCAGCTCATCTGGGGCCTCTTCTGGTGGTGGCTGTGGCTCCTCTGGGAGAGGCTGTCCTCTGCGCTGGGCCAAATTGTGTAACATACAGCACGCCACAAAGATCTTGGCCACCTTTTCTGGACTGTAGAGCAGCTCTCCTCCAGACCGGTCCAGACAGCGGAAGCGGTTTTTCAATAAACCAAAGGTGCGCTCAATGATCCCCCGGGTGCTGCGATGTTTCCTGTTGTAGGTTTCTTCTGGCCCTGGTTGTGGGTGGATCAGGGGGGTCATAAGCCATGTCCTCTGCGGGTAGCCTCGGTCACCTTTGCAGAAAAGCAGAATGAGATAGATGAGTGTGTATCGCTTGGAGCAGGTACAGGGGGGGGGGCGGGGGGATTTGGATAGTGGGTTGTGGTGGAGGAAGCCAGGGCGGAGGGTTGCCCAGTGGAGGAGGTCTAGTATGGGTGGTACATGCATGTTGCACTTACCTAGTAGCCATCCACCAGTGAACTCCCCTTGCTCGAACCTGCGGAAGATGCCCGAGTGCTGTAGGATGTAGGCATCGTGGCTGGAGCCGGGGTACCTGGCACACACGTCTAATATCTCCCCCTGGGCATCACATACAACTTGCATGTTCATAGAATGAAATGCCTTCCTATTTCTGTAGGTGGCTTCGTGTGCCCGGGGGGGTCTGAGGGCTACGTGTGTGCAGTCTATCACACCGATGACCGAGGGGAATCTAGCAACAGCATAGAAGGCGGCCATGTTGTTGTGCAGAGCCTGGGGGGTGGTGGGGAAAGTGATGTAGTGTGAGGTGTGAGTTATGAAGGCATCCAGGAACTGGGTGAGACAGTGTGAAATAGAAGCCTGGGTGAGGCCTGTGTTAGCAGCTAATACGGATTGAAAACTGCCAGTGGCCAGGACAGAGAGAGCGGAAGTGATTTTGAGGTGGGCAGGGATGGGGTTATTCCTACGTGTCTGGGGCTGAAGGAGGGGTTTCAGCTGCTCACACAGCTGACGAATGGTGGCCCTATCAAACCTGAACCTTGTTAGACACTGCTGGTCAGTGAGTTGTAGGAAGGTGGTGCGGGGCCTAAACACTCGGGGCCGTGAATACCTCCTGCGGTGGGTGGCCTCTTCGTGTAGCATGAATGCCACAAGTGCATTAAGTGCATCCATATCCCCCACCACCAGTGCAAGTATTAGGACTAGTAGTCAAACAGCAACACACACAGATCTGTCACTTCCAGCCACCACGCCCTCTGGCCACTCACTCGCCAAACAGTACAGGCACACAGAGACAAACGCAGGTCAGGGAATAGAGTATACACGTGGGAAGAGTGAATGGGGAGGGATAGGGGGAGGGGAAGGGGGCGATGGAGCAAAGGAGTAGGAGTAAGGAACGGTGAAAGGGTAAGACACAAAAAGAGGCAGGGCACACAGACGACCGTCACAGGTACTCAACACGCTCGGCTTTCTCTCTGCAACCACCACTTCAGCTCTTCCACCAACAATATCGCCACTCTCCAACTACACACAATCGCTAATGAGTCTAAAGACGCTTTCCCCCTTGCTCTGGTCGCTTTTATTTCGGGTCCATCAGATTACGCCCATCTTCCCGCTCAACCAGAGCCATTTCGCTATTCGTTATACGTTGTACCCGTCCACGTCGTATCACCGCCCCTAACACGCCCCCGACACGCCTCTTATTTGGGCGTTTTTACGTCCACGTACGAGCGACACGGACGCACTGAAACATTGCTTTCGATTATATGGATTTACTCGTTTTTGTGAGATTAACGTCCATCTCCCGATTTAGGTCGGCTCTTGGGCGTTTTTCTCGTTCGATTATAAGCAGGTTAGTCTTTCCCAGTATGGCAATACTTATGTACAATGATCACAATGATAAAAGAAGTGAAGAGGATTTGATGACAGGAACACAGTTAACTTTTATTTAGCAGCGTCTCGGAAAATTAGTAAGACCTAATAGGTGTATCCCAACTTGATCTCTGGGAAGTTCAGTTTGTTAGGGGCCAGAGCACTCCCCCCCCCCCCCCCCCCCAATAAGCACTTGGGGAAGGCGATTTTTGTGAAGTGTTTAAGGAATTCCTGATTCTTTCTCTTTTGGGGAAGGAGTATAATTTTCCTGTGTTTTCTCCACAAAAGAGGTATTTTGAGGAGAAAATACCTGCAATTTTTTTCTAACTTTACTGAGGTTTTTTGCGTAATCATACTAATCCTGTCTTTTCTTTATTTTCACCTTTCCTTTATTCTCCACATTTCTTTTCCTTTGTCTCTTTCTTGTGTCTCTTCATTTTTCCCGGAGCCATTTTTAAATATTAGGATTGCACTGGCCACATTCTAGTCATAGGTATGATTTCTTCTCCCTATAGGGAGATTACTATTAACAGGTAAGCAGTTTTATGATTAGAAGTGCAGTGAATACCAGTTCTGGTGATTTTTTTACTGTCATTTTTTTTTTTTTGCTATTATATTTGCTTTAATTTGTGAATTTGATCTATTGCATCTTCTAAACTTATAGTGATGCACGTTAGTAGCTCTGAATCATCACCATGAAAGAAGTTTTCCAATGTAGGTATGACCCCAGCATCCTTCTCAGTAATGACTAAGGCAATTACCTTATTATTCCTGAGTACCCCTTGTATTCCTTAGTCACTGAGTGGTTCAACCAACTCTCTCATGGGCTTTTTGTTTCAAAAATGCTTGAATTTTAGTTTTTAGTATTTGTTTTTGCCTTCACAACAAGCTTCTTTTCAAAGTTTCCACCAGATATTTAGGGTGTCTTCCTTTACAAATAGTGCTTAAAGGTCCATTACATTTATTAGAATTCAACACAAATGTGGTTCAACTGGAGGCATGAGTCGATACAGGCCGTGTCTTGGCAATGCTTCCTGCATCAGGAGTCCAATCCTCTATAGCACTAGTTCTTCTAGTCCGAAACAGACCAAAGGGTCTATAGCAGTGGTTCCCAAACCTGGTCCTGGAGGTACCCAGCCAGTCAGGTTTTTAGGATATCCACAATGAATATTCATGAGAGAGATTTGTATGTACTGCCTCCACTGAATGTAGATCTCTCTCATGAATATTCATTGTGGATATCCTGAAAACCTGACTGGCTGGGGTGCCTCCAGGACCAGGTTTGGGAACCACTGGTCTATAGAGTATAGGACTCCTCACTCCTGATGCAGGCAGCATTGCTAAAACACAGCCCGTATCTAGTCATGCCTCCAGCTGAACTACATTTGTGTTAAGTTCTAATAAATGTAATGAACCTTTAAGTACTATTTTCCTTGGACTTTTTTTTTGTTTTGTTCCTCACTTGTTTGCTTGCTGTTTGTTCTACACCCGTGATGACTTTTTTTTCCCTTTTCTTCATTGTTCCTTTATCAAATAGCATTAAAAATTAATTTCCATATATTGAAGGCCTGTTATGATGTGCTATGTAACTAAATGAATGTCAGTTGCATACCCTGGAAAGCCTAAAGAGACAGCCTCAACATTTTACTACAATCACAATTAGGACTTGATTTAAGTTTCCTATGGTGTAAGAGAAACCCAAATGTTCCTTGTCCTGCTCATACCTAGGTTAAGATTGTCTATACTGTGAATGAAACATCTTGTCCAGGTGATGGCTCCTTAGAGCCAGTGATTTATTTGCATATCTCTATATATAAAATCTCTATATAAAAGGCACCACTGAAGCCTCCAGCCGGAAGTGTGAAGCGCCAGAGATATCCGGTTTCCCCATGAGTGAAGGAAAACAGCACAGCACGAAATCCCTCTCTCTGTAACAGTGAAGGACTCAGAGGGGGGAGGGGAGAGAGACGCCCTCACTCTCTCTGTAACACAAACACAGTACAGCAGGAAACTTAACACTGAAGGACTGGACTCGGAGGGGGGAGGGGGAGGGAGAGAGAGAGAGGGCAGAGGGCAGGGACACACACACTCCCACATGCACACTCTGAAGAAAACCTTGCTAGCCCCCGTTTCATTTGCATCAGAAACGGGGTTTTTTACTAGTCCAGCATATTTGTGTGACAATTATTTATTCAGAAGAGAAGGTAAGGACATCTGTATGCCAAAAGCTCCAGTGTACCTTACAAGGACAAAATCACCTCAGACTATCATAAAACAAGAAAAAATGAAGAAAGCAAAAACTCCTCACTGACTGTTTTTTCCCAGGATATCAAATGCCAAATGTATTTGATATATCAAACATAAACCAGAGATACCTATGCGGTTCACAATACAATCATAAAAGGGGTAAAATACAAAATAAACACTTCTCAGTTTCTCTACCGCTGGGTCAGCACTGCTCCTTCAAGGATTTTGTTTGTCACCTTGGTATGTAACTTCCTGCTTCCTTTTGTATTTCATTTGTTCGTTTCTCTCTTTTGACTCAGTTTACTTGTGTTCTTTCTATCCCCTGTGCTTACAGCTTTTTAGCAATATATGCTTTTGTGGTTCAGTCTGTGGCATCCAGCGTGCAATAACTGTTAGGATTGCCAGTATGTAATCCACTACATTTATCTCAGTTTTGATTTTTATAAGCACATTTCACAGTTCATCTTTCATGTCTCAACTGTTAGGTTTCTCTTTTTAGTTTCGAACACTGGTTCAATTTGTGTTGTCAGCATATTTTTTGTGCGTGTCTCACAGTTTGTCACGATTGCATTGGAAGTTTGGTGCTTGCGTAGGTTTTAGTGTGTATATATAGTGCATTTTATATAACAGCATGCTTCTTTTAGTTTCTTCCATGCACTAACCCCCGGATTCTATATAGCACACCTAGAGATCTGTGACAAAATCCAGGGGTACTCTATAACAATGCACATAACTTAATTGGCTTAACAAGCAATAATAAGCACTAATTGGCACTAATTAGAAGTTACACACAGAATTCGCTAAGCGCATTCTGTAATGCAGTGTGCTTAACTTCTAATGCATGCAGGCAAAAAGGGCCGTGGTTATGGGCAGAGAAATGGGTATTTCATGGGCGTTCTGAAATTTACGTGCATAGTTAGAGAATATGGTCCAGTGCGCCTAAATCTATGCGCCGAGATTGTAGATGGATGCACGTAGATTTAGACGCTAGGATGCCAACTAAGTGTATTCTATATACTGTGCCTAACTCTAGATGCCTCTTATAGAACACGTTTAGTCAACACTGATATCTGTGCTGATTTTTTAGGCTCTATACATAGAATCTCCCTCTAATTGTGTTCATTTAGTCTGGTTGTTGACACTGTTTCTAAGCATCTCTTCGGGATTTTTAAGTTTTCACTTTTTTTAATGCTCACTTGCAATCACTGATACAGTGGTGTTTTTCTCATGTATCCTTTTTACCTAATGGTGCTTTTTATTTTTTATGTTTACAATTCGGTATTATATCAGTTCCCTGTGTACAGTTCCTTTTTTGCTTAACAAGGGTTGACATTGAGACACTTTCCTCACAAAAGCCGTTCTAGCAGCTGCCAAGTTGAAATGCCAACACAGTCCATTCAAAATGAATGGGCTGTGTCGGCATTATTTTTTATTTTATTTATTTTTGTTACATTTGTACCCCGCGCTTTCCCACTCATGGCAGGCTCAATGCAGCTTACATGGGGCAATGGAGGGTTAAGTGACTTGCCCAGAGTCACAAGGAGCTGCCTGTGCCTGAAGTGGGAATCGAACTCAGTTCCTCAGTTCCCCAGGACCAAAGTCCACCACCCTAACCACTAGGCCACTCCTCCACTCTCTAGCGCACCATCAGCCGCTAGTGCGGCTTAGTAAACAGAGGGGATTGTTTTTCTCAGCACCTTTTAAAATTCTCCATTATTCATGGTTTTTTTCCCATTTTTATGCTTGTGCGTGATAAGAATTGACTTGGTGGCTCTTCCTTTTTTTTACTCCCTTTTTTAATTACTTTTTCATTTTTCCCCCAAATATGTTTTTGTGTTTGTATGCAGGTTTCTCAGTGTTTCATTTTTATTGTTTATTCCTTTTCTTTGTCTTTCATTTTTATTGTTTGTTCTTTTTCTTTGGGTTCAATAACATAAGCGTTTGCCATATTGAGACAGTTGAAGGTCCATCAAGTCCCGTATCCTGTTTCCAACAGTGGCCAACCCAGGTTGCAAGTACCTGGCAAGATCCCAAAACAGTACAATACATTTTATGCTGCTTATCCTAGAAATAAGCAGTGAATTTTCCCCAAGGCCATGTTAATAATGGCATATGGCCTTTTCTTTTAGGAAGGTATTCACACCTTTTTAAACCCCGCTAAGCTAACTGGTTTTACTATATTCTTTGGCAACGAGTTCCAGAGTTTAATTACATATTGAGTGAATAAATATTTTCTCTGATTTGTTTTAAAATTACTACTTTGTAGCTTCATTGTGTGCCCCCTTGTCCTAGTATTTTTGGAAAGAGATTACATCATACTGAATAGATAGGGATGGGCTGGAGTGTAAATTTTAAGGGGCTTCAACGTTAGCTTCAGAACTTAGTAGAAGAACAGTGCTGGGCAGACTTCTACGGTCTGTGCCCTGAGAAAGGCAAGGACAAATCAAACTCGGGTATAAAGTACCACATACCATGTAAATGAGTTTATCTTGTTGGGCAGACTGGATGGACCATACAAGTCTTTATCTGCCATCATTTACTATGTTACTATCCTGCTTATTTTCGAAGGAGAAGGGTGCCCATCTTCCGACACAAATCGGGAGATGGGCGCCCTTCTCCTAATGGCGGCCAAATCGGTATAATTGAAAGCCGATTTTGGCCGCCCTTAACTGCAGTCTGTCGCAGGAGTGGCGAAAGTTTAACGGGGGTGTGTTGGAGTCATAGCGAAGGCGGGACGGGGGCATGGTTAACACATGGGCGCCCTCGGCCGATAATGGAAAAAAGAAGGGCGGCCCTGACAAGCATTTGGCCGACTTTACTTGGTCCATTTATTTTCAGGACCAAGCCTCAAAAAGGTGTCCGAACTGACCAGATGACCACCGGAGGAAATCGGGGATCACCTCCCCGTACTCCCCCAATGGTCACCAACCCCCTCCCACCCTAAAAAAAAATGTAAAACATTTTTTTGCCAGCCTCTATGCCAGCCTGAAATGTCATACGCAGCTCCATGACAGCAGTATGCAGGTCCCTGGAGCAGTTTTAGTGGGTGCAGTGCACTTCAGGTAGGCGGACCCAGGCCAATCCCCCCCCTCCACCTGTTACACTTGTGGTGGTAAATGTGAGCCCTCCAAAACCCACCTGAAACCCAAGTCCACTGCAGTGTCCCCTAGGGTGCCCAGTTGGTGTCCTGGCATGTGAGGGGGACCAGTGCATTACAAATGCTGGCTCCTTTCATGACCAAATGGCTTGGATTTGGCCGGTTTTGAGATGGCCGGCCTCGGTTTCCATTATCGGCGAAAACCAAGGCCAGCCATCTCAACATTTAGGTCGACCATCTCTAAGGTTAACCTAAATGTTGAGATTTGGCCGGCTCCGACCGTATTATCAAAACGAAAGATGGACGCCCATCTTGATCGATAATACGGTTGCCTCCGCCCCTTCCCCGGGGCCGTCCCTGGAGATGGGCACCCTTATAGATGGGCACCCCCATTCGATTATGCCCCTCCACGTTACATCACTTATTAATAGATTAACTTTTTTACCAAGGTATTTATCTATGTGAATGGCAGTATTGAGATAAACTCTTTTATTGTAAGGCCTGCCATAAAAACGCAGACCACTCAATCTGTGAATTTAATCTTCTGTCTGTGTTTAAACGCCAGCTGAAGGGCCATTTATTGTGTTTGGCTTATCATGTTCCTGGAGATCTGGGTTTCAGCTGACATTGTTTTTGCTATTTATTAGCTTGTATGTTATTCTGATTGGACTTTTTAGTATTTATGTCTTTTGTTATTGTAAATTTGTCTATTTTTATGTATGTACTATTGTTCTCCACACTGGATAAGGGCGGATTATAAATAATAAATCAAATCAAATTGTTTCTATATGGTGTTAAGTCGATGGTAGGTGTCTGTACCACTAAACTTGAGTAATCAGTGTATGTAAATTGACTGACACTGTCAGAAATCTCAGTGCCATAAATATTAGAGCATGACAGTACCATGACCAATCCTTGTGGGAGTCTGTCATTAACCAGGTTGACCTTAGTTTGTCTGTTTTCCAAGGAGAAAAGAAAAGCAATGATTAGAAATCATTACTCAGATGAGGTATTCACTCACTGGCATAACAACATAGACCCCTGTCCCCATATTTATTTATTTATTAGGATTTATTTACCACCTTTTTGAAGGAATTCACTCAAGGCGATGTAAAGCAAGAATAAGTCAAATATAAGCCATAAACAATTACAGCAATAAAAATATTCAAACAATAATACAAAATATGCTACATTATAATGTCAACACAATGCACAATAAAACATTTCAACAGGGGGAGAGGACTTTCATAGGTTTCATAAGTTCTTTGTGGGATTCATGTAGTACATCTATGACTATGAATAATATGCTGTGTTTTTTTCACATTTCAAAACTCAATAAAAATTTATTGTTGAAAACAAAAAAAACATTTCAGTAGACAGCATAGGGTATAAGCAAAGATGGAACATATAGATAGATAAGCTAGAGTAAGAGGAGTAAGAAAATAAGGGGATTAATTTAAAGAAAGTTGCAAATGAGGTCAGAAAGGTGCTTCAACATTATCTTAGCTAGGGTAGAAGTGGATAAACATGTCCTACTACAGTATTTGCAGACAGTCATTATATTGTACAGTGGGCAGCAGAAAGATCAATAAAGATATTTCTTGTCCTCTCGGTGTTAAAACCCTCTTCAATGAATGATGTGAGGGACAGGACTTTTTATACTAGTGGCCTGAAGCTTGATCATTATGAAGAGTTTCTTCAGCAAAAGAGACAGAAACAAATTGGAAGGTCCCTTTAAAAAAGAATTTTGGGGTGTAGCAGTGATTGTGCTTGATTTGGCTCTAAAATGAACTAAGGGTTTCTTTTACAAAGTCGCACTAGCAATTCCTGCATGGCAAATGAGAAGAAGCCCATAGGAATTGAATGGGCTTTCTCTCATTTGCCGCACCAAGAATCAGTAGTGTGGCTTTGTAATAGCCACCACTTGTAATAGCGAGAGAGTGGTATACTATATTATATGTCCATTTTTGAAGTATTATATTGGGCATATAAAAAGAAAATTGAAGAATAGGCTAGCGGAACATGTTAGTAATTTGAGGAATCAGAAAAGAGATAATATCCTCTTGTTTCACATTGGATAAGTTGTAATCATACTGTCGATGACCTTAGATGTTTGGCATTAATACAAATCTCACAACGTGGAGGAGATGTCAGCACTCAACTATTTAATTTGGAGCAACGGTATATTTTCCAGTGGAATACCGTTGCCCCTAGGGGTTTAAATCTGGAAGTTGAGTGGCTTTAGTAAGGTGTGACGATATGGAAGGGGTGGAGCCTTTAGGATATTTAAACCGTGCTTAGTTTAGCGCCTAATAACGTTCTGACATCATATCCGGTAACCCTGTCTGGGATGATAGTCCCAAGGGCAAGCAGCAGTGAGCAGTTTCAAAGGTATTAATAGTGTTAATGAGAAGTTGTTCTGATTTAATTTATTTGTGCATGCTAGAATGTGTTCTATGTTTATTCACAGAACGGGTGATTTGGTTCTCCTGAAGAAGGTCATACCGAAATGCGGTCTCGCATTGAGGACCAGTGGTGGTTAAGGAAGAATGATGAATGAAATTTTAGGCTTATTTCAGTAGCCTTCATTCAGCCCGAAAAAGCGTACTGGTTAATGAATAGTCATCGAGTTGGGGAGAGGAAGAGTTAGTACTCTCACCCAAGCCTATATCACAATTAACTGCCTTATTTTGTCTTCTTTGACATTTCTGGACAATAACATGCGCTCTGTGCTCTTTGTGCGCTAGTGAAGTGCCTTGCACTGAGTGTGATGAGGCTTTTCAGTGCTCTAGCTGAGTGATTACAGCTGATAAGATCCAGGTCTCTGTATAGATGGTTTTATACTAGCGATGTTCCATGACTGTATGATTTGATTTGATTATAAATCAGTAAGGTGGTAAATTGAATGATTGTGAACGCGTGTTGGGTGGATGAAAGGAGTGCTGCAATAAAATGGTTGGTATTGTATAATAGCATATGCAAATAAAAAGAAAGTTTTTTAAGTTGTAAAAATGTTATATGTTTGCAAGGAGTGCTTTAGAGGTTGATATTTTGAATATAATTGTACTCCGAGTATAGGACATTTTTCCCTGTGGCATTGTATTTGTATAAGAAGCCCCAAAAGAACCAACTGGTTGGTTCTTTGGACTTAAGTGCAGAGGAGTATTATTGGGCATTTTCCTCCATTCAAATTGGTGAACAGGAACTGCCTTTTGAGCTCTGTTGAAGCAACCTGGAGAAAGTGAGTGGGAGAGGCAAAACTCTACCATTTCCCTGTCATGTAGGCAGCAAGAAGTAGGATATTTAAAAAATTTGTGTTTTCTGCCTGCTTGTTGGGCTTCCCCTGGGACACTCCCTTACCACCAGCCTTAGAACATGACATACATTAATAACTAAATACCTCCAAAACTGTTCCTTTTCAATACGAATTTGGTAGTTGATAACAGTTCTACTGATTTTCCCCAGTGTATTTTTGTCAAATGAGTGGTGTAATTCAAAAATGTTAGATCATGGAAACCAAGATTATTTACAAAAAAAAAAAACTTTGCATTTTCTTTCCTAACATACATACATTTTATGAGTTCTACTCATATCTGGGAAGGCTAAGATTTATGGGCTGTGTGTTGACTTGAGAAAACTTGATTTAAGCAAGGCTCCAATATAGATTTTCCTAAAGGTCACCCTTCAGATTGATTTTGCCGTTTTTCTTAAATAAACTCTCCTCATCCCTTTCCTTTCACAGTTTTAGCTTTTTCAGATTCAGCAACACTGCAGGAGACTTGAACCATGCAGTACTAGAAAATAACACATCCCAACAGAATACAGTTCACACCCAAGGTGTCAGCACTTGACTAGATGATGAATGGGAAGAAGAGCACATTTTATTTTCATGGATTTAATTCCTAAAATGTCATTTCCTTTTCAAAGTACAATTTCACTGCTGCCCCAAGGGCTCACATTCACCCCTGCATCTTCCTGTATATATAATATGTAAACCGCTTTGACTGGAAACACAGAAAGGCAGTATATTGAATGAAGCCCATAGTTTTTCCTTTATAAAAGTAATCAACTTGAGCTACTCCTGAAAAGGCATACGTTATATTCAAATAAATAATAATATAACTATCACTATACAGGACTACCAGGTGATCCAGTTTCTGGAAGGAGATTTGTTCATACCTGGTTTTGAACCCCTATCCCACACATTTGTACAATGTGGCAACAATATCTTTCATTTTACAGCATTCCGGATACTGAAAAGGATTAGGAAGGAATGGCAGAAACCCAAATGTTAGGGCCCTTTTACTGCACTGCAGTAAAATCTGCAGTTAATGTGGCTTAACACAGGACTTTACCATGCAATACCTGCAAACATAACATGGCAACCACTGGGGGTGTTTAACAGGTCATGTTAGAAGTGCAGGTAGGGGGTAAGTATTCCTGCATCAACTGCAAAAGTGGTGATTAGCACGTGCCCACTAATCACAAAATGCCTTCTACACCCATTCTCTGCCCATGACATGCCCCTTAACACAAAACGGGGGAGATTCTATATATGGCGTCTAAACAAATCCGCACAGAAAACATTTCTAACTGTATTCCATAAGCTGCACCTAGATTTAAGCAGGGTATAGAGAGTACGCTTAGTCGATATCCCAGCTCCTAAAACTTCGAGCTTCCATTTATACCAATGAAAATGTGGCATAAATCCCAGTGCCCAATCCCCCGCCCATAATCATGCCCCTTTTTAGAAATTAGATGCACTGCATTACAGAGAATATGCTTAGCGAGTTGTGTGTATAAATTCTAATTATTGCCAATCAGTACTCATTATTGCTTGTTAAATGCTGTTATCAACGCTAATTAGCTTAAGCTAATTAAGTTACACACAGTGTTATAGAATCTGCCTGGATTTCGGCACGGATCTCTAGGCGCGCTATATAGAATCCAGGGGAAAGCACTTAATGCATGGTTTACCGCAGATTAACCGCAAATATACCACAAAAAGCCCTTTAATGCAGTTCTACACTAGCAGCTACAATGCTTAACAGGATTTAGTAAAAGGGACCCTTAGTCTAAAGTTTACCAATCCTACCTATATTGCAGGCTTATTCTTAAGACCTACTGATATTTTTTTTTAAGTTTATCATATGAATCTTTTCAATATTAAAATATGATTACCTGAGTGGGGTTTTGCAGGTTTGGGAAAATAAAAATGCTGAACATCAGGAAATAGTTTTTTAAAAAAGGAACCGAAGAAATCACTTCCTGTTGCCCTTGTTTTTTTCACTTACTTGGTTTGGCTGTGTCTGTCCTGACCAGGAAGTATCTGGCTCTTTTGGCTTTTGATGGGTCTTTAGAAATCCATCCTGAACAGGTGCAGGAAAACTTCGAGGCACATTTCTCTCTGCTCTTGGCTTTTAATTCTTGCTGTCAGCAGCTTGTGGGACTGCCAGTAAATGTATATATCTTTTGTACCCCAGCCAGGCAGGAAAACCCTCCCTTCTCGTGACTTCAGTGCAGAAGCAACCAATGTGAGCCTCACATATTCGCTTCTCTCTGCTTTCCTCCAGGTCATAAGGAACAGGTGAATCAGCCTTGGGGGAGGGAGACAGCAAAGTGGGGAAAGAAGATGAAGTCAAGTGGGTTTCAGCTCCTGTTTCTAAATGTTATGTAAAGTTTTCAAAAGTTTTAAAAATACATAACTAGCTCAACTGATTTCATATAACAAGCAATCATGTAATACAAAGGAAGAGAATGAAACAAGTGTTTGCCTAGGTTTATTTTCTGTATTTAACCCAAGTATTTTCACTAGAAGCCCAAGGTGAATTCCATTCGGTACAGTAGGCATTTTCCTTTAAGGGCTCCTTTTACAAAGTCACTCTAGAGATTCTGGAACGGCATGGGCGACAAAACCCATTCAATTCCTATGGGCTTTGTCGCATTTGCCATGCCAGAATTGCTAGCGCGGCTTTGTAAAAGGAGCCCTAAGTTTGCATCTGTGGTAACAGAGTGAAGGGACTGGCCGAAAGCTTCCAGAAGCATCGGTTGGATTTGAGCCCTCTTTTCCCTAGTTCTCAGTGAGGCACTCTGTAATGTCTGTGAGATTGCAGTTACGCAGCACTTAACCCAAGAATCATAGGCGGTCAGTGGCCCAACTGTTTGGGGAGGCTAAAGGGGGCGGGGTTAGGGGTGGGGCCAGGGGTGGAGCTTAAATCCATAATTGTCTGATAACACACAGAAAAAATAAATAAATAAAAATAAAAGTCACAATTAATACCTTTTATTAAATTTAGATATTAGCTATGTATCATATGTCAAAGAATAAAGTGGTTGCTCAAAGCATATACTAACCACAATCGCTCAACTGCAAAACACTATGCACAACTTTGTGCAAAAACACACTCAGAACCTTACTGTACCATAAATATTACACTGGGCAGAACCTAATACACCAATATACCACCCATACGGAAAATGCAGACCGTCAACAATATGAAACAAGGGATCATAATATCACAATTCTCATGTTGAGCCACAAAACACCCTAATTCATGTTTAATGTGGGATAAAATGCCATAAATAAGTAAATAAATATAAACTTTTAATGTTGAGCACCTGATTCTCAAAGTGGACATATTCCAAACACTATAATGAAAATAAAATAATCTTTTCTACCTTTGTTGTCTGGTGATTTTGTTTTTCTGATCATGCTGGCCAAGTATCCGATTCTGCTGCTATCTGTCCTCTTAACTCCTGTTCCAGGGCTTCCTTTCCATTTATTTCTTTACTTTCTGCCTTTCTTCTTCATTTCTCCCCTGACACGGCTACCACACTCCTTGCCTTACATCCGTAAGTAAAAGCTGGGTCCTCTGCAGACTTGACTGTCCAGTGGATCCAGCTTCTGCCTATTTTCTCCATCGATGTGCAGGTTTTCCCCCTTTTCCCTCATCTCATCTCCTTCCTCTGTCTTCCCTCCTCTCCATGCATGTCCAGAATTTCTCCCCTTCATTCATGTGCATCTCCTTCCTGTCTTCCTGTCTCACCATCCATGTCCAGCAACCCTCTTCTTCCCTCTAGCCACCCATGTCCAGCAACCCTCCTCTCTCTTCCCTGCCCTCCCCTCCATTCACCCATGTCCAGCAACCCTCCTCTCCTCTCTAGCCACCCACCCATGTCCAGCAAATCTCCTCTCCCCTGACCTCCCCTCCACACATGTTCAGCAACCCTCCTCTCTCCCCTGCCATCCCCTCTATCCACCCATTCCAGCAATCCTCCTCTCTCCTCTGCCATCCCCTCTATCCACCCATTCCAGCAACCCTCCTCTCCCCTACCCTCCATGCATATCCAGCAATTGAATTCCATTCTGTCCCCTGCCCCCCCTCCATCCATACCCAGCGCCAGCGTGATTCTCCTCTCCCCTTTCCCTCCCCTGTTTACTATCTGCCCCGCGCCATCTTTAATCTACCTGCGTCCCAGCGTCGGCCCGCCGCGTCATTTCAAAGCCCGCCCTGCTGCCTGTCTCTATTCTTCCCTCCGTTCGTGATGTGATTCGTTCGGCAGAGTCCCGCCTTCTGACATCATTTCCTCGAGGGCGGGACTCTGCCGAACGAACATGTCGCGAAGGGAGGGAAGAATAGAGACAGGCAGCAGGGCGGGCTTTGAAATGACGCGGCGGGCTGACGCTGGGATGCAGGTAAATTAAAGATGGCGCGGGGCAATTAGTAAATGAGGGGAGGGAACAGGGAGACTCACGGCGCCGCTCGCCCGATGCCTAACTCGTTCCTGCTGTGGCTGGGGAGGCTTAGCCTCCTCAAGCCTCTTATACCGGGCGCCTATGCCAAGAATCGCCTTAAAAACCAGGCACAAGATCTTAAACTGAATACCGTGTATCACTGGTAGCCAATATCAAGATTTAACACCCAGATTCTATATATATCGCAGCCTTAACTTCTGCGTGGAAATCGAAGCATATTCTATAACAATGCACGTAACTTAATGGGTTAACTAGTTAATCAGTGCTGTTCATTGAATGTTAACAAGCAATTATTAGCACTAATTGGCATTAAGATTTATGCACACAACTCGCTAAGCGTATTCTGTAATGTGGTGCGTGTAAATTCTAAGTTGCATAGTTGAAAAGGGGGCATGGCCAGGGTCGGGGCGCGGGCGTTTCTAAAATCTATGCACATTGTTACAGAATACACCCAAAATTTAGGTGTCAGGATTTATGCCAAGTAAAACATGGCGTAAATGGCCGTGACTACATTTGGTTGCGTGGAGAGGCGATCAGCGTAATTCTACATTCCCCCTCAGAAAAGACTTAAGCAAAGAATTTAGGGGCCCTTTTACTAAGCCGCGTAAGCATCCACGCGCGCCTAACGCATGCCAAAATGGAGTTACCACCCGAATACCGCGTGGCTCTTGCAGTAATTTCATTTTTGGTGCGCGTCTGAAAAATATGTTTTATTTTCGGGCTTGTGTAACAGACGCGCACCAAGTGGCATTTGACATGCAGAGGTCATTACCACCTGGATTCTTTACCGCTAGGTCAATGGCTGGCGGTAAGGTCTCAGACCCCAAATAGACGTGCGGCAATTTTGATTTTGCTGTATGTCCATTTTCAACCAAAAAAAAAGGCCTTTTTTACAGGCGTGCTAAAAAATGGATCAGTGCGCACCCAAAACCCCCGCCTACACTACCGCAAGCCATTTTTCAGCATGCCTTTGTAAAAAGACCTCTTATTTATTCTTTCTGCTAATAGTCCCGCATAGATTTTTGGCTTCTAATATACCTAAACAAAGTTTTGCTATGAGTTCTTGCTTCTACACCAAGCTTCTTTTCAAATTCTCTTTTAGCCTATCAATGCCTTGCATATAACTTGCCAGGGCTTATGCTGCTTCCTGTTTTTTCATTCAGATCCTTTTTCCATGTTTTGAAAGACATTCTTATGGCTCCAATGTCCTCTTTTATCTCACCTTTTAACTATGCCAGTTTTTGTTTCTCTTTCCTAACACTTTTTTTGATACATGGAATACAACTGGTCTGGGCTTCCAAGATGGTATTTTTAAACAACATCCATGCCTGATTTAAATTCTGAACCTTTCCAGCTGCTCATTTTAGCTTTGTTTTAACCATTTTCCTCAATTTATCCTAGTTGCTCTTTTGAAAGTTAAATGCTGTTGCAGTAGATTTCCTTAGTGCCTTCACTGCAACTGTTATCCCAAATTTGATCATGTTATGATCACTATTGCCTATCAGCTTCAAAACAATTACTCTCACAAGAAGCCCTGCATTCCACTACGGATAAGATCTAAGATAGCTTCCCCTCTTGATGATTCCTGAACCAACTGCTCCATGATGCAGTTATTTATTTCATCTGGGAACTTTACCTCTTTAGTATTTCCTGACATGACATTTACCCAATCAATACTGGGGTAATGATTTATTGTAAATACTCATGTATTGGTTGCCCTCATGTGTAGGTCACATCTCTACTTTCCTGCTTAATTATTGTGACCATGTAATGGCTCACACATGAATTGCCCTGGTCCCATCTATCCATAGGCGGTCGGTGGCCCAACTGTTTGGGGAGGCTAAAGGGGGCGGGTTTAGGGGTGGGGCCAGGGGTGGAGCTTAAATCCATAATTGTCTGATAACACACAGAAAAAAAATAAATAAAAATAAGTCACAATTAATACCTTTTATTAAATTTAGATATTAGCTATGTATCATATGTCAAAGAATAAAGTGGTTGCTCAAAGCATATACTAACCACAATTGTAACTACAAAACACTATGCACAACTTTGTGCAAAAACACACTCAGAACCTTACTGTACCATAAATATTACACTGGGCAGAACCTAGTACACCAATGCACCACCCATACGGAAAATGCAGACCGTCAACAATATGAAACAAGGGATCATAATATCATGATACATGTAGAGCCACAAATCACCCTAATTCATGTTTAATGTGGGATAAAATGCCATAAATAAGTAATGTTGAGCACCTAATTCTCAAAGTGGACATATTCCAAACACTATAATGAAAATAAAATGATCTTTTCTACCTTTGTTGTCTGGTGACTTTGTTTTTCTGATCATGCTGGCCCAGTATCCGATTCTGCTGCTATCTGTCCTCTTAACTCCGTTTCCAGGGCTTCCTTTCCATTTATTTATTTACTTTCCGCCTTTCTTCTTCATTTCTTGCCCTACATCCGTAAGTAAAAGCTGGGTCCTCCACAGACTTGACTGTCCAGTGGATCCAGCTTCTGCCTATTTTCTTCTTCCATGTGCAGTTTTTCTCTCTTCCTTTTCCCTCATCTCATCTCCTTCCTCACTCTTCCCTCCCCTCCATGTCCAGCAACTCTCCTCTCTCCTCCATCCACCCATGTCCAGCAACCCTCCTCTCCCCTCCCCTTCATCCACCCATGTCCAGCAACCCTCCTCTCCCCTCCCCTCCATCCACCCATGTCCAGCAACTCTGCTCTCCCCTGCCCTCCCCTCTCCCATGTCCAGCAACCCTCCTCTCCCCTCCATCCACCATGTCCAGCAACCCTTCTCTCTCCTCCCCTCCATCCACCCATGCCCAGCAACTCTGCTCTCCCCTGCCATCCCCTCTCCCATGTCCAGCAACCCTCCTCTCCCCTCCATCCACCATGTCCAGCAACTCTCCTCTCCCCTTCCCTCCATCCACCCATGTCCAGCAACCCTCCTCTCCCCTCCATCCACCATGTCCAGCAACTCTCCTCTCCCCTTCCCTCCATCCACCCATGTCCAGCAACCCTCCTCTCCCCTCCCCTCCATCCACCCATGTCCAGCAACTCTCCTCTTCCCTGCCCTCTCCTCTCCCCTTCATCCACCATGTGCAGCAACCTCCTCTCCCCTCCCCTCCATCCACCCATGTCCAGGTCATCCATCATCTCTCCCGTCTGCCCTCAGCTCCCCGATAGCCCTCGTTTCCTTCCTGCCCCGGCCCCCCGTCCTACCTTTAAATATTGTATTTTTCCTGGAGTCACAGGCAGCGCTGGCATTGAAAGCAGCAGCAGGCTCATCTTGGCTCCAGCCTTCCCTCACATGGCTCCGCCCTCACGGAAACAGGAAATACGTCAGAAGAGGGTGGAGCCATGCGAGGGAAGGCTGGAGCCGAGATGAGCCTGCTGCTGCTGCTTTCAATGCCAGCAGCGCCCGCAACTCCAGGAAAAATACAATATTTAAAGGAAGGGCGAGGGGCCGGGGCAGGAAGGAAACGAGGGCTATCGGGGAGCTGAGGGCAGACGGGAGAGATGATGGACGACCTGGCTGGGGAGCGGGGAAGCCTGTAGCTCACAGGGTGGAGGCAGCAGAGGAAAAAGGTCACGGTCGGTTGGGCTGGGGAGGCTTAGCCTCCCCAAGCCTCTTATATGGGGTGCCTATGCATCTATCCATCTATAGGTCCAGCATCTCTCCTACCTCTCCCCATCTTTCCCATGGTCCAGCATCTCACCTCCTGTGCCTCTCACCCAGTGCATTTTTTCTAGCAAAAAAGGTGCCGGTACTCAAATTCCAGGCCACCCTTCAGGGGTGGGGTGATCACTGAGGGACCAACCCCTCAATAGCAAGGTCCCCTGCAACCAGTCACAGAATCTATGATAAAGCAGGATTGGAGTGTAGAGCCTGAGCTCTTTCATTAAAACTTGGGGACCATGGGCCAATTTTAGCAGACAATGAAAAAGGTGCCAGTACTCAGTACCCCCTCAAAAAAAGGTCCTGCTCTCACCTCTTCCGGCACTTCAAATCCATTGCGTGCTCGTGTGGGGCCTTCCTGTTCAGGCTCATTGTCATGTGCTGCAGTGTTTGTCCTCTGAAAGAGCACACCCTTTTTCCAAAAAAGCTCTAATAATGCATTTCCTGTTGGAGAGAAGGCAATATGCTGTAGGTGCATTTGAGTGGGCCTACTACTACTACTACTATTTAGCATTTCTATAGCGCTACAAGGCGTATGCAGCGCTGCACAAACATAGAAGAAAGACAGTCCCTGCTCAAAGAGCTTACAATCTAATAGACAAAAAATAAATAAAGTAAGCAAATCAAATCAATTAATGTGAACGGGAAGGAAGAGAGGAGGGTAGGTGGAGGCGAGTGGTTACAAGTGGTTACGAGTCAAAAGCAATGTTAAAGAGGTGGGCTTTCAGTCTAGATTTAAAGGTGGCCAAGGATGGGGCAAGACGTAGGGGCTCAGGAAGTTTATTCCAGGCGTAGGGTGCAGCGAGACAGAAGGCGTGAAGTCTGGAGTTGGCAGTAGTGGAGAAGGGAACAGATAAGAAGGATTTATCCATGGAGCGGAGTGCACGGGAAGGGGTGTAGGGAAGGACGAGTGTGGAGAGATACTGGGGAGCAGCAGAGTGAGTACATTTATAGGTTAGTAGAAGAAGTTTGAACAGGATGCGAAAACGGATAGGGAGCCAGTGAAGGGTCTTGAGGAGAGGGGTAGTATGGGTAAAGCGACTCTGGCGGAAGACGAGACGGGCAGCAGAGTTTTGCCTATACAGGAAGGCCCCAGGCTGGCACACAACAGCTTTGCAGTGCTGAAAGAGGTGAGATATACGGGAGGTGAGATGCTGGACCTGTGGATAGATGGAACCAGGGGAATCTATATGCAAGTCATCACATGCTCATAGCAATTAAGTAGGAAAGTAGAGATGCAACCTATACATGAGGACAACCTCTATGTGAATATCTACAATAAATCATCCTGAATTCCAAATTGCAATGATCTCTATAATGGATAATTTATCAATAAAAGCCTCCAAATTTGAGAAAGATTTTTTTTTAAGCAGCTGGAGTAGGATTCTTAGAAGAACAGCCATACCTATGCCTTTTTAAAAAAGGGGATTAAGATGAAGCAAGGGGTTTTAGAGTTAACAGAATTAAGGAAATATAATCAAACCTGCTCTGCCCCCCATTTGCATGGAGGCAGATGATAGAATATAAAATAAGACTATAAATCCCTGTAATCCTGTACTTCCCTGTAATAGGATATTTCAGAGTACATGGCCAGTTCCTTGTGTCTTATGGGACTCTTTCTATTGGCTTGCCTTGTTCTCTATGCTAGTTGGGCAGGTACCCCCTCCCCCTTCTCTCTCCATTGGGTCTGCAGAGTTGGTCTGCAGCATATCTCTTCTGTGAACTGAAACTACCTATGCTATATTCTGTTATATGATCCGATCATGCTACTGTGACTCTATCAAGATTTCACCACTGTAAAAATATGAACAGCATTACTATTCAGCATGGGACTGAAAATGTCCCAGCTTCTTTTGCTTGAGAGAGAGAGCTGCTGGAGAAAAGACTTCCAGTTTACAAGGCAAAAACTCTCGTCCAGTTATTTTTCCTTGTTTGATTACTGCAATAAAGAAGATTTTGGTTCAAGAGTTCTGAGTCTTCTCATAGTGATGTTCTATACTCTAGTTAAACTGCGTGCCAATCCCCCAGTGAGAGGGCAGAACAAAGCCTGTTTACTAAGGGGGTCTTTTACTAAACTGCGGCAGTGTTTTTAGCTCACAGTAGAAGTCAGTTGGCGGTAAATGCCAAGATGCTCTTAGGAATATAATGGGTGTGTCAGCGTTTACCGCAACTGATTTCTACCACAAGCTAAAAACGCTACCACAGCTTAATAAAAGGCATTTATGGGATTGGTTGCAAAACAGGCAAGATTATACCACATTGACATTTGAAGAAGAGTATTTCTTTCTATGGAATATCAGCTATCTTCTACATGCTCAGATTTGGAATGTACCTACGAGTTTGAAATCCAACATTTTGCTGAGGCCTCTGCAAGAGGATTGGAGATCACTGGTGAGCTTGTGGAAGCAGAACTCTTGAACTGGAGTGACCTCTTGGGTATAGGAGGTTCTGAAAAGTAGTAACTGAAAAGGTAAGGAAAAAGAGGTTAGCCTTTATAAACTACAGGAGATCACAGAAAGAGGAAGACAGGTGACAATGTCTGGAAAAGCTAAGAGAAGCTGGAAGAGTAGTCAGGAAAGCAAAGATGCAAATGGAAGAAAAGATAGCTAATATGGTAAAATGGGGGGGGGGGCAAGACTTTTTTGTAGATATGTTAGTGGTAGGATGAAGTGCAAAAGTGGCATTGTGAAACTGAAAGGTGAAGGGGAAGAATATGTAGAAGCTGATAAATTGCTTAACAAATATTTCTGTTCTGTGTTCAAAGCTGAAGGGAGCAGGACTGCAGAAGACAAACATAAATAGGAATGAAGGGGTGGCAATCCCTGAATGATTATCAGAGGACTGTGTACATGAAGAGCTGGCTAAACTAAAGGTAGACAAAGCTATGGAGCCAGATTGCATACATCCAAGGGTAATTAAAAGATGATAGTGCCACTGCAGCTCTTATTTATCTTCATTGGTTCCCATTTCAGACTCACTATTTGTTTAAATCAGCTTGTATAATATTCAAAATGTTACGGTTTCACTCTGGTCTATATTTGTAATTTTTTGTCATTTCCCTTTGTTCACAGTATTATTAGAACCAGAGACCCATTTTGTCTATTTTTATCATCTTTTTTAGGTGTTAAGTTTAACTGATTTCTTGAGAAGTATTTTAGTTATCAAGCTCCTAATTTTTGGTTACCCTTTTGCTTGTTCTACGTTCATCTAGTTCTTATTCTCTTTCTCATATGAACCTGAAGGCTTATCTTTTAAAAAAAATGTTAGATTAATTTTAATCTCTATTTTCTTAGTTATTTATTTTATTTTTTTACTTTGTCACTCACTTTGAACCACTTTTGTGGGAGTTGGCAGGAAACAAGAACCACATTACATTTACATTTACTGAAGGAACTTAGGGAAGTTCTAGCAGCTCTGCTGGCTGACATTTTTAATGCTTCTCTAGAGTCAGGAATGGTCCCGGAGGACTGGAGAAGAGTAGATGTTGTCCCTCTCCACAAAAGCAGAAGTAAGGAAGAGATTGGGATCTACAGGCCGGTAAGTCTAACTTCTGTGGTAAGTAAATTAATGGAAACACTTTTAAAACAGAGAATAGTAAAGTTTTTGGAATCCAATGGATTACAAGATGACCCGAGGCAACATGGTTTAACTAGAGGCAGGTCTTGTCAGACAAATCTGATTAATTTCTTTAACTGGGTGACCAGAGAGTTGGATCGAGGGAGCAGGCTAGATATGGTTTATTTACATTTTAGGCAAAGCCTTTGACACAGTTTTGCATAGATGACTAATAAACTAATGGTGTCATGAAACGCCTAGCCACCTGTCTGGGGTTACCCCGTGGCCACTTAGAGGGTCTATTCCCAGCTCAGGTCATCTTGCACCTGCCACTTGTGCTCTACACTAGTACCCTCCTCCCAACGACTGGGTCACAACCACCTCTGGGTGAGTCTCCTGCTCCCAAGTTATCCCCAGTGATTTCTAGGTTACTGGGGCCACACTCCCAGTGGTCCAACGGTTCCCACAAAGGATTCACAGACCCAACACACAAGCCACCATGATTCTTTATCAGTCCAGACAAGCAGAGCAAACAAACGTGTTTATTCTCAGAACTTGGAACAGTGGACAAAAAATGTGCAAACAGTAACAAGTAACTGAAAAATGGATCAATTAGAAAACTAACTAAAACATTTGCATACTGCCTAAATAGTACTTGGGAAGATCAGGACATATAATTCACTGAGCCTCAGCAAAGAGATCTGTCTCTCTTTCTTCCTGGCTAAGACTGAACTCAAAACCAATAAAGTCCAAATGAGATGAGCTCCTGGGCCAATCAGAGCCTAGTCAACAAGATTTCAAATATATACTGCTTCTTGCTTCCTGTTTGTGTCAAACTAAAGAAAATAACACTCAGTTCTCTGTAACAGCTTTACAGCAAAGAAACACCATCTGCTGGCCAAATAGCAGAAATAAACTTCAGAACATAATTAAAAAGGAAAATATCCAATACATTTTACAGGCTTAAAATGCACTGTTTCTTCACAAAGGGCCCTAAAGTGACTGACTGGGTTGGGAGCTGGTTGAGTGGAAGGCAACAGAGCATAGTGGTAAATAGAGCTCACTCTGATGAAAAGGAAGTTACCAGTGGTGTGCCACAAGGTTCAGTTTTTTTTTTAACATTAAGTTTTTATTAAAGGTTTATAAAAAAAGAAAACAATACAAACTTCAAAAGGTATACTCCAAAAGTCAAATGGTAAACATACTAGTATTGTCCAATAACAGATACTTATTGCAGTAAACCCTTCCTAACCCCCCCCCCCCCCCCCCCCCCGGCCAGCTGCACATAACTCAGAGCACTCTGTGGTTCCTTCAGAGTACTCAAATCCGCCTTAGAAAGACTCAAAAGCGTCCCCCCCCCCCCAGAACTACACTAACCCTAAACACACCCTTCACCCCCGACCCTCTTAAGTGTCTCTTAGTAACAGATGGTTGTTTTTTCTAACATTTTATGGGCGATATTGCTGAAGGGCTGTCTAGTAAGGTATACCTCTTTGCGGATTATACCATAATCTGCAATAAGGTAGTCAGCTGTGATGGTTTGGATAACATGAGGATTGACATAGAGGGGAATAATCGAACGGCGCCAGCGAAATAGATTGCTGGCGATCTATTTTAGTGGCGCCACAAACAGCTAGCCGAACCGTATTATCGAAAAAGATAGCCGGTCATCTTTTCTTTCATTAATACGGTTTAGCCCGGCCAAATGCCAGAGTTTGCCGGGTTTGAGATGGCCGATTTTATTTTTCAGCGATAATGGAAAAAAATGCCGGTGATCTCAAACCCGGCGAAATCCAAGGAATTTGGTCGTGGGAGGAGCCAGCATTTGTAGTGCAGTGGTCCCCTTCACATGCCAGGACACCAACCAGGCACCCTAGGGGTCATTTCTAAAAATTAAAAAAAAATATACAAATAGCTCCCATGTGCATAGCTCCCTTACATTGGGTGCTGAGCCCCCCAAAACCCACTCCCCACAACTCTACACCACTACCATAGCCCTTATGGGTGAAGGGGGGGGGCACCTACATGTGGGTAGAGTGGGTTTTGGAAGGGGTTGGAGGGCTCAACACTTACCACCACAAGTGTAACAGGTAGGGGGGGATGTGCCTGGGTCCGCCTGCCTGAAGCCCACTGCAACCAACAAAAACTGTTCCAGGGACCTGCATACTGCTGTCAGGGAGCTGGGTGTGACATTTGAGGCTGGCATACAGGCTGGCAAAAAAGGTTTTCATTTTTATTTTTTTAGTGTGGGAGGGGGTTGGTGACCACTGGGGGAGTATGGGGAGGTCATCCCCCATTCCCTCCGGTGGTCATCTGGTCAGTTGGGGCACCTTTTTGAGGCTTGGTCGTGAAAATAAAAGGACCAAGTAAAACCGGTGAAATACTGATTAACGCCGCTTTTTTTTTTCCATTATCCGCGAAAGCCCGTCATCTGGTAGCCACGCCCATGCCCGCCCATGTCCCACCTTCGCTACGCCGCCGACATGCCCCCTTGAACTTTTGCCGGTTTGGCGACGGGGAAAGCGGCAATGGTGTCAAAAAAGCAGCTTTTGATTATACCGATTTCGCCGCTTTTAAGAGATCGCCGGCGATCTCCCGATTTATGTTGGAAGATTGCTGGAGATCTCTTTCGAAAATAAGCCTGATAGTGAAGCAGGAGGAATGGTCTGGAATTTGGCAGCTAAAATGTAATGTTAAAAAATGCAAAATGATACATTTGGGCTGCAAAAACCCAAGAGAGTGGTACGGTTTAGGGAGTGAACTCTTATGCATGAGAGTTGAACGGGGCTTTGGTGTGATTGTATGTGATGATCTTAATGTGGCCAAACAGGTAGAAAAGGCAACAGCTAAAGCTAGAAGAATGCCTGGGTACATAGGGAGAAGAATGGCCAGTAGGAAAAAGGAAGTGATGATGTCCCTGTATAAGACTCTGGTGAGACCTCATTTAGAATATTGTGTACAATTCTAGAGACCTTACTTTCAAAAAGATATAAATAGGATGGATTTGGTCCAGAGGGCGGCTACTAAAATCGTCATTGGTCTTCATCATAAAGCGAATAGGGACAGACTTAAAAATGTCAATATGTATACTTTGGAAGAAAGGCAGGAGACAGGAGATATGATGGAGACATTTAAGTATGTACACGTCATAAATGCACAGGTGGCGAGTCTCTTTCAATTGCCTAGAGCACCAAGATTCCCCCTTCTAAGGAGTGACAGGCAGAACAGCTAGTACTAGCAAGCAGGTTGGCAGCTAAATAAGGAATTGTGGGGTCTCAGCAGATGTGTTGCCACCTACTCCAGTGCAGACTTTCTGTTATGCAGTGGGCAGTGATGTGGCAGCCTTCAATGTACATATGTGCTGAGGTCCCACTTGCTTATTGTTTAGTTGCCAGCCTGCCTGCTGAGCTCTAGCTGTTTCACCTGGCCACCATGGCAAGGGTCAGGGGAAAGGAGAAATGGGAAATGCTGGACAGTCAGGGGGAAGGGGAAAGAGAAGAAATTGCTGGTCCATGGGAGGGGTCAAGAGGTGAGGGACAGGATGATACTGGACCAGGCTGGGGATAGGGAAAGAGTGATGAGATGCTGGATTGCTGGGGGGGGGGGGGGGGGGGGGGGAGGGGCTGGTGTGCACAAAATTGAAAGTTCACCCAGAACACCTAATAGCCTGGGCCAAGCTAAACTACACACACACAAAACATTCTGCAGGCTGTACACACAATCCAGTTTGTGGCCAGTGTGAGACTTTTGGGTTCATTTTCAAAACAGAAAAACGTCTAAAAGTGGCATAAAGCAACATTTGGACATTTTTCTCACAAACACGTCCAAATCAGTATTTTCAAAAGCCATTTTTAGACGTTTTTCTATGAAGTCGGTCAGAAGTATGTCCAAATCTCAAGGGGGCGTATCAGGGGCGTGTTCAGGCGGGGACATGGGCGTTCCTAAGACTTAAACGTTTTTCAGCCATAATGGAACAAAGCAAAAACGTCCAGGACTAAAACTAAGACGTTTTGAGCTAGACCTGATTTTGGAACGTATAATGCACAAAAAGGTATCCTAAATAACCAGATGACCACTGGAGGGAATCAGGGATGACATCCCCTTATTCCCCAAGTGATCACTAACCCCCTCCCACCCCCCAAAAAATGTGATGAAAAACATTACTTGCCAGCCTCAGATGTTATACTCAGGTTCATTAGAACAGC
The DNA here is from genome assembly GCF_901765095.1 of Microcaecilia unicolor. Taxonomy (NCBI): domain Eukaryota; kingdom Metazoa; phylum Chordata; class Amphibia; order Gymnophiona; family Siphonopidae; genus Microcaecilia; species Microcaecilia unicolor. The sequence continues at coordinate 205,608,290 of NC_044037.1, read as the reverse complement.
ATGCAGGTCCCTGGAGTAGTCTAGTGGTGGGTGCAGTGCACTGCAGACAGGTGGACCCAGGCTCCTACCTCCCCTGTTACACTTGTGGAGGAAACTGTGAGCCCTCAAAAACTCACCAGAAACCCACTGTGCCCACATATAGGCGCCCCTTCACTTATAAGGGCTATCTACGGTAGTGGTGTACAGTTGGGGGTAGTGGGCTTGGGGTGGGTTTTGGGGGGCTCAGCACAAAAGGTAAGGGAGCAATGGAGAGATGCGTACCTGGGAGCATTTTATGAAGTCCACTGCAGTGCCCCCTAAGATGCCCTATTGCTTTCCTGGGATGTCAGGGGAACCGGTCTACTACAACTGCTGGCTCCTCCTACATCCCAATGGCTTGATTTTGTGCGTTTTACACTTGGACGTTTTTTTTTTGTCAAAAATGGACCAAAAAACAAAACGTCCAAATCACAAAACGTTCGGAACCGTATTTTCAAAAAGAAAAGATAGACGTTTTTCTCTTTCGAAAATGACCTTCTTTCCTATTCGGATTCAGACTTAGACGTCATATTGAAAATGCCCCTCCATGTGATTTTAGTTCTTCTCTATGCAGTTCCTTAAGCACTCTAATGGTGAGAAACTTTCCAACCATGCTGTCTCTATGTGCTCTTTGCTAGCAACAACCCTTTCAAAGCCTGCTGGGCTCACTTGTCCTAGAACCACTCTGGTCTCCAGGTTCAGTTCACTATCTTCTCCCAGTTACTGAGTGAAATCTTTGCTGGTTATCGCTGGTTAGCGATTAGGATGGTTTTGTTTGATTGACCCTCTGTGTCTATCTCTGCTCTCAGGCAAAAAAAAAAAAATCACTAGCATTACCACAAAGTTGAACAAGTCACTTTATTAAAAACCTAATGAGGCCACATTTCGCCCTTAGGCTGCATCAAGGGTACAATTAGATTATAGTTTTCAAATGGAATAATACAGTTCAGCAAATATTTGGAACAGTGGGTTCACATTCATACACAATCCAGCAGTGTTAGCACACAACTTTCAATGTTTGATGTGGCTATGGTGGGTTTTTAATGAAGTGACTTGTTAAATTTTGTGGTAATACTGGTGATATTTTACTCTATTGCCTAACATCTGTGTTTTTTGCCTGCTCTCAGGAAGCCTCCAACTGAACACTACTGTAAATGGATCAGTCCCCAAAGGAACCTTTGCCATGCAGGCAAATACCTTTTTCCCTTTCTGTTGAAGCTCTGTGGCAGTCCAACTCCTCTTTCTTTTTGGAAATCTTCCTGCTTGCTTTAGTCTCAGGAAATCAGGGATGTTTCCTGAAGATGGTGAGACCCAGTTCCCCATACCACCTCTGGTCTGTAATGTATCTCTCTCTCTCTCTCTCTCTAGCTGCATCAGAGATATCCCAGAATTCTAATAGTACATGGAAATTAACCCTGCACAGGGAGTCCAGCAGCTTCTTGTGAGATCCACTGGCAGGGTCTAAATGAATCCAGAATTTGCCATTAGCTGCCTGCAGGATTTGCTTGAGGATTATCTGCATCTCTTTCTGGTTGTACATCTACCAGGGAAGGAAAAAACTCTGGAACTTGGTGAGGTTTGTTATAAGCTCAGAGGGACTGGAAACTCCTTTTAGTGAAGCACCACATAGAGATTAGTTTAGTTTTGTTTACCCAGATGCTATTACTCACCCATAACACTTATTCAATAAACAATTAGGTCTGGATTATTTCTCTGGTATTAGGAATTTTTATTCTGGCCAAAATCATAAGCCAGTAAGTACAATCAGCAGTAATTCATTAGCTTCCAGTGAATATTATTCTATTATTCTCTATATTAAATGACTACTTACTAAATATCCCATTATTAGTTTTACCTCACCCTATTCCCTGCTGTGAAATGCCTGTGTGTGAATTTAGGTTAATTAGTGCATTCCTGGTCACACCAATGTCTAGACTGCAGACCCCAAGTCAGGCTGTGACAAGGCAAGCCCCAGAGATTCCCCAGTGAAGCAGTTGAGCCCGGAACTACGGGTCCCAGAAGTCCTTGCAACAATGAGTGAGGAGGCTAGTCCTAAAAAGAGGGAATGGATTCCCAGTCCCAGCAGGGGGAGCAATGGCTCGAGGCAGGGTGAGCCTGTTACTCCCTTCCCCACTAGAGGGCGAGGGAAGGATGAAGCTCAGTTTCCCTGGCTTTGCCATCAGTATATAATTCCCCCCAGCTGTGAATAGGGGAGAGCAGATTTCCTGGAGGCTCTTAGTCACAAGGAGAGAGGGGAGACGAATGGAGAGAGAGATTCCATGGAGTATGTGGAGGAAGGAAGTAGAGCTGCCTATGGGAGAGGAGCCAGCTACCATGGAACCATGGAGTGGGAGAATTCAAAGGTTGCCCTACCCAGCACTTGAAGGCAGTGGAGGAGGCCACACTGGGTGTGGTGCTGAGAGGTGAGAGAAACTGCCAACCCTGTTCCTTACAGGGTTCCCTCTGTGCTGTGAAAAGGCAGGTGATTTGTGGTATTGGTTTGATGTGCAAAGACTGTCCATGAAGATTTGTTCTGAACTGTTGTGCTATATTGGAAGTGTGCTGAACTCTTACTAAACCCTTCTGAAGGAGGGGGGAAGGGAAAGCTAATGCCCTGATGGAAGACCTGTGGTCTTGAGGAGCTGAGCGTTTGCTGAGGGATTTTGGGACCTGGACTGTACCTTTTTTCCTTTTTAAGATTATCTTATGAGAACTGTACCTTTTTTTCTTTTGAAGACTATATCAAGAGGGCTGTACCTTTTGTTTTGAAGAATATATTATGATTTTTGGTATGAAATTGCCTTGATAATAAAATACTTTGGCCCTGAGTCCCAGTATCAGCAGCATTCTGTCCGGGAACCCTGGGAGCCCCTCAGGCTTGCTGGCTCCACCCAAGAGGAGGAAGCAGACCCCCCTTTATACTACCCAGGTCAGCACTATAAAAAAAAGTACCTTTCTTCTGTCCTCAATTGCTTCTCAATCAATGTCGCCACTTGATTGCCTCTCAAAAATGCTCACACACACAGCCTCCCACCTCCTACCAGGGGGTCTCCTTGGTGCATAGTGGGGGGCATTGGATCCGACTCTTTGGGTGCGTGAGCACCCCCAATATTGAGAAAATTCCTTGTATGTGTCTAGGGAGGGGTAATTTCCATTGGGCTTAGCACCCCCAATAATTTTGAAAAGTTGGCTCCTATGGTTGGGGGTGGGGGTGGGGGGGACAGCACTAGCTTCAAAATGACAGCCTTAGCCCCTGTGCGGTAGACTCTTCAGGCATCAGGCCACTACTGCTACTGCTCCTGAGAAACTCCTTCCTGCACCAACCCCTTGACTGTTTCTTCTGCTGTTCTGTCCTCACTTCAGTCTAGAGAGTTGCACGGGGACAGAAATCTTACCCATCCCCGCCCGTCCCCACTGGAATCTTACCCGTCCCCACCCATCCCCACTGGAATCTTACCCATCCCCACCCATCCCCGCAAAAATGTAAACCATCCCAATCCGTCCCCGCAAGAATTTAACCCATCCCCACCCATCCCCGTAAAAATTTAATAGTACATAAAAGAAAGTTCCAGTCAGCTCCCTCAGTCTCTCTCTGGATTTGAGCCACAGCACTGTAGGCAAGGAAGGAACGGAAGTTGGAACTTGGAAAACTCTGGTGCGCACATGTAAGATTTGTCTCTGATTCACTGGCAGTGTGTGCTGAGAGGTCGCCACATGCACGCGCCAGTAGGTCAGGTGACATCTGATCCTCGTGCCTGTGTCAGAGCTGAGGTCTGTGCACCAGCCTGGGAGCAAAGAGGATTAATAGTAACATAGTAAGTGACAGCAAATAGACCTGAACGGTCCATCCACTCTGCCCAATAGTAACACTCATGATCAATTCATCATTAAATCAACGAGTGTGATATTATATACTTGATTATGGTCTTTCTTTCGTGTTTCTGGAACAAAGACCACAGAAGTCTATCTGGCCCCATCCTTATGTTCCAACTGCTGGAGTTGCCATCGAAGCCCACTCCAGCCTATTCATATTCTCATTTGTGGGACACAGACCATAAAAGTCTGTCCAGCACTGTCCTCATGTTCCAGCCACTGAAGTTGCTGTCTAAGCCCTTTCCAGCCCATCCTACACCAGATTGCCATGTATGAGACACAGACCATACAAGTCTGCCAGGTATCAGCTCTAGTTCATCACAGCCAGAGTCGCCATCTAAGTGTCACTTGACATATCCACACACATGCAGCCATTTAAGGTTAGCACGCCTTTTTGAATTCCGTCATCATTTGTGACTCTACCACCTCCTTAATGGAAGACTTTCCACATTTATGCTGTTAAAGCAAGGAAGAAGAGGAGGAGGAGGAGGAGACAGCACTCAAATAAATTGGTATTTGGTAGATGAGAGGCTGGTGCAGTTGCAGCTTTCACTTCCACGGGAAGCCCACAGAACTGGTTCCATCCCTGCGGGAACCCCGCAGGAGCTGCCTCCGTCCCTGCGGGTTCCGCGGGATTCCCGCGGGGACGGAAGCCGTGCAGCTCTCTACTTCAGTCACAGGCTTGTGGCTTCTTCCTGCCTCTGTATATTTATAGTCACAGACTACAAAGGCTTAAGGCAAGAAAGGAACACTGTGCATGATTTATCTAGCAGGAGCCATCACAATAGTGACACCCGATTTCCCTTTCTCCATGAACTCAAGTGCATCACCTCTACAGCATGCATGAGCCTCGCTTGCAGTATCAAACAGTTGTCTCAAATCACATGCACACAGCCTCATGACCTAAGCTATAGGGCTGGACCTTCATACATATTGCTTTAAAGCAACCCATCTTTTAACCATGCCAAAGGCTGGCAAGTCAGAATTCTAGAGTATGAAAAGTGAACCCCACACCTAATCTGGAAGGGAATAGATTAAAGCCTGAGTATCCCTTTCTGAATCAATATGCCAGCTACTTGCACCTGGCGTTCCAGATAATAAGTTAAATTTTATAGATGTGAAAGTGGGCCTTGGGTGCTCTCCTCTCTACTTAGAAAACTCTTCCACTCTGTCGCTGGATTACGTGATAAGCAGCTCAAAAACTCTCACTGAGGTCCAAAGTTACAGAAACTTGACACATTTACATCACAGTTTTAGAGATTAAGATAAAGGGTAGTTAATGTTGACTCTTCAGTGTAACACTTTTTTTTGTTTTGATAACCTTATACAGATGACACACTAATCCCAGCACTTAACATCTACCACCACTTAGGCCCCGATGTTCAGAAACAAATATGGGCACTATAGACCCTTAGCACCAGATTAGCACCTGTATTTGCTGGCACCAAATGCTCGGAGGGCTCAAGTGCGGTGGACAGTGAGCGTGGCAGAGATTAATGCAAGTAGCATGCTAATCTAATTTAAATTAGGTAATTTTTCTAGTCAGAATGATGCTCAAAGAACAGCGCCGTGAACAAGGGCACTCTTACTGCCGGGAACCTTACCCCAGCTCAGAGCTGGCATTAGGTAACCCAGGGCCAGCAAGCAATGAAGCAGCCCAGCAAGCCAGCGCACACCAAGGAGAAGAATCAGATTGTCTGACAGAAGTATCTATGTCAGTGTTTCTCAAACTGTGCAGCACAGCACCCCAGTGCACTGTGACTGCGTTAAACTCACAAGGGTGCCACACGGGAGATGGGAGTTCACACACACAGGCCTCATTTCAGGGCCAAGTGCTGCTGCACTGGAACAAGGATCAAGGAACATACCCCCCTGCACACTCCTCACATCCACACAATATTCCCTCTGTGTTGCTGACACAAGCTACCAATGACAGCTCAGCTGTGATTGGTCGAAGAGCCTGCCTGGCACCTAAAAGGGCAATCCTGATTGGGAAGCAAGGAGTGAGGCCCAGGCCTGTGCAGATAACCTTTTAGGCCCTCAAATGAGCTGTGATCGGCAGCTCGCCTCAGCCATGTGAAAACAGTGACTGTGAGCCCAGATGGTGCCTATTACTGGTGCGGGTTGGGTCGACCAGGAAAACAGCGGTCCTATGTCGGAGATAGAGAGCGATTTTTGTAGTGCAGTTAAGGGCACTGTCCAGGTAGCAGACTACAATAGCAGCACTGCAGCTGCAGCTTTCAGGCCTGCCCCTGCGGCCCGTGTGTGGTTTGGACCCCAGCCCAGCACTGGAAGAAGCAACCAGTACCCGCTTGCCAATAAGCTGCTGGAGCCTGGAGAACTGCCTGACCATTTGTGAGACCAGTGGAGCTCTTCTGCAGCCCAGCCCAGCCAGATAAGAAAAAAACTTTAAAATATACAGTGCAATCCGCTTAAGTGCAAGGGTCTGGGACCAAAGAAATGCATGCAGTTAACCAGCTAGCTGGTTAGCTTTCTCCATAAGCAGTGGACCACTGACAGGAAACTGTCTGCTCCTGACTCGAGAAAACCACCGAAGAAGAGCATCTTCTACCTCCTCAGCTTTTCCCGCCCGTTTTCGTTTCCGTTGTGGATTTGTATTGTTTTGCCAGTCTTCCAGAAGCTGGTGAAATTTGACTGGTATTGACACCTTCTTTAGCAATAGATGCTTGACTTTGTTTGTTTTCTAATTTTTTTAAAGAACTTCTATTCGTTCAGCCAGTGTTAAAGTCTTGCAGTTCCGCTGCGAAGACGACGACCCCGGTGTACAGTCTAATAAAATTCTTTTGCTTATTCTGCCTATGGCAGTTAAAGAGGCAGTAAATTAGAAATCTTGTTGGTTGTCACGCGCCAATCTACTACTACTACTACTTGACATTTCTAAAGCACTACTAGGGTTACGCAGCGCTGTACAATTTAACATAGGACAGTCCCTGCTCAAGGAGCTTACAATCTAAAGGACAAATGTACAGTCAGTCAAATAGTCGACTTCCATATTCCATGCGCGCGCTTATGCGGAGTCTTTCCTGCAGAGGAGTGGTCTTGAACCATGCATATAAGCGAATCTTGCACTTATCAGTGGTGCGCTAAATCAAAGTTTGTCCCCATAGAAACTGATGGTGCCAAAAACAGGACCGAAGTTAAACAGAGCATGCGCTTATCCGACGTGCACTTAAATGGAGTGCACTGTATATATTTGTAAGTGTTTGGCTGTGTTCTTTGAATTTATATATGACTGTTAGAGTTTTTGTTGTTGTTGGAATACAAATTTTTACATGGCCCAGGATTTAAAAAAAAAAAAAAAACTGTCTTAAATTAAAAACAATTAAATGCCTTGGCTTTGTTTAAATTTAAATATAATAATTTTGTTAATTTAGATATGATTGTTGTTGTTGAAATACGTTGCTCTGTGTTACAGTATTTCTTTTGACTTAGGGGTGCTGTGAAAACATTACTGACACACTAAGGGTGCCTTGAACCGAAAAAGTTTGGGAATCACTGGTCTGCATATCTGACATCAATATAAAGAGACCCATCCACAAAAGCAGCAATGAAGATAACATTTAAAAATATGTTCCCCTCTCCGTATTTGGAGGGCCGAGCCCATGTTAGGGGTAGCAACCAAGACAACTGCTCTGATGTTCCAAATCTTTCTGCCATAGCCAAAGAAGAAAACAAATCTCTTTCCTGATGCTGTCAGTCCTTCTTCTTCCCTCTTCCTCCTCTCTGGCGCATGTGACTCTTCAGCTCAATTTACTTCCTCATACTCAAAGCTAATAGTGTGCATATCATTTGCATAATATTAGCTTTGAGCATGAGGAAGTAATTCCTCAGCGCTGTTGCGGTATTTTCCGGCATTGTTTTGTACAGCGCCGGAGTTTTGAGCATCTGAGCATTAATTCTTCTGCTGTCACTGGGGGGGGTTATCCAACACCCATTAATTAAATGAAAAGCTCTTGACACTGACACTTCAGGATATTGCATTTGAAGCCACTGTGATAAAGACTTAAATCCAGTTTATCTGCTCCTTGTCCTCCTGATGCTTAAACTTGCAAAGTGAATTGGACCTTCCTGGCTGGCATCATTAAAATAGAGCTGCTATTATTTGTTCAACACTTCAGAGAACTCTCAGAGGAAACACTGCCACCTACTGGTCCATCTCTAGAACACACCAGACTAGAACATTTTGCCTTCTATATAGTGAGTGAATGGAGTTCCAAACAGGATTAACTTGCCCTCTCTTTGGAGAATCGGGGTAGGTTTGGTGTTCTGCATTCAAGTTGAAGGAGTTCCAACAAGATATACCATTGATTTTTTTTTTTCTACACAAAGCGAGAAAGATGCTATCAACTCTGGCCTGTTAAGAGACAGGCCTTTGTACTCTGATAAAGCATACTTCCTAAAGATGGTGGGAAATACATTTCATTGTTGTTTCTAGTGTTGCCCCCTGGGTGGACCTGACGCAAAAGTGGATGGGCTCAGGCCAGCCCAGGCTCCTCCATGGCTACACCCCTGTAATAGGGTTGTGATGCTTTCTTCTTCAAATTTCTGGGATACTTTCTTCCCTTATTTTGAACTTTGGGGTTTCTCTGAAACAGAGGTTCTCAATCCAGTCCTCTGGGCACATCCAACCAGTCTGGTTTTCAGGATAGTCAACATCAGTATAAATGAAAGACATCTACATACCACTGCTTCAGTCATATGCACATCTGTCTCATATATTCAACAAATTATCATCTGCAACACTGTACACAAAAAATGCACACATCTTCCATACCTATTGGCTGCACATGAAAAAGCATGTCCCTTTTCTGGGATCTCCCTTCTAGAAGTGGCACCTGCCTGAAGTAGTACAGTGGAAGGAGGTGGAGTCAGCTAGCGATGATGTCAGCCGGCCACATCCACAAGTCACTGAAGCAGTAACCCTGATTCTCTGAAGCACAGGATGTATGAGAAAAAAAAGTGGGAACAGTGCAATGAAATTCTCATTTCATTCCCTTTCCTGTTTAGTGGTTTCAGTCATCCCTCCAGGCCTGCTGCCAGACGTAATGATACCTCTGTTGACTGGAAAGTGGGAATATGCTTTGTAAGATGTGGTTAGGTTGAGGTGGGAGTCCCCCAATGCAGCTGGTCTATTTCTTAGAGCAGCTGTGTGAAATATACTTCTTCCAGGTTTGACATTGGCAGCAATGTGGTGTCTCCCAGCCTGGCCTCCTAGGTAGGTGCCATCTTGCCCACCCTTTGAGATGGCCTTAGCTCCCTTTCTTGGCAGCTTTGGCATGAAATAGGGAGACCCCTTTTGTACATCAGTCTACATAACTTCTTGTTTTGTACAATTGTGTTATTTTTATTGTAATAAGGGGTTAAAAATAGGAAAAAAAAAAATATATATATATATATTTTGTACTCACCTCGGGCTCCGGGATGTTGGGGCTGCGTGGGGGCAGGAAAGAGAGGAGGAGCGCTGCAGGGAGCAGCATTGGGGCCGTTTGTTAAAGTGCAGCGCTTTAGGAGCGCTGCAGGGAGGGCGCCGTCATTTTTTTTAGCTCCCGGGGATGTTTGGGCACGTCCCCGGGTCAGATGGGGTGAGCAGGCTGTCCTCCCGGGGGTGCCGTTGTTCAGCATGCCCGGGAGCGCCGAAGAGCGAGGGAGGCCTGTTCCAAGGCCCGAAGATAAAAAGAAGATGGCCGACGGGAGGACGCGATGTGCGCGCATGTGCATCAGGCGGCGAGCCTCATGCACCGATCGGGAACGCGCGCCGGACCAGAGCTCCGTTTAGGCCCAAGCCGGGGCCTAAATTTTTGGACGGAGCTCTGAGGGTTTTTTTGTTTTTTGGCTCCGTTTTCGGACGGGGACCAGCGGGACCGGAATCGATGGCAGGCATTTGGTGAGGGAAAAATCCTGAAAAAGGTAAGGGGTCTTTTGACCCAGAATTTCAATTTATTTATTTTTAAAATGTGTAAATTGCGTTTTTTATTTTTAAAAATTCGGGGTTTTGAGTTTTTTAAATTTGGTTTTCAGTTTTGGGGTCAGGGAATTTTGGGGGATTTTTGTGGCGGGTTAGATTTTGAATTTGGATATTTTTAGTGGGGTTTTTTGGTAGGGTGCTGTTTAAAGGGGTTCTGAAAGAGTTAATTTTTTTTATTCGACGGGGTAGGTTTAGAGGGGGGAGTTTGAATTTTTGGGATATTTTTTGAATTTTTTTGGGATTTTTAAAAGGGGTTTTGGGGGAAAATAGTGAGGTATGGTTTAAAAAGGGTTAAATTTAAATTTTGAAATTACAGCTAGGTAGGGAATAAAAGTGTTATTGAGTATGGGAATTTTGGGGTAGATTGGAAAATGTTTAATTGGGTTTTTATTTTAATTATTGATTTCCCCATTATTTTCTATGGGAAATCAGTAATTAAAATGGGGATTTAGCACTGCTGGCCAAGATTCTGCTGGTCAGCAGTGAAGCTCGGAATGTTGAGGGAGATGGCTGATTGGTTGGGAAGGGCTTGGAATGTCACCGAAAGCTCCGTATCCTTCGTTACGGAGTCATTGGCGGTTGGCAGAAGGAGTTGGGACAGCGAAGAGAGCAGATGTGTGTTGGTGGAGTGGATTTTGTGTGAGGTAGAGGAAAGATAGCTAGATTAAATTAGACTTGGGAAGAGGGTGATCAGTAAAAAAGGAGTTCAGTGGAAAATTATATTAAGCAAAGGAGTGATTGTGTTATCATTTAATAGTTTAGGGGAATTTTAGGAAAGTTAGGATTTAAGTTAGAATTGGAAATAGAATTGTTGGGGTGGAGATTATTGGGAATTAATTGAATGGGTGATTTAGAGTGTTGGAATTCATATATTGAATGTTTTGAATGATATAATATAGGTTATGTGTTATCTGATAAGTTTATAATGTCCTGTTGCGGTTGTTGGTGAGCCCTTAGGTTCCCTGAGGCCTGGTAAGACCTCCGAGGACTGCCGCACACCCCGAATCTTCACCCGTGGCGATCGCCGTTCACCGAGGGTTGAGCCCCCAGCTGCAGGCGGCCAGCAGGACTGCTGGAACCGCGGGGTGACGGTCGACCTGGCTGGTAGTCAGCAACTCAGTCTCTAAAGGGCAGCTAGCAAGGACGGCTAGCGCCGAAAAGGAACACAGTCTCTGAAGGGGGCTAGCAAGGACGGCTAGCTGGAAGAGGAACACAGTCTCTGGAGGTGGCTAGCAAGGACGGCTAGCTTGAAGAGGACACAGACTCCGAAGGTGACTAGCAAGGACGGCTAGCTGGAAGAGGAACACAGTCTCTGAAGGTGGCTAGCAAGGACGGCTAGCTGAAGAGGACACAGTCTCTGAAGGTGGCTAGCAAGGACGGCTAGCTGAAGAGGCCACAGTCTCCGAAGGTGGCTAGCAAGGACGGCTAGCCGAAGAGGCCACAGTCTCTGAAGGTGGCTAGCAAGGACGGCTAGCTGAAGAGGAGACAGTCTCTGAAGGTGGCTAGCAAGGACGGCTAGCTGAAGAGGACACAGTCTCTGAAGGTGGCTAGCAAGGACGGCTAGCTGAAGAGGACACAGTCTCTGAAGGTGGCTACACTTCCGATCCACTGTGTGGGCTTCTGACGAACGAAACGGAAGCACTGGACTCTTCCCGTTTCGTTGTTTAAATCCCCCGCCCGTCCATCCCCTTCAATCAGCTGGAGCCAATCCCCCCAGCCTAGGCAGGCAAGGGAGGCTTGGATTGGCCAGCCTGCTAGGCAGGCGGGGTCTCCTCGTCATTGCGCCAATCCGGCGCGAGTAGGCGGGGCTGGCTCGCTGGTCCGCTCCAGCGCAGGGAGACGACGACGCCGGCGCCGCCATCTTGGCCGGCGTATCCCCTTCTCCGAGGCCGGCGCTCGCTCCAGCGGATCGCCGGCCTCGGAGCGGCCCGCGGCAGCGCCGGCCCCGTCGGCGGCTCGTCTTCGCCGCCCTGGATCCCGCGGCCTCCGTCGGTCTTCGCCCCCCGCTGCGGGAGCCCAGGTAAGAGCACGGGACGGGACAGTATCCTCCCCGGATGCCCCCTTGTCCCTGGGCCTGGGTTTGGAAGGATACCGGGCGTGGAAGGCTTTGACCAACTCTGGAGCATGTACGTTCGCAGCGGGCTCCCAGGAGTTGTCTTCGGGGCCAAAATTTTTCCAGGACAATAAGTAATATAGCTTTCCTCGCTGTCTTTTTGCATCCAGGACCTCGTCCACTTCAAACTCTGGATCGGGATCTGCTTCTAGATCTTCGGTTTCCTGCCGTTGAGGATGCCATCGAGACCCTCGAAAACTCTTCAATAAGGAAATATGGAACGCGTTATGCACCCGCAGGGTACTAGGTAGCCGCAACCGATATGTCACAGCTCCAAGTCGGGATTGGATTGCAAAGGGTCCAATGTACCGAGGTCCCAATCTACGGGAGGGCACCCGAAGCCGGAGGTATTTTGTGCTTAACCATACCTTCTGCCCTGGTTGCAAGACGGGAGCGGTTTTCCGATGCCGATCTGCGAAGACCTTGTATTTGGTGGCTGCCTTCTGCAGTTGTTCTCGGGCCGTTTCCCAGACTCTTTGCAGATCTGCCAGAGTTTCATTAACCATGGGGGTCGGAGATCCAGACGGGAAAGGTGCTGGAAGTCGAGGATGTCGTCCATACACCAAGAAGAATGGAGAGTCTCCCGAGGCCGAGTGGACACTGTGATTATATGCAAACTCGGCCCAAGGGAGTAGGGAGACCCAGTTATCTTGGCGTTTGTTGACAAATGCTCGTAGGAACCCTTTTAACGTTTGGTTCGTCCTCTCGACCATGCCATTGGTTTGGGGATGGTATGCTGATGAGAAATGGGTCTTCACCCCCAATGCAGTACACAAGGCCCTCCAGAAACGCGAGGTGAATTGGGGGCCTCAGTCACTAATAATCCGAAGAGGCAGCCCATGAAGCCGAAAAATGTGTTGAATGAAGAGTTGGGCTAATGCGACCGCCGAAGGAAGTCCCGGCAAGGGAACGAAATGGGCCATTCGGGAAAAACGGTCAATTACCACCCAAATCACCGTATGTCCCCGGGAACTGGGGAGGTCGGTGATAAAATCCATGGAAAGCTCCGTCCAGGGACCTGTCGGTACGGACAGTGGTTGTAGCTTCCCCATGGGGGTCCCGATCACCGGTTTGGTCCGGGCGCACACAGGACAGGTGGTGACAAATTGAAGAATGTCCCGCCTCATCTGAGGCCATTGATACTGTCTGGTAATGAGACGCAGAGTCTTTTGATACCCAAAATGTCCCGCCCATCTGGACGAATGCCCCCATTGCATTACCTTCGCTCGTTCAGCGTCCGGCACTAGTTCTTTCGTAGGAGCCACCTCCCCCACGGCCGCGCTGAGGCATGCCGAATCCAACATGGAATGGGTCTCCTTAGTCTCCTCTGGAACCTCAAATGCTCTGGAGAGGGAGTCCGCAGGGGTATTTTGAGCAGCCGCCCGAAAAACTAATTGAAAATGAAATCTGGCGAAAAACAATGACCATCGGGCTTGTCTGGGATTGAGCCGTTGAGCCTCTTGTAGATACAGTAGATTCTTGTGGTCAGTGATCACTGTGAATCGATGTTCCGCTCCCTCCAGCAGATGTCTCCATTCCTGCAGGGCTAATTTCAATGCTAAGAGCTCCCTGTCCCCTACTGTATAATTACATTCCGCCGGGGAGAATCTACGAGAGAAGAAAGAGCAAGGCTGGCGCCGGCCCTTGGAATTCACTTGCGAGAGGACCGCCCCGGCTCCCAACGCGGACGCGTCCACTTCCACAATAAAGGGTTTTTCTGGATCCGGGGCTAACAAAATGGATGCTGAGTTGAATGCCTCCTTTACCTGGCGAAAAGCCACCTGTGCCTCGGGCGGCCAGTCCCGGACCTTCGCGTCTTTTCTAGTGAGCGCTGTCAATGGCACCGTCAGTTGTGAATACTGAGGAATAAACTGGCGATAGTAGTTCGCGAATCCCAAAAAACGTTGCAGTGCTTTCAATCCCAGCGGTTGTGGCCATTCTCGAATCGCCCGGAGTTTGTCCGGCTCCATCTGTAGCCCTCCAGGTAACAGAATGTGTCCCAAAAATGGTAACGACCTCTGATGAAAAGCGCACTTGCTGAGCTTAGCAAACAGGCGGTATTGTCGTAACCGCTGCAGCACTGCACGAACATGACCCACATGTTCCGCGGGGTTTTGGGAAAACACCAAGATATCGTCCAGATAAACAATTACCGTGGAGTTCAGCAAATCGTCGAGCACAAAATTAATAAGTCGCTGAAACACCGCAGGGGCATTACATAGGCCAAATGGCATCACCCGATACTCGAAATGTCCCTCGTGGGTGTTAAAAGCCGTCTTCCATTCGTCCCCTCGCCGGATTCGCACTAAGTTGTAGGCCCCCCGTAAGTCCAACTTGGTAAACATCTGGGCTCCTTGCAGCCTGTCAAAGAGTTCGGGAATGAGCGGTAGAGGAAAGCGATCCTTTACCGTGATGGCATTTAACCCCCGATAATCGATACAGGGCCTCAAGGAGCCATCCTTCTTAGTAACAAAAAAGAATCCGGCCCCGGCCGGGGACGTAGAGGGCCGGATGAAGCCTCTTCGCAGATTCTCCTGGATATACTCCTGCATAGCCTTGGACTCCCCTCGGGACAGGGTATACAGTCGGCCCCGCGGTGGCATGGCATCTGCCATCAAGTTAATGGCACAGTCGAACGACCGATGAGGCGGTAGAACTTCCGCCTCCACTGGACAAAACACATCTGCAAAGTCCCTATAGTCCATGGGCAGGGAGCCCAGCTCTATCCACGTCCCCCCGGGCATACTAGTAAATGCAGGGCAGCTGCCGGTCCGGCCCTTACAACAGTTCTCCCGACAGGAACTACCCCAAGCTTGGATACTTCCCTCGGTCCAGTCAATAACAGGGCTATGACTCCGTAGCAAGGGCAATCCTAGAACCACTGGATGAATGGTCCGGGATAGTACCAGGAATTGGACTTCTTCCCGGTGATCCTCCCCCACCTGCAATTCCAAAAAGGAGGTGATCTCCGTGACCGGCTGCGGTAATGTAGTTCCCTGGATGGAGGTTATTTGCAGCGCCGGCCGCCGCGGGAGCGTGGGCCAACCCATCTGTTGTAGCAGTTCGTGCCCGATGAAGTTGCCCCCTGACCCAGAGTCCACAAGGGCCCGGGTCTGGATAGCGGTCTCGTGGCACCGTAGAATTACTGGCAGTGTGATCAGGGAATCCGGTAGGGGAGCGGAATGCCCCAAGACCCCTCCCCTCAAGGTGCCTTGGGGGAGACGTTTCCCGCCCGGGAGGGACAGGCTCGAATAAAATGTCCGGCCTCACCACAATAGAGGCACAGTCCGTCCCACAAGCGTTTCTTCCTGTCGGAAGGGGCCAGCCGTTGACGGCCCATCACCATCGGCTCCTCCCCATTCTCCTTGGAGTCCCGGTTCCCACGGCGAGGAGACGGCCCCTTAGTAGTCCGGGACGTTCCCCATGCCCACTTCTGCCGTTCCGCCCGGGCTCTCGCTCGCTCCTGGAACCGGGTATCTACTCGGATACAGAGCGAAATCAGGGCGTCCAATTGGCCTGGGACCTCTCGCCCTGCCAATTCGTCCTTGATTCGTTCTTGTAACCCTTCCGTAAAGATGGCCATTAAGGACTCCGTGTTCCAACGGAGCTCCGTGGCTAAAGTCCGGAAACGAATGGCATAATCGGCCACCGTTCCCTCACCCTGATGAATTCGCAGCAGTTCCGACGCCACGGAAGATGGTCTCCCAGGAAGGTCGAACACCATACGGAACCGGTGCTGAAATTCATTATAGTCATCCAAGATGGGGTCCTGTTGCTCGTTAAGTGGGGCCACCCAGGCCAGGGCCTTCCCTTCGCATAGGCCCATGATATATCCCACTTTACTTTGGTCCGAAGCAAATGTCTCCGGTTGCATCCGGAAGGCCAAGTTGCACTGATTGAGGAACCCCCGGCAACCTCTGGGGGCCCCATTATATCGTGCCGGCTCAGGGAACCGAGGTCCCGTGCGGAACCCTCCCGAACGGGGAGCCGCTGCGGCCCCCTGGACCGCAGCGGCCTGGTTCTGTACCTGAAGCGTTGAAAGTTGAGAGCATACGTTCTGGAGCGCCCCCGACAGGGCGTTCAGCTGCTCCTGCTGCTGCTGAAGTACCTTGGCCAGGTCCCGTAGATCGGGCTGCGTAGGCGAGCTCATGGCTTCCGTTTCCTGTCCTGTTGCGGTTGTTGGTGAGCCCTTAGGTTCCCTGAGGCCTGGTAAGACCTCCGAGGACTGCCGCACACCCCGAATCTTCACCCGTGGCGATCGCCGTTCACCGAGGGTTGAGCCCCCAGCTGCAGGTGGCCAGCAGGACTGCTGGAACCGCGGGGTGACGGTTGGCCTGGCTGGTAGTCAGCAACTCAGTCTCTAAAGGGCAGCTAGCAAGGACGGCTAGCGCCGAAAAGGAACACAGTCTCTGAAGGGGGCTAGCAAGGACGGCTAGCTTGAAGAGGACACAGACTCCGAAGGTGGCTAGCAAGGACGGCTAGCTGGAAGAGGAACACAGTCTCTGAAGGTGGCTAGCAAGGACGGCTAGCGCCGAAAAGGAACACAGTCTCTGAAGGGGGCTAGCAAGGACGGCTAGCTTGAAGAGGACACAGACTCCGAAGGTGGCTAGCAAGGACGGCTAGCTGGAAGAGGAACACAGTCTCTGAAGGTGGCTAGCAAGGACGGCTAGCTGAAGAGGACACAGTCTCTGAAGGTGGCTAGCAAGGACGGCTAGCTGAAGAGGCCACAGTCTCTGAAGGTGGCTAGCAAGGACAGCTAGCTGAAGAGGCCACAGTCTCTGAAGGTGGCTAGCAAGGACGGCTAGCTGAAGAGGAGACAGTCTCTGAAGGTGGCTAGCAAGGACGGCTAGCTGAAGAGGACACAGTCTCTGAAGGTGGCTAGCAAGGACGGCTAGCTGAAGAGGACACAGTCTCTGAAGGTGGCTAGCAAGGATGGCTAGCTGAAGAGGACACAGTCTCTGAAGGTGGCTACACTTCCGATCCACTGTGTGGGCTTCTGACGAACGAAACGAAAGCACTGGACTCTTCCCGTTTCGTTGTTTAAATCCCCCGCCCGTCCATCCCCTTCAATCAGTTGGAGCCAATCCCCCCGGCCTAGGCAGGCAAGGGAGGCTTGGATTGGCCAGCCTGCCAGGCAGGCGGGGTCTCCTCGTCAATGCGCCAATCCGGCGCGAGTAGGCGGGGCTGGCTCGCTGGTCCGCTCCAGCGCAGGGAGACGACGACGCCGGCGCCGCCATCTTGGCCGGCGTATCCCCTTCTCCGAGGCCGGCGCTCGCTCCAGCATTGGAGTGTGATTGGAAAAAGAATTTATGTTCCTGAAAACTTGTGTCCCTCCTTCAGTAGTATAGGACATTAAAAAAAAACATAGCATAGGGGATCTAGAATAGGAAAATTGAATTATTTTGATTTTAAAGCTAGTTTTAGCCCAGTCTTTCTAAATAAAGAGATCCCTTTAGTAAGGAAAAGAAATTCTGAAATATATGTAAGGAGTTAGGGTTTTTCTCCCGTTTAAGTTATTTAAGATAGGTTTAGGAAGAAGATACAGAAGACGCTGCATCATCTAAAAAAACAACGGGCCCCCACGCAAGAAAGACCTTTGGTGTTAAGCAAGAAGTGGGACTGAGCTACGCACTGAAAGGGAAGTGACTTTCAAAAGGAAAGAAAGAGGGTAGAAAAGAGGGGTACTTACCTGGATCTGTCGGGAGGGTTAAGGGTAATTCTGAAAAACAAAAGGAAGTTGACACAAAGTATCAATTCTTGAAAACTTGGAGAATTTGAGAGAACATTATTCCACATTTCTTTTATAAAGTAAGAGTTAATCTGATAATACTTATCTGATATCTTGTAGCTGGGAGGTGAAGGGTTAACCTGTTGACAACAAAAGCACAAGTTAAAATGAATCTGACATTGCTGTATAATAATAGCCTGATATTGTAGCATAAAAAGGGGTCTTAATTTAAGGTTTTAAAGAGTTATATTTCACTGTTTTGTTTAACTTTTAAACTGAATAAAACAAAATTATTTTAAACACCTAGGCTTGCTTCTTTCAAATCTGACCGAGCCCAACAAATTAGTTTTTTTCCTCCCATCTCTAGCATAGACTTGGGACGAGGATAGTGAACTGTGTCCTGTCCCTTTGCTCCAGGGTGGGTGACATTCTCCTGGCTCGACTACAGGAAGGGGAACTCTGTCGCCTAAAAGCTAAAGATCAAGCTTCCCGGAGCAGGGGGTCCGGATTACATTTTTTTGGAATAAAAAGGCATTATTTTCATGTCTCCTATAGGTAAATACCACTGAAGTGGAGTAGGTGTACTATAGTGCAGGTCAAGAACAATCCTCAGTTCCAAAAGTACTGATCATACTCTGATAGCAATCCCTAAGCTCCACACTCTTTCACGATCTTCATTTTTCAACATCTGCTACATTTCCCCCTTCACTGTTTTCTGCTACCTAGAAAAGTGAGGAACAACACAGGAGCAGGAACCCAAACTCATAACATTAATGGGCCTGGTTTACTAAGCCTTCCCCTCCTGTAGACATAGACTTTGAGAAAAACCTTAGTAATCAGCTTTGTGTAACAGTGAGCACTGTGTGATTAAAGCTATGCAGTTATGCCCCTGACCTATCTCAGGAGGCTAGAATCTTTCAAAATAGCTTCTCCATTTTTAGAAAAGTCTAAATTTACTTCAAGTTCTGAAGAGCTGGCAAGCATGTAGCAAAACATCTCTGCTATTTCCTGTGGAAGTGGATGTTCATAAAGTAGACTTCTAACATTATTTTTCTGGTTTGCTTCATTCTATAGTTACTATAAATAGAAAGTCTTGTTTTAGTTTAGCACAGATAGTTATGGCAAATGTTGTTGCATAAAATGGTCCTGCCCAACATCACTTCTAAGTGGCTTTTATAAAAACCTAGGTATCCATGGCGTGGAAGACAAAAAAAGCCTTGGGGCCAGATTTAAAAAGCACAAAAAAGTCACATGACGTCTTGCAAATGCCACCTATTTTGATTGGATTTTTTGCATATACACAACGTGTTATTTCTGTTCCTGCAGAATTCACTGCTATGCCATTAAAAAAAACCTCTGCAGATAAAGGGGCTCTTTTACAAAGCTGCGGTAAGCGCTAACGTATGCTTACCGCAATGTTGCAGACTTAATGCAGGGTGCATGGAGGCATCCCGTAGTAATTTTGAAATATACATGCAGAAACTGCGCGTAAATAAAATTTTTATTGTGCTGAGGGGGCGTGTCTGGGGGGCAGAGAGTGGGCACAGCTATAAACTAACTTCCTCTTTTACCAAACCACACTAGCAATTCCCATATGGCAATGCTGACGAAGCCCATTCAAGGCGAATGGGCTTTTTAGCCCAGTTTGGTAAAATAGGCCCTAACTGATTAGCGCGCGATTAGTGGTGTAAAAGGGCCCACGTGCTAATGGCCACATATTAATGGCAACCTTATAGATTTTCTGTTTTTGGCGTGTTCCCTCTAAGCTGAGCGGGAGTCCTCCAACTGCATTGCTACCAGTAGGGTGTGGTGCTTCAAGATTGTGTTTTCAATTACTATGGACAGGAAGGTTCCCTGGAGTCCTGCAGAACTTGCCTGTCCCTCACTATTGAAAATGTGAAAGTGAAACAGCACCACCCACTGACAGGACTGAAGGTGGAGGACTCACACTGAGCTTAGAGAATACAGTGCTTACAGAATCCTTTAAGTGACTTGCGTCCTTGTCACATTTGCTTACCTGCAGTTACACCAGGTCTACGGCTGGTGTGACTGCTGGTGCCTAGATTTTAGGTGTCCCCATCAGGGGCGTAGCCAGACTTCAGCGGGAGGGGGGTCCAGAGCCTGAGGTGAGGGGGCACATTTTAGCCCCCCCCCGGTGCCGCCGCCCCCCCCCCCCCCTCCATGCCACTGCTGCCACCACCACCACCAACAACTTTGCCCCTCCCTGCCTATAACCCTCTCGACCCCCCTCCCCCACCATCACCTACCTTTGCTGGCGGGGGACCCCAACCCCCGCCAGCCAAGGTCCTCTTCTTCCGGCGCAAGGCTTTGTTCTGTTTCTGTGAGTCTGCAGGACGTCAGACTCACAGAAACAGAAAGAAGCCTTGCGCCGGAAGAAGAGAACCTCGGCTGGCAGGGGTTGGGGTCCCCTGCCAGCAAAGGTAGGTGGTGGCGGGGGGGGGGGGTCAAGAGGGTCATCGGCAGGGGGGTCCAGGGCCAAATCTACGGGGGCCCAGGCCCCTGTGGCCCCACATAGCTACGCCACTGGTCCCCATATTGAGTTATGCTAGTATTCCATAATGGCATCTAAGCACCTAGATGCCATTACAGAACAGGCTCGCAGCATCAGGACTTCTATCGGAGGGGCTCACTTATAGAATTAACTCCATAAAATATGCACAGTAAACTCCTGTGCACATTAAAATTTGCAGATACCAACAATAATTATGTGCAGGCAACTCAAGTGCTGATACAATTTTTTCTGTGAGCAAATATATGTGTTCTTGTTTCTGATGTGTTCTCTCACATTAGGGTACTATTTTTTATGCAGAAATGATTTACATACTATTGACTGAATTCAGTAAATGGAGCTCAAAATTCAACGCCACAAATATTGGCACTAAGCACCATTCAGTACAGAATTGCACTTAGCGCAGATTCCCATGCCTAACTTTAGGTGCCAGATTCAGGGCCTCTGAGAAGGGGGACAAGAGTCCCCTGGGCCTGGTCTCCAAGGGAGGTCTGGCTCTCTCTTGCTCCTGATGGGACCCAGGTGATCGCATCCCGACAGAAGCAGGAGAGAGAAAACTCCAGTACTGGGCCCCCCTTAGAGGTTGGGAAGGAGCAGACACAGGGCTTCAGGGCCTCTGGTTTGGCTGGGGCTTCTCACCAGTCATAGCTTGTTTTCATGATATGGCTGCTATCATTGTGGCATTGAAGTCTTTTCTTTTTATTATATTTAGATTTTTTTAATTTGCTGCCTCTGCTCTTCCTCCCTCTAGTGACAGCCGGAAGGCCCACTTCCAGGTTCAGTTCCCAGGCTGCTGCCATGGGAGATGAACTGCTTCTCCCCTGCTGGATTGGGGCTGCAATGGGGGAAAGGTGCATATATTTTGTTCTCTACACAATTATACTATCAGTGAATACTGACAGGGTAGGCTTCTGTAGAGAATCATAAAAGCCTAGGAAATCTTTCTTCTAATCTCATAATAATGTATTGTAAACAATTCCATCTATAGCTGTTTAAAAGATAATGGGATACATTGATATTACCAACAGCAGAAAACTAGGAAAATCTGGGGATATTTTAATTAAAAAAACAAACAAACAAAAAAAGGTTCAATAGACAGCAACTAGCAATCACCTATTCAAGCACAAGTTTAATAGACAGCAACCAAAAAATTCACAGGAATAGTGGCATATTCTGTAAAAGAACTGTAATACAGAAAATATGACATGGCAAATTGTGAATGGTTAATGCAAATAGTCACAACTGATGATTAATCTGAAACTGTATCCAGTGAATTGCAAAGGGCTAAGCAAAACATGATAACACTATGCAAATATGGAAGATAAAACCCTTTTTTTTTTGTTCTTATTTGTTTTTATAACATTGTAATGTTGCTCGACTGAAAGCCTCCAATACTTTATGAGCCACTGAGGGACATTTTTGATATGATGTCCAAATCTGAGTTTCAGTTCAAAAATCATCCTATTAAACATTTTTGTGTATAGTGTGTCTTTCTTTTAGGGCCATTTTCAAACAAAAAATGTCAGAGAGAAAGATGCACAACATCAAGCCTTTGGGATGTCTGGAGACCAGCAGTCTTACTAGACGGGTGAAACAACGTTCCAGCAGAGCAGTGTGGTCAGTCTGGTGGATGGGGCACTGCAGTGAACTTCACATAAATGGTCTCAGGTACACATCACATCATAACCCCCTTATATATTATGGTGAGTCCTCCAGGAGTAGCAAAAAAATATACTGTATCCAACTGTACATCACTACAACAGCCCTTATGCCTGCAGGTGTCATCTATATGTGGGTTCCGTAGGTATTTTGTGGTTTTTGGGGTGCTCACACTTTCCACCACAAGTGTACTAATTAGAGTGGGATATGGGCCTGGGTTTCCTTCTTTACAGTCCACTGCACCAACCACTAGGCTACTCCAGGACCTTGCTTGCTGCTCTAAGAGGAATGGCTATCATCCCCCTAATTCTATTAAAATCGCTAAAATTTGTATGTGTGAATTTGGGCATATGCCAAATTTGTATGCACAAATTCATTGAATAATCTAATTAGTACCGATAACTGGCTTGTTATCAACCAATTAGCACTAATTAGATTTAATTGGCATTTATACACATAAATGATAGATCACTAACTGATGTGGAAAAGCGAGTTTTAAATAAGGGTCTTTCCTTCATACCCACACCTCGGTATAATGCGTTCAAGACAAGAATAGAATTTTATAAGTTCATTAGGAAATTAAAAATTATAGACTTTTTTTGCAGGTAAAAATAACAATACAACAGATTTATCAATAGTCAAAGAAGATAGTAGATGGGATCCACCGGAAAATCCACATTTTTTTTATAAAAGCATTTGAGAGTGTGGTACTTAATGAATATTATTAGAAAAACAAGATAATGGAAGAATATTTTATAATTTGTCTAAAGATGAAAAGAATGCAGTGAAGGATTTACAAAATGATCAAAGTATTGTCATTAAGCCTGCAGATAAGGGTGGAGCGATAGTCCTTATGAACAGAGATGATTATATCAAAGAGATTAACAGACAATTGGAGGATAATACATTTTATAAAGTACTTAAGAACGATCCCACTCACATTATTCAGAAAGAGATTAGCTCATTAATCTCGTTGGGCAGTGAGACACAATACATCACATCAAAAGAGGCAGATTTTTTAACACTCAAAGAACCAGTCATTCCGACATTATATATCCTCCCAAAGATACATAAGTCTCTTTCTTCTCCACCAGGTAGACCCATAGTTTCTGCATGTGGCTCAATTTTAGAGCCACTCTCTGTTTTTGTAGACAAATTTTTACGTCCTTTTGTAAGCCGGTCGCCTTCTTATGTACGTGATTCATTAGACATGATTAACATATTGAATGATATAATTCCTGATGAAAATATGATTCTAGTTACATTAGACATAGACAGTCTATATACTAACATACCTCAAGTAGAATTGATTGAGATTATTAGGGGTATTATATCAAATAGAGATTTTTATCGTCGTATACCAACTGATTTTATCATTGAATTAGCTGTCATTGCATTAACTAAAAATGATTTTGCTTTTAATGGAAAGTTTTATCAGCAAATTAAGGGCACTGCAATGGATGCGACCTTCACACCATCTATCGCGAATCTATATGTGAGTAACTTTGAAGAGAAATTCTTGACTGATAATAATTTTATGTTGAATATTCTATTATGGAAACGTTACATAGATATCTTTTTAATATGGAATGGGACAGTCAACAATTTAAAAATTCTCTACAATTGGTTAAATACTTTAGACCCAAATCTTAAATTCCAGATGAGTTATGATGATACATGCATTCCCTTTTTGGATATCAAGATTAGTATTAAAGGCAACAAATTTATAACAGACATCTACAGAAAACCCACAGATGTCAATAAATGTTTGAATTACAGTAGTTGTCACAGTCGATCTTTCAAAAATCTACCATATAGTCATTTTTTACGGTTACGGGGATTATGCTCCGACCCACTTACCTATCATTTTAGGTCGGTAGATATGACTAAACGTTTTCGTGAAAAAGGATATCCGCACAAGTATATTGATGAAGGATTCAAGAGAGCATCAAGTCTATCTAGATCAACATTATTACAACCAGTAAAGAAGAAGAAAAATTACAAGATTGTGTGTACACTTCCGTTTAACCATATGTCTAATCCAATTGTCAAGATCATTAGGAAACATTGGCATTTACTACAAGGAGTCTCATCTCTTAATAAAGAATTACTTGTAGCTTTTAAATGTGAAAAAAACCTTAGACATGTTGGTTCCATCAACTCTGCGTGATGCATCTACAACAGTAATGGTTTGAAGTCTCTTGAGTAAGGTCTTAGTGCAGCCCAGGTATATTAGGTTACAGTATTTAAGAGATGATAGTAGCAGTGCATGTACCAACTGTTCATATTTATTGATTTCAAAGTACTTCTGAATGGTACGGAGCTTTCTCATTAGGAAGAAACATTTTTTGGCCAGGGCGTTAACTTGTGCCTCCAGGGAAAGAGCGCAGTCAATTGAACGCCTAGGAGTTTAATGATAGGAGAAAGAGTAAAGTCCACTTGATTGAGGGTAATCATCTTAGGGACTTGTTCTGGTTTTGAGTTAAAACATAATTTTTTTTGTTTTCAGTATTGAGTTTTAGCTTATGAACATATATCCATTTTTCTAGTAAGTTGGTACATTGTTGGACCCTAGATACATCTATTTTGAGAATTGATTGCATGGGGATTAACACTGAGATGTCATCAGTGTAGATGTAGTGGAGAAAGCTATTTCTCTCTAACAGTGAGCTTAAGGATTGGAGAAAAACATTGAAGCGTATTGGAGATAGGGGGGAGCCCTGAGGGACCCCATATCTGTTACTCCAGTTTAGGGATAAGTCTGTGTTCACTTTGACCCTGTGTGATCTACTTTCCAATAAGCCTCTGAACCACTTTTAAACATTACCTGTGATTCCCATTTCCTCAAGATTCCATAGTAGGAAAGTATGGTCTACTAGGTTGAACGTTGAGGCCAGATCAAATTGAAGTAGCAATATGCTTTTTCCTTCACTTATCAGTAATCGGGCATGGCCTAACATGGAGTACAAAATGATTTCTATGCTAAAAAGCACACAGAATCCGGATTGAGATAGTGGAAAAATATCATGCAAATCCAAGAAGTGAGTGAGCTATAGAGTCACCATTCCCTCCATTAATTTAGTGAAGAATGGAATGGAGGCCACCAGTCTACAGTTAGAAACCAATTGTCTGTCTAGTTTGGTTGGGGTGTTTTGGTATTGGTGTAATGATGATTTCGGCCAAGTTTTGAGGAAAGATTCCTTATGATAGTTGCAGTTCAATTCATGAGAGAACATTAGCACGGAATGTTGACGGGGTGGTATTCATTAAGTGGGGAGGGCAGATATCTAGTATGCAATAGGAGGGAGCATACTTTGAGAATAGTTTGGTAAAGGCAGACCATTGTGTGTTATCAAATTCTTTCCAGGCTCTATTTGATGGGATGCCTTTTTTTAGGAGACAGGGACACTAGTGAGTCAAAATCTTTGTCAGTGGTAGAGGAGAGACCAATTCTAAGCTTATTAACCTTGTCTTGGAAATATATGGCTAGTTGGTTTGCCAAGAGAAGTTCCTTTTTTGTATAGTCCAGATTTTTAAGGTGTAGTAAGTGAGTTGACAATGGAGAACAGTTGTTTCATATTACATTCCCCTTTTTGGATCAGCTCTGAATAATATTTTTTCCTGGCTAAAGTTGTAGCTTTTTTTTGTAGATATGGACTGCTGCTTGCCAGTTGACCCTAGATAGATTGGATTTATCTTTAATCCCTTTGCATTCAAGTTTTCTGAATTCACATTTTAGTTTCAGTAGGTCTGAAATGAACCATCTATCACTCTTCTATATCAGCTTAGCTTTGGAATGGAGAGATGCTATTTCATCCAAAATCTCAAGGCCAACTTTAGGCCAGTCGATCTCTAAATTGAATATTCTGTCTTCAGGCAGTTTTACCAGTACATCATCCCAGAAGGTGTTTGGTTCTATTCTCCCTCTAGATGTAACGTGTTATTGTTGTAGGTTGGTGTTTTTTTTAAAGTGGTTCCAGTTGGTTGTAAAAAAACATCTATAGTGATCAGACCATAATGATTCTTCCCAACAAACATCTGATAGTCTAATAGTAAAGTTCATGTTTCCATTATCACTGAAGGTGACCAGATCTAGTTTGTGACCCTTACTGTTGGTTGGTGTGAGGGAAGGTATCGCATAGTTCAGAGAAGACAGAAAAGCACATAGATCAGTCCTACTAGTGTCTGACAAGTAGTAGATTATAAGAACTATCAATAGAGTTTTTTGAGACAAATTTGTAGAATTAAGGGTGAGCTTTAGGCCTCTTACTGAGGGACTGTTACAGAGTCAGCATGTTAAATAGTCTTGTGATGAACAGTCTTTGAGATGGCACGCAAGGATCTCTAGACCTGAAGTTAGAAACATGTCAGTAAGCAAAGGCATCAACCTTTTTCCCGTTCTGCTTCTAAGATACTTGTATCCTGTAGTAGATAGTTCTTTATGGGTCTTCATCAGAGAATAACCATCTTTCCATTAAAAGAGACATCCCAGTTGATGTTCCTCTAGCCAGTCTCTAAAGAGTGATATTTTATTGCCCACTGATCTAATGTTAAGGTAATAACAGGGAATGGGAATAGAAAAGGAACTGTAACTTTTTTGATATTGTATCTGTATGAGGGATTGGCCGTGATCCTTTGTTCTTAGAAAGGGTTTGTTTTTGTATCTTTTAAAACATTTGTAGTTGGAGGTACTTTGTAGAATTTCAATAGGGCGCGGTAGATCTTGTGTACAGTCGATCAAATTTGTGGTAGGCAGACCCCAATTAGGTAAGTAAGGGTGAGCTGGAAGGTGGATATAGTTGTATGCTAAATTGAGAGATTGGGTAAGGGACCATTGACCACAACTAGTAAGGATTAGAAACAGACAGAGCCAAAGACTTGACACCATGATTATTGTGTGTCATATCAGGATTCACTGCTCTAACAAAAGTCTCGTGGTGCTAATATGTTTCAAATGTGTGTTGGGGGGGAGTGGGATTTGTGGATAAGTATTTAACTCAATTCAAATGCAGCTTTGGGCCCTGCGCAAAGGTCCATGCTAGGTGCAGGATGTAAAAGATGTGAAGGGGCATGAAAGATGTAAAATTCCAACTTTGCTGTATCCAAACTGACCCACCACCACGAGGCTGTTTATTATTTATTTATTTGTAACATTTGTATCCCACATTTTCCCACCCATTAGCAGGCTTAATGTGGCTTACATAATATCGTAAAGGCGGTACAGTATAAAATAAGGGTAAGGTTAGGGTATACAAGTACAATAAGGGTCAAGGAAATGAGGAATATATAATGTCCAATACGATGTAAGGTTTTGATGCATTGCAGAGTTGAGGCATTTAAGTTGGGTCAGTAGGGTAGATCTTGCAAAACAGATAAGTCTTTAATGAGCGCCTGAAGTTTAGATGAGACGCTTCCTGAGTCCTTCCTGGTTGCGCTGATGAACTGTATGTGCTGCTTTCTCTTTTCCGCTATTGGGGGTGGGTAAAGACTGAGGCCCAGATGCATCAACTATATGTAAAACAAATCTAAAACGTTAAAGTCCTTAACGAATTTGAAAAAACGAAGCATGCAGCAAAAAAAAACAAGTCGCACATGTTTGGTGCGGTATTGAAAAGTATAATGTGTCAAAGATTCATAATCCCCGTCAGTAATCGGCCCCTAAAGCATGCGCAGAGCAGCCAAGCGTTATGCTGGCTGCTCTGCACATGCCACAAACGTCCAAAACAGCAATAACAAAAAAAACACAAACACGTGGCTCCCCGCTTCCCCCTGCATCAATACAAAAATATCCATACATCAAAAAAGGATCGGGAGGGGGCAAAGGCGCTCGTCAGAAGCATCCTGTATGGACGGCCTTGTCGCCGCTGCTCCCCGCTTCCGCTCGTATAAAATAAAAAATTAAAACAAAACTAAAAAGTTTAGCCGCCCCTGTCCCCCTCCCTTCCTGTCTCTCTCTGTACTCCTTCTACCGCCCCCCCCCCGCCTTACTGGCCCACGCAGCGCCTCTCACCTCTGTGTAAAGGCGCTGCACGGGATGGAACAGCTGATCGGCAATCACTGCTGCCTCCTCCGAAGTCTCTCTGTTCTTCCTGGGCCCGCCCTCCTCTAACGTTAGTTATCTACGTAGGTAACTTACATCAGAGGAGGGTGGGCACAGGAAGAAGGAGAGACGTCGGTGAAGGCAGAAGCGCTCGCCGATCAGCTGTTCCATCCCGTGCAGTGCCTTCACACACAGGTGAGAGGCGCTGCACTGGCCATTAAGGCGGAGGGGGGTCCAGTGGAGGGGGGAGCGGCAGCGATTAACTCAGGGGGTCATGGCACAGGGGCGGAGGATGGCAGGAGGCGGAGCAGTGGTGGGAGAAGGAGAAGAGACAGACAGGAAGGGAGGGGGGCCCGGCGCTGCAAAAGTTTGATTTTTATTTTCATACAGGGAGAAGCGGGGAGCAGCGGCGACCTTGGGGGGGGGGGCAAGGCCATCCATACAGGATGCTCCTGATGAGCGCCTTTGCCCCCTTCCGATCCTTTTTTGATGTTTGTTTCATTTTTTATTTTAGGCAGAGGGAAGCGGGGAGCCACGTGTTTGTGTTTTAATCTCTACTGTAATCTCACTTTTCTTTTTAAACATGCCAGAGGATTTTTATGGTGCAGGGAGCAGCGGGGAGATGACAGCTCAGGCCTTAACGACAGGTCTGAGCTCACGTTAAATTTCTGATGGTAGATGATTCGTTGCAGTCGTCGGTATGGTTAGTGCATTCCGAATTGTTCACATTTCAATGGTAGTTTCTCGTTTGCATTCCGTGTTTGTTAGCTGCTAGCGTCGTCGGAAAATGGCCTTTGATGCATGCTACGGTTGAAAATTTCTTCGTTAAGGGTCAGTAAAGGGTCGTTAAAAGGGTCGTTAAGGTTTAGTGCATCTGGGCCTGAGTGTTTTACTTCAGATTTGTTATCTATTGTTGTCTGAGTTGTCAGTCGGTTACTCACACTGGCATGTCAACGTGGTGTTGTAGGTTCTTTGCTGCCTGTGGTATTATTGTTTGGCATAGGGAAAGCAGCTGAAGGGTGTTGTGGTGGCAATGAACAGCACTGTTCCACAGATGCTGGTGAGGCCTGTGGGGGAGGGCTGCTTCTGTGCTTAGAGTGATAGCCCCAGGCTTTTCTAGTTGGGCCTTAGTACTCTGGACCTTTCAGGAGGTGTAGAGGGAACTTGTAGATGGGTGAATAGGCCTGAAAGTTTCTGGTCCCATGTGGAAAGAAGCTTTGTCTCTTCATGCCATGGAATCACATGATATGTGCCCTGGGTCCAGCACCTCCCTGGCTTCTTGAGGAGATCATGTGGTTCTCTGCTCAGCATCAGTAACATGTGCGCATCTCAGCTCCCCACTTGGCTCGCTGAATCTGCTGTTGCACTCAGAAGGAGTTCCCTCCTAACTTCAAAGAGACTGCTCTGCTCCCTCTGGGCTTCAAAAT
Source organism: Microcaecilia unicolor (assembly GCF_901765095.1). Classification (NCBI taxonomy): domain Eukaryota; kingdom Metazoa; phylum Chordata; class Amphibia; order Gymnophiona; family Siphonopidae; genus Microcaecilia; species Microcaecilia unicolor. Next base: position 205,578,916 of record NC_044037.1, on the reverse strand, counting down.
GGCCGATGCCACCTTGGTCTCGTCATGTCCAAGGTACTACTACTACAAATCATTTCTATAGCGCTACCAGTCGTACGCAGCGCTTCACAATTGAACATGAAGAAAAGAAAGCCCCTGCTCAAAAGAGCTTACAATCTAATTCAGGACAGACAGACAGGACAAATAAGGGATAAGAAAAGGACAGACAGAAGGACACATAGGGAACAGGGACTATTGAAGAGGGGAAGACAAGATAAAGGTTACGAGCAGCTGACAGGTTAGGAATTGAAAGCAGCATCAAACAGGTAGGCCTTTAGCCCGGATTTGAAGGTGGCTAGGGATGGAGCTTGACGTAATGGCTCAGGAAGTTTATTCCAGTCATAAGGTGCGGCGAGATAAAAGGAACAGAGTCTGGAGTTAGCAAGGTGTACCATTTCTTTTTTACCTTCAGGTGAGCCATTCTCGCTGGTCCCAGTACATGGTGGGATCTCTCATTTGCTGTAAGGGGAGTGGATCGCTGGCCTCTGGATCCCAAGGGCACTGGCGCTACCCTGGCCCCATGTCCTGACAAGACTCAGTGCTGCACAATGGCAGGGAGTCGTCTCCCCCAATGGCTGCCCAGCGATGCGCTCCATGGTCTGGATTGGCGGCGTCTCGGTCCTTCCCTCAATCTGTGGGCTTCAGGAGTGCCAGTACCATCCAGAGTCGCAGCACGGCCAGGGGTCATAGGGGCAGAGGGGATCTGATGGTGGAGATGTCCCACTAAAACCAATGTCCCTTGACTAGGCACAGTGGGTCTCCAGCCCTCCTTCCGGCAAGGGCTCAGGGTCCAAGCCCTCGGCACCGGTTGATCAGAGGCTGGAATAAGACAGAGTCCAAGGAGCTTGGCATGACACTGCCATCCAGTTGGCAGCCTTTTCCAGAGCCCTGATCACCGAGGGTGCTTCTCTCTCAGGAGCCATAAGTAGTCAGTGGGAACCACTGTTGTAGGTGATCAAATTCTGACTGAATTATCTAAAAATCATAAACCTTTCTGAAACTTACATCTGAACCAGAGCTAGGAGGTTTCTGGTTTTCTGGTGAAGGAGTTCTGGTCTCCACAGGATTAACTCACCTCTTCTTGAATGGATATACCACAACTTCCAGAACACATTTTTCAGAACAGAAACGGATCTATTAGGAACTAGTTGAATGTTTGTTTTTTAAAGGTAGGATTTCTGCGCATAACATGGTTTTTCTCTTGTTTTGCTAAGAAGGAGCGAGAATCAGCACAATCAAATATAATTCTGTATTTTAGATTTCCCAATTCAAGCCAGGCAAAGCTCAAGCTTCCTCCTCCTTGGCAGTGCATAAAACCATGTCTGCCCAAACATACCACAGGCTGTTGGCATATATGGATGGAAATGCTATGTTTAGGGACTACAGTTCCCTCTTACATTACTGTGACATATATTCAGAGAAGTCACAGCTGGCTTAATTTTAGATTTACAAGGAAGTATATTTCAGCAGTAAAACAATTCAGCCAGATATAAAGGAATCAGCAATTTCTCTCTTTCTAGTGCCTTTAGAATTTTCTGCAAGCTCTGAAAATAATGCTGTGTGGGAAGAGAAAAGGTGATGACTCTCTCCAAGGGAAGGTGTGGAGGGAGGAGTATGTTTGACAAAAGTCAAATGTTGTGTGTGTTCCCTTGTTCTTTCTTTTCTAATCTTCCTGAGGTATGCTGGGGATTGGGAGGGAGAACACCCAGGCACAATGAAGAAGGTCCTGAAGGTCCATGGGGACTTGTGAGAGAGGGCCAACAAGGACTTGAGGATCTTGTGTTGTTGGAATTTTTCTTGCAGGAGTGAACAGGACACAGAAGACAGAAGCTTGATATCCAAGGATTAAAGGTTTATCCTGATCTTTGAAGGAAAGTGAATTGGAGCCTTCTAGATAAAATTGAAGGCTCGAGAGAGTCCACCTGCTACCAAAAAGCTGGTATCTTCAGCCTAAACATGTCAAAGCGAACTGAACCCAGGCTAATTTATTTGTATGTCCTGCTGTTGGATTTTTGTTTTCCAAGAATAGAGTGACTGAAGCCTACATTTTCAGTTTCGGCCAAAACTAAATCTGTAGCCCAAATTCACCACTTGGTTTCAGCTGAAGCCATTGCCCCCCCCCCCCAACAGAAAGTGGGTCCACTTGGACTGCCCCCCCCCCCCCAGAAGAGAACGGATCCCCCGGGACCTTCCAGCCACCCACCCCCTGATCACAATATCCACTCTCCCACACCTGTAAGCCCTCTCTCAGCCTACCTCATAAGTGGTCTTGTGGTCTCTTTGAGGCAAGTGCAGTCCCCAGTCGCTCCTGCCCATGCCTGCTCTGCAGTCAAAATGGCTGCCATAACTCCTAGTGGCTTTACCAGGTAGAGTTGATATTGGCTAAAAACAATGAATTTTCCAGGCTAGGAAAGGTTCACCACTCGTAAGGCAGGAGTAGGAGGAGTCCCTGCCAAAAAAAAAACCTGAATTGGATAAATAATGCAGTCCAAGGCAGTGACATAGCCAGTCAGCAAATTTTGGGTGGGCATGAGCCCAATGTGGGTGGGTACAGAATTTTCTCTCTGCCCTGCTCTCCACCTCACCCCATCCTCAACTCAAATATATTAGCTGACACGTATCCCCAAGCCCTAACAGTTGAAGACATCCTCCAAAGGCAGCCAGAGCTCCTTTTACAAAGCTTAACAGTTGCCGGCATGTCCGTGAGCTGCCAATGCCAGCACCCCATTCATGCTCAGTTTTCACTCAGACGTGGACTTATTGAGGTCTCTAGAATTTTATGGGATTAATAACTTAAAAGGGGGAAATTTTGTTACTGGAATGCAAAAATCATATCCACTACAAAAAGCCCCACAGTATGCATTAAAAAAATAAACTAATTATTTTCCATAGTCCAACAGATCAAAGGTACTAGAGCTCAACTTGGTATAATCAAAGCCCTTGAAAAGTTCTTAAATGTAATGAAATCAATCAGTCTAAAAAAATGTTTTCAGTATCTTAACATTAGTGTCTCAAGCCAAAAATGTGCACTTATCTGAAAAATTGCTTCAATGTCCTTCAATCCTCACACAAAAGGGTCTGTTGTGATGAGCCTTCTTGGAAGTGCCTCTGTCCTTTCGTAGATGTGTCCTCCAGGGCTGCATATAGTGTGGCCTCACCATAGATCTAATATAGTGGTATTAACTACCCTCTTTCTACTATCATAGCAGAGGCTTCAGTCATATGCCTTCTATCCCCCGGATTCTATATAGCACGCCCAAAGATTGGCACCGAAATCAGCGTGGATCACAACAAAAACAAAGAGTGCAAATTAACAAGCTTAACAAGGTAATAAGCACTGATAACAGCACTTAAGCAATAATGAGCACTAATTGGCACTGATTAGAATTTAGGCGCACTACTCGCTAAGGGTATTTTGTAACGATGTGTGATGAACTTCTAACGTGTGCAGGCAAAAAGGGGAGTGGTTATGGGTGGGGAAATGGGCATTTTGTGGGTGTTCTGAAATTTAGGTGCCTATTTATAGTAAATCTACATGCCGAGATTTATGCCATGTTTTCGTTGGTGTAAATGCATGCACTTAGATTTAGGCACTGAAATATCAACTAAACATATTCTGTAATTGGCGCCTAAATCTATGCTTAGTTGGCAATTATTTCAGCACCGATTTTTTTAGGCACCATATATAGAATCTAAGTCTATATCCCTAAAGAGGAACATTATGGAGTCCTTACTCCTACGTAAGCCTCTGGACAAGGTGATGTAATGGGGAATGGCTTTCTCTATTATACATAGAACAGGAGGAGTCACCTTTACATTTTGGAGGGAACTTGAAGTATATTTCAATAATTTTTATTGATGAACATCCACAAAAAGAGAAATCCAATACAGTAAAATAAGAAACATTTGAATACCAATCGCAAGAAGCATAAATTGTTGTAACACATTTGTTCCTAACGTCATTGTCATCAATTCTTTTTTCCTTTCTTTTTATCCCCCCTCCCCCTTCTTCTGTTATAGCACTCAGCATCCACCAATAGAGCGGATCCCGAGGAGCCTGTGTTCTGATGGCCCCCAGGGATCCCCCCCCCAGGTCCACACTTTATCCCCTATTCCCCTCCCTCTTCCCTCCCCTTCCCTACCAAAACAATAGGTATGGGTCAAAGGGACAACGGTCTGGGTTGTTCTATCAGTCAGATATTCAAAAGGGAGCTTTTTGCTCTGGGGGGCAAAGAGTCCAAAAACGGGCCCCATCTCAGACAAAATTTTTCCAACTCACGCCTGTCACCTTCTTTTATCATCATACGCTCAGTTCGCAAAAGTTGCACCATCCGCATTCGCCAGCTTTGAAGAGATGGGCCTTCCGGTGATAACCACACTGCCAGAATGGACTTCTTTGCAATTAGAGTAACTCGCCTGACAAAGTTTATAAGACCTTTCGGCCTTGGGGTTCTTAAGCAGGGTTTCCCAAACAGCAGGAGCGGCGAGCCAGACCACTGAGTTTTCCACAAAGCAGAAACCTTTACAAGCAGAGATGACCAAAAGATTTGGATTTTTGGGCAGGTCCAAAACATATGTCCCAGGGTCGCCCCTTCAGCATGACACTTGGGGCACATCCCATCCGGAGAGGCCCCTGCGTAGAACGCTCGTCTGGGCGGCATATGCATCCGAAAAGCAAATCGATACTGTAGCTCCCAGTGGTCCGCTAGAGGAGACGCTCTATGCAGTGATAACACATGTTCTTTGAGCAAACCCAATGAAACTTCTACCAATAAGTCTTTGCTCCAAGCCTCTGCATATTTACCAAAATCCGGTTCTGCAATTGTATCTTTGATATGTCGGAGATGAAATCTCAATGGAACTTTTTGCTGTGATCCTAGGGCAAATGCCACTGGCAATTCCTCTTGGACATCTTCCGCCAGCGACTCCCAAGGTAAGCTCCTCGTATAATGTAATAACTGCCAGTAATGAAAATAGTCTTTAGGGTGGAATAGGCCTCTTTTTTGTAATTCCTGGAACGATTGCAGTTTCCCCTCTCTGGTTAGGATCTGTTGCAGGTAAGTTATATCCCGCTCTCTCCATTGTTTGAAGACATTATACATCATTCCTGGGGAGAATTCGGGGTTCCCACACAATGGTAGCATTGGAGTGACCTTTGGCGAAAAGTGGTGTAATCTGCATATCCAGTTCCATGCCTTCTGCGCCTGTGGCAGGATATTTGAAATGTTCAACAGTGGAGAGGCCCCCCCACTCCCATGGAGACAGCTACTGAAATGAATTGGTGCAAATAAGTTCAGTTCCATGGCAGTTGCTGAAAAGTCCACAGAGTTACGGAACCAGTCTGTTACATGTCTCATGGCATTTGCAACCGCCAGGTGACGCACACTTTGCAAGCCCAACCCTCCATACTCTTTGGGGACATACTGTACATTTTGTCTAATGGGAATCTAGGTTTCCTTCCCTGCCACAAAAATTTCCTTAACATTTCATTCAATCGTCTTTCATCCTTATTAGTAAAGTGTAATGGTAGCGTTTGAAACATATATGACCAGCATGGGATAACCATCATGTTGTAAAGCGCTACACGTCCCAAGAGGGAAATAGGCAGACCCCGCCACTGCTCCAGTTTTCTGGCTGTGTCCCTCAGGAGCTTTCGAATGTTCACCTCATACAGACAGCTTAATGTCCTAGGAATTAATATACCCAAATACTTCATCTCTGAACCCGCCTTCTGCAGCGAAAAATCCCTTGGGCAGGGGCCATCCAGAGGATCATGCAATCTCATCATTTGCGACTTTTCCTGATTGATTTGAAATCCTGATATGACACTAAAACGTTCTATCTCCTCCAAGAGGGCTGGTAAGGCCACGCCTGGAGCTGTGGAAATGATCAATAAGTCATCTGCAAAAGCAAGTGTCTTTACCCGATCTCCCCCCACTGACACCCCTGCCACCCCTTCTCCCCGCTGGATGCTTCTAATCAATGGCTCGATAGAAAGCACAAAAAGGAGTGGGGACAGGGGGCATCCCTGCCTAGTCCCTCTCTCTATATTTATTTGCTGAGTTCTACCTCCATTAATCAGCACAGCTGCTTTAGGGTTAGAATATAGTGATCTGATGGCCCCAAAAGCCCATCCTCTCACACCCACAAATTGCAGTACCTCAAACATGTAGTCCCAACCCACTTTATCGAATGCTTTTTCAGCGTCCAGGCTGACCAACATTGTTTCACAGCCTGAGCGCTGAGTCTGAGCTAGGGCTAATAACAATCGCCGCACATGGAACTTGAAGTATAAGGGGCATGAAAACTCAGGGTGAAAGTTCTTCCACCACAGGAATCCTGGAAATAAAGGGGAGGATGACTATGCCCACCACCTGGGGCCTAGCTAACGTGGGTGCTGCTGTCTAAGCGATATAGTAGAGCAGTCACTCTCTAGACAGCAGGCTTATACAGTGGAGAACTGCAAAGGGATGAATAGGAGATTGAAGGTCAGAGGAGTCTGTTGATGTTGCAACAGAGGAACCTGTGTACTCAGGTTTGCCTATTTGGGAAGGAGTATTTACTCATGGTTGTAGAGAAGGGCTCTGCCTCTCAGACACATCCTTTCTTCTGCCCCCTGAGAGCTCAGCATGTGAAGAGAGGAACCTGTCAACTAGGTGCTTCTGTCATCTCCCAGTCTAAGAATTTTTGTATTCTGTGGGAAGGACAGCAAAGTTATCCTCTTTCTTAGAGGGCCTAAAGGAGGTGATTAGTTACCTGAAGGTATTTAACCTAATTGTCAAAGGTGAGGCTGACATCTCTCCAAGGAGAGCCTCAGCATAACTAGAGAGAGAAAATGAAGGCACTAGCCAGGAAAGGGAATGGGACTTGATATACTGCCTTTCTGTGTTTTTTGCAACTACATTAAAAGCGGTTTACCTATTATGTAGAGGTACTTATTTGTACCTGGGGCAATGGAGGGTTAAGTAACTTGCCCAGAGTCACAAAGAGCTACAGGAATTTAACTCAGTTCCTCAGGATCAAGGTCCTTTGCACTAGCCACTAGGCCACTCCTTCACTCCCTTGTAGGGAAGGGGAAGAAGGAAGAGAAGTATAAAGGAGGGCTCAGAATCCAAGGACTTTTGAATGATCTGTGTCTTCGCTTGCCCTTAAAGTTTTCTTGAAGTAAGGCCTGTTGGTATGTTTGTGGAGATTACCTGATTTTAAGTAAAACACTTATATCAGGTAATGGTACACAACAAGTGGTATCACTATCTTTAAGTAAGACCACTTTTTGTCTATTTTGCCTTCATATATTTGTGTCTTCTTATTGTCTCTGGTTTAATCCCTGAACTCAGTCTCCCCCAATCTCTAGAACCCTTTACATTTTACTTTATATACCCTGCTTGTTCTTAAAAAAACAAAACAAAAAACATTTATTTCCCCACTTAAACCAAGAGGTACCTTTGCAAATTTCTTTTGTGCAGAACCACTAAGGTTACTGTTGCCCTGTTAGCAAGAGGGTGATTACACTAGTGATATTTTCTCTTTATGCTCTGAGTATTCTTACTCATCATTGGCCATCTATTTACATGCTGAAATTGCACATTTAGAATGTAAAAAATACAGTAATTAACAGATGACTAGCAGGTCAAACAAAACAGTTGCAGCTTCAATATTCACTGCTTCCTTTTCCATAAACCACGAAATAGTTAAACTATCCATCCTTTGAGATGAAAAGATTACGTGTGCTTGGTAATTCCATGGGGAGCTATAGATGAGTTTAAGCTACTGCTTTGGCTGAGGTTGCAAACTTCTGCAAAAACCTCTTTGTGAAGATCTGCAAAACATGCTGGAATTTATGTAACTGTGGAGGGTGCACATTTCAGTTGATTTAAAGTAATAACATCTTGTTCCCAGGGCTTTTGCTGCCAGTATGTGCTCTGTTAGCCAGAGTTGAAGTCAAAGATCATTTAGCAGGGTATTAGCCACTGCTATCAGAGCTTTGTTTAAGGTCATTTACACCTTACTTTGAAGAAAGAAGTAGAAATAAGACACCAGTAGTAAGTAAGAGAAAGAAGGTGTTTCTAATGGACTGATGCAGTATGGTTCATCAGATTGCTTGCAAGTAAACAGAACTTTCTGTGAAGTTGTAGAGATGAGAAATCTTTGGTGCAAGCAGTAGCATAGCCAGACCTCAATATTTGGGTGGGCCTGGGGGTGGACTGGGTAGGCACGACCCAGACATTCCTTCTCCATCCACTACTCCTCCTACCCCCACCCCGAAGCAGTAAAAATTAATACTTTGGCTGGCAGGAATCCCCAGACCCCGCCAGCTGAAGTGTCCTCTTTGGAATCCCCCCCAAGCAATCTCATCACTGCAGCAATTAACAGCACGTTTCCAGCCACCGACACGGGCACTGCCCCCCCCCCCCCCCCCGCTTACATGCTCAGTTTAACCAGCATCCCCCCCCCCCCCCCCCGTGTACACCTGTGCAGGGATGAGAATTGAACTGAGCATGTGCGAGAAAGGGGGAGCGCCGGTGTAAGAAGCTCGAAACATGCTGCAGACTGCTCCAGGGATGAGTGCTTGGAGGGACTCCAGAGAGAACTCTTCAGCTGGTGGGGCCCAGGGATCCCCTACCAGCTACACTAATGATGTACGCTGCCACTGGGTGGGCCCGAAGCAAAACTCGGTGGACACCTTTGCCCACCTGTGGTTATGCCACTGTAAATGACCATTCTCAAAGGCATCATACAGTTATATATTAACCCCCAGATTTTATTTATGGCGCTCAAACTTGGGCACCGATCCAAGATGTTCACCTAACTAAATTGGTAACAAGCCAATTAGATTGTAAGCTCCTTTGAGCAGGGACCGTCCTTCTTTGTGTATTTTGTATAGCGCTGCGTAACCCTAGTAGCGCTCTAGAAATGTTAAGTAGTAGTATAACAGTGCATGCCCAAACCCTATAGCGCACAACCCAAAAGGAGGCTTGGCCATGGGAGGTGCATGGGCAGGTCAAGGGTGCTCCTAAAATTTGTGTTTAGTGTTTTAGAATACTGAGGATATGCGCCCAAATTAGGTGCCAGGAATTACACGTGGTTTCAGCAAGCGTAAATCCTGGCACTAAATTTGAGCACCAAAATAATAATATTTTATAATAGGCGCTCATCTTCGAGTGTCCAGGGGTAGAATAGCATTGAGCGGCAATTTTTTTCGGTGCTGATGTTTGAGCGTCCTTTATTGAATCTAGCCCTGCATAACTATTGTAGCTTCGAAAGGTATTGCTCTTTCTATTTTCATAGAAAAAACATTTGCTTAGATTGAAGCCAGACTTTGTAACTAGTATCACACTGCACATTTACAAAAGCCTTGATTTTGCATCTGGTATGAAACTTTGCTAAAATATCTGACAGTGCAGAAAATGAAAATATTTGCATTCTCAGTTCAAAAACTGACTGTAGATTTATGAGGGATGTGTGTAATTGAGGAATATGTAAACTGGAAGTCCTGCATCAGTCCCTCTTGTGGTGTAGATAACTTTTCCAGAGTAGCATAGCAATAGCATGCAAATAATTTTCATGTGCAGCATTACTTCCTGCCAGGCCAATGAGCTGATTTGCATGTAGTACTACTCAGTATCATGCATGCATTATGCCTGATTTAAGGGCCAGGAAATAATGCATGAGCGTTTGGATAATTACAAATTTCAAGTGTTGTTATATCCATTGAATCTGAGTTAATGCATTTTACCAGAGGGTAAATGGCATTTACCATGTGCAAGTAGATTAGTGCAGCTGAGTAGAAGACCAAGAAACAATGTCCATTAGCTTTTGTACTTAAAGCTCTGGGCTTCCTAGCATCACCCTGGCTTGTACTATGCATACTTTCAGACTCATCCACTCTCCATCTCATCCATATCTTACATTGCCTGATCCCAGAATTCAGTCTAACGTGTCTTGTCATCCAACCTTCAGCACCTAGCCCCCTTCCATTGCAAGCAGGCCAACATAAAAGATATTCACCTTGTCCAGCTGGGAAGCTTCATCTGCCAATTCCACAGATGGATAAAGACTCAACACTGTCAATTTTATAGACAAATAGATTTATGGAAAAACTGGCTATCCATAGAGTGTCCCAGGCAGTATCATTACCTCAGCTGGCCCCCAGGCTCTAAAAATGACCAAAATAAAAACATTATCCAAATATATATGTTCTACTGCTGGTATACAGCCCAATTAGAGCAAAAGTAAAAAAAAAAAAAATCAGCGTTCTGAAATATTTAAAAAATATATAAAAAAAACTATTTCTGCACATAGTGATCTTCTTATTTATTAATGTTAAAGTGTAATATGACTATTGGGGGGGGGGGGGGGGAGGAGGGAATTCTCAAAAGTTAGATCCTGAAATGATCTGCACTATGCATGACTTACACATCAGTAATTACATACATAATTGCCGTTACAGAATACTAGTGTAAAACCACAGCTGTGTGCCTAATTTTAGCATAAGCACTTAGGTCAGCTCAGTGGCTGGTGTAAATGCTTGCTCTTGTTAGTAGTTAGGCGTGTAACTGCTTGTATTCTAGAACCCATGTGCATAAGTACTAGCACACCCCTGACCTGCCTATGCCCCTTCAAGGTCCACACCCCCCTTGCAGTTGTGTGCTATAGATTTTGCGCACACAATCCCTCTATTTCTATAAAAGTCGCTAAAAATTGGATGCACAAATTTGGGCATGTGTCCAATTTGATTGAATAACGAGACGATTAGTGCCAATAATTGGCATTTTAACAAGCAATTATTGGCACTAATTAGATTTAATTAGATCATGTGCCTGTATATTTAGGCACATGATCCGCGCCATCAATTATACGTACAAGTAGAAAAGGGATGGGGAAATGGGAAGGTCTTGAATTCATGAGCAGAACGAGGGCATTCCTAGCATTTACATGTGGTGTTATAGCATATCAGGGATACATGCCTAATTTAGGAGTGTACATTTGCACTACGCTTCAGGTGGTGCAAATGGCCACACCTAAAGTTAGGTGCGAGTCCCGGGCGTAAGCACTATTCTTTAAACCACACCTAACTTTAAGTGTGGCTTATAGAATAGTATTTTTTTTCAGCGCTAATTTCTTAGGTGCCATATATAGAATCTAGCCCAATATGTAGAATCTCCACTAAGGGCAGTTACATGTGTAACTACTAAGTACTGCCAATCAGTACTACCTAACACCAATTAAAGCCAATTGTTGGTTGTTGTTCTGCTCTCTCTCCTGATAGGCTCTGACTACTCAGGAGATTAGCATGCAGTTAACCAGAGTATAGAACATCACTGTGAAGACTCAGAACTCTTGAACCAAAACTTCTTTAATGCAAATCAAACAAAGGAAATATGACTTACAGTTAGATGTGCTGAACAAGTCTCTGCCTTGCAGACTGGGAGTCTGTTCTTAGCAGTTCACCCTGTAAACAGAGAAGCCAGGAAATCTGAGCACTGGCTGAAGAGTAGATGCTGACAATACTTTTAATGGTAAAAACCTGGTCATTTACAGTAGCTTTAAAGGAGGGGGGAGTATGCAACAGAGACAGGAAAGTCAACTTACAGTCCATATAACACCATCCTGCAATCACACTTTCAAACCCCAAAAGGAGATAAGATGGGCGGGCTCCAGCCCACATACACAGGGACAAGGCCATCCAATAAAAGTCCCGCAAGGCATAGGGAACTGGGACATGTGCTCAGGAAAAGCCTATTACAGAGCACTGCAGAAAGACTAATATTTGTAGTCCAAAGGCACTTCCTGCCTTTCTTAAAGGCACAAGCAATGTAAACTGTTACAGGCAATGCAATCTGATATAACAATGTCTAATATATATTAGTAAACAACCTGCCTTCATGACTATGAGGGCAGAACAGTTGTTCCAATTAACAGCCAATTATTAAATTAAGTCATGCACAAATTTATGTTCGTTGTTATAGACATCAGGATTTATACCAAGTTTTACTTGGCGTAACTGCTCACAACTAAATTTAGTCACGTGGACAGGCACTCGGTGTATTCTATAATCTGTGCTTTATATAATCTCTACTTTATAGAATACGCCTAGGCATATTTTTTTCAGTGTGGATTTGTCAGGCGCCATATATAGAATCTAGCCCTATATGTAGGTTTGCAAAAAGAAAACAAAACATTGTACAGATGGCAATTCACAATAGAGCTATGAAAGGGGAAGTTCTGTATTAAGACACACACACTGAGGATTTATTAAAAAGTGAATATTATACACTTAAAAATGTAACTTTTGTCAAGATGGGAGAATACCTCAAGGAGTTAGCTAGATGGGAACATCTGAGGGAAGTGGAAGGGCAGTGGACAAAACTGAAGGAGCTATTTTAAGGACAACAAAACTTTTTGTTAGGAAGTAAATAAAAGTAAGAGAAAAAGAAGGCCGCTTTGGTTCTCAAAAGTAGAAGCCGAAAAAGTAAGGAAAAAGAGGTCAGCCTTCATAAACTACTAAAGATCATAGAAAGATGCAGACAGGCAACAAAACCTGAAAAAAACTAAGATGCAACTGGAAGAAAAAAATAGCCAATATAATAAAATGGGGAGATAAGACACTTTTTAGTTATGTAAGTGATAGGAGGAAGTACAAAAGTGGCATAGTGAGGATCATGGGTGAAAAGGAGGAATATATGGAAACTGATAATGAAAAAGCAGAATTGCTTAACAAACATGCCTGGTCTATGTTCAGAGTAGGACCACAGAAGACAAACGCTAATAAGAATGGATGTATGATAGACCTTGACTAAATTTCAGAAGACTGTGCTTGTGAGGAGCTAGCTAAACTAAAGGTAGACAAAGTGATGGTGCTGGATGGGATACATCCGAGGGTACTAAAGGAACTTAAGAATGTTCTAGAGCTCTGCTGTCTGACCTTTCAAATGATTCTTTAGAGTTGGTGTGGTCGCGGAGGACTGGAGAAGGGCGGATGTGGTCCCTATCCACAAAAATGGAAGTAAGGAGAAAGCTGGCAAGTTAGTCTGATCTCTGTGGCGAGTAAATTAATAGAAAGGCTTCTAAAACAGAGGTTGGCATTGCAAGCCTTTTGGACATCTGTTTCGGATTAGATTAAGTTACTTCTATCCGTTAATGAGCCACTTACTCATGAAGTTTTAATCTTGAAATTCGTGGGTCTGGAAAGCTCTCTACCAAAGGGGATGGATCAGCTTTTTTACTTTTATTTGCTGTTGCCATAAAATTGATCATTACTTCTTGGAAGGACACTTCCACTCGGTCAGAAGGCCATTGGTGGAATGCTGTTTGCCTATACCATAGATATGAGAGAGGCAGAGGACAGGGACTTTGAGTGTTCTAAAAGGAAACTGCTGGGTGATTACATTCTGGGGATGTGATTTTCTCTTACTGTTTACATGTCATAATATTACTGGACTCTGTGTTTTCTGTTTTTGCTAAAAATTGAATAAAGAAATTTGAACTCAAAGCTGGAGGTATTTGTATGATTTTTGGAGTCTTCTAGTATTTATGAAATACTAGTATAAAAGGCCCGTTTCTGTGAGCCATGAAACGGGCGCTAGCAAGGTTTACCTGCAGCAGCGTCGGGAGGGTGCAGGATGGCAGCGTAGGGAGGGTGGAGGTGGGTAGTTTTGTTTTTGCGGGCGGCAGCTTCGGGTTCCCGGCAGCTCAGGTGTTTGGACGGCACTCCTCCCCCTGCGTAGTTCGGTGTTTGTCGCTGTGTGTCGGGTGGGGTGGGTGGAGGCCCTGCGTAGTCTGCTGTTTCTCGCAGTACATCGGGGGGGGGTAGTGTCGGAGGGCGGTGGAACTGGCGATTGGCTGAGTGTCATAGCCCCGCCCTCCACATCATCACGTTGTGACACGAGAGCGGGGCATACACTCATGGGATCTTGCAACTACAAATTTGCATTTAGAATGTTGGGGTTGTGAATTATGTGTGGATGGGGCATGGCTGAGGGCGGGTCTATGAGTGAGAGTGAGTGGTGCTGACAGCCTAGAAGACTACAGGGCTTCACTGTTTCCCTGCCACACAGTGAGGTTCTGAACGTTGGAGGTGAGAATTATTTATATAGATTACTACTACTAATAATAATTTCTATAGCACTACTAGACATACACAGCGCTGTACACATTATATGCAGGTACTTTCTTTGTCCCTAGAGGGCTCACAATCTAAGTTTTGGTACCTGAGGCAATGAAGGGTTAAGTGACTTGCCCAGAGTCACAAGGAGCTGCAGTGGGAATTGAACCCAATTCCCCAGGATCAAAGCCCGCTGTATTAACCACTAGGCGACTCCTTTGAGTGACAGCCACATGTTTGAGTTAATGGTACACATGTTATTAAGCTTGCACTATGACCCAAACACTTGATAAAGCATCACAGGTTTAAAGATTAAATAGCTTAAGAACCAAAAGCAAGTACACTTGGACTGAGAGAGGGACAGCACAAGGAAAATTAATTTCTTAGAACTACTCTGTGCTCATCTTTTCCGCTATCACAAAAATGAGGACTACGCAAAATGGAAAAGTTGGATTTATCATTAAAAACTACTTGGCAGGAAAATCGAAGAATACAAAAATACATTAGAACAGGCAAAAGTCCCAGAAAGTCAGACAAAAGGTCACCTTTAGAATGCTTCTACATATACTGTAGAATAAAATAAAACACTACGTTAAATGTAATACAATGGTCAATTTGCAAAGAAAGCTGAGTGCTTGACGTGAGGCACCCAAACTTTGGAGAATCTTCAGCTAAACCTAGCTTTACTAAAACTGAGATGTCTACAGTAGAGCAGTTGACTGACCGTTAGTGCAGTGGCCTGAGAGCATGTGGAACTGGGTTCGGTTCCCACTTAAGCTCCTTATAACTTTGGGCAAGTTATTTAACCCTCCATTGCCCAGGTAGGTTATACCTGACGTGTATTTCTCCTATTTGGCCAGCAGGTGGTGTTTTTTTTTTTTTTGCTGTAAAGCTGTTATAGGGAACTGAATGTTCTTTTCCTTTAACACAAGCAGGAAGCAAGCAGCAGTATTCTTTCAAATCTTGTTGACTGGGCTCTGATTGGTCTGGAGTTTGAAAAATTACCCAGCAGTTGCTGGCTGTTGATTCAGTTTTAACCCAGGAGAAGAGAGACAGATCTCTTTGATAAGGCTCTGTGAACAGATATATGTCCTGATCTCCCCAGATACTGTTTAGACAGTATACAAAAGTCTAGTTAGTGTTATAATTGATCCATATTCAGTTACCTGTTATTGTTTGCTATTTGCACTATTCTGTTCCACTGTTCGATTTTTAAAAGACAATAAACAATATTTAGTTTGTTGCCTCTCTGTCTGGACTGATAAAGAATCCTGGTGGTTTGTGTGTTGGGTCTGTGTGAGTGCTTTATGGGAACTGTGGGACCACTGGGAGTGTGGCTCTAGTAACGTAGAAATCACTGGGGATAATTTGAGAGTGTGAGACTAGCCCAGAGGCGGTTGTGACCCATTCGGTGGGAGGAGGGTGCTAGTGTAGAGCACAAATGGCAGCTGTAGGCTGACCTGAGCTGTCCTGGGGATAGACCCTCTAAGTGGCTGTGGGGTAACCCCAGGTGGGTGGCTAGGTGTTTTGTGACAGTGTGACACATCTCAGGGTGGGGCACAGTGGCAACCCACCACAGATGGCAAGCAAGCTAGGTATGCCAGTGCCGTAGCGAGGGCAGCTGACACCTGGGGCGGGTCACCGCTGCGCACCCCCCCGGGTGCAGCACGGCGCACCCTCCCTCCTCCAGAGCGCACCCCCCCCCCCGGAGCAAGTACTTACGAGGGAAAGCGACGAGGGATGGGCGGGAGGGCTGAACCGCCCCGAGTGCATGTCACTGGGAGCTGCGTCGGCTCCATGGAGCCAACACCCCCCCCCAGTGGCGTGCACCCAGGGTGGACCGCCCCACCGCCCCTCTTCCTATGCCACTGAGGTACGCCACTGGCCTAAAAGTGTAGTGGGCTGAGAACCAGGTGAACTGGGTTCAATTTCCTCTGCAGTTCCTTGTGACTCAAGGCAACTGTCTTAATTCTCCATTGCCCCAGGTGCAAAAACTGAGTAGGAGCCCACTAGGGACAGAGAAAGTACCTGTATGTGATAAATGTAAACTGCTTTGGTTCTACCTAGAGAATCACTAACACAATTCAGGGTTAATCTACAGATTGGTTTCTAATAGGATACCTAACTATTCTGAACATGGAAACCTCAATACCACATACATATACTGCTATTCCAATCAAAACCTACAAATTTAAACAAAATAATTTTTTAAACCATTTATGTAAAAGATTTTTTGGTGCTCAGAGTGATCAAGGTGCCTTACACTGAATGAAGGCATGAATGCCATTCAGTGCACTCCAATTGTACCATCATCGCATCACCTGTTCTGTCCCCATCCCTACCCCATCCACCTGGGTCCTGTCTCCATCCCCATCCCCAAGGGCTCTGTCCTCATCTGCACAAGCCTCGAACACTTATGATTTTATATTTAAATATTTTTATTAAAGGTATAAAAAGGAACATTATTCTGTGCACCTGTTGTTTATAAATCACAAATTGAAAACAATACTAACGAGCAACTATAACAACCCCCCCCCCCCCACCACCACTCTCTACCCTTCTATCCCCAATAATAGCTGACTTCTGTTATCCCAAGAAATCATAATCCACCCTGTTAAAATGTCCAGGGGTACAAAATACAACCCGTTCTGTATGCCCTAGTGGGGGAGAAATATGGCCTACGAAGCACTGTTATGGTTTTTTAAATCTGCGGATGAATAATAAGTCATCAACAATCTCAGGATTCAGTCTAGCTCTTCTGTCTGCTACAGTCCTTCCTGCAATAGGAAATGTATTTTCAGAAGATGTGCTGGTATCAGGAATGCACAGGATCCTCGGTGCAAATTTTGCCAGTTGTGACCAGTACTTTTTTTGCTCGTTTTTCCAAAAACTTAAAACATCGCTGTCTGCATCACTCAAACGTAAATAACTGTCCAATTCATTAGCAGCCTTCAAAGTAGAGAATGACACGAGGACAAAGATTGTCCCCGTCTCTGCGGGCTCTGTCCCCGTCCCCATGTCATTCTCTACTTGTACCACGGAAAAGTGGTATATCAAATCCATCACCCTTTACTCCTTTGTACACTGTATAACGCAAAACTCACCAAGAGTTGCACAGTCCTGAAGGAAAACAGAGTAGTTGTTCTGCAGACAGTGCTCGCAGAAAAGTGGGGGGAAGTATGTATTGAGAAAAGAGAATTAGGGAGCCATATCTAGGGCCTACCACTTGCAAAGAACACTGGTCTAGGTGATCACTAGTCATTGAAAAAGAAAATTTTACCATCAAATAACTTTATATGTTATTCTTTTTTTTTATTTTTTATTAAGCATACCCTAATATACAGTAATCCTTTAGTTAAAAAATGCTAAAGATAATAATAATTTGAAATGGAATGAAATACATGTATATTGGTATTGCAAACAGCAGACCAAGGACTTTAATTCAACCAAATATGAACTTAGGTCTGATGTGGCCACATTTTTGCAGGCTTGGCCTCTGATGTAGCCTTATAGCGCAACGTGGTTAATCAAGGCTAAGTTTATATTTGGTTGAATTAGTCTTTTTATCATGATAAGAGGAAGCAGCTTAAAGTATTTCATTGCTGCTGTTTTTCTCCATATCACCCAGCCTTACGAGGGGGGGGGGGGCTGAAGGGAAGGGATTATCATGGGATGAGGAGAGGAGACTGGCAGAAGGGCCTTACAGTGTGTAAGTGAGGGAATCAGAGAGGTACCTGGGATGAGTGTGTGTGTGTGGGGGGGGGGGGGTACCTGGGATGAGAGAGAGAGAGAAAGATAGAGTGTATGTGTGTGTGAATGAGTGAGGGGGATTTAACAGGATGTAAAGTGCATGATTGTGTGTCTGAGTATTAGACAAGGTATGAAATGACTAAGTGAGGGGACTGAAAGGCTTGTGGAATGTGTATAGCTGGAGCAAGAGAACTGGAGGGTGTATGGGGTGTAGGTGAGCAACTTAAAGGGTTAAGTGTATGTATAGGGGGCATGTTATGAATGAGGGAAGCAATGAGAATTAGGAATGGGGAAGAAAGTGGATCTAGTCCCTCCTGATCCCGTCTCTTCCTCCTAATTCGGGATCTCTATACTTTTACGGTCTTCTCTTTCTTTTCTTCCATTTGCTCCCAATGCTTTCTCTCCCCATCCTCCATCTGAAAACCCCTCTATCTCTTAGCCCTCTTCTCTTCCCTCCTGAGATCACTTCTTCACGACCTCTCTCCTCCAAAATCCTTCTTTCCATACCCCAGATCCTCTCTTCTATCTATTCTCTATATACCTAACCAACTTTCCCAGCACCGATCACTTAAATTCTCCCCTCCTCAAAAAGAACAAAATAAATTATCCACACACATAAAACTATCCAAAATTTATTTATACATAAAGTAAAATTACAAAACAAAACATTTTTTACGAAAACCTATAGAAGCTTTGGAAACATGCACAAAATTTCAGAAATTTTGCTGAAGAGTTTGTTAAATTGCCCAGAATCTACCTTTGAACTGATGCAGAAAACCAGAGGCTGTGGATATAGGACCAGATGCACACAGCAGTTTTCCCCTGGATGTCAAACGGGAAAAATAATTTAGTGTGTCTGACCCATAAAGAGAAATCAGGAAAGAGCTGAAAATTTCAACAAAGAACATGACAGTTAACATCTGCTACATTGTCAGACAGTTTACAGCTCCAGGAAGATAATTTCAATAACCGTGTTCAGTTATTCAGTTGCCTGGCTCTTCATATTTAGCTTGTCAACATTTTCGGGTGGAGATCCACTTTACATTTACACTACATATTTGTCTTTCACAAATATTATTATACAAACATCACATATTTACATAATAACTTTCTCGTTAGTCTGACCTAAGAGGAAATAAATTTTGCCTCTTATCCTGAACACCATGACAATATTGCCATGTTCACATAAAATGAGATCTTTATTCCAAAACTCGGGGAGCTATCACAGATTATTATTATTATATCCACAGGATGCAACGGATGCATTTAAAAGTTGGGGCATTTTTACTGCAGTTCCAGTTTTGCTGAATAGCCCTTCACTGGGAATCAGACAATAATTTTCTATGTAATTTTATGTAACTCTTTCTCTCACACATTTTTTTTTTAATCTTTCAACATTCCTATTGTAGTTCCTTTCTTATCTCTGTATCTAGGTCTGCAAAACCTGGAGGTGGTCTTGCTATTGCTTACGCAAGCCATCTGAAAGTTATCCAGATAACTTCACCCTTCCATTACCCAGAGCTTTTGATTGTCCAACTGGATGCTGGGAATCCAATTGATATTCTATTGTTCTATTGTCCACCTTCATTAACGGCTTGCAAAGTGGGACCAATGTCTTCAGAGAATCTCAGAAGCTGTAGTTCAATATCCCAATTTATTAATTCTAGGAGATTTTAATGTCCACATAGATGACCCTAGCAATTCCCTTGACTGACATTTTTCCACTTACATGTTTGATCTTAATTTCCAGCAATGGATCACATTCCCTACATTCCCAGGCTGGTCATTTTCTGGACCTTGTATTTATCTATAAGCATTCTTCTGTTAACCCATCCTCTTTTTTTCTCGACTCCGCTATCCTGATCTGATCATGTTGCTGTAACCTTTAACATTTCTGTAGTTGCTGCACTATCACCTTGTTTTGTTTTTGTTATATTTGTACGCTGCGCTTTCCCAATCATGGCAGGCTCAATGCGGCTTACATGGGGCAATGGAGGGTTAAGTGACTTGCCCAGAGTCACAAGGAGCTGCCTGTGCCTGAAGTGGGAATCAAACTCAGTTCCTCAGTTCCCCAGGACCAAAGTCCACCAGCCTAACCACTAGGCCACTCCTCCTGCCTTAGACTTCTGGGTTAGACCTCTCTCTCACATTGATGTTACTGCCCTATTCCCCTCACTATTCTCAGTTCCACCAGACTTTTCATCCCTGTCTTTAATACTCAGATCAATATTTGGCATTCCACACTTACCAAAGTTTTAGATGACATTGCACTGAAACCTTTTTATTTCATCTGATCCACCCCGAAAGAACTTGTGGTACCATCAGGCCTTCATCTACTCAAAAGACAACACTGTAGAGGAGAGAGAATCTAGAGAAAAACAAGATCATAGCTGCTCTACTGACATGTAAAATGTTACATCGGGAATACAACCACCATTTAACAAAGGCTCAGTGGCGTACCAAGGGTGGGGTGGTGGGGGTGGTCTGCCCAAGGTGCATGCTGCAAGGGGGTGTAGGGAGCAGTTGCGTGGCTGTTGGCTCTGCCGGTTCCCTGCTTCCTGTGATGTTACTTCCTGTTCTGGGGCAGAGAACCGGCAGAGCTGACAGCCGCAGGACTGTTCCCTGCATCCCCCAGGAGGTAACAGCGATGCGCTCGGGGGGGGGGGGGGGCGATGATGCACCGGGGGGGGGGGGGGGTGCAGCGGCGATCCACCCCAGGTGGCAGGCAACCTAGGAATGTCACTGAAAAGGCTAAACAGTCCTATGTTCATAACAGACTCCAGAAGTCAACTAATCCTTTGAAAGATCTTTATTTCATCTTTCGGCAGTTCTGTCACTCTCAGGCTGTCCCTCCTAACCTTATGCCTTCTCCTGAGATCCTGTCCACTTTCTTTGACAATAAAATCACTGACCTGTGTAATGCCATTCCCTGCACCCCTCAGCTCTCTAGCTCAGCTAGTTTATTACCACCTATAGTTTCTTGTTCTACCCTCACTGGCTCTTCTACCTGATCCAGTTTTTATCCCCAGATGCTTACTTCCCTGTCTAAACAATGAGCAAATTGAAGTCTTCTTTCAGTTGTTGTGACCCTTTACTGTCCTCCTGGTTCAAATTGCCCAACCTAGGGCTATTACCCACTCTCCTCCTTATCATTAACCATAGTTTATAAAGAGGGGCATTTTTGAAAGGGACGTCCAAGTTGCGATTTGGACGTCCTTGCAAAGCGGTGAAATCTAAGGGCGGGGAAACCCGTATTTTCGAAACAAGATGGACGTCCATCTTTCTTGAAAATACCGTCAAGGACATCCAAATCTTTAAATTTCGCCATCCCTAGATTTGGACGTCCCTAGACATGGATGTTTCTTATTTTCGGCAATTTTCAAAACAAAGATGTCCATGTCAAATACGTCCAAATGCAAGCCATTTGGTCGTGGGAGGAGCCAGCATTTATAGTGCACTGGTCCCCCTGACATGCTAGGACACCAACCGGGCACCCTAGGGGGCACTGCAGTGGACTTCATAAATTGCTCCCAGGTGCATAGCTCCCTTACCTTGTGTGCTGAGCCCCCCCCCCAAAAAAAAAAAAAACCTACTGCCCCCAACTGTACACCACTACCATAGCCCTTACGGGTGAAGGGGAGCACATAGATGTGGGTACAGTGGGTTTGTGGTGGGTTTTGGAGGACTTGCTGTTTCCTCCACAAATGTAACAGGTAGGGGGGTATGGGCCTGGGTCCTCCTGTCTGAAGTGCACTGCAGTACCCACTAAAACTGCTCCATGCGCTGTCATGAACCTGAGTATGACACCTGAGGCTGGCACGACATATTTTTAAAGATGTTTTTTGAGGGGGGAGGGGGTTAGTGACTACTGGGGGAGTAAGGGGAGGTCATCCCCAATTCTCTCCGGTGGTCATCTGGTCATTTCAGGCACCTTTTTGTGCCTTAGTCATAAGAAAAACATATCCGGGTGAAAACGTCCAAGTGTTCGTCAGGGACGTCCTTGTTTTTTTTCGATTATGGGTCAAAGATGTCCAAGTGTTAGGCACGCCCAAGTCCCGCCTTCACTACGCCTCCGACACACCCCCTTGAGCTTTGGACGTCCTTGCGATGGACTGCAGTTGAAGACGTCCTAAATCGAGCTTCGATTATACCGATTTGGACATCCCTGGGAGAAGGACGTTCATCTTCCGATTTATGTCGAAAGATGGATGCTCTTCTCTTTCGAAAATGAGCCCAAAAGTGTTTATTTTCCTGATGCATGGAAGCTTGACATGGTTCATCCAGTCTTTAAAAAAATCTTGACCCAACCATGCTGACCACTACCATCCTATTTCCAATCTTTGCTTCATGTTGAAACTCTTGGAAAAAGTGGTTTTTCTTCAGTTAGTATCCTTTTCTGAACAAGTCTCAGCCCTTCATTCCAGGCAATCAGGCTTTAGACGAAATCACAGTACTGAGACCATGACAGACTTGTTTAGTGAGGTACATTTTCATCTTGACAAACTAACATTGTTCTTCCAGTTTCCCTTGGTCTATCTGCTGCCTTTGACCTTGATGATCATGCATTGCTTCTATCACATCTTGCTTCCCTGGGGATCACTGGCCCAGTTCTTTCATGGTTTACTTAATTTCTGTCTTGGCGTTCTTTCCAAGCCTGCACTCATGAAGGAATATCGCAGCAACGGCAACTCCACTGTGATGTCCCCCAAGGTTCTGTTCTTTCTTTGCTCCTGTTCAGTTTCTTAGCCCCCTTGCATCACTTATCCAATGTTGTTGTTTTTTTTTTTTTGTTACATTTGTACCCCGCGCTTTCCCACTCATGGCAGGCTCAATGCGGCTTACATGGGGCAATGGAGGGTTAAGTGACTTGCCCAGAGTCACAAGGAGCTGCCTGTGCCTGAAGTGGGAATCGAACTCAGTTCCTCAGTTCCCCAGGACCAAAGTCCACCACCCTAACCACTAGGCCACTCCTCCATGATAAGTTTGATTACACAGACAATAGTCTCTTTATTTTTCCCACTAACTCACATTCTCCAGATTTAGGCCCCCTTCAATTTTGTCTTGACCAAGTGGAAAAGTGGCTAATTACGCACAAGCTACTTCCTAATAAAGATAAAACTGTGGCTTGTTGGCTAATGGGCCCTTATCACAACCTACTATCCCTTTATCACTTTTCGGTTCCTCAGTCAATCCGGTCACAAGCTTTCACTAGCTTGGCATCATTGGTCTGCTTTATTATTCCTGCCCTAAATTTTGGCCTTGACCAGATCTTGTTTCTTAGCTTTTTGGCAGCTACATTTGATTCATCACCTCTCCATCCATAATACTTTTCACACCCTTGTTCTTTCTTTCTTTCTTTATGACAAAACTAGATTACTGTAACGTAGTTTATACAGGATTGCCCGGATATGCGCTTAAAAGGCTTCAAACGCTTTAAAACGTCGCCATCCAATTATTGTGCCATGCAAGCTGCAAGGATCATGTCACCCTCTTGCTTAAGAACCATTATTGGCTTCCGGTCAAAAAATCATCTACAAGATTGCAGTTCTCACCTTCAAAGCTCTGAGGGTTGGGATCCCGGACTATTTATCCAATCTCACTATACCTTATTGCCCTAGCAGTCTCATATACTTGAATAACTACCATTTACTTCTGCCCAGCCCTAAAGCTGCATCGTTTGAGTCCATCAGGCACACTGCCATTTATTTTTTGGCCGCCTCCACCTGGAACCGCCTGCCTTTGGAACTTCATAGTAATCTGTCATTTAAAAGTTTCAAAACTGACTTAAAAACCTGGTTATATAATCAAACTTATCATGTCCCTTTCTGATGTCCATATGTACATACGTCTTGCCATACTGTTTCCAACAGTGGCAAATCACAAGTACCTGGCAGGATCCAAAAAAATACATTACATTTTATGCTGCTTATCCTAGAAATAAGCAGTGGATTTTCCCCAAGTCCATTTTAATAATGGTCTATGGACTTTTCCTTTAGGAAGTCATCCAAACCTTTTTTAACCCCGCTAAGCTAACTGCTTTTACTACATTCTCTGGCAATGAATTCCAAAGTTTAATTACACGTTAAGTGAAGAAACATTTTTGCTGATTTGTTTTAAATTTACTACTTTGTAGCTTCATTGCATGCCCCCTAGTCCTAGTATTTTTGGAAACAGTAAACAATCGATTCAGGTCTACCTGTTCCACTCCACTCATTATTTTATAGACCTCTATCATATCTCCCCTCAGCTGTCTTTTCTCCAAGCTGAAGAGCCCTAGCTACTTTAGCCTTTCCTCATAAAGAAGTCATCCCATCCCCTTTATCATTTTTGTCGCTCTTCTCTGTACCACTCGAGATGTTTAGCACCAGTCCACTGGAACCTCTTCTTTCTTTTGCCCTTTTTCTTTTAAGTTTTGATGACTTCTTCTTCTCTTTTCTTTGCTGATTTGTGTGGTTTTGCTGTCCTATTAAACATTGGCGTTTCCTTCTTATTCTATGTTTAGCCTGTGCACCGCACTGCTCTGCTTGCCAGTTGAGCAGTATCATGAAATGCCTAGACATCCACCTGGGGTTACCCTGTGGCCACTTAGATGGTCTATCCCCAGCACAGATCAGGTCCGCCTGCACCTGCTGCTTGTAACATACATAGTAACATAGTAGATGACGGCAGATAAAGATCTGTACGGTCCATCCAGTCTGCCCAACAAGGTAAACTCATTACATAGGGTATGGTGTGATACTTCATATGTACACCTGATCTTGATTTGTCCTTGCCATTTTCAGGGCATAGACCATAGAAGTCTGCCCGGAACTGTCTTTGTTCTAAATTTCTGAAGTTGTTGAAGCCCCTGGAAAGCTCCACTGCAGCCCATCCAAATCTATTCAGCCACGATCAGGGCACAGACCATAGAGGTCTTGCCCAGAGTGCTCTACACTAGCACCCTCCTCCCACCGACTGGGTCCCAACCACCTCTGGGCGAATCTCCCACTCTCAAATTATCCTCAGTGATTTCTAGGTTACTGGAGTCACACTCCCAGTGGTCCCACAGTTCCCAGAAAGCACTCACAGACCCAACACACTAACCACCAGGATTCTTTATCAGTCCAGACAGGCAGAATGAACAAACAAATGTGTTTTTTCTCAAAACTTGGAACAGTAGAAAAAAAATGTGCAATTAGCAAACAGTAACAAGTAGCTGAAAACTAACTAAACATTTGCATACTTTCTAGAAAGTATCTGGGGAGAACAGGACATATATAGATGTTCACCAGTTATCAAATATAACTGTTTTTTTTTTGTTACAGGGCTTCAGCAAAGAGCTCTCTCTCTCTCTTCTCCTGAGCTGAAACTGAACTCAAAACCACTACAGTCCAAATGAGATGAGCTCCTGGACTTCTTGCTTCCTGTTTGTGTCAAACTAAAGAAAAAACAAAAATACACTTCAGAACATAATCAGTGCAGGAAAATATCCAATACATTTTACAGGCCTAAAACACACTGTTTCTTCACAAGCAGTATAGTAAGTTCTCGATAAACTATAACCCCCCAGGTTGTTGCCTCCAAGGTATATGACGATGGCCTTTGGGCATTCCATCTCCTCACAGCATGCTTTGAGGAGAGGAATAAGTTGGGGCCACTGCATTTCCCCTCATCCCATCCAATAAATTGTTATTGAGACAACCATGGGGAAGCTATTGCATGCCCTGGGATTGGTAGAATGGAATGTTGCTACTATTTAGGTTTCTGTCAGGTACTTGTAACCTGGATTGGCCACTGTTGGAAGCAGAATACTGGGCTAGATGGACCATTGGTCTGACTCAGTATGGCTATTCTTATGTTCCTTTCAGTGTGTCCCAGGCGGCTACCATACAGTCTCTTCTCAGCCTGCTTTCTGGCACAAGACATTTAAGAATGGCCCATGATTAACATGGTCCCTCCTCATGGCGCATAGCCTTCGGGAAGAAAACCAAGAGAGCTGTTAGCATGGTGGTACAAAGCGCACTGGCTAAATGTGCTCCTTAAGCAGTGGCGTAGCAGGGGGGGGCTGTTTGCCGTTGCACCCCCCCCCAGGTGCAGCACGATGACCCCCCCCTCCCCCCGACCAGCTCCCGCACCCTACCTTTAAAAAGAATATCGGGAGGCGAGGCGCAGCGCCTTGCGCCTGCCCTGCATGTAAAAGAAATGTGGACCGTCGCGCCTTCTCTCGCTCTCTGTCCTACCCTTGCGGAAATAGGAAGTTGCATCAGCGGAGGGCGGGACAGATAGAGCGAGAGAAGGCCCGACGGTCCACATTTCTTTTACGTGCAGGGCAGGCACGAGGCACTGCACCTCGCCTCCCGATATTCTTTTTAAAGGTAGGGTGCGGGAGCTGGTCGGGGGGGGGGGGTCGATTCGCCAAGGGGGGGGGAGCTGGCAGGGAGCACCCCCCCCCCCCGAGCTGCCACTCGGGGTGGACCGCCCTTCCCGCCCCCCCTTGCTACGCCACTGTCCTTAAGTATATCTTGTAAGCATCTGACTCCCATCTATCCAAGCACTATATCGCAGATGATGGCAGTCTGACATTCACTGCTGAGGTGGCTGCACCAATCTGGAATGAATGTGAGGCAAATGTGCACAGGTCATGGCCTGCTTTCTCCAGGCATCTTTTTAACACTGCATCAAACTGGAATTTCGATATGGGGATGCTGCAATCGTGCACTAGGAGCTGCTCCCCCAAGGCTGGCCTCCTTTCTACGTACCTCCTAATGTTCTTCACTGGGCAGGCATGCAATTCCTGCAACTGATCATTTTTTGATCTGCTAATACGCAGGCACACTATGTTGTCCCCTAACTGAACATTTTGTTAACAGTATCCCACAGCCTGTCCCTCTTATCTTTGCTGGTGCCTTTAGTACTGCAAATAATGCCAGCGAGACGATTGTGTAGAACACACACGTTTCTAAGGCGTTCACCCCAACATTGGGTATGGCTAACCATATATCTAGTAAATGTTTCTGTGTAATGGGCTGCCTCTGGTCTGAAGGGTGTGAACCTGCCTCCTTTGTCCAGCCTGCCATTACCCTTTTAACCCAGAACCCCTTGATGGGATCTGAATGACCCTCTGCCTACGTAAAAAGTGCTAACGCTAACGCTACCAGGTGAGAGGTGACTATCTCCCAGGGCATGCTATTCCTCTGCGTATACATGATATAGTCCACTATCAAGTGCTTTGGCAATGGCCCATCTATCTATCTTCAGTCCAGTGTAAAATTCTTTATCCATTGATACCCACGGGAGAACGCTCTCCAGGTGCTTGGAGCGATGGACAGATGGAGCAGATCCTATGCTTCTGAACTGTGATTAGCCAAAGATGATCTGGGATTGCCGTTCCCACAGGGTCCACCTTAGGGGCCAACTTCTTGAAAAGGGGCCCACTTGGAGCGAGAAAGAGAGTTAGCTATCACGTTATGCACCCCAGGAACACGCTTTGCTCGTGCAGTTATGTTGAGCATTAGACAACTGAGCAGAAATACCCTCAGCAAATTAACTATGATTTCTCAATGCACCATCTGCCTATTGATTCCCTCAACCATTGCTTTATTCTCAGACTAGAACGCCACCCTCTTGTTCTGCAAGTGTGTACCCCAAACGAAAAGGGCTGCTACTATGGGGAACAGCTCCAAGAAGATGATGCTCTGGCAGAGTCCAGCTGTGAGCCAACTATGTGGCCACTGCACTGCACACCATATTTCTGAAAATACATCCTGAAATCAATACCACCTGATGCATTGGAATGGAGTTCTAGTTCTTGGCTAGACACTGGCTCCCCCTGCCCCACTGAAAGTCCATTGTAAGAGATAAGGAAAGAGTCCCAAATGCGTAGGTCCTCACGAATTGGCTGGGTGATTCTTATGAAATGGGATGGACTGTTAATGCCTGCCATAGCTGACGCTAGCCTTTGCAGAAAGACCCTCTCCATCACAATGGCCCTACAGGCAAATTTCAGATTTCCTATCGAGGATTGAATCACAGTTAGTGTGATTTTCTTGGCTGCAATGGTCTGCGCTACAAGTGTCCTTAGTTTGTTCAGCTTCTCCCATAGGAGTCTGGACACTATTTTGACCAATGCCCAAAAATATTATGCATGGTGCTGGCCCAACTGTCTTCTCAAGGACCAGGGCAACTCCAAAGCGCTCTGTGACCTCTTTGAAATGCGTCAATAAAGATGAGCATCCTCTGGAGTCACCTGGGCCAACAAAGAAGTCATCCAGATACTGCACCATGGTTTGGTTTTATGCCACCCTTGCAGCCACCCATTGAAGGAGCTGAAGGTCTCAAAGTGTGCACAAGAGACCACACACCAAATGGGCAAGCACTTGTCAAAATAGTAGCTA
Organism: Microcaecilia unicolor; assembly: GCF_901765095.1. NCBI lineage: Eukaryota > Metazoa > Chordata > Amphibia > Gymnophiona > Siphonopidae > Microcaecilia > Microcaecilia unicolor. Next base: position 205,550,671 of record NC_044037.1, on the reverse strand, counting down.
CCCTCAAAGCTAAAGCTTAGCAATGGGAAATTATCCGGGTGTACTGGAAGTAGTCTGAACACTGATTCTATGTCTGCCTTGGCTGGTAGTGCATTGGGGCCACACTTCTTGACTAGCCTCACTGTCAAAGGAGGAGTACTGCACTGTGCATGCGTCTGCCAGGAGGAAACCACTGACGGACCATCCACCCAGGTAGGACAAATTATGGATGTCTATACTTTCCTGTCTCTTTCTTGGGTATAACCGCTAATGGTGATAGGATCATGGGGTTAAAGGGGGGATGGGGAAGGGACACTCAATCCTACCCAACTGAATTTTCTCCCTTAACATTTTGCAGACCACCTCTGCCATTGCCATGGCGAAGGAGAATGGGCCCATGTAAGGGATCTGAAAACCTTGGGTGAATACCTCCCGAATGGCATTGGGTATTTATGTAGCCAGAGGGTCATGTATTCTAGGGATATTGGGGATAGGGCCTAATGGGTAAGGGACCCCTCCTGAGGACTGGGTAGGTGCTTTGTCAGATGCCTGCTTGGGGCATTTGAGAGTGGGTGAGTGGCTCCACCGGTTGAGCAGGTGTGTCTGTATTTACATTCATAGAGGCTGTATGCAGACCTGTTATATCTCCAGCAGATATCCTGCCCAGTTCCTGTGTGCCGGGTCGGTTCAGTGGATCTACTGGCCTGTCAAAAGGGTCTGCCCTGCCCTGCAACAGTGTGCGTCTTGTTGGTCATATGCTGCAGCCAAAGATTGACATGTATGGTGCCCCAGGACATGAACATGTGTTGAGAAGAGGTTCCATGCCTCATAGGGGCTGCCTATAAAAGCTGCAGCCCGTTCCCATTGGCCCCTTGCTCCTGTTATGGAGACATCATGGAGATCCTTGCAGCTCCCGCAATAGCTGGGAGCCGCATGCGTGTGTGGGGGCAGGGCAAGGTGACACGGCGCCTTATCTCCATCTGCCGTTAACCATGGCCTGATGCCTCCACATGATCAGAGCAGAGGCCTGAGAATCAGGGGAACCTAGTTCAAATTCTGCTATAGCTCGTTGTGATCTTAGGAAAGTCACTTAAACCTCCATTTTGAGCCCTCTAGGGATGGAAAAATACCCACGGCCCCTGAATGTACACCACTTCAATAGCCTTTGGGGTTGTAGGTGGTATATTAAACAAATGAAAAAAAAAAAGTTCATAGGAATCTACCTTTGTATCTGAGGCAATGGAAGGTAAAGTGACTTACCCAAGATCCCAAAGAGCTGTAGTGGGATTTAAGCCCACCTTCCCTGGATTTCAACTTATTGCTCTTAAAATTAAGCTATTCCTTCACTCAAGGTCAGTTTAGGGACAGGGACTCCAGAGTCTTTTTTCATGTGGAACAGGGAGAGGAGATTGTGGTACCCTGCTATAAGAATAACAGGTGTTGTCAAAGAAACAGTATACCTTGGGAATATTTACAGAATCCCAAATTTGTCTGCCAGTTAACTGTTTCTGTTAGTCACGAAAATATAGGACATATTTAAAAAGCACAAGAGATTGTTGTATATTTCTGGTTACTGTTAGAGGAGCATTTCAGTATATCTGATTGAAAACATGATTTTCAGAATCAGTGTTTCAGTTTATTTGATTCTTACAGCATTTGCTGTCTTAGTACTGCTGGGTGATGGCCGTTGACCCATTTCTAGTTACTTCTAACTGTACAATAAGGTGGTAGTGTGGCTGCCCTTCTGGCCAGCTGAGATAGACAGGCAGTAAGGGCGAGCAAAGAGCTTTGTAGATGATACTTTTTGTTTGGAATTAATACAGTTTTATTTGTGACTAGCTTGGAAAAGACAGTGGAATCTTCTACAACTCATTTGTTGACCTTTAATTCTAGTTGTGAAAAATTCCCTGGCCACATGCCCCAATGCCAAGTACTTGTAAACTGTAGATTCAGCACCAGAGAAGTCACAAAGGCTTTAGTCCCGCTGCGCTCCAAACATGCCCAGAAGGGGGAGCTTTGCGCCCGGCCTGGAGAGCACAGAAAGGTGGACGCCTGAGTCTGCTTTGTTCCTTCAGCCCGGGCCGCTGGGTGGGCGCCCTTCTCAGTGAATGAAAGGGGTTGTCCTAGGTGCTCAGTTCCCACAACTAGAGGTGAGTCAGTTATTTTCAGCCTGATAGAGAACGCAGATTCAGCAGCCAGACAAGGGGAGATTCCATCTCAACTCCTGCTTGGAACGAGATCAGTTGTGTTTCAGTCACCTTTTCAGTGAAAGATCGAGGTAAACACTTGCCAGTGCAACGCTGACAGATTGTTGCTGGGCACCGCTAAGAAGCTTTGCTGTTGGTAGCTTGTTCGGATCTTAGGATCTTGGATTTGTCTCCCCTCCTCCCGTGCAGAACTCGTGTGCTGGAGATCTCTCTGCAGAATAAGGCGGAGTTCAGTCCTCAGATCAACTCTTGCTCCAGTGCATTTCAAACTGTTCTGTAAAAGTTAAATGAGGACTGACTTGAAGCAAACAACTAACTCCTCACAGAATAGATTCTAGTTATTATTAGAAAAAAAGCCCCCTCCTCAAACCAACAAAAAAAACTGCCTCAGCTTCTAGTGAAACCCTCCCAAGAAAGTCGAATTACAGTTTGCAAACTGTATGAATCACAGCTTAATGAGAATCCCATTCAGAATGTGCCCGGGGTAAATATTAGTTTCTGTGTTAAATGATTTGATACAATTTTGTTTCAAATTATAAGGTGATAGTAGTAGGCTGCGCTGGGAGGTTCTTCAGCCCTGCATTTCAACGTGGCCGGCAGTTCTTTCTACCCTCCCCTCCCACCCCATACCCGAGCCCCTCCCCGGGGCTGGTGGCCAGGCAGCTTGCTCTCTCTGTCCGGGGCCGGCTGCAGAGCTGGGACTGCTTGTGGATTGTGTGTGAGAGGACAGAGCACGGCACGGCCAGGTAGGGTCTCTGTGTTAAGTTTTTGATCTCTGGCACGGGGAAAGCTCTTCCACCACCTGTGATCTCACCTCTAGCCCGGTCCAGGAGCGGCTGTGGGTCTTGTGCCTCTGGCAGAAAGGCACGGAAAGCTGCTGTTGCCACCGTTTGCTCTTCAGATCTTTTGTGAGACCTGAGTAATTGGAATCGGTGGGTGGGCAGAGATGTGCCCTGCCGCCTGCTGTAGACTTTGGAAGTTAGGGAGCGAGGCTCAGGTTGGGGAATAGGCTGTACCCCGTGCTTGGCTGCTGCTGGATTAACTTGGGGTGGGGGAGAACAAAGCCCCACCACTAGGTGCAGAGGGGGCAACCCAGCCCTGAGCTCTCCCCATTTTCCCTCCCCCGGCCCTGCTTTCTTTGTTCAGCCCGGGCTGCTGCAGGGCTCATCCCTCTAAATGAAAGGAATTGTCCTGTGTGCAGGGTTCCCACAGAGAGGTGAGTCATTCAGCTCCGATAGAAACCAGATTCGGGAGCCAGACAAGGGGAAATTACATCTGAATTGCAGCTCTGGAAGGAGGCACCTCTTGGAAAGAGATCGCTTGTTTCAGTCACCTTTTCACTGAAAGGAGGAGGTAAACACTCGCCAGCAGTTAGGAGCTGACAAATTGTTGCTGGGCTCTTCCTAAGCTTTGCTGTCTGCAGCTTGTTTGGATAATATCCAGCAAGGGTTTATTTTCGTGTGATCATAGCATACTGAACTCTGTGCTGGAGACCTCTCTCCATGGCTCGATGTGTGGCAAGAGAAGGCGGGCTGTTGTTCAGTCCTCTGATGATCAACTTTTTTTTTTAATGGAAAACTTAAATTGAGGACTGACTTGTGGTACACAGCTAACTCCTCACAGTGGTTTCATGTTAAACTCCAAAGATCGGCTATTGAAACTACCCGTATGAATCACAGCGTTTGATATAGTAATGAGAATCCCATTCAGGACTTGTATGTTCTAGTCTCTGCGTTAAATATAATTTAATACTATTGTGTTTCTAATTATAAAGTGATAGTAGGCAGAGGGTTTGGGATGTTCTTAAAGGTCAGATCTTTCCCTGCAATTCACATTAACCAAAGCATTTTGGGAAGGACCTCTTAAAAATATATGTATTTTGAAATCATGTTTGTTCTGTAGCAGGGTACAGAAGTTTTTGGTATGGAGGGCTACTTTTATGTGCTGGGGGTGGGGTTCTTGTCACAGTTTGCTTAGTGTGTGTTTGGGGGAGGGGAAGACAGGGGGCCTGACCGGTCCTTTTGAAATGCAGAGGGAGTGGGAGTGTCACTTGTAGCATTTCTAAATTTTTGGCCACACCTCTAGAGGAACCCTGCTCATGCCTTCTGTATCTGTCCCTTGAGGTGTGAGGTGTATGTGTGGCACACTCCTCTTATTTACTAGCCACGGGTGGGCCAAGGTCCATCCAGTTTGGGCTGAGGCCCACACAAAATTATGGCATCTGTGTTATGGCTGGCAGGGATCCCCAAGACCCGCCAGCTGAAAGAGGTCCTCCGGCAGCCAGAACAGGGCATCTCCCTACTTGCTGCATGTGCGGGAGGGGAGAGGCTGGCACAGCAGTAGCGCATGGACAGTGCCGCCGGCTGTAGTGCTGCCTGTTCTGGCCGCCGTGGAGGACCTGTTCCAGCTGGCAGGGCTTGTTGATCCCCTCCAGTTCAGGTATTTATTTTATTTGTTGGGAGTCGCTGGGGCAGGGGTGGGAGGAATTGTGTGTCCACCAAGTTTGGGCTTAGGCACACCCTAAATATAAAAGCTCTTTGCAGTCAACTTTTGTATATAAGGCTGTTCAATGTTGGTGTTCTTTACCTATTAAACTTAGAACAATTCCCAGGGCCGCTAAGAGGAGGGGGGGGGGGGGGGGGGGAAATTCCCCAGGACCCGGCATCCAAAGGGGGCCTGCCCAGTGCTAGCATTGCTCTCCTGTTCCTGTGTGCAGCAGGGCCACAGAGCAGTGTACTTCCTTACTGTCGCATCCAAACAGCCTCTTTGGATGCAGCAGGAAGGCAGGAGTGGCCTAGTGGTTAGGGTGGTAGACTTTGGTCCTGGGGAGCTGAGGAACTGAGTTCGATTCCCCCTTCAACTTATCTGTCTTTTCATAAAGGTTTGAAAACCTATCTTTTTCAGAAATCATATGTTCAACTAGGTCTATAAGTACCATATCTTATCATATCTTATGTCTGGCTACACCACTGGTTGAAGTGCCCCTTTCATCCTCTTTAGTAGTTATATTGGTGATGGGATTTTAGATCTGGCTCTTGCCTTTTTCAGTAGTAGCTCAAGGTGAGTTACATTCAGGTACACTAGGTATTTCACTGTCCCTGGAGGGCTTATAGTCTAAGGGACCCCTTTACCAAAGAGTTTAACGTGGGAAAAAAGGCTTAGTGCAGAATGCTTTGACATGTTTTGCAGTAATTTGCCTGTTGGCGTGCGCTAGTCATGTGTTATTTATTATTTTGTAGTTTTTTTGGGAGGGGCATGTCATGGGGGGAATGGGCATGGAAGCATTTTCCTGCTAGCATGTTCACATTAGCGTGCGCTAACTGGATAATGCAGGGTTAACACGTGAGCACTTAGCACCTTCCTGCATTAATACTTTTGCAAGTCTCTCCTGGTAATAGAAAAATTAGCACAGGACCTGCAAAACTAAACAAAAGTCCTATTTTAGGGACGTTAGAAATGGGCGTAGCACACTAGAAAGTTCTGCATTAAAACATGCTAAGTCCAGCTTAGTAAAAGGTCTTTACAGTTTGTAGCTGAGGCAATGGAGGATTAATAGACTTGCTCAAGCTCCCACACTGCCACAGTAGGATTTGAAGTGGGCTTTGCTGGTTCTCTGCCTGCTGCTCTGACCATTAGGCTACTCAGGAGCAAGGTGTGTCTAATTATAATCCTTAAATGAGATGGAGAATTTTATTATAACAGAGTCATGTACTACAACATTCTATTCTATTGTATTTATTAGTCTTGTATACCACTTCTACCCTTAAATAAGGTCCCAAAGTGGTTTACAAAAATTAAAATGAAATATACATTAATACAAAAGAAGCTAAGCAGTATGGAAAACAAGGTGGCTTCAATTATCAGAAAAATTAAGTCTTTAAATATTTTCTGAATATGAAATATGAATCAGCAAATCTAATAACCTGAGAAAGATTGTTCTAACACCTTTTTTAAGCAAACACCTTTAAAGGAAGGATACATAAGCTTAAAAATCCTAGAGCATCTACCAGGAAGCGTACCCATAAGAAACAATACCATAGTCAAAAACTCTTCTGGAATGCCATGTCGAAAAATTTTAAACACAAAAAGCGAGAGATTTTAAATTCTATTCTATTCAGCGGAAGTCAACGTAATTCTCTCGAAAGTGGCGACACATGATCAGATCTAGAATTCTTAAAGATCGTACGGGCAGAGATGCAGGTTGTTCATACATGCACTTGACAAGAATACATTTATTATTTTTCGGGTGTATGTATCTATATCATTCATTCAGATAGTACTGCAGTGTCACCAGGCATCACCTCTTAGCTTTCTGTCTAGTCAATGCACAGGAAGGAGGGAAAAATGGTGTGGTATGAATGTCGCCCATTAAAGCATGCTGTCGTGCCAGATATTGTCAGCCAACGTTAAATGTATGCGCAGTTCCCAATTGCACAATATTTATTAAAAAAATATATATATATTCTTTTTTTTTTTTGCTTTGTAAAAGGGAACTTTGGTAAAAATTTCTAGTTTAAGACAGTCGGGTGAAGTTTTCCATAAACGTGATATATTGAGAGAGATCAAAAATATATGTGGCTTTCTGAAAATAACTTCTCCAGAGAATGCTCTTTTTGGTTATGATGATGTTGCTACGATAACATTCCAAAATAAGGTTAGGAATTTTTGACTTATTTTTGGTCCATCTTGAAGGGCCATATTGCTACAGCGTTTTGAAAGCTGTGGCTGGTTATAAGAATAAAATATCTCTTCCTGTTAATGGAATTTTGTTCAATGATTCAAGCCCTGATTTTATCAGGGTTGGAGTGCTGTGTAACACATTCATTGGTCTACCTCAAATTTCTTTTGAAAGAGCTCTACATGAGTGGAGGAGTAGCCTAATGGTTAATGCAGTTGACTATAAAGCTGGGGGACCTGGGTTCAATTTGCACTTTAGCTCCTGCTAATCTTGGGCAAGTCATTTAGGGTGTCTTTTACTAAGCTGTGGTGGTGTTTTAAACTTGAGGTAGAAATCAGCTAATGGTAAACGCCGAGTCACTCATAGGAATATAATGGGCGTCTCAGCGTTTACCGCCAGCTGATTTCTATTGCGAGCTAAAAATGCTACTGCGGCTTAGTAAAATACCCCCCAGGGCTCCTTTTACAAAGGTGCACCAATGAGTAGCCTGCACTAAATGCCAAGAAGCCTATTTTGCTATGGGCTTCTTAGTGTTTAGCACATGCAAATCAATAGTGCACCTTAGTAAAAGGAGCCATTAACCTCTTTCATTGCCCCAGATATTGAAACTTAGATTGTGAGCTCATTAGGGGCAAAGAAAGTACTTTCATGTAACATGTAAAACTGCTTTGGTTGTACTACACACACGTGGTATATACCCCCCTCCCCAATACAGAAGCATAGATGTTGACAAATTGGGATCATATTGTGCCACACTTGAAAAATCGTGATAACTTTTGCATGGATACTTAAATGCGCTCATCATGCATTTTAATGGAGTGTACACTGTGCAGCCATGTCTTCTGTGCAAGATAACTCACATGCTCAATCCCGTTCTGCATTCGGTGCTCAGTAGCATGTATGTATACCCTGTAGTAACTGCGCAGTTGAGCTCATAGTAAGCTCAAGGAAAAGTCCATAGACCGTTATTAAATGGACTTGTGGAAAATCCACTATTTCTGGGATAAGCAGTATAAAATGTTTTGTACATTTTTGGGATCTTGCCGGGTATTTGTGACCTGGATTGGCCACTGTTGGAAACAGGATTCTGGGCTCGATGGACCTTTGGTCTTTCCCAGTATGGTAATACTTATGTACTTATGCATTGGCCTCAAAATTAGGACAGCGGTTGTTATCTGAATATTGTTGCTCATAGTAACATAGTAGATGACGGCAGATAAAGACCTGCATGGTCCATCTAGTCTGCCTGAGTAGATAAACTCATTACATAAAGGTATGAGGTGATACAACATATGTATACCTGATCTTGATTTGTCCATGCTATTTTCAGGGCATAGACTGTAGCAGTCTACCTGCCATTGTCCTTGTTCTAAAACTTCTGAAGTTGTCATTGAAGCCCTTGAAAAGCTCCAGTCAAGTCCATCCATATCTATCCAGGCCATGATCAGGGCTCAGACCCAGTGGCGTACCAAGGGGGGGGGGGGCAATGGGGGCGGTCTGCCCCGGGTGCTGGGGTGTGCGCCTGTGGGCTCCGACTTCGCTAACTTCGCTTGTTCACTGCAGCTCCCTCTGCCCCGCAACAGGTTACTTCCTGTTCCGGGGCAGAGGGAGCTGCAGCGAACGAGCAAAGTTAGCAAAGTCGGAGCCCACAGGCGCACGCCGCGGCACCCCCCCCAGCGGCGTGCACCCAGGGGGGATGTCATTTCACCAGGGGGGGGGGAAGGTGTCATTTTGCAGGCGGGGGGGGGGGGGGGGGGCGCATCGGCGATCCGCCCCGGGTGCCATCCAGGCTAGGAACGCCACTGCTCAGACCGTTGAAGTCCACCTAGCGCTGGCTTTGTTTCCCAATTACCAGTGTTGCCACCTAGTTTCCGCTAAGCTTCTTTGGATTGATTCCTTCTAAACAGGATTCCTGTGTGTTTATCCCACGTGTTTTTGAATTTTGTTACGGTTTTCATCTCCACCATAAGTACATAAGTACATAAGTAGTGCCATACTGGGAAAGACCAAAGGTCCATCTAGCCCAGCATCCTGTCACCGACAGTGGCCAATCCAGGTCAAGGGCACCTGTCCACGCTCCCCAAACGTAAAAACATTCCAGACAAGTTATACCTAAAAATGCGGAATTTTTCCAAGTCCATTTAATAGCGGTCTATGGACTTGTCCTTTAGGAATCTATCTAACCCCTTTTAAACTCCGTCAAGCTAACCGCCCGTACCACGTTCTCCGGCAACGAATTCCAGAGTCTAATTACACGTTGGGTGAAGAAACATTTTCTCCGATTCGTTTTAAATTTACCACACTGTAGCTTCAACTCATGCCCTCTAGTCCTAGTATTTTTGGATAGCGTGAACAGTCGCTTCACATCCACCTGATCCATTCCACTCATTATTTTATACACTTCTATCATATCTCCCCTCAGCCGTCTCTTCTCCAAGCTGAAAAGCCCTAGCCTTCTCAACCTCTCTTCATAGGAAAGTCGTCCCATCCCCACTATCATTTTCGTCGCCCTTCGCTGTACCACCTGCCGCAGTAGGGCATTCCAAGTATCCACCACCCTCTCAGTGAAAAAATACTTTCTCACATTATTCCTGAGTTTGCTCCCCTTCAACCTCAATTCATGTCTTCTAGTTCTACCACCTTCCTGTTTCTGGAAGAGGTTCGTTTGCGGATTAATACCTTTCAAGAATCTAAAAGGAAAAGCCCTTAGAAACAAATGTGTTAGTTTGGCAATTAGCACGTCTTAGAAAAATAAACAGATCTAATGCGTGTTATTTGCATGGGCGCAGTATACCGGTTTATTTTTATATAGACTCACAAATTGCGTGTGTTATATGTGTGCGCGCATTATATGCATAAAAATACAGTAATTGTTAAGGTACAGTGAAGTGTAGGGGGATTGTTCCTCCCTCTCCCATTCCTGGATCCCCTTCTCTGATCCAGGATCTCCACTATCTCCTTCCCTCTCCGTGCCCTGCTGCCCAATTTCACCCATCTTTTCCCTTCACTTCCATCCTTCCTTCATTGCTTATCTCTCTGCTCTTCCTAGTTTAGATGTCTTTCCCCCATTTCCCTGAGATTTCCCTTCTTTTCCCATCCTTACAGTCCTCTTCTTTCTATGTTCTCTGTCTTCCTTCTCCATTTCAGCACTTCTCAAAAAAAGAAATGGGCAAATATTTATTTATTTATTTAGATGTAGATTTTGTTCACACTTTAGATTAACTAGACACACGGAAAGTTGGAAAACATTTTATTATAAAGTAAAACACTATTTTATGTAATGTAATATGCCAGTATATTGAACATTATGCAAATCCTTCCTCCCCTTTTGGTTGGCCTCCTTGAAAGTAATTTTTTTCAGGTGTGGCCCAACACTGAAGTGAGTTTGACACTAGTGGTAGCTTATTTAATTGAATTTCAATAGAAGATTGTGGAGCACACCACCTCCTGGCTTTGCAGCATTTAATAATTTTAAGCTATTGAGTATGAACATTGAAAATATAATTTTTATTTGTGAACAGAAAGGTTGTGTCTCTCAGGACGACTGGCATGTGTGTCTGTTTTAAATGTCCCATTTATACAAAGGGGGACTTTTACCTATGATTAATGTGTGTTATCAGCCACAGGGCCCATTTTATTTCTGTGGGCCTTGATACAGGTAATGTGTTCTGATGGTTAGTAAAAAGAATTGTTAAGATGGCTATTCTGTTGGCTTGCGCCCACTTGCCCTGAACAAAAACCTTTGTCTCCCCCTTGTGGCAAAGAAATGCGTTTGCAGAGACCTTTTTTTTTTTTTTCTTGAGCAGCCCATCTCACCTCTGGTTTCAGGGGTTCTCCAAGAGTTCACAGGATAACATAGAAATGTGCAGATTAACTTGGTTCTACTAAACACGTGCAGCTATTTCACATGAGTGCTCATTGTAGGTAGCTTGAAAAACAGGCTTTTTTTGGGAGCCCTGAGGAGCACAGTTAAGAACTTGTTGCTTTCAGGCTTGTCCAAGTGCAAATCTTGAGGGCCGTAAACAGGTTGGGATTTCATGATATCATGATACTTCAAATACCAGTCTTTTAGTTTGAGGGTCACTTATTATATACATAATTTTATTATCCTTTACTCCATCAATTTAAACAATTAATACTTCTAATGTGGAAATACCTCCTGCTTGTACTGCATAACATAAGCTATACTTATATAGTCTAACCAAATACTATAACCATTCATACCTAAATTAGTGGAGCTTCTTAGCACCACTCTTGTTCACTAATAGCTCAGTTCAATACAAAATACAATTCTGGGCATAACAAGTTGCTCCTTATAGCAGTCTGATGCTCTTTTCAAAGTTCATAAGGCAGAAAAACGTCTTTGCAGTTAATCTTCAAATAATCAAAAACTGTCTTCTAAGTATAACTCAACAATTGCATATTCCCATAGTGTTTTCTTGAGCGGTGCAATTTTAAAAGCTCCTCATCTGTATGCCGCCTCCATGGTTTTACTAATGTAACAAGTGTAAGCCCTTCAGTCCATGTTGTAGAAAAGCATTGTTAATCTACACCCTCACAAACGTGATAGGTCCAAGCCCGACGCGTTTCACACTAGGTGTCTTCAGGGGCTCCAATTCTATACACAGTAACAAAACAAGAGTATAAGTTCCCTCCTCACCCTTACAAATATACACCAAATACTTTATGTATCTTATATTTTACCTCGCCTATTGTAGGTTCTCCTGTCTTTAGGCTATTGCCAAGATGGCAATTGTTGTACTTAGTTCTATTACGATAACTCATTTAGTATTTTATCAATAAATATATGAGAGAAATTTTCATGCCTACCTCCATTGTATGCAAATTTCCTTCATGAATATTTATTGGGGATATTCTGCAAACCCAGCCTGTTTGTGGCCCTGAAGCAATGGTCCCTCTTAATTTAGGAATCCTCCAATCACATTTTTGCCAGTGGAGGGTGGTACTTCAATATTGTGTTTTCAATCACTAGGGACAGTTAGGTTCCCTGGAATTCTGCAGAATGATTGAAAATATAATATTGAAACAACATTCCCCTCTAGCAGGAATGCAGGTGAAGAACATCTGCACAGCTTAGAGGGAACTCCGAAGGACTGAACTTCTACAAACCTACTTTAGACTGAGACTGCCCTGGATCCCCTGAATTCCTAGTGCCAAGTCCTGTAAAAAAACAGCTGCAAGCGTTCTTGCCAAAGCTATAATTTTGTTGCTGTTGATTATTAACCACATGTAAAGCTTAGGAACGTTTTGAATACTTTGTAACAAAATTTAGAGCCTGCCCCCTTCTCTTGTGAGTCCAAGTGTGCCACCATGAATCTTCTTCAGAAGTGCAATGGACCTAATATTCATGTCCTTGGTGACTCACTGTTTGTAAACTAGAGAATATCCAGAAAAGGAAACGGACTGCATGTGCTCTGCAGCTACTCCTTTTTTTTTTCTTTCCACATTTTATTTTTGACAAGTGAATAGTGCGGACAACATAATGACTGATTGTTCCCACCGAGTCATCTGTTAAAGATGCCTTAGTTTCCTCTCCTTGCTGTTAGACGGCTTTCCTGCCTTTGATTTTCCTGTTCTATATTGAAGTCAGCAAAGTGAATCATCACTTTTATCAAACCTGGTGCTGATGGATTTTCCCTGAAGTGCAAATTTAGGTTTTAGGAAACGTCAGCTTTGAGTGGGGATGGGTAGCCTAGCTCGTGCTTTTAGATCCTCTTCCCAAATCTTGCCTATACCCCTTCCATCAAATTACCCACGCACATATAAAACATTCCATCTTTTCAGTACAAGGTCCCCGTCTCTGGAACGCTCTGCCTAATTGTCTACGTTCCCAAACATCTCTTAATACCTTTAACTCTGAGCTCAAAACATACCTTTTGTAGATGCCTACGATAATTGAGGTGGCAGTACCTGCAAAGTTTTTCCCTTACTTGTGTTCCCCCCCCCTCCAACACACACTTTCCTATTGCAGTTTTTGTAGTTCTTTCCTCCTTCCCCAAGCTTTTCTTTGTACGCGTGTTCTTTTTTTCCCCTCGCACTTACCTTTTTAGCTACTTTTAGATTGTAAGCTGCCCTGATGGTCCGACCCCCAGAAGGCGGGCTAGTAAATTCTAAATAAAACTTGGAAACTTGGTAGAGAATAGAGGGTGAACAAGGTCATCCAAGAAATGACACAGTGATTTACCTAGAGGCAAGGAGAAATGATTAAAGCAAAAGGACTTTTGAGTTTGCCCACCAATGAAGAATTGTAGGAAACATCTACTAATTCTATAAAGTTGGGTTCCCAAATCAATGTTTATCTAGACCTGTTTCAATCACATTCAGGGTACAAAAACGTTGCTCTGATTGAGCAGCTGACCTCTGGAGGGATGAAGACATAACCCCTCCTTCATGTCCCAGTGGTTACTGATCTCCTCCCAACCCCCTACGAAGTGAAAGTGACAGTGGATACCAGGCTGTATAACAGCTTCAGGTATTATGGCCATTCCTAATAGAGAAGCAAGCAAGTGTAAGAAGTAGCCTAGTGGTCAACGCAGTGGACTTTGAACAATGGGACCCAGCGATAACTCTCACTTTAACTCTTTTAGTTCTGTACAAATATGTGAGCCCTCCTGGAACACAGAAATACCTACTGTACCTGAATTTATAAGCCATCTCCAGATTGGCTCCCCCACTTGTAGAAATTGGCCCATTTCTGTTGGTAGCATGAAATAGAAACAACGGAATATCTGCAGTAAACATGTAGCCCGTCATGGGAAGAGGGGTTTTAAGTTTAGAACAGTAGTTTAAAATTCTAAAACAGTGAAGTTCAGCCTGGATCTGACCAATCTTATTTTCAGAATATTTGCAGGGAATTACCTTAAGATATATTTCCATGCACTGGCTGACTTTATGCAAATATATTATGCACAGTGATGAAAAACAGGCTTATAGGGATGGTCCTTGAAGCCCACGAGCAGTAACTGTTCTGTCATAAGTAAAGAATACAAAGGGGGAAAGGGACAAAATCCAAACAGGAAGTGATACAAAGGCAGATAGGGGCTGAGGGCAGAGAAGTTAATAACATAAGGTAAGAGAGAGGAAATTCAGGAAGAGCATGGGATTTGAAAAGAGGATGATGACAAGGGAAGTGCTATCAAACACAGTGGAGCTGTGAAGACTTACTAATAGCCTAAAGCTATGTTCATTTGTAGTGGACATTTAGTAGAGATCAAAGTAGTCCATGCTGAGAAGGTCTTGTTCTTTGAGAAATGTGACATTGAAAGGGTGTGTATAAGCAATTGGTGACTGATGAAGCAGCAGTCTAACAAAGGGGGCTTCTGTACTAATCATTGTCACTTGGACAAAAATTAAAGTTTGGCCTAAAGCAAAATTAAAGATCAGCAAAGCAGATGAAAAAGGCCTTAGCCGCATGGAAGAAAATCCAAAGCATGAACTAACTTGAAAACACTACGATTTCTGGCAGATTTGGGATCACAGATGGGTCCCAGAAGAATCCCAACTGATTGAACATAGAAAGCTAAATAAACTAAGACTTCAAGTTCACCAGTTAATTTATGATACCTAATACATGCCAAGGCCACAGCTAAGGAGATGAAGGAGATTACTTACCATGGACCACATATACAGAACTACGACTTCTGGTCTGCAAGCATACATAATGGCATCAACAGACCCAAAACACTGAGAGGGTGCTACAGCATGAAACACAACAGCCAAATCAACATTCATTGTCGAACTTGGAGAAGCTTTCTATACAAGGAATGAAGAAACCTGCCAATTCACATGGAAAAAGCAGCAACAAAAGTCCAACGATCATAATTATTTAGATTGGGAGAAAGAGGTGAAAGGAAAATACAGCAAACAGTGGGATTTGTAAAAATCTACTTCCCCAGCCAAATATACAAAAAAATCTGATAATTCTGGTACATGAATGACTGAAAACAAGATGGATTGATGGGTGTTGAATGTTGGGGAGCCAACATTCAAAGGTTTTACTGATTATGGTGGCAATTTTATAACTGCCTGTATGCGTAAGTGCATAAGTATTGCCATGCTGGGACAGACTGAAGGTCCATCAAGCCCAGCATCCTGTTTCCAACAGTGGCCAGTCCAGGTTACAAGTACCTGGCAAGATCCCAAAACAGTACAATACATTTTTATGTACCTTATCCTAGAAATAAGCAGTGGATTTTTCTCAAGTCCATTTTTATAATGGCTTATGGACTTTTCTTTTAGGAAGCTAGCCAAACCTTTTTTTTAAACCCCGCTAAGCTAACCACTTTTACTACATTCTCTGGCAACGAATTCCAGAGTTTAATTACACGTTGAGTGAAGAAATATTTTCTCTGATTCGTTTTAAATGTACTACTTTTGTAGTTTCAATGCATGCCCCTTAGTACCAGTATTTTTATAAAGAGTAAACAACGATTCACTCCACTCATTATTTTATAGACCCTCTATCATATCTCTTGTCAGCTGTCTTTTCTCCACACATAGTTTTCTACTTTGTGGACTTGGCTGGATTTTCAAAGCAAAAGTTCTGTTACTTGGAAAATTACTCCAGGAAAACTGTTTACAGCTGTTCTGTGGCATGCACAAACTTTCTGGGTTAATTTACAAACATAAGTTCCATATCTCAAAAATGCATGTATTGTCCCTTCTCTGGTGGGATGAAGGTTGCTCCAGAAGGTACACTGTGGGAAAGCATAAAATAAAAGAGAAACTTAAGTATCTCAAAAGACAAAAAAAAAAAAAAAAAAAAAATCTTAGTCCACATCAGTCCCTAATAAAAGCACCTTTATTAGGTGAAACCCACTCAAAATGAAGAATTTACAAATCAATAGCAAATAAACAGTTAAAGCTACTCATGGTACACTACCATTTTAGCATGCAGAATGCTGTTAAGATGTGTCATTGGTAACTGGGGCCCCTTGTGGTAAAGTAACACCTGTGAATTGCATTAGCACACATTAATAAGGTAGTACACATTGGTAAGTAGCTGAAAGTGTCCAGACAAGATGGTGTGCAAACCAGCATTGTCCTTTTGAAGGAAAAGTGGCAGAATTCTCGTCAGCGCTGTACCAACAAGGGCTGTGAGAGTGGAGGAGTGGCCTAGTGGTTAGAGTGGTGGACTTTGGTCCTGGGGAACTGGGTTCGGTTTCCACTGCAGGCACAGGCAGCTCCTTGTGACTCTGGGCAAGTCACTTAACCCTCCATTGCCCCAGGTACAAATAAGTACCTAAGCCACATTGAGCCTGCCATGAGTGGGAAAGTGCTGGGTACAAAAAAAAAGTGCGGCCACCCAGGGTGCAAAAATTGTTCCTAGCCTACCATCTTGTCTATTGTCAATGGCAAAGCGGGCAGGATGGCAGGAACCAGTGGCAAGTCACACAGGGTACAACTATAGCTCCCCCTTTGTATCCTCTTCTGGGGTCCAGGGTATACAACATCTCTTCTTTTTCTTTCTTTTAAGATCCAGTTCTGGGAAGCCTAGATTCCTCTGCAACATACTCAGAGAAAAACACTTTCCAAAAATCACAATACTTTTTCAGCACTTAAGCCTTGTTAGTGTCAGCGCCGCTAAATCTTCAGGAAGGGAAAACATAGACACAAGGCTTTGCTTCAAGAAATACTGCTTCCAAGGGAAAGTCAGAAGATCACCAACAACCAAGAAATAATATGGTCTGGAAATAGTGAGGGTAGGTGAGAAATCATCTCAGATATCTCAGGAAGCTAAAAGAACTTCCGAGTACTCCTTGATATCGGCTCATATCTATGATGTACTAAGATGGTTATTCTATAAGCCTTCTTTGCGATTTGAACATGCAAATACTGGCATATACATATCTACGTTGAATAAACATAGAAAAGCTAGTTTTAGAAAGCCAGGGTTTGCATGTGTAAATCTGAGGCAAGAAAGCATTTTCAAGGCATGCTTGGTGTGGGATGAGGATAAGGCCAAAAAATATTTGTGTATTCCTCATTTCAGAAGGAGAATGCATATCTGTGACCCCCAAGATGAATGCTGGGATTTACCAAAGAAGTTGATTAACAAGAGATGGTGTGATGTCACAAAGAAGAAGGCATTTCACCCAAGGAGGTTTTCATTCTCCCCAGTGCAGCCGCTATCATCTTGGTACACCCAAACCAATGTACTTGATAGAGCAACAAGCTCCGCCTACTGACTTCAGCCCAGATAATGGGTTGCGCTCTTGCCGTCCCCTGTTAATCAAACCTTGGGATGTACACCTGCTCCCGGAGACATCTAGGCTTTATAAAGGTGGTGGATAGGAGAGATTAGGGGAGGTTGTCCCCTATATGCCCCAGTATTTTTCCCCCTTGAAATTGATGGTGCCAAATGATTGCAAGTTCTGTAACATAGACATGAAGGTTTCTAAATTAATAGACATACATGTCTAAATATTGGCACTTACATGTAGTTGTCTCTTGATATTGTATTTATATATTTATTGGAATTTAGATGATAACATTTGCAAAATGGGTGCTGTTGCCCACATAGTTGGCACATACTGCTGACATAGCCTTTTCTAACTAACTAACTAACTATGTATATATATATATATATATATATATATCTCGTTAGAAAAGGGACTATGTCAGCAGATCCTTTTATGATATATTGTTGGAATTTGACACGTCTCAACTTGGACGTCTCAATTCTGATTTCTATGCTGTTTCTAAAATCTACCTTTCATATCTACTACTACTACTACTTATCATATCTGCAACCAAACGTGTACTGTGCCTCCAGGTATACGCATCACTGGGGGAAATCTGCAAAAAAAAGAAATTCTGAATTGTTTGCAAAATGTTGAAAATGTATTTATTGATTTTGGACTTTTTGATATACTACTGCAAGGCCTATATATAGGCATCCAAGCGGTTTACATAAAAGAAAAGACAAAAGCAGTATACAAATTCAATAATAGCGGTTTACACAAAACAAGCTAGAGGCAATAGTTACAGGGAATTGGCAATTAGGTAAAATCAGGGAGAAAAAGAAAATCCTGTGTATTTTGAATTTTTGGTGCAGAATTCCTCCCCCATCATAAGTCTGATATTCCCCCCTCAACTCTCATTTGACCCAGCTGCAGTTTTCTCCTCCCACCCCTGTCTTCCCTTCCCCCTCAAGTCTTTCTCCCCTCCCGTGCCTCTCCTCTCCAACCCCCAGGCATATACCACATCTCTCCATCATACTCCCTCTCCTACACTTACCCCAGCCTCTCCTTTCTCCCCTCCCCCTTCTCATTATTTTCCTCACCAATATGGCACGCACACCTCCAGCTTGCTTCAGTGACTCCCCACTCCAGACTGCTCAAGTGCTGCAGAAGAGTCCCTGTGGAGGCGCTTTTGACCTTTCACTTGCTGAAGCTGTTTCTAGAGCTGCCAGACTGTAGGAGTGGAGAGAAGAGAAGGGAAGAATAGCCTGGTAGTGCTTATGCAGG
Source organism: Microcaecilia unicolor (assembly GCF_901765095.1). NCBI lineage: Eukaryota > Metazoa > Chordata > Amphibia > Gymnophiona > Siphonopidae > Microcaecilia > Microcaecilia unicolor. The sequence goes on along the minus strand of NC_044037.1, from coordinate 205,532,318 downwards.
TCCGTGGGAGACCATGGAGTGGAGATGAGAAAGGGGTAAAGGAGAGATTCAAGAAGAAGGAGAGAATCAGGTACAACATGGTTCTTGAGGAGTTAGGGGGCCCAAGAGAGCTCCAAGAGATCCCAAAGGAAAGGAGGAGTGTCCAGAAGTGTGTTAAGAACAGCTAAAAAGACTGTTGAATCTGTATGCTATGAAGCTGCAGCTGAGCCTCTTATCATTGGCTGTTTGACTGGAAGAAGCTTTTTATTTAGGAAGACCACTATCTTGTCTGAACTGTCCTTCCTTGCACTTTACTAGTAGCCTTCAGCCCTGAAGCACAGAATCCCTTTTTTAGTCCATTCCAGAGTTTGCTGATAGTCCCTGAGATAGTCCCTGGGATTTAGCCCAGAACTGAGGCCCCAATGCTCAGAAGCAAAAGGGGGCACTAGAGGCCATTAGTGCTGACAATTACTTCTGAAAAAAATAACATCAGCTCAGAGCAGACATTAGGGTGTTTGAAGAAGAGAATTTCTCACGATTATTTCTTTAAAGTCTGCCGGGTTTTCTTACTTTTGAAGAAGGAAGCCTGTGCAAATCCCCTAAGCACCAGTAGTGAGAAACACATTTGCGCGAATCTGAGCAAACCCAAAAGTGAAAGCACACATTGGCGCCTATTCCTGTGTTTAAATATAAGCCCTTCCAAATAAAAAAAAAAATTGAAACACTTATATATAAGGTGCAGAAAACAGACGCCAATGTGTGCTTCATTTTCGGGTTCGACTGGGCGCATGAGCACAGGAACTGGGCTTACCATGAAACTCATCTGCGCATGCACCAAGCACATCCCCCTCCTTGCTTTCGCTTGAACAGTGCAAATATGATTTGCTCACCATTTCCTTTGAACAGTGGTGAGCTAATTCTCTACGCTGTTCCGGCGGTATGGTTTCTGCCCTGTTGGCTTACCACAGGAGTTTATTTATTTGTTACATTTGTACCCCACAGGGCCTGAGTCACTAGTGTATAATGAATTGGCAGGAGAGGGAGCTTTACAGTGTATAAAAAGAAGACAGGAAATAGGAGAGGGGAATAGGTTGCTCTCTTTAGCACAATGCATGTGTTAAGTAAAAGGTTATTTGTAAATGGACAAAGGCATTGTATATAACATACTCTGGTCTGAACATGCAGTACAAACCCTATTTGAGTATGCTAATCCCTGAGAGAGAGAGAGAGAGAGAGAGAACTAACTCTTATTATGCAGGGATAAAGTTTTTAGGGGAGCGGGTGAGGGGAGGCAATTTGTGCCTTTTCACACACACCCTTGTAGTTGCTTTTTAAAATCCCCATTGCTGGCACCAGAAGTCTTGCATACTGATTCCTGATAACAAGCAAGAGCCTTAAGTAGCTGATAAAATCAAGGTTGAGGTTTATGAAATCAAAGGTGGGCTGCCCAAAAATTTGAGACCTAGCCAGCCAAAAGGAACTGAACATTTAACTCCTCGTTTAACTCCTCTTTTCAATTGTTCCCGGCCAGTCGGGATTTTCAGGATATCAATCCTGAAAACCCCAACTGGCCTAGGTGGTGCCCCGAGGACTGGATGAGAAAACCCTGCTCTAGGCACAAAGAAGCTGGAGTTTTTCGGAGACAGAGCCCATAGTGATTACAGAATGTGCAGAGACAAATGTATTTCCTCGTTAAAATGGGTGGGCATTGGGGGGGGGGGGGGGTTGGGTGTGCTTCCCTGATTATTTTGTTCATAGTTTCTTTCAGTAAGAGGGAAAATATGATTGCTTTGGTTCTCAAATGTAGCTGAAAAGGTAAGGGGAAAAAAAGGTTAGCCTTCATAAATTACAAGACATCGCAGAAAGAGGAAGACGGGCAAAAATACCTGAAAAAGCTAAGAGAAGCTGGAAAAACTGTCAGAAAAGCAAAGATGGAAATGGAAGAAAAGATAGCTAATATGGTAAAACTGTGGGACAAGATATTTTTTAGATATGTAGGTGATCAATTACTTCTGTTTTTGCGGATGAAGGGCTGGGGGTAGGACTAGGGAAATGCTAATTGTGTGGTAGACCAGGACCGATTCTCAGAAGACTGTGTTCGTGAGAAGCTAGCTAAACTAAAAATAGACAAAGCTATAGGGCCTGATGGGATACTCAAGGAGAAATTCTGGTGGCTCCATTTTCTGACCTTTTCAATACTTCTTTAGAGTCTGGAGTGGTCCCAGAGGACTGTTGAAGGGCGGATATGGTCCCTCTGCACAAGAGCAGAAGGAGGAGGGTTTGGGAATTATAGGCCTGTTAGTTTGATTTCAGTGGTGAGTAACTAATGGAAATGCTTCTAAAGCAGAGGATTGTGAAGTTTCTAGAATCAAATGGACTGCAGGATCCGACGCAACATAGTTTTACTAGAGGCAGATTCTGTCGGACAAATCTGATTGATTTATTTGACTGGGTGTCCAAACAGTTGGTTATGGGAGGGGCCCTAGATGTGGTGTACTTGGATTTTAGCAAAGCCTTTGACACAGTTCCACATAGGCGACTGATAACTGAATGCCCTCAGTATGGGCCCTAAAGTGACTGATTGGGTTAAAACTGGTTAAGTGGAAGGAGACAGAGGATAGTAGTAAATGGAGTTTGCTCCGAAGAAAAAGATGTTATCAGTGGTGTGCCACAGGGATCTGTCCTTGGGCCAGCTGTTTTTAACATCTTTGTGAGTGATATCGCGGAAGGACTGTCAGGTAAGGTTTGTCTCTTTGAGGATGATACCAAACTCTGTAATAGGATTAGCACCCCAGAGGGTGTGGGTAGCATGAGGAGGAATCTAGCGAAGCTTGAAGAATGCTAAGAAATACACTTGAGCTGCAAAAATCCAAAGGAATGGTATAGTATAGGGGGTGAAGTACTTCTGTGTATGAAAGAAGAATGGGACTTGGGGGAATCACATCTGATGATCTTAAGGTAGCCAAACAGGTAGAAAAGGCGACGTCAAAGACAGAAGGATGCTCGCGGGCATAGTGAGAGGAATGACCAGCAGGAAAAAAAGAGGTGATAATGCCCTTATGTAAGTCTCTGGTGATTCCCCATTTAGAATACTTTGTGTAATTCTGGAGTTCACACCTTCAAAAAGATATAAACAGGATGGAGTCAGTCCAGAGGGCAGCTATAAAATTGGTCAGTGGTCTCTGTCATAAAGGGTGTGGGGACAGACTTATAGACCTCAATATGTATACTCTGGAAGAAAGATGGGATGGAGGGGATATGTTAGAGGTGTTTAAATATTTCCACGGTATTCATGTCCATGAGGTGAGCCTATTTCAAATGAAGGAAAACTCCAAAATGAGAAGGCATAAGATGGAGCTAAGAAGTTATATGCTCAGGAGTAATCTAAGGGAATACTTTTTTTATGGAAAGGGTGGTGGATGCGTGGAATAGCCTCCCAGTGTAGACAAGGACTGTGTCTGAATTAAAGGAAGTGTGAGACAAGTGATCCCACATGCCTAGGGAGAGGACGAGATAGTGGATGCTGTGGATGGGCAGACTGCATGGGCCACTTGGCTTTTATCTGCTGTCATGTTTGAGGAAGAGTTGATACGCAGTAGATGTCTGAGCACTGTTTTTTGCCACCTTTGCACATATTTTGAGACATCACAATCCTGAGCCCTCTTTATTCCTCTGTAGCCCTCTTTTCTCGCTCTCCATTCCACAATCCTCCTTGGTCACCACTTCCCTGCACTAGCCAACATCTTCCTCCTTCCCTCTGCAGTACTCCTTCCATTCATTAGCAGTGCTTCTGTGTTTCCCTCTTTCCCCTCACCCCACCCGTGAATCCGTGCAGCCATTTCGCTTACCCTTCCTTCAGCAGGGCTTTTGCTTTGCTCCTTCCTTCTGTCCAACCCTGAAGTCCTATTCTCTGACCCATGGGTAGGGTGGCAAATCTCCAGCATCCAGCACATCTCTTTGGTAATAAAAATCATATCATATACACTAATGTTTTTAAAAGACTGATATCTCCCCTCCTTTCTGACAGACGGGGCCAAATTTAAGATTTTGATGCCCATAGAAAGGATTGTATAGCAGAGAGGGGGGAAGAGGCTAGTTAGAGATATTAAAGATTGCAGAGCTAGAAATGGTGCACAGAATGATAACAGTGCTACAGCGATGCACCATTGGAGCAACACATGCAGATGGGCCTATTGGTCTTTGTCATAAAGCAAATGGGGACAGCATTAAGAGGAGAGGGGATATATGATACCTCCTGTGCCTTTATATCATGGAGGGATTTGAGTTTCTTTCAGTGGAAAGGAAGCTCTGAAACATGGTGTCACATGATGACAGTGAAAGGGGACAGACTCAGGAGTAATCTAAGGAAATACTTCTTCATAGAAAGGGTGGTGAAGTCGTGGAACAGTGGAGGTGAAGCTATATCTAACTTCAAGAAAGCATGGGACAAGTACATAGGATCTCTAAGAGAGAAGAAGAGATAGGAAAAGGGGATGGGGTTTGATAATCCACCTTTCTGTAGTTACAATAAAAGCAGTTTATGTATTATATTCAGGTATTTATTTTGTACCTGGGGCAATTGAGAGTTAAGTAATGGCTTCTATTCTATAAAGGGTCATGGACTTACTGCCTTCTGTGGTACAATCAAAGCTGTTTATGTATTCCATCCAGGTACTTTCTCTGTTCCTACTGGGCTCACAATCTGTTTTTCTTGGTTACCTGGGCAATGGAGAGTTAAGTGATTTCCCCAGGGTCCCAAGGAGCTGTAGTGGTCCACTGCACTAACCACTAGGCTACTCCTCCAGTCCACTTGCTGCTATAGTAAGAGGGAGCTCGTTCCTCTTGGATGGCTATTTGGCAGCTTCAAAATTTGGGTCTTAGTCAGTGGCTTTTGTTGCCTAGGCGTACACCTGGACCTGCAGTTTGGTCCGTGGCAGCACTGGAAGACCAGAAGGATTGGACATTTCCTATCTCTGCAGTGGCTTCTCTTCTTCATCCTCTACATCCTGACTTAAAAGGAAGTGCACGCCAGGAGGGAAGAACAGCTGCTGGAATACGGAAAGCACATGTCGATTGTGTTCTCACTTCCTGGCCTTTTACAAATTTGCTGCCAGTTCTTTCTCCAAAAAACTGAGAGGGAGAGCAGAGAGAGCACATAGGAAGATGAGTGAGTGGAGAGGAGGAATGATGTAGGGAGATAATTATGCATCACACCATCTGCGCTCTCCTTTTTAAAATCCTAGATCTTCCCATTATAAGTCTCATGCGTGAAATGCACTTGAATTTATTTTTTTCATATCTGGCCAGATTGGAAATTAAAAAAAACTCCAGTTCTTGCTTAAACAGGACGTATGACATGTTCATAGAAACAAAGACTGTCCTATATAAAGCAGGATACCTTGCCTTTCTACCTGTGGGACGTGGAGAAATGTTTCTCTGAGCCCAGTGATTCTCATTGTTCGCTGAATTTGCATTCTCTTTGCTTGACAGCTCATTCCTCTGTTTCATAAATATATAGTTGCCAGGAACTCCAGCTTACAGTAAATGAAACTAATATAGCTCCTACTGCATTGCAACAATAATTTTTTTCTTACCAGATTTTTTCAATATTTTTAATTCTCTTTTCCCCATTGATTACTATGTAGCAGGGCTGGAAAAGTGTTATTTATATTACTTAAATGAGGCAGCTTGGTCATTGAAGATGTGGACAAGTGATCTTAGTTTTTTGCTATTAATTTGGTTTGACATGTTCACTGGGATTCCCCTGCCTGATTGTAGATGGATGTTAGGAAAGGAAGTCTGCGTATTTGGAAAAAAGGATAATGGTATTTTAAACACAATATAATGAAGCTGAAAGTCTACGAGGATGTGATTATATTTACTCACCAGTTTTGTTACATTACATTATACTGGACTTATATCTGCTAATACCATATATAGTTCCAAGCGGGTTACATATTAAATATGTTCAGATGTTACATATTAATCAGTTAATAGGTACAGTAAAGATAAAAGAACATTAACTAAGGATCAATTTCTATGCATTGAAAATACTTCTGAAATAAAAAAAGTCTTAAGTGACTTCCTAAAATATAAATAATTTCTTATCAATTGAAGTTCTAATGGTAAGGTGTTCCAAAATGAAACTGCCTTATCCTATATAATAATTCTCACCACCAACGTTCTAATGTGGGACTGCCTGTGTCCGTGGCTCCTGCAGTTGCTGAGCTAGGCTCCATAGCCAGGATGACATCACTAACAGCTGATTTCCAGGCAGGGGGAGGAGTAGGGAAACACGCTGCTTCCCTACTCCTCCCCCTGCCTGGGAATCAGCTGTCAGTGTGCCGCTCCCTGCCACTTCAGAACAAGTGGCAGGGAGTGACGCATCAAAAAACTACTAGCGTGGCACCACAGAACCCCCCCCCCCTTGGCGCATCACCCAATCCCCCCCCCCCCACGGCACATCAAACACCCCTCCCTCCACCCGAAGCACATCAACACCCCCCCCCCCCCCCGGCGCATCAAACCCCCCATCGCCACATGCAGATGACAGTAGTAATGCTGTCCGGCCGCTGCTGCTTCTCCTGTTGAGCAGCAGCGGCCGCTAGAAAGAAAAGAAGCGATAAATGTTTTTAAACCCAGCCCAAATCATTTGCAAATGCCCGAGTCTTACAATGCAGTCTCTGCAGCCGCTCCTCCTCTAGCCTCCACGTCACTGCCCCTGGAGTAAGACCCCGGAGGAGCGCTGTGACGTGACAGGCGAGAGGAAGAGTGGCTGCAGAGACTGCGTTGTAAGACTCAGGCATTTGAGAATGATTTGGGCTGGGTTTAAAAATATTTATCGTTTCTTTTCTTTTTGTAGCGGCCGCTGCTGCTCAACAGGGGAAGCAGCAGCGGCCAGACACCATTACCACTGGCAGCTGCGGGTGGCAAGGGGTTTGATGCGCCGGGGGGGAGGGGGGGTCACTGGACATGGGGGGGAGGGGAGGGTCGCTGGACATGGATGGCTGGAGGCGGGGCAGGGGAGAGGGAGGTGGGGAGGGTCCTGAGACCAGAGAGGTGGGGTGGGGAGGGGGCCCTGCGAGAGGGGGGGTGGGGGCTCACACTCACTCACTGTCTCTCACATACACTCTCTCTGACACACTCCCTGTCTATCACACTCTATCTCTCTGTCACACACACACACAGTCTCACACACACACAGACACTCTGTCTCTCACACACTCTCTCTCACACAAACACACACACACTCTCTCTGTCTCATTCTCTCTGACACACACACACCATCTCTCACACACACTCTCTCTGAAACATACACACTCCGAGGAAAACCTTGCTAGCGCCCGTTTCATTTGTGTCAGAAACGGGCCTTTTTTACTAGTAAGAAATAGATTTAAGGGATTATTGTCTACTTCTAACATTACATACCGATGGAAAGTGCAGTAGACAATGTTCTCTTAAACGATCATACTTATAACCGGTGGAAATATTAATCATTTTACAAGATAGTATGGGGCCTTACCATGCAATACTCTAAAACCAAGAGTCCCAAATTTAAACTGCACCCTCGAATCCACTGGCAGCCAGTGCAAATCAAATAAATATGGTGTTACTGAATCAAATTGATTCAGAGAATAAATCAGCCTGGCCGATGTATTCTGTATCATCTGTGGACTATGCGATGATGTTTTGGTGCAAACTGAGATAACACTGTTATAATAATCGATCCTAGAAAGGATTAAGATTGAACCTCTAATCTGAAAGTGGAGGTGGTAAAATATTTCTTAATGTACTGCAATGTTTTCAACAAGAAAAAAGACTTCTTAATGATTAAGTTGCTACGAGATCACATATTAACCATATTATCTAGCTCTACGCCAAGTACCCTTGTGGACTTATGAAAATGAAAACAATCTGTCCCAATATTAAATTGTAGACAACTAAAAGGATGATCCACAGACCTCAGCCAGAGAAATTTCATCTTTTCCTTGTTGAGTTTAAGCCTATGAGCCGTGATCCAATTTTCTACTATGGTGAAACAATTCATAATGCTCATAAGCGTTTCAGATAAGTTAGAATAAACAGGGCACAAAATTGAAATATCATCTGCATATATAAAGAAAGTTAAATTAGAGTCCTCCAAAAGAACACCCAATGATTGTAATAAAACATTAAATAAAGTGGGCGACAAGGGAGAGCCCTGCGGAACTCCACAGGTGGTTTCCAATAATCTGAAAATCCCTCATTCCATTTTACTGAATAAGACCTAGGGTGAGAGAACCTTGAAACCACTTTAGTACAGATCTGGAAATTCCAGATTTACTCAGTGTGAACAACAAGGTATCATGATAAACCAGATAAAAGGCACCTGAGAGGTCGAATTGAATTAAGATAGCGCATTTGCCTACACTTAACAATGTTTTACTCAAGGCAACAATCAAATCTACCCATAGTTGCTGTAATGTAAAACCTTCTAATCCAGATTGGGAATAAGTTAAAATATCATATTTATTCAGATATGTTTGAAGTTGTTGAATAATGAGACCTTTGTTTGGTTACAATTTTATAGAGGGTCTATAATTACTAGCCTAATTTTGGTTAATCGAACCCATTGAGGTGTCAACGTTATTTTAGTGATGTCTCTAATGCAGAACTCTGGAGGAATTCTGTTCAATTGTGCATTGCAGATTTCTCGCCTAGGCAGAATTTTTTGCAGGAGGGTGGCTATAGACACAAGGGACTGTTTTGTGGGCAGGGTGAGGAGCCAGAGTCATGGTAGTGTCAGCCTGTATAGGCCCGAGGGAATGTAGAAAGGTGTAAGTGGTGTTGGAGCCTTGGAACCTGAAAATGAGGGTTCACATGAATGTGGGGGGCACACCTGGAAGGGTTTAGGAGACAGAAAAGAGAGCTGGCGATGGTGAACAGAGAGAGAATGAGTAGAGAGCGTTAGGGAGGGGGTTTAGCCTTGTGTGTGGTGGTGCAACAAGAGAAAACTGGATGTTGCTGAGGAGTGTGTGTGGGGGGGGGGGGTGGGGGGGGGAGAACTGGAAGAAGAGTGTTTATGCCAGGGGAGGATGTATAGAGGGATCTGGAAGCCTTCCTGAGGTGTAGGGAGTGAGTAAGAGAGCTGGGAGGATGGGGAGCAGAGAGAGAGAGGTCTAGGGCATTCTTGGGGGGGGGGAGGTTATTGCAGGGGTGATAGAGGGTTCTTGCTGGAGAGTAAGACAGAGAACATGATAGATGGTGAAGAAGGATAGGGAGCGAGCTGAAGAGGAGTTGAGCCAGGGAGCGGAGAGAGAATTGGAAGATCTCATTGTGAGATGGGTTAGAATGGGGAAGATGGGCGAGAACAGGGAGAGGGGTGAGTACTTCAGTTGAGGGATTGGACATTCTCAGAATAGTGAGTGTGAGGGAATGGGTTGAATGGATCAGTAGGGTCAAGCACTGCACTTTTTCTTAATGCCTCTGGACAAAGCTTTTATGAAAATAAGTCTCTCATGATTACAAAATGTAGTTACCGCAAGCAGCCTTCAAACGAGTTGTAATGCGCCGGGTGCTCGAAGCTACACTTAGCAGAGGCATACTGACAGAATGAAATTATTTTATTTTAGCCAGAAGTAAAGTGTGCAGCTTGAATTACAGAGTGTCAAATAAACACTTGGGAACCATTAAATAGACAACATTAGTGGGCATTTGCTGTAGAGTTACAAGACTGAAAAGTTTACAGACTTTGGTGCATTAAGTACAAAATATTTCAGTTTTGAACCTCCCCTCCCATTTTGACAGCTTCATTTATTATTAAAGTTATTAGAATATTTATTCTCTTCCATTACGTTCATTCCCACTATTCCAGGACGAGTGGGTAGTTATGTCCATCGACCAGCAGGTGGAGATAGAAAATACAGAACTGAGCACCACTACATAGTTCCCTGCTAGCAGCTCAGCTCCTCAGTATCTTCTATCTCCAGCAGGTGGATGGACAAACTTCCTCTGTCTCTAGTTATGAGGCCTTGCTCCTGGTCCAGTTGGTCAACTGGTTCCCAGTTGAGCAGACATACCTGTGGTGCTGGGTCCCTGCTATGCCTTTCCCTGGATGTCGCACCTTTTCCCTGTTTTTTCCTCTGTGTGAGAGCCTGCTCAGCAACCAGTCCTGCTCAGAAGATGAGGAGTCGCAGGCAATACAGTGAGTCTGGCAGGCCGGTGCTGCTGCCGTACCCTGCTGAGGCAGGGGGGGTGACTGTGTCCCCCGGGTAGCATGGACCCAGGGTGGTGGGTCCTTTTTGCTGTGCTTTCAGGCCTTGGGACATCGATGGGAGCACTGCGTGTCGGTGCTACAAAAAAAAAAACATGGAGGAAGTGGAGGAGCAGTTTAGTGATTGGATCATTGGAGTGAGAACCAGGGGAACCTGTGCAAATCTCATTAATGCTCCTTGAGATCTTTGGCCGATACAGTCAGACTTTGATTCCTCCTAAGACAGAAGCTGCCTAATCTCCTGATTCTATAAAATAAAAATAAAGCAGGTGGGTAGCGCGGTGTGCCACATGTTTTCCCACGCAGCGGCAGCCCCTGCTTAGAGTGCGACCTGCTGCCCATCATCGGGCTGCTAGGAGCAGTGGGCGGTGTTCCTCCTCGGACCGCTGCACGGTATGCAGTCCGGTTTCTGAGTGGAGGAGGTGATTCAGGGCTCGCACATACAGGGCGCGCTCGGTCACAGCAGTGCTTTTCTTTCGACTCCGGTCCCCGTGCTATGCAGATCTCGTGAAGCTCCTAGTTGGGGAGCTACTGCGATTTCCCTCAGTTTCGAGGTTTCTTCTGTCAGGGCCTGGTGGTCATGGAAGATTCTTCTCCCTTTGGTCTTTTGGCCTGGCCCTTGAGAGGGCTCGGCTGAGGAAGAAGGATTAGTGGATTCAGTCGTGGCTTCTCTGCTGCAGGCTCTTCTTCCTCGGCGCTGGCCAGTTATTTGCTTCCTCCGTGGGCCATTTCCTGGCATTTTTGGAAGGAGTATCGAGGGCTAGTGCTGGGATCCTTGTGGGTACCAGTGGCAGCCCTGGATTGCTTTCACGGACCTTGGCAGACCTCTTCTTTAGCGGCTCGTCCGGTTGTGATTCGTTTTCAGAGAGGTGTGGGTCGCTTATTCTGCCCCTTCTAGTGAGTTTTCCAAATGGGATTTTATGCTGGTCCTTCGGGTGCTGTAGCACTCTCCGTTTGTGCCCCCGTCACTAGGTGATCCTGACAGTTTTCGCATAGAACTCGGTGAACATCGAGAACCTTGAAAAAACGCAAGAGAGCTCTGCGAGAGGCATATAGCCGACTACATAAAAACCAACAAGCACTCGGGCAAGAAGGACAAAACTGCCCGAAACAAGACAGCCCCCACCTCAAACGCCCAATAGCACTTAAGAAAATGGAGGGCTAAGGGACTGGTCCAGGTTTATGAGGAACAGTGGTGGGATTTGAACTAGGCACCCTCGGATGATAAGCCCAGTGCTCTGGCCACTAAGCTACTCCTCCTCTCCAGTCCCTGGACATAACTCACCTTGAGCTACTACTGAAAATGTGTGAGCTGAATAAAAATAAACTTGTAGAATTGTTTACATAATATTTAATGTAGTGCCACCCACATTTACCTGGCTGTACAAGACCAGCCACATGGCCGCACTATCTGGGGCTCAAATCTAAGTTGAATGATTCCTTCCAAGTCACAGTGCCCATTATCAAAACTCCAGCCCTGCATGGAGCAGCGTCAGAGTTTACTGCCCCAACAGCACCCGAAAATAACATGTATATAATCATGTTTTTTTTTTTTTCCTGGTCAGTTTTACTGTAACGTAACATCTGGTTAAAGCACAGTTGGAATTATTATTATGTAAACTGCGTCAGTAAAGAAACAGGAAAAACCTCGCTCGCACAGTCCTTAGAAACAAAGTCTAGGTAGCAAGGGGGAACCTGTGCAGACTTCTGGGTCCCAGCAGATGGCTGATTATTATATGCCAGGAGGGAGCAGTGTTCAAAGTCCGATTAAGATCGGAGCCCCAATTCCTCTTTCCTGCTGCTGTTTTGCTTCTTCAGGAAACTGGTGTTAGGGTTTCCTGCGGTAAGGGCGCCCACCTTTGCTGAGCTTTTCTCTGATCATGGGGGAGAATACATTGGTGTGCTTGCTATTACTGGCGGTGGGGGCCTTTGAGCATCTCGCACCAGCAAACACAGGCGCTAGAACGGCGCTTATGGCCTGTAGCTTCCCCGTTTGCTTCTGATCATCAGCACAAGAGTGAGGGGGAGAAAGCGGGTCTCCATCTCACAGCCCCCCCTGACTTTTAACAGAGCCTTTATGCTCCAGGCTCCATTGTTAGCAGTTATCCATGTCATTAAATTTTAACAGCATCATCCTAGCAGACCTTGGGCTTTGAGGCACAAAGCCTGTGCACCTTTTACAAATATAATTACTAGAGCTGATTGCTGGGGGGGGGGGGGGGGGGGAGTGAGTCACCCAGAGCATTTTGCTTAGTAGAAGATTTGGTTTGGGATGAGAGTGTTCTTAGGACATCTGTTGTCTGTCTTGTGACACTGTAATCCCTGCCCGTAGGGAATAGCTAAGCCATCTGTGTCCCCCAGAAAACATTAATTTCATAAAATTGGGTAGTCCCTATTTGAGTGCTTGTGGCCATTAAGGTTGTGGATTTTTGTTTCTAACCTGCACAGTAATTGAGGGGGGTGATAAAGCATTTTCTGTATGTGCAGCATATTTTTCACAAAGAAAATGGCTCTTACAAAAGTGAAAAGTGGGCACATCAAAAGAGAGTGCTTGCTTTTATTTGCTCTGACTGTAAGCTTATCCAGTGGTGAAGCTGGGGGTGAAGTTGGAATGTACATGTGTGTTTTATAAAATAGCATACAACGGAGAGGGTCAAAAATAAAAAGCACAAAGAGCTCTCAGGAGTGGTACCTTTATTACCTTTATAAAATAAGCATCTTTTTGGTCTTCCCACATAGATGTCCTGTTACAAAATCAAGCCTTATGTGTATACATGTATATATTATAAAATAGTAAAAAAAAAAAGCACAAAGGGCTCTCAAGAATGGAACAAGTGTACCTTAATAATGACCCAACATGGGCTGTGTTTTTGGTGTAAACAACGCCTGCCTCATGGGTCAATTCCGCCAGACTTTGGCATTTGGCATCACGCCATATACTGGATTTTGCACTCACTGAGCAGATTACTATTTGTTGAGTAATGCCGCTACATACATATTTGGAATTGAGACTTAGGCACTTAGGGGGTCTTTTCCAAGGTGCGGTAGCGTTCTTAGCTTGCATTAAATGCTAGAGACACCCATAAGAATATATGGGCATCTCTAGCATTTAGCACATGCTTATTTTTAGCATGTGCTAAAAATGCTAGCGTGCCTTTGTAAAAGGCCCACTTAGTGCAGTCTGTAAAGTAAAATGCAAGGTGAAAAAAAATCACAAATACAATACAAAGTAAATACAAGACAAAAAATGACAGAATATAAAACTAATACAAAACCATATCTAACTACAGGTTAAAAATATATAATACAGTATTAATACGGATCCTCAGAAACTTAGCTGAAATTGGGTGGCGGAGCAGGTGGGGGGAAGAGGGGTTGGTGGTTGGGAGGCTAGGATAGGGGAGGGCAGACTTATACGGTCTGTACCAGAGCCAATGATGGGAGGCGGGACTGGTGGTTGGGAGGCGGAAAATACTGCTGGGCAGACTTATACGGTCTGTGCCTTGAAAAGGACAGGTACAAATTCAAGGTAAGGTATACACATATGAGTTTGTCTTGGGCAGACTGGATGGACCATGCAGGTCTTTTTCTGCCGTCATCTACTATGTTACTTAAGTAATATCAAACATATAAATTGCAAGTGACCGACTCACCTGCAGATGCGCGGTAGAGTCTTCCCTCTCTGTCCCGCCCTCGTGTCAAGACGTGATGACATCAGAGGGCGGAACAGAGAGGGAAACGTAGTCGGACTGTCAGACGCTGCTGCTGGAGCCTGGAAATGAACATCGCGCGCACCAACCTCCACCCTCCCCCCCCCCATCCCCGCCACTGCTCCCGCCCCCCCTCCGTATCGGGTCCCCTGCACTGACCTGACAGTGCCTCTCACCTCCGTGTGGAAGTGCTGCAGGCAGCAGCAGAGCGATCTGCTGCTGCCTGTAGCGCTTTCACACGGAGGTGAGAGGCGCTGTCAGGTCAGTGCAGGGGGCCCGGCACGGAGGGGGGAGGGAGTGGCGGCGAGGAGGGTAGCTGGAAATCTCGCCCGTTTTAACGGGCTTAACGGCTAGTACTATAGAAATGATAAGTAGTAGTAGTAGCACAATATTTTTAGACATAGCCAGACAATCAGACGGTGAATTGCCAGTATTGAACGTACACTCAGCTCTTTATAGGTCCCTTTCTAATTTGTTTAGCATCAACAATCTCTTATTGAAAGATTGCATATTTTAAAGAATTATGTTTGTTTGTTCACATACATGTATCGCCTTTAGTACAGCCAAATCAATTTACATATTATATACAGGATTACGACTGGATTCTATAATTGGTACTCAAAAATGGATGTCAGAAAAGATTGGCGCTAAGCAAAATTCTATAAAGGGCATGCCAAGTTGGACACACTGACCCATTATTCTGTAACAGTGCGCGTAACTTTTCAGAACTCTAACATGCCCCCCTCTTGAGTTGTGCTATGGGATTAGGTCACACAGAGGGGCATAATCGAACGCGAATGCCCATCTCCATGGGCGTCTATCTCCGAGGACGGGTACGTGAAGGGACGGGCCAGACCGTATTTTCGAAAAAAGATGGGCGCTCAGCTCAAAAACGAACAAATCCAAGGCATTTGGTCATGGAGGGGCCAGGATTCGTAGTGCACTGGTCCCCCTCACATGCCAGGACACCAACTGGGCACCCTAGGGGGCACTTGTAGCAATTTAAAAAATGACCTCTCAAGTCCATAGCTCCCTTACATTGGGTGCTGAGCCCCCCAAATCCCCTCCAAAACCCACTACCCACAACTCTACACCATTACCATAGCACTTATGGCTGAAGGGGGCACCTAGATGTGGGTACAGTGGGTTTCAGGGGCGGTTTGGAGCGCTTCCATTTACCACCACAAGTGTAACAGGTAGGGGGGGATGGGCCTGGGTCCACCTGGCTGAAGTCCACTACACCCACTAACAACTGCTCCAGGGACCTGCGTACTGCTGTCATGGAGCTGGGTATGACATTTGAGGCTGGCATACAGGCTGGGAAAAAAGTTTGTAAAGTTCTTTTTTTTTTTGGGTGGGAGGGGGTAGTGACCACTGGGGGAGTCAGGGGAGGTCATCCCCGATTCCCTCCAGTGGTCATCTGGGCAGTTGGGGCACTTTTTGGGGACTTGTTCGTGAAAAAAAAGGGTCCAGAAAAAGTGACCCAAATTCCTCTCCTCGGCCGATAACACGCCCAGTCCTGCCTTCACCATGCCTCCGACACGCCCCTGTCAACTTTGTCTGTTCCCGCGACAGATTTCAGTTGGAGAGGCCCAAATCGCTTTCGATTATACTGATTTGGGCGCCCACGGGAGAAAGGTGCCCATCTCCCGATTGGGTCGAAATATGGGCGTCTTTCTCTTTCAAAAATAAGCTGGCAAGTATTCTAGAATAGTGCACAGCCAGATATGTGTGCATATCTTAATTGGTGCCAATTAATGGCAATTAAACTGCGTGCGCATCTCAGAATTGTGCCCAAACATAGGCACCCAAATCTGGACACCATATATAGAATCCAGGGTTTAGTGACAAAGCACTTAACTTAAGAATTCCCATCAGAGCACAATCTTCAAGCAACCTCCCAGTAGAGGCCAACTGAATTTCAGTTGGAAACCAAAACTCTCCACCCTCCATCATTCTATGCCACCACCATCACCACCTCCCCAGCAGAAGAGGGATGGTTCTCCTGGACCAGTCGGCCATCTGACCCCAACCCCTCTGCTCCCCACCACCCAAAAGGCCTCCCCGGGCCTACCTTTAAATGGCCTGGTGGTCTAATAGTTTCTTCTGGGCAAGAGCCATACCCAGTTGCTCTTGCTCCCTCAGGTCCTCAGCCAAAATGACTTCAGGACTTCCCGCAGGAGAGCGCTGAGGGAGGTCCCAGCAGCCATTTTGAGATTGGAAACAGTGTAGGCAGGAGCGACTGGAGATTGCTC
This sequence comes from Microcaecilia unicolor, assembly GCF_901765095.1. Taxonomy (NCBI): domain Eukaryota; kingdom Metazoa; phylum Chordata; class Amphibia; order Gymnophiona; family Siphonopidae; genus Microcaecilia; species Microcaecilia unicolor. The sequence goes on along the minus strand of NC_044037.1, from coordinate 205,516,122 downwards.
CTCCTTATACTGCTTCCAATCCCAAGATGGCCGCCGGGACCTCCCATGACAGATTCTGTTGCCACTTTGGCTGATGAACATGTTGGGGCAAGAACGACTCAGGATTTATTTTGACCAGAGGAAACCACTAGACTACCAGGCCATTTAAAACACAGGCCCAGGGGGGCCTTTCAATAGTGGGAGGGAGGAGGGATTGGGGTAAAGTGCACAGCTAACTGGCCTGCCCTCTTCCAAGGTGGGAGAGGTTTTGTGGCAGCAGCAGTGGCGGCTGGCCCAGGAGAACCCACGAGGCGCTTTTTTTCTGTTTCAGTTCTGGCCGAAGCCGAGTGGCAAATTTTGGCCACAGATTTGGTTTTGGAAATTTGGCTGGAACCCAAACCACCGGTTTCAGTCAGTCTGTACTTCCCAGGGAGGATGTCTGATGATCCCAGTTTATGGGAGTGTCTTAAGACAAGTGCTTTATCACAAATTCTTTAAACTAAATTTTTTTTTTTTTTTTTTTTTGATAAGAGATTGTTTATGCTAAACAAATTAAAAGTGGACCTATGAAGAGTTGGGTTTATATTCAGTACTGGAAAGTATGAATTCACTGTCTGATGGTCCAACTACTTCTAAAAATATTGTATGGGAAATAGTGTAGTTTGCCTTTATAAATAGACATAAAACAGGAGCTTTTATTAGGTGCCCTGTTATAAAATTAACTCCTATATATAGACAGACCTCCTGTGGTCTAGTCTGTCTCTACAGTTTATTTAAAACCTCCAATGTTGTCATTATTTCATATATTACAGGGCACATTTAATACTAAGGCACTGCAGTGTCCTTCAAGTTGTACAATAAAACTGTAGGTTTAAAGTAAACAGGAAAGTGAAATTTGGAAAGTGGATCAAAAAATGATAAATGTGGTGAAAACTGAAGGCCTGGAGCTAGAAGCTGGTTTCAGAATAGTGCAGATGGGTTGAATGGAATGTTTGTGGCTTGTGTGGATATTTGGGAGCCATGAAATGAAAGTTGGGGGCATGGAAAGGGGGGAGGGGAAACTCACTGGTAGACAAGTTACTGGAATAAACAGATGCAGTCCAGCAAGTCTGGCACTGAGAACTGGACATTTGAACCTGATGGGATCCTAGTAAGGATGTGGTTCATCAGCACATACTTGTTAACACACCTAAAAGATTAGTACACACAAAATTGATGTTATGTGTATTGTTATTAATTAGTATGAACAATTGATTTGCACATGTTAGAAAGTTATGTCATGTATTCATATATTTTTTTGTTCAAATGAATGTGTGAAATAAACTGAAAAAAAATCTGAAAGCAAAACTGAAAGGTTTTTTTTTGCCCGTCAGATGCCTAGAACCCAGCATAGCTGGGGCAAGAAGATGATGAATGGAACTGCCAGGAATATGGTAGATGAGACAGGATGAGGAATTTAATGATATGAAATTTGTGTACAAATGGTGAGGACAGGAGACTAGGAATCTTTGAGAAGGAAAACTGTGGAAGACTGTGCTTGGGTAGCTTGGCTGTTCTGTAGTCACTTTCCAGAGTAGTTTAACCTTGGCCTGCTTAAGATCAAAGAGAATCCCGCCTTCCTGGGTTAAGGCTATCTGAATGCCATCATTAGTCACAGTAAAGTGCTGAGCTAAGAGCTGGCAAGGATTTTCTGCTGATGTGGACTCTTACATCACTCGTTCTAACATACCCTAGGAAAAACTTTGTTGAGATCCCCCCCCCATACAGCAGTTTTTAGAATAACAGGATGGTATGTCATTAGAGGACACACATTACAATTCACATTTTATTGTCAAAAAGACAATGGAGCACATTGACTTTTATGGTGTGACTGTAGTGAGAGCCATAAAATAGGAACCAATTATCTATGCTGCAAGCAGAATTTAGAAAAAAATCCAAATCTGTCTTTTGAAATTACATGGGTTGTTTTTTTTTTTTTTTTTTTTAGCTTTTAACACCAGCAGCTATCTGTAATAATGTGGATGCTAGACCATAGCTTTTAATTATTTATTTGGATTTTGCTCATACCTTTTTCAGTAGTAGCTCCAGGTGAGCTACATTCAGGTACACTGGTATTTCTCTATCCCTGGAGGGCTCACATACAGTTGATGCAATGAAGGGTTAAGTGACTTGCCCTTGATCACAAGGAGCAGCAGTAGGATTTGAACTGGCCACCTCTAGATGTCAAGACTGGTGCTCTTAACTACTAGGCTACTCCTCCATGCCAGTGTTTGTTTTCATAATATTCCTGTACCCATCTGATTGGTTAACCTCTGTGTGTTTTCCGCAGCAGGCTCAGTGCCAGATTTTTTAAGCCATTTCATCAGTTGGATGTTTTGGGGGCTGTGGAGGTAATTTGAGGATTTGCACCTTGGGAGATCTATTGTAGAATTCACCCTAGATCCTGCAGTAAGAGGAAGTAATGAAGACCATGTTAACTTTTCCAAAATTTTCAGCTGCAAACAGAGCTAGTGAAAGGGAATTAGGTGCCGTAGGCAGACTTTATCTTGTGTCTTTCAATTATAGTGTGTTGGGGGTCAATATTTTGGACCCAGTGGCAAACATTTTTTAAATGCCGGCTGCAGTGTTTATAACAGAGTGCGGTTGTACGGATAGGCGGCTGATTTGAACATAAGTAGAAAACGCTCATCACCAGCAGCTATATGTATATAACAGCGATGTTTAGCTGCTATATGTACTGGTAAGCAGTTTAATTTAGGATAGCATTTCTGCTGGGATAAATTAACCCCCTTGGATTTACATATAGCGGCTGTATATCTCTACCGCATGTATAGCTAGGCAAAATACCCTCTCTTCTCCCTGGTGCTATATGGATACTGTTGAGGCATTTGAAGGATTTTTGGTGACAGTCTATACTGCTGCTGAAAATCCACAGACAGGAGACTTACATATCACTGGATATGGCCTGGCACTGAATTTCTGGGGATAACCCAGGCAGCAGGCAGCAATATGCTGATCGCCACTGGCTGAATTTTGGGCCCTATGTGGATACACATATAGAGCCAATAGATTAATTTACACTTTTTTAGGGCAGAAGTAAATTTTTAGATGGCCATTTGTGTGCTGTTGGGGGTAATTCTCAATTTCTGTTTTACAAAGGCACTGGCTACCTGACAGGATTCTCGGGTTGTGGTTGCAATAGACAAGCAACCTGTAAATCCCAAGCCTGGACCTGGAGGCACCCCAGCCATTCAGATTTCAGGATACCCACAATGAATATTCATGAGAGAGATTTGCATGCATTGTCTCAACTCTCCATTGCCCCAGGATGAGATAGATGTGAAGTGACTTGTCCAAGGTCATAAGGAGCTATAGTGGGAATTGAGCCCAGGTTGCCAGAATCAACACCTGCTGTACTAACCATTAGGCTACTCCTTCATTCCACCTATACTAATCTGACACAACAAGAAGGAAGTTAGACCACATCCATATATATCTCTCCAAATGAACACACAGAGTTAAGTGACAATTATGGATTTCTTTAGGCATAGCATTCCAAAGCTAAAATTGCCAAAGCTGAGGTGCATCAATTGAAAAGATCTGCATTCAGGTTTCAACATGTGTTATCTCAGTGTAAGTTGGAATAACCAGTTAAAGATCCTGGGCTGCTCTAAGATGCTTATGAGAGACATATAGGGGCATGTTTACTAATCTCGGTGTGCTTAACCACACCTTAAATGCAAAAATTGAAATGTGGTAGTGTAAATGCAAAGCCTGTGTGGTAAATGCACTGTAATACTAGTGGTGTGGCCAACAGCTGCCCTGTATTTACTGCACAGGGCAGGCACTGCACGGGCCCAAATTATATGGTTTGTCAGATAGCATAGGTGCATCTTGATATACCTCCTTTCTGTGGTACAACCAAAGCAGTTTACATATTACATATAGATACGTTCTCTGTCCTACTTTTCTCACAGTCTAAGTTTCTACCTGGGGCATTGGGAGTATTGAATGGCTTGCCCAGGGTTACAAGGAGCAACAGCAGGAAGTGAATCTGGTTTCCCTAGTACTCAGCCCACAGCACTAATCATTGAACTACTGCATTGACAGGACCTGAAGCATCCCAAAACAGTACCTACTCTGCAGAGCATTCCCCCCCCTTAAGAAACCTCCCATAGTCAGATCCCCCACAAGTAGAAGTTCCTTGGGACTTACCCGAGGTTTCTTGATAATCTAGTGGACAGGGCAGGAATAGTCCCTCTCTGCTTCTGTTCCATGGCTGCTCCAGGTTCAAATAGCAGTAGTCTTATGGTACTGCTTCTAGGGGTGATAGAAACTGAAGCAGCTTGGGGCAGGAGTGGAGGGGAACCATTCTTGCTCTGTCCATTAGACCCACCTTCAGGAGAGTCATAGGAGAATCTTGCTCCGTCCCTTGCTCCACCTTCAGGAGAGTCATAGGAGGATCTCACTCCATCCCTTACTCCACCTTCAGGAGAGTCATAGGAGATCTTGTATATGTAAGGATGACCTCTAGTGGTAGCACCACAAGACTACCACCAGGGGCCATTAGTGCCATTTTGGATTCCAACGCTTACCCATTTGGTAGCAAAGGGGATTACTGCCTCCTGGGGACTACTGGCTACCAATGAGACTTCCAGGGGAGTCTCAGGGGTAGGGGGGTGGAGGGAGGGTAGACTAGGGAAATGGGGGGTTGATAGCAGGGAGAAGAGTTTTGAAGGAGGGGGCAAGATTGTGTCAGGAGGATGTTGGGGGAGGGACTTGAACATTGGATCAGGGGGCACAGGACAATGTTTCCTCTAAGGAGTGGCCTGGTGTGTGCACATTTTTTTTTCCTGTGAGCAAACAAGTTTTAAAAGCCAACAATTTTTGAGCACCAGTATTAGTAATACATTTCTATATATAGCAAAGAAAACATTTTTGTGAGCACGTATGTAAAAATCTGTGAGCAGCGCTCCTAAAATGTATGAACAATCGCTCATGCGCTCCGCTTAGAGTGTACATTGATGCAGGGTAGGGATTGGGTCCTATCAAGGCTTTCTGGAGGAATTAGGGGGAGGGATGCCGAAGGGGAGAGGAGCACTCAAGTGTCAGATCAATTTATTTATTTACAGCTGGCCCTGCACCGTGTTACATATGGGAGCAGGTAGCATGGTTGCTACCTGCGCTATCTGCAACTGCATGTAATGCAGTGCCATGTGGTGTGGTATGCTTCTGCCCTGCCTGGTAAATGCAGAGCAGATGCTGAACATGCTCCCTGCACTTATCGGAAAGGCTTTGCAGTTACTGCTTATTAATTTTTATGTAAACATGCAGTAACTGCAAAACCTACAATTATGCATATGCTATATTGTATGAGTTTATCTTGTTGGGTAAGTTGGATGGACCATGCAGGTCTTTTATCTGCCACCATCCACTACGTTAATATGTTACTTTAGTAAAAGGCCCCCCTAGATTAGCTCTGTGGAAAAGGAGTCCTACACTTAACATTTAACCGCTTAGCTATACATATAATGATTGAATAGCGCCACTGTACCTGTAGCTACCAATGGTGAGTGCTTTCTATGTATATTCAGTGCCACCATCTATCCAGATAGCATTTTAAAAGCTGCAACTGCAAGAAAAAAAAATTGCTTCACTTGTTTGCAGTGTCTGAATATTGACCCATCTGACTTCTACCACTTTATACCTTCATCCATTGTTGAACTGTCTGCAAATATAGCATCAATCGAGATAGATGCTCAGTTCTTTAGAGTCCTAATTCACAATTATCTGCATATCTTCTACATATATTTAAAACTTAAAACCCCAATCAATTCCCACATGTGCAGATGGTTCGACATACATATTAAAAGTAAAGAGAGAGAGGAGTAGTATCTGACTATCCCACAATTGAGTGATCAGCCTGGATCTGTAAAGACTTTGTATCCTCAATTCTACACCCTAAGTTAAGCAGAGATAAATGATCAATTAATATGCCTTGACTCTGTCAAAAGCAGGAGTTAAAACTGAATGTAGCAGAAGTGAATTGCAACTTTTATCTAGGCACAGTTTTAGTATCATGTCTTGGATGAAATCTAGCTTGGCGAGAGTGGACATAATAATGATCTTCCACCCCATTGAGTTAGTTGGAGAATGGTAGCCCTCTTCCAAAGTTTACTCAAGGAAGGCAAATATGAAATTGGGGTATAATTTGCCAGAATTAAAGGATCTATTTCTCAATTTTCCAAATGGGCCTTAGAGTGACAGGCTTTAATTAATCTTGGAAGATGATGATAATTTGTCTCATAATTTGCAGATGTATAGAACCAGTCTTTCATCAAATGTTCAGGCACAAGATCTAGTCAACAGGTGGTTGCCCTCAATTATAATGAAGAATTTAAAATTGGAAGGATGTAGAGGACACGTTCACATTAATTGATTTGATTTGCTTACTTTATTTATTTTTGGTCTATTAGATTGTAAGCTCTTTGAGCAGGGACTGTCTTTCTTCTATGTTTGTGCAGCGCTGCGTATGCCTTGTAGCGCTATAGAAATGCTAAATAGTAGTAGTAGTAGTAGATGGTAATGGAAAACCAAACACTAAAGATACGATGGAGGTGACACTCAGTGTGTGAGTTTCATAAACCTAGGAAGATCCTTTGAAAAGTAAAATATTGGCATCACAGGAAAAACAGGGTGAGTCTGGGAGAAGTAAGTTGAAACAGAACAGACTACACATGGGGATGAAATCATTTGTGTTGTTTTGAGATATTTTGAACTTTCAAGAACTAAAAGTGTTTGGCATCTTGTTTGGTAGTATGAATAACCCCTTAATTTGTCATCCATGTCTTTTGATTTCTCCACTCCTTCTTTGCAAAGCAATTTGAAATACTTGTCCAAAGATTATAATTATTTATTATTATTAATTTTTTTATATACTGCCTGCTACCCCAAAAGCTATCAAGAGGTGTACATTCAGGTACATATTTTTCTGTCCCTGGAAGGCTCACAATTTAAGGTGGTCGCCATCCATGTGCTAAGCAGGGTCAGGAGCAGGCATCATGTCATAGGTAGGGACTGAGAAGGTCCTGAGTTTACGACACAATATCTGGGAACTGGTAATGCTGCTTTTATTGTATTCTATATTCCTAAGCTGGGGTTTCTGGATATCTTGCCACTGATGAGAATTTGGCTTGCAGTCTCCAATTATTTTGCCTCACACCTCTGGAACACTATTCCTCCCTATTTGAGGATGAACTGTGCTTAATCCACCTTCAAATAAGGATTAAAATCCTGGATTTTTGAGCAGGCCTATGCTTCTTGCTCAGTGGGCCTCACTTAATGCCCCCAGAGGTGAAATGGCTATCTCATATTTTACCTTCTACGAGGTTGGTCAGGAAACCCGTAAGTTGTGTCTTGTACCTCTACTATAACTTTAGCTGTTCAAGATTGTAATTTAAGGGTCATGTATTTGATATACTGCCTTTCTGTGCTACAACCAAAGTGATTTACATATTATGTATAGGTGCTTTCTCTGCTCCTAATGGATTCACAATCTGAATTTTTGTGCCTGGGGCAATGGAGGGTTATAGTGACTTGCCCAGGGTCAAAAGGTGCCACAGTAGAACCTGAACGCAGTTCCACTAGTTTGCAGCCCACTACACTAACCATTAGCTACTCCTCCACTCCCTTTCTTTATGATCTCAAATCCCCATTTGCAGCCCATACTTACTCTCCAGTTGTGATCCTTTCCTTCTGATTGTAAATTGCTTTGATGTACATTTTCAAAAGGTGACATATCAGGAAACTAAACTAATAAATGCAGGGGGAGAGTAAGGGGTGAGGGTAACACAAAGAATGATTACAGATGGATATAGAAGTACAAAGGGCCATCAAGCATGGGATAGTTAAGAGTCCTTTATTAGTGAACCCAACACGGGCTGTGCTTCGGTGTGAAAATGCCTGCATCAGGGGTCAAACCAAATATAACAAGGCTCTTGAAACCATTCAGGGGCTGATATTCAGACCACGGGAATTAGACTGGTTAAATCCCATGGTTGGTGCTGAGCCTGGATAGTCGATGCTGGGCTGTTTCCGGTGACCGGCATCAAATATCGGTTTATTTTTTGCCTGTTAAAGATAACTAGCTTAGTTGATGTTCAGACTTAGCCGTTATCTTTAAACCTGTTTAAAGGTATCCCATGTTTTCATGTGATCAAATATGGCTGCTAACTGGCTTTAAAATCGACAGATAGCCGGTTATATTGGGCGATATAACTGGCTATCTGATAACCGCTAACCGGGGATATTCAGCGGGGGACAGCCAGTTATTTCCCATTGAATATTGATGGATAGCCGATTAAATGCTATTTAATAGGTCAGCAGCCCTTCTGGCTGATTACTAGCGCTGAATATCGGGGTGGGTGTCTGCAGCCTTTCAACAACAGAAAAGCTATTTTTTCTTTGTTCAAAGTATTTTGAGAACGCATCCTTAATGTAAATTGAGGAGGTAATTCTATAAATGCCTCCTTTTAGGTGCCCTGATGCCGTGCGATAGGAGCCTATTCTATATTGGCACCTGGGGTGCCCAGATTCCGTTATAGAATACTAGTGTAACCACATATCATGGCGTTTAAAACCTAGGTGCCTGCAGTTACAACAGCCATAGACCCAAATGTGACAAGGGTGCATGTGACTTACAATGTTCTAGGGATTTGGGGTGTGTAAGTGGCTGGCATGCAATGCTCTGCCCCTGTGGCCCTTACATTGCCTGCAATTGTATGCTACTGAGGTTACACGGTTTGTGATAGTAGAGTCCCCTCTGGGAAACTTGCTTGTAGGAATTATTTACAGTTGCATTCTGCATTTCTTTGCATTGGGCATTATGGTAAGCTTGTTTTATTATTATTTTATTTTTTGCTGGTTTAGGAATACAGTTGCAAAGCCTCTGTATGGATCTGTGTCTCAACTACACCTTTATATTGTGTGCAGTTCTGATTGCTACAGCTGAAGCAAGCTGTGGAAGAACTAGAAAAGGTACAGAGGACTACAAACATGTTAAAGGGGTGGAATGACTCCTTTATGAAGAAAAGATGAACAGAATAGGGCTCGTCAGTTGGGGGAAAAGATGACAGAGAAGGAATGCAATAGAGTTTTGTAAAATTATGAGTGGTATGCAACTAGATAATAATCAATGTTTATTCACTTTTTCAAAGAGCACTAGGATTGAGGGACCCTAATTGGTAACAGATTTGAAATTAATTTAAGACAGGAATTTTTTTTTTTAGTTAATCTATGGAATTTGTTGCCAGAGGATATGGTCAGGGCCAGTAGAATAGCTGGGTTTAAAAGAGGTTTGCACAATTTTCTGGAGTATAGGTCCATTAACACTTAATAGCTAGGTAGACTTACTTTTGTGAGTAAGTAACAGGGAACGGATTTCCCCATTGGGACCCAGATTGGCCAGTGTCAGACTAGGATGCAGGACTTGATGGCCACTGGTCTGACTCAGCGTTGCATGTTTTATGTTCTTCGTGTGACCATGTGTTGAGTTACATATTAAAAATAAGGTGAAGGATGGTAGTCCGTCCCATGGTCATTCTTTGGTTGGTATATGCACACACCTCAAGAGCTCTATGGAAGATTCTGAGAGAAATAAGAAGTAAAAAATGTAACAAAAAGGCAATTCTATAACATGGTGCCTAAAAATATTTGACAATAACGCACAAATACTAGCCTGTACTTAATGTCATTGGCTCCACTAATTGCCATTTATGTGTAAAGTGCTATTCTATAACAGGTGTGCCTAAATCTCTTTGCGAATAACTGCAAGAGGGATGTGCTGTTATTTTTCTATCATCCATTTCCTTGTCATCGAGCAGATGAAGCCCTTACGTATGGGTTGTGCCCATCAACCAGCAGGGGGAGATAGAGAGCACTCAACTTTTCACAGTGCCTCATGGCCAGCTAGCTCCACTGCCTCTTCAGTTTTCTCTGTCTCCCCAAGCAGGGTGGCTGCAGCTTCTTCGAGCTCCATCAAAAATCTGCCTGGGGGTGGCTCCTGCTTGCCAGTTGTTAGCCGGGGTGTTAGAGGCTATAGCAGCTTCACTTTGAAGGCACATAGGTCAGCCCTTTCCCTGCCTTACCCATGCCCCCGTGGATGTGGACATATTAGCTTGCTTTTCCCTGTCCTTCCCACTCAGTGGATGCAGGCACATTGGTTCGCCTTTCCCTGCCTTTCCCACTTATCTGAGCCTCCGGAGTGTTTTTATTTACCTCTTTTGCTTCTGCTTTCCTCACAGCGTTAAGAAAAAAAAAGAAAAGAGTTTTTTTTCTTGAGATTCTTCTGCAGGACCGGAGCTGTGATACTCAGTCTAGTGAGGTAAGAGTGTTTTCTGACTCCTCCGGTGTGGGCCCGCGATCGGGACGTTTTTGGCACGAACTGCCATTTTTGAATTTTACCGCTGTTTTCGGCGATGGCTGCGGAGACTGTAAAGCACTGTTCTAAATGTGGCAAGCGCAAATCAGCAGCGGGGCTCTGTAATTCGTGTTGTACAGACGGTAGAGCCGGCCCGAGCATGGCGAGCAGCAATCTTTTGCGCTCTGAGCTGGCAGCGGACGCCATTTTGGATTTTCCACATGGCGTGGCCTCCGTTGCGATGGAGAGCCCTGAATCCGGGGAGGGGGGGGGGGGGGTTCCTTTGAGTGAGGCTAATAATAGAGCTGATAGCCCTGGAGGATCCAGCCGGTCAGGGAGCGGTTTTCTCCCCTGATTTTGTTTTAATGCTGCATAGGGCGTACATGCTTAAAAGAGCTCTTCCACAGGGATCTTCGGACCCTCTGACCCTCTGCCTGCCCCCACCCCCCCTGGTGGATCCTGGCTTTTTGGAGTTGGCTTTGCCTGTTTCTTATCCTCCTGATAAACGCAGAAGGGCTAATTCCCCTTCTGAGTGTGGCGCAACCCCCTTTTCCCCCCGTGGTTGGGCTATGAGGATTCTTAGGGGTCTGGCAGAACTTCTTGGGCTGAGGAGCCAGAGTCGGGTGCAGAATTGCCACAGGAGCTTGATGATCCGTCTGCGGTGAGGATGTTCCACCGCGAGGAGCTGCCAGCGCTTATTTCAGATGCCTTACAAGCCCTCTCGATTGAAGATCCTGGGAGTGGCACAGCCTACTCTGTTAATCCAAGGATGGCTAGTACCAGAAGCCTGCTCGAGCCTTTCCTTTGCATGACTCCATCCAAGAGCTTATTTTGGCTCAATGGGCTGACCCCGAGGGACCTTTGAAGGTTGCCAGAGCTATGGGGCAATTATACCCTCTGAGTGAGGAACATTTGGCTCGCTTTGCAATGCCTAAAGTGGATGCCCTGGTCACGGCTGTGACAAAGAGAACTACCCTCCCTGTTGAAGGAGGTGTTGCCCTGAAGGATATTCAAGACCGCAGGCTTGATTCAGCTCTGAAGCGGTCCTTTGATTTGGCAGGTCTCACTGTTCGGGCGTCTGCATGCAGTTGTTATGCTGCTAGAGCCTGCCTGGCTTGGTTACAGCAGGCAGTGGAACAGCCCAGTGATGGAGCGGAGACCTTATCTGAAGTGGCTCCGCGGATGGAGTCGGCCTTGTCCTTTTTGGCTGACGCCCTTTATGATATGGTCAGAGCTTCGGCTAAGCAAATGGCTGTAGCAGTGGTGGCTCGCTGCACTCTTTGGCTACGACATTGTGCGGCGGACATGGACTCTAAGCAAAGGTTGGTGAAGTTGCCCTTTCAAGGCCTTCTCCTGTTTGGTGAGGAGCTGGAAAACATTGTTAAAGGCCTGGGGGATTCCAAACCTTAGTGCTTGCCTGAAGATAGGCCGAAGCCTTCCTCTAAGGGTCAGGTGGTCCACTCCTCTTACAGACCTCGCTTCCGTGAAGCTAGAAGGTACCGCCTGGGGCGTGCTGCTGGATTCACTTTGCGTGTCTGCTTTCAGCAGAGAAACTCCTTTCGCTCGGACAAACGTTCCGCAGCTGCCGGTTCAAGGCCTGGAGTTCAGGGGCGACCCTCTCAATGATGGTGCGCCGGCCTCCTCCTCGTTTCCTGTCATCGGAGGAAGACTTTCCCTCTTTTTCGAGGAGTGGGCCAAAATCTCCGCAGATCAGTGGGTCTTGGAACCGCTTCGGCGTGCTTCAGAGAAAGATTTGACACTGAAGCCCGTCTTTTTAGTGGCCATTACCTTGGCGAGACGGGTGTCAGAGCTCCAGGCGTTGTCCTGTAGAGACCCTTTTCTGCAATTCTCAGAATCAGGGGTCACGGTTCGGACCATGCCTTCCTTCATGCCTAAGGTGGTTTCAGCGTTTCACCTAAACCAGCCTGTTTTTCTTCCCTCCTTTGTTGAGGAGGAGTTTCCAGATTCATTTGGGCAGTTGCACCTTTTGGATGTGCGCAGGACTCTGTTGCAGTATCTGCGAATTACAAATTCTTTCAGGACCTCTGATCATCTTTTTGTGCTGTTTGCAGGTCCTCGCAGAGGGTCTTCAGCGTCTAAAGCCAATATTGCCCGTTGGCTCAAAGAAGCTATCTTTTCAGCATATCTGCTGTCTGGCCGGGCTCCGCCTGAAGCCTTTAGGGCACATTCCACAAGAGTGATTTCCTCTTCCTGGGCGGAAACTGGAGCACTATCTCTTCATGAGATTTGCAGTGCTGCAACCTGGGCTTCTAAGCTCTCTTTCGCCCGACATTACAGGCTGGATGTGGCTGCCAGGAGGGATGCGCGTTTTGGAGAACAGGTGCTAGCTCGTGGTGTGGCTTGTTCCCACCCTATTTAGGGATTGCTTTGTTACATCCCATACGTAATGACTTCATCTGCTTGATGACAAGGAAGGGAAAATTAGGTTCTTACCATGATAATTTTCTTTCCTTTAGTCATAGCAGATGAAGCCATGATCCCTCCCTGTATGATTGTCTGTATTGCAGTGATTCTGATTTTAGGTGCTGTTCTTGTGTCCTGAAGTTATATTCCTTCCTTGGGGAGTTGGAAAACAGTCTTCAGGATTCTTGTTACAGTGATAGGAGGATGAGTTCATTCCCTCCAGTTCATGTTTTGGGAGGATGAGTTTATTCCCTCCAGGAGGATGCAAGTATTCCCTCCGTTTATACAAAGTGAAGGACGAGTTCATTCCCTCCAGGAGAATGAGTTTATTCCCTCCTTTTGTTGAGTTTATGCCCTTGTTAAGGGGCCATCGTTCGCTGTGAGGAAAGTTCATGTTATTCCCATTGCGGTTTGCCATACTGCTTTGGAAGCTTCAAATACTGAAGAGGCAGTGGAGCTAGCTGGCCATGAGGCACTGTGAAAAGTTGAGTGCTCTCTATCTCCCCCTGCTGGTTGATGGACACAACCCATACGTAATGGCTTCATCTGCTATGACTAAAGGAAAGAAAATTATCATGGTAAGAACCTAATTTTCCCTTCCCTAGGCCCCTTTTGCTCTCAGAAGAGACTGCACCTCACCACTCTTTCCTCTCTTTCCTCTCTCTTTTAGGGCTATATCTGTTAGAGACTAAGACCTCCTTTGCTATGGCCTCTTTCATTCTGTGCCACTGGTGCCCCTTCAGACATCTTCACTATATTTTCTGTGGCCTGTGTGACTGCTGCACTGCCTAGATCAGCCCTACTTTGCTGCTTGCAGCAAGCCAACTTGACAGATTGGCTGGTAAAGGAAGGTTTGCTCTAACTTTTACTAATAAGTTATTTTTGTGTTTGTAGCTTGTATGGCATGTGAGGCCTTTGTAAGGACTCTCCACCCTTTTCCATGTCTACACACAGACATTAAAAAAATAAGAAAAAGTAATTTTAGAACTTGACCTTAAATACTGTAAATAGTGTTTGTCTTGTTCGTTTCATTTGTAAGATGTCAGAGTCAAGAGTTAACATAATCAGTTTAAGGGAATTTGAACGTCAGCCCATTCCGCTGGCTCCAGGATGGAGGTAGATCATTTTCTGGAGAACTGGCTGATATTTTGTTTTTGAAGTTGGAGTCTGTAATTTAGGGTATGTGACTAATACTGCTGTCACAAAGTAATCATGACATCCTCTAAGAGTCCCAAGTCTTAATAGGATCTGTTTAACATGAGGCAGAGATGCTAAAGAGCACAAAATTGTGTTAAGGCCACTTTGTATGCTGAAAGAGCAAATAATTGCTCTTGTAGCATGCAAAATGTAATAATTTGCTCTGCAAATAATTGTTTTTCACTCACAGTTTTATGCTTGTGAAAATCTATTAAACTTACATTTAATGACTGACAGGGGTATATAGGGCCAGCTCAAAGGTATTTGATACTCTGGGTGAACCTTTAGTCATGCGCCCCCACACAGGGAGGCTCAGGTCTCCAGCATCCCCCTCCACCGTAGTTCAGCATTTCCTCTTTCCTTCCCTACCCACCGTAACCCTGCATCTCCTCTTCCTTTTCCTATCCCCCATAGTTTAGTATCTCCCCTCCCCTTCTCTACCCTCCAAAGGTCCTGTATCTTCTCTTCCCTTTCCTATCCCCCATAGTCCAGCATCTCCCCTTCCCTAACCCCTTCTTATTCAAGCATCTGCACTTCCCTTGGATGTGAAGCGTCTGTTCACGCTTTCCAAAAATACTAGGACTAGGGGGCATGCGATGAAACTACAGTGTAGTAAATTTAAAACAAATCAGAGAAAAATTTTCTTCACCCAACGTGTAATTAAACTCTGGAATTCGTTGCCGGAGAAAGTGGTGAAGGAGGTTAGCTTAGCAGAGTTTAAAAAGGGGTTGGACGGTTTCCTAAAGGACAAGTCCATAAACCGCTACTAAACGGACTTGGAAAAATCCAAAATTCCAGGAATAGCATGTATAGAATGTTTGTACGTTTGGGAAGCTTGCCAGGTGCCCTTGGCCTGGATTGGCCGCTGTCGTGGACAGGTTGCTGGGCTCGATGGACCCTTGGTCTTTTCCCAGTATGGCATTACTTATGTACTTATCCCTGCACCAGTAGTCCAATATCTCATTTCCCCTTCTTTTCCATAGCCTGCTTTCTCTGTCCAGCATTTCCCCTTCTCTACCCCCTATATCCAGCATATCCCCTTCCTTTCCTTACCTCCCTCCAAGTGGCTAGCATTTCCCTTTCCCTCCTTCCTTTTCTGTAGGGGTAGAATCTCATCTCATTCTCCTTCACCAGCCCCTGCTCCTCCCCCGATATATAGCACCTATGTGCCACCACTAAACCTTACCTTTCTGTTCAGGTCCAAGACTCAATAGAATGAAAACATGCGGAGCCATGAGCACGGACTTGCGTTTGTGGTCTGCCGCGTCCTATCCCCTCTGAAGCAGATTTCCTGTTAGAGGGGCCAGGACGCGGCAGAGCTTGTGTGTGGACCTGTGCTGGAAGACCCCATACTGTGCTGATAGCAGCAATACAGTCCTGCTTGCCTGTCGCACCAGAGCCACAGTACCATTCTATAAATGTTGCCACTCTAGGCAGGTGCCTAGTATCAGGGCTAGGCCAGTGACATAAAATTGCGTGTGAAAACAGCTTTGCAAAGTGGGCTATTTTACTATGGGACATATTTGCATGTCCTGAAACACTAGCAAAATAGTCATGGTAAACAGGAAATAATGGACCAGATTCAGTGCCTCTATGGATTAGGGATGTGCATGTGCCAAACAATTTTCGTTCATTTGCTTTTCTTCCTGTTTTTTGGGTATTTTTTTTTTGTTCATTTGACACACTTGTTTTAGTAACTTTTTTGCATGCATGCTATAACTTTTTAACCCATGTAATTCGATTTTGTGCATGTTAATTCATAGGTTTACACATGTTCAGTGTATGTTTCAGTAGTAGGATTAAAACCATATTCATGTATACAAAAACATCAGTCACTATAAATTGTTTCTTGATTTTTTTTAACAATTTTGATCTCTGAAGGCAGCACCTAAACAAATGAAATGTTCACATTTTAAAATTCCTTGAAGAATTTTAGGTTTAAAATCTATCTTAGAAGTCTCCTTCCTGTTTGTTGGGGTTAGATATGGAATAAACTTCCCTTGGAATTGAGATCTGCGTTTTCTTATCTCTCTTTCAGGAAATTGTTGAAAACTTATTTGTTTGAACAAAAAGTCTGTCTCTTATTTTATATTTTATTTATACTTTTAAACTTTTCTTTTTTTGCTCTGTCTTTATATAATTCTCTCCTTAATTTATGGAGCTAGCTTAAAAATGTAAATCGCTTTGAATCCTTCGGGAATGATAGCTGTATAGAAAACTCCGATAGTGTGTGTGTGCATGTCATAAGAACATAAGTATTGCCATATTGGGACAGATAGAAGGTCCATCAAGCCCAGCATCCTATTTCCAACAGTGGCCAATCCAGGTTACAAGTACCTGGCAAGATCCCAAAACAGTACAATACATTTTATGCTGCTTATCCTAGAAATAATATCAAAAACGAAAAAAGGCTTACAAGTGTCTAAAAATATTTTGTAAACAATACACAAATGGGGATAGACACTGTGTGTTAAATGCAATGTGAAAATGTTGGCTAATGAAGGCGTCTCATATCAACATGGAAGTCTATATATATGAACTTCCTTAACGGCTAAATAGCCGATGCACGGTTATAATCATGGACCACCTCCAACCAACCAGCAGTGCCAAATGTTGTTAATATTTGGAAACCTGAGAATCAAAAAGTCTCTATAATCTGTTTTACTCTCAAATTTATCCTCAGGTAAAGAAAAATATATAGAAGCGCACTGCTGTTCACAAAATAAACATTATAACAAAAATAGACATATAATGCAAAAATTCACTTATCTTAATAGTTTAAATCAAAAAGGCCATCTGCTGGGGCCCGAATTCATCAAATTTCAAAAAAGATTTCATCCATCAGACTGCTGATAACTCCGGTGACATTGTGAGCCCGACAGGACCCTGTTTCGCGGTCTACTGCTTTTTCAAGGGCATACACATCTAAAACACGGAGAAAAGGTATTAGTAACAACAAACTAATGAATTAAGCATATCTGTCATGTACCCGCAACCACTGGACTAACTTTCACAGTCACTGGTGTCAATATACAGCTATCCAAAATGGCGATGGCGTTTGAAATATATACCGATTTTAGGCTCCTCCCACAAAAAATCCTACGTAATCAACAGCTGCTTAAAAGAAACAGTTCCATTGCAAATGTGCGTTAAGCCCATTTGGTTCGATAGTATTGAGACGGTAAATCCACTGCATTTCTTTCTGAAGCAGTAATCTATTTATGTTACCTCCACGGGAATTAGGGATAATGTGATCAATCACCATGCATCTGAGTGACTCACAAGGATGTTGTTCATTAATACAATGTTGTACCAGTGGAGCTCCAATGATGCGGGCAAGAATTCTTGATCTGTGTTCGATCATTCTGGCATTGAGGGATCTGTTGGATTTACCGATGTATACTTTGCCACACGGGCATTTGATGTAGTAAACAATGTGAGTTGTGCGACAGTTGGTATGGTGCTTAAGTTGTACAACGATACCATTATGACAAAAACTTGAAGTTTCAACCGTTAAAGGGCATGTTTTGCACCCATTTCTACAACATCTTTTATGGCTACCCTGGCAGGGGGCCATAGATGTTGTAGAAACGGCTAAATCAGCTGGGCTCAATATTTCGCTGAGATTCCGCGCACGGGAAAATGCCATTCTTAAGCGAAAATTTTCAAAAATAGGATGAGCCCGCATGATGTCCCAATGTTTTTTAATGATATGTGCAACCGCTTCTCCACCTTGCATATATCTCATGACAAAAGTCATAACCGAATCTTCTTGTTGATCAGATGGGCTGTGTTGTAACAGCAAATCCCGGTTAAGATGTTTCGCCCTAGTGTAGGCTTTTTTCAAAACAGTTTTAGGGTAACCCCGATTTGCCAGTTTGAAACCCAGGGTATTGGCTTGTTGATGAAAATCAGTTTCATCCGTGCAGATCCGCTTGAAACGTAAAAATTGAGAAAAAGGCAGACTTCTTCTGAGAGATTTTGGGTGGCAACTGCCATATTCTAGAAGAGTGTTCCTGTCCGTGGGTTTGATATAGACATTGGTTTGAAAAAAATGATCCCGAAAAATAATATCCACATCTAAGAAATGAATTTTGTGGGAAGAAAAAGAGACAGTAAACTGTATCCGAGGATGACGGCTGTTGAGCCAGAGTTGAAAATCTTCTAACTCACTGTCGGGCTCACAATGTCACCGGAGTTATCAGCAGTCTGATGGATGAAATCTTTTTTGAAATTTGATGAATTCGGGCCCCAGCAGATGGCCTTTTTGATTTAAACTATTAAGATAAGTGAATTTTTGCATTATATGTCTATTTTTGTTATAATGTTTATTTTGTGAACAGCAGTGCGCTTCTATATATTTTTCTTTACCTGAGGATAAATTTGAGAGTAAAACAGATTATAGAGACTTTTGATTCTCAGGTTTCCAAATATTAACAACATTTGGCACTGCTGGTTGGTTGGAGGTGGTCCATGATTATAACCGTACATCGGCTATTTAGCCGTTAAGGAAGTTCATATATATAGACTTCCATGTTGATATGAGACGCCTTCATTAGCCAACATTTTCACATTGCATTTAACACACAGTGTCTATCCCCATTTGTGTATCCTAGAAATAAGCAGTGGATTTTCCCTAAGCCCATTTTAATAATGGCTTATGGACTTTTTTTTTGGAAGCTATCCAAACCTTTTTAAAACCCTGCTAAGCTAGCTGCTTTTACTACATTCTCTGGCAATTAATTCCAGAGTTTAATGCCAGAGAATGTAGTAAAAGCAGCTAGCTTAGCAGGGTTTTAAAAAGGTTTGGATAGCTTCCTAAAAAAAAAGTCCATAAGCCATTATTAAAATGGACTTAGGGAAAATCCACTGCTTATTTCTAGGAGAAGGGTAGATAGTGGGGGTCCCCAGGGGTCTGTACTGGGACCTCTGCGTTTTAATATATTTATAAATTATCTAGAGATGGGAGTAATTAGTGAGATAATTAAATTTGCTGACAACACAAATTTAAAACAAATCGGAGAAAATATTTCTTCATTCAGTTTTTTCTGACTCATCAGCTTTGAATACCATTTCTGGCACCAGTATCCCTCCACCAAATCTTCCTCAGTGAAGACTGAAGCAAAGAATTCATTGTGGGCCCCTTTTACTAAGCCACGTAGGTGCCTACGCATGCCCAATGTGCGCCAAAATGGATTTACCGCCCCACTACCACATGGATCTTGCAGTAATTTCATTTTTGGTGCGCGTCCACTACACGTGTCTGAAAAATAATTTTTATTTTTGGACACGCGTAGCAGCTGCGCGCAGGTCCTTTCCACCCAAATTCTTTATTGCTAAGTCTATGGCTGGCGGTAAGGTCAGAGACCCAAAATAGATGCGCGGCAATTTTCGTGAAAAAATAAAAAGAGGCCTTTTTTTACAGGCGTGCTGAAAAATGATTCTGTGCGCACCCAAAACCATTGCCTACACTACTGCAAGCCACTTTTCAGCGCACCTTTGGAAAGGACCCCTTAATCTCTCCATCTCTTCCCTGAGTGCCCATTTTACTCCTTGGTCATCTAGCGGTCCAACTGATTCTTTTGCCAGATTCTTGCTTTTGATATACCTAAAAAAAAGGTTTACTATGTGTTTTTGCATCCAGTGCAGTCTCTTTTTTTTAAAGTCCCTCTTTGCCTTCCATATCAGCACTTTGCATTTGACTTGCCATTCCTTATAAATGTTTCTTATTATTTTCAGTCAAATCGTTCTTCCATTTTCTGAAGGATTTTCTTTTTGCTCTAATAGCTTCCTTCACCTCACTTTTTAACTATGCCAGTTGTCATTTGGTTTCTTTTGCTGTTATTTTTTTTGTAATTGGTGGTTGAGCTCACATGTGGGTTAGCGTGTTGACTTCATCCCCCAATTTAAATTTCTGATTGGTGATGGGTGTCAGTTGTGGTTAGTTGGAAGAGGTGCTGCCCTAAGCTTGCGAGGTGCTGATGTTGTGCTCGAGTAATTTGACACAATATTTGAATTTATTACAGGATTGTTTTGTCTATCCTATATAATAAAAAGCACCTCCAACGTTCTGAAGCTGACTCTGTGGCAGTGAAAGTTTGAAGGGTTCGTGCTGCCTCTAACGCTGTATCCATCTCCTGAATTGACGTCACGCACTTCCGGGTTTGTCACAAACAGCACTGACTAACCACAGGATAGGAGCACGAGGCACAGCCTCAATGTCTATAGCCTTCCCTTCGAGTTCGTTCCCTCAGAGTCCTGCCCTCACGGAAAGAGGAAATGACGTCAGCAGGCGGGACTCAGAGGGAATGAACTCGAAGGGAAGGCTACAGACGGGCAGGGCTTTCAAAGACGTGGCCGCTTTGACGGAGGTAAACAGGGGAACGAGGAGAATCGATGGGTGGCTGTAGGGGGGGGCAGGGGAGCGAGGAGAATCTCTGGGTGGCTGGAGGGGAAGCAGGGGAGACAGGACAATCACTGGGTGCCTGGAGGGGGGGGCAGGGGAGAGAGGAGAATCGCTGGGTGGCTGGAGGGGGGGCAGGGGAGATAGGACAATCGCTGGGTGGCTGGAGGGGGGCAGGGGAGAGAGGAGAATCGCTGGGTGGCTGGAGGAGGGGAGCAGGGGAGAGAGGAGAATCACTGGGCGGCTGGAGGGGGGGGGGGGGCAGGGGCAGGGCACCCAGCGGTCTCACTCTCTCTCTGTCACACACACACACTCGCACATTCACTCTGTCTCTCACACACAGTCACTCTCATACACACTCCGAGAAAAACCTTGCTAGCACCCATTTCATTTGTGTCAGAAACGGGCCTGCTTTACTAGTATGTTAATAATGTTTTTGATTTTTTGTAAGATGCTTTATGTGAAACATGGAATCCATGTAAAAAACAAAAAAATTTCCGAGCACATTTTTTACACTTTTTTGAGGTATTGGTCTGTCTGTCTATCTATCTATCTATCTATCTATCTATCTATCTATCTATCTATCTTTAATGTTTTTCTGAAAGTTTTTACTGAACCATATGTGTATTTTATATTGAATTATTTTGGTTCAGGTTTCTTTTATTTTTCCCAAATTGATTTATTTAAACATTAGTTCATGGCCATTAATGCAAAAAAAATGGAAAACGTCCATTTTATGGCTGCAGGAAAAACCTGTGCAAGGGTGCACTAAGGTCACTTTTTGCCTCACCTTAGAAAAAGGGACCCAGAGTTAGGAGCACAAATCCCTTGAATATCGGTCCCACTACTCTTAAATTGGCCTCTTCAAAAATTTGCTGAAGCTGAGTGCAAACTAGCTGTCCTAACTTTACACAGCGAGTTAACGGGGCACCAGTCTGAATATCTGCCAGTGCCAGGTTAATGTCCAGGTTGGATATTCAATGCTAGGACCACACATGCTGTTTATCCCTTCAGGCTGAATATTCATCCCATAAATTTTGGAACATAAAAAGTGGGTGGTAACAGGAGCAGATTTAGGATGGGGGAAAAAAAAGTTAGGAGTTTAGCACTGATTTTTAACATTAGGCTCATAAATCTAGGCAAACGAATGGCAGGCCTAAATCTTTGAGCATAGCTTTTAAGCTCCTAAATTAAGATACATTTTCATATGAAAAGTTTGGCTGAAAATAAAGCACAAATTCCCCCGGAAATGGTGCATGTTGAGGGCAAAACTACCGCCAGCAAACGCATTAGGCTGGCAGTAGACCCGAATTAGCGTTTGTTAAGCTTGTGTTGGGCTTACCAGTGCTTTGTAAAAGACTCCCTAAGTGCAATATTCAGCTCTTAACCTGCTGTGCTGCACCACGTAAAGATAGGACTGATTTTTAGGCAGTCCTATTTATGCAGTTACCTTGGCGTGTAACAAGCCAAGTGCTGACTCTGCCTCCTGAATGTTGCCAAAATAGCTGGATTCGAGTTGGGTGGTAACTGGACATTTTCAGTGGCACTATCTGGTTGAGTGCCAGTGAATATGACTGGTTAGCCCTGGACAAATGATTTAACCGGCCAGGAGCTGTTTCTGGTCGGTTCAATTGCTTTGAGTATCGACCCCAACACTTTTAATACATAAAAGAAAGAAATAGTGCAGGGCCATATATATGTTTGTCAACATTTATTTTAATGTAACACAACCACATGTAATTGAACTTTTCAGAAACGTGTTGCTAATTGTAATAAGTACAAAAGTAATGCTACACTGGGAAAAGACCAAGGGTCCATCGAGCCCAGCATCCTGTCCATGACAGCGGCCAATCTCTTGTCACATGGTGCTTGCTGATCGTTGGCTGTTCTTTTGTTCTCTCTGTGGATTACCTTGCATACATAAAGGAATTCAAGCCTATCAGCTTCTTCTCAGAGAAAGTTGATTGTGACCCCTGAGGCAGGCGCTTTGGCGCCGAAACACGGACCGTGTCGGGTCCTTGATATTGATATGAATATTCTGAATAAACTGGTTTTTGATATTATCTCCCTATTGGTTTGCGCATTTGTCAGCCTCTACTTTTGCTATTTTGCTTCAGCGGCCAAGCCAGGCCCAGGGCACCTGGTAAGCTTCCCAAACGTACAAACATTCTATGCATGTTATTCCTGGAATTGTGGATTTTTACCAAGTCCATTTAGTAGTGGTTTATGGATTTGTCCTTTAGGAAACCGTCTAACCCCTTTTTAAACTTTGCTAAGCTAACCGCCTTCACCACGTTCTCCGGCAACGAATTCCAGAGTTTAATTATGCGTTGGGTGAAGAAACATTTTCTCCTATTTGTTTTAAATTTACTACACTGTAGTTTCATCGCATGCCCCCTAGTCCTAGTATTTTTGGAAAGCGTGAACAGACGCTTCACATCCACCTGTTCCACTCCACTCATTATTTTATATACCTCTATCATGTCTCCCCTCAGCCGTCTCTTCTCCAAGCTGAAAAGCCCTAGCCTCCTTAGTCTTTCTTCATAGGGAAGTCGTCCCATCCCCGCTATCATTTTAGTCGCCCTTCGCTGCACCTTTTCCAATTCTACTATATCTTTCTTGAGATGCGGCGACCAGAATTGAACACAATACTCAAGGTGCGGTCGCACCATGGAGCAATATAACGGCATTATAACATCCTCACACCTGTTTTCCATACCTTTCCTAATAATACCCAACATTCTATTCGCTTTCCTAGCCGCAGCAGCACACTGTGGTATTTTGCTTTGCTTTATGTCTAAAACTTGATTTTGCTGTTATATATTTGGTCTGTTCCTAGTTTTCCCTCCCCTGCTGATTAACCAAATAACTGTATTGTACAGAGAAAATTTAAATATGCATTTGTTCTGGTGTGCAAATAGCATGTAAATAACAACGCATATCTGCTTGGTGGCCAGAAAACCAGATCAAAGTCCTCTTTTACTGATAATGAAAGCAGTTGAGGTTCATTTGGAAGGTGAAACATTGTCCCTGGGTGGAGGACAGCAGTGAAGATTTTCTCCTGTTTTCATGTTTAAGCCCATCACAATAGATCATCACAAATTTACACCTGAACTACACATGACAGCACACTCAGACAAGGCACAGATGTCAATCACTGGCCAGAGATATTCTGACCATATGTTTTATAATGTTTTTGCACCTGGAAATTTCCTCCATCTCTTTTTGGCTTCCAGCTCAGTGTCAGGGCTGAGAAGTTGGTGCTCCATGCCTTCTCTTGTAATCACGCTGGGATGCAATCCCAGGGTTTATATCCTTTCCCAGTTTACTTTCAGCCCACTCATTGCAGTGATGGTCCTTGGCTGGAGACATTGCACCAAGGTTCCTTCCAGAATCCTGAAATCTTGGGCCCTGTATTGGGACAGTAGCCCTCTAATTCTACAAAGTTGGGCACCCAACTTTACATTCACCCCTGGATTCTATATAAGGTGTGGCGAGTAGCGCGTGTTAAATTGTGCCCGTGACCAATTTATGCATGCTACTCAATTGAGTAACGAGCCAATCAGTGATGATAATTGTCTGGTAACCAATTATCACTAATTGGCGACAATTGGAATTTGCACGCGCTTCTTTTTAGGAGTAAGAGGCAAGTTCTACCATGCATAGCTGAAAAGGGGTGCGGCCATGGGAGGAGTGTGGGCTTGACAGGGACACTACTCAAATATACTTGTGTTATAGAATTTGGGGGAATGTACCTACATTTAGGTGTGGGTATTTACACCAGGTTTTCAGTGGTATAAATGGCCACACCTAAATGTAAGCACGTTCCCTGGCCCTATACGGTATTCTATACACTTACGCCTTACTTTAGGCTCGTTATATAGAATTGTGCTAGGCATTTTAATTGGACGCATCTATAGTTTATAATTTATTAAGGTTTGCTATACCGCCCAAACTGACTTCGCAAGGCAAGGTGGTGTACATTCTAAATAACATGTAAGAAAAGGAAAAGGAACTCCATTGTTTGATAGGACAGCAGAAGCACTTATTCTTAGAGGCAGACAACAGACAAACAGGTAGGGGAAGAGACTGTGGATGGGGAAATAATAATAAAAGAGCCATCATAGATGGCTCAGAGAACACAAAGAGAACAAAAGGTGTAGAGTACCTCCATCATGCATCTGGCACTCTGAACTCCTGCACAAATAACCAAGTTTCCTTAGCGACCCTCCGGACTGGCCCAGGGTTGGACTGATGGGTTGTGCACACCTTCCAGCAGATGGAGACTGAGAAACTTCTGACTCTAGAGAGCCAATAAGAGCCCTGGTCATGTGACCCTAGCCTCAGTATTTTCTCAGTCTCCAGCAGAGGGTAGAAAGTGAACCCATTAGTCTCTCTCTTTCTTTTTCTCTATTGAAAAAAAAAAAATCAAGTTTTAAGTTCAGTTTTAAATTTGTTAAAGGATGAATTACTGCAAAGAGAGAAGGGAAGGGAATTCCAGACGTGAAGAGAGAGAAAGAAAAATGCACAATGTCTAGATTTTAGACGCCATTTACAGAATCTGGCCCTCAATGTACAAAGTTGTGCGGGCAATTTATAGAATAGGACATTTAACTTAGGGGCCATTTTACTTAAGCTTAGCATGCACTAAATGCTAAGATGTCCATTACCTATGGGCGTCTTAGCATTTAGCGCACGCTAATTCCATTAGCAAGTGCTAAGCTTTAGTAAAAGGGCTGCTTAATTATTTAGGTGTCCTTTTACTAAGGTGCGCAGAAAAATGGCTTGCGGTAGTGTAGATGCGGGTTTTGGGCGCGTGCCAATCCATTTTTCAGCGTGCCTGTAAAAAGGCCTTTTTAAAATTTTTGCCGAAAATGGACGCGTATGTCAATTTTTGGTCTGCGACCTTACCTCCAGCCATTTACCTAGCGGTAAAGTCTCATGCGGTAACCGGGTGGCAATGACCTACGCGCGCCAAAAATGAAATTACTGCAAGTCACGCAGTAGCCATGCAGTTACTGAATTTTGGTGCATGTTGGTCTGCGTAGACGCTTACGCAGCTTAGTAAAAGGGCCCCTCAATGAGATACTAATTGACTTTTTTTTTTATTTTATTTTATTGTTTTTGTTTTATTATTATTTAAACAATATAAAAGTTGTAATAACAACACAGAAGTGGAAACACAGAGATCATATAAAGGAAAATAAACATCTGGACCAACAGGTCTCAAACAAAGAATATTATAGCAATCTTATCTCTTTCTCAGACCTCAATCTTCAAAGGGGGAAAAGGTGGTGAAAATCATATAGGAGAGATTAATAAAAGGAAACATTGTCTATTTGTCAGTGGCATTACTTCTGATATTTTCTCGCTATTTCTTATAATTATTCTCAATTCAAGCTTTTCCTAGCTACTAATTTACTTTTTAAAAAAAAATTATTTATTTATTGGTTTTAATCAAATTAAACAAATTGTTACATTTGAACAGGCAATACAGACATACAATATTTATAAGAAAATATACTTTTCCCAAAAGAAAAATAACAAAAGAAAATAGAGGAAATTTTTTACTCCTCTTTAGACCACCATAACGGGGGGTTAGTCTTAAATTAGAAAGACTACAAATAAACAAGAAAAATAAAATAAGTGGAAATTTGCTTATTATGCAACCTACCCTAACAATGAAAATATCTCATCTAGAACGACGGTTAACCAATTTTCTTCATATTTATAAATGCTTTCAACTGCTCAGGCTGATAAAAAATATACTTTAAACTCATATACTTAATAACACATTTGCATGGGTAATTAAGATAAAAGGAGGCCCCTATAGATATTACTTCTGTCCGCATAGCTAAGAACAGTTTCCTCCTTTCCTGAGTCTGTTTAGTAATGTCTGGGTAAATCCAAACTTTTTTTACCCCTGAACAGGACTTGCATTTTTTAAGCATGTACGCATTACCGCATCAAAATCTTGCTGAAATATAAAAGATGCAATCAGTGTAGTTCTTTCAGAGTTTTCACTCAAAGTTGTTTCTAAGAGCTCAGTTACATTCAAAGATCCCTATTGATTTTCGTCTGGTATAGCTTGAATAGCTGTTTCAGGTAATTTTTCTGTTGGAATATAATACACCTTGTTCAATGGGGGAATTGTTTCCAGGGAAAAATTTAGAACTTCCAACAAATACAATTTAAAAGCTTCTTGGGGGTTAATTCCCATTTCCTTCGGAAAATTCAAGAGTCTTAAATTTAACCTCCGATTGTAATTCTCTATTTGTTCCAGTCTGCGTTGTGTAGACAAATTATCTTTCACAATGGAGGTTGAAATATCATTCAGTTTAACTACCAATTGCTCTGTTATTTCATGTTTTGTAACATTAAATGAAGATGAAAGGTTTTCAATTGTACTCACTAAGTTCTGTATTTCTTTCACCGAATTGGCCACTGTCGCTTCTACCCGCTGAAGAGCTTCCCAAATGCTCTCCAGGGACACTGCCGCTGTTTTCTTTATCGGAGCAGGACGCTCAGCCCAAAACTCTCTCGAAATCTGGCCTCCCTCCAGCTCAATCTCTCCCATTCCCCGAGCCGCTATCACACCTGTATCCACTTCCGGGTCAGGTTGATCATGTCGGGAGAGAAATGCTTCGGGGAGCAGCGGAGGATTGAGATCCGGAGGGGAGAGTGAAACCTCCAACCCCAAGTCCCCAAGGGAGTCTTCACCCACGGGGACAGCAGGGTCCTCTCGGTATTTGAGGTAGGTAGTTTTGTAGCGTATCTTTCTATGGATTGCTGTACAGGCGAGGATGTCCTAGTAGTTGAGGAACAATCCCTTTGTGCTTGGTATGAGGCATCTTATCGAAGAAAAGTTTTTAATTTCGGCAACTCCTAAGAAAGACTCGCAAACAGAACTCAGCATGCCGCCATCTTGAGACACGCCCCCCGATCCCTACCAGATACTAATTGACTTTAACAACAATTATTGGTGTAATTTGTAGTTAGGTGTGTAACTGACCTTAAATTGGTATTCTGTAAACTGGGCATGAAATTTCTGTAGCATGCAACTGCAAGGGGGTGTGGATCTGGGAGGGGCATGGGCAGGTCATGGCATGCCTAGAAGTTATGTGCACAGGTTACACACCTAAAGGCATGAGCATTTACACCAGCCTTTTGGTATAAATGATCCACACGGAACTGCCGTTATCTTCTATATAATAATTCTCACCTCCAACGTTCTGTCACGGTTGTGCCCCTGTTTCATGCTCTCACTCATCTTGCCACTTGGTGGTCAGACCTGGTGGCTGCGATGGTCTGTCTGTTTGTTGTTTCCCATGTTCCAGAAGTCATGCTGGTCCGGTCCCGATCTTCCAGCCTTCCAGACTGTCTTGGGATTTTTGGAACTTAGCAGCACCCTTACCTGGTGAACTGTATGTTACCTTTATTAAGCACCTGGGAACTTTCAGGCTTTGCCTTGGCAACAGAGGTCTTCAGTTGTGTTCTTGTCCTTGTTGGTCTGTTGCAGTTCCTGCCCTGAATGCTTGCTTTGCCTGTCTTTGACCCTGCTTGTGTTCCTGGATTATTCTACTGTCTGCTGCCTGCCCAAGACTCTGCATGTTTCCCGGTTTGTTCTACTGTCTGCTGCCTGCCCAAGACTCTGCGTGTTTCCCGGTTTGTTCTACTGCTTGCTGCCTGCCCAAGTCCCTGCTTGATCCTTGGTTTACTTTTGATTGCCGCCAGCCTACAGACTCTGTGTGGTTCCTGGTTTCCCTACTGCTTTGCTGCGTGCCGGTAAGATTCTGCTTGATTCATGGACTATTCTCCTGCTGCTGCTTAGTGCTTCAGTTCCAGTCCAGCTGCTCTAGTCCGGCCTGCGCCTGTCTGTCTGTGGTCTGCCTTGCCTCCTGTTTGGGTGATTTGCCTGCCGCTGCTGCTCCTCGGCAGTGGCCCAAGGACTCATAGACCCAGTGTGTCGTGAGAAGCATGACACGTACTGACCTGCCTGGGACCGTGGCTACCTCGGAGGTGGTCAGGACGGCTCCGTAGATCAGACTGACGTCACTGGCCACATTATGACATTACCCTAGCAGACCAACTCCGAGGGAACCACGGTCCCAGGCAAGAAAGCACGTTGGAGGTGAGATTTAAGGAGCTCCGTCGACCATAATGGCACCACAAACACCCCCCTCCCCTCTTCTGTCGTTTCAGGACCCCCCTCTCACTCCACCCCTCTCTGGCTCTCCCCTTCGTAAGAGCTGGCTGCTTAAAAGTATTTACCTCCTGCACGCAGGGACGCTGCTTCTGTCTGCCTTTTCTTTCGATTCTGTTTCAACTGTTCAAAGGAACAGCTGAAACACAAGTGAAAGAAAAAGCTGTTGGAAGCGGCGTCCCTGCGTGCAGGAGGTAAAAACTTTTAAGCAAACAGCTCTTACGAAGGAGAGGGCCAGACAGGTGGGGAGTGGGAGGGGGCGGTCAAAAATGACACGGGGGAGGGGGCCTGAAACTACAAAGGGGGGTCCTGAAACGACAGAGGGGGGGAAGGGGGTCCTGAAACAACACGGGGGGGGGGGGAGGGGATTACTGGAAATCCACTGGAAGGGGAGGGGCGGGTCCTGGAACTGGAAGGGGAGGGAGGTCCTGGATCAGGGGGTAGCGGAGGGGGAAGGGAGTCCTGGAACTCGGAGGGGGGGGGGAGAGGCGGAGCGGGAAGGGAAGAGGGGGGATGGGAAGAAGTGAGAGGGGGGTCCTGGAACTCGGATGGGAAGAAGTGGGAGGGGGGTTCTGGAAATCGGACAGGGGTGCAAGGGAGGGGGGAAGGGGAAGGAGGGAAGGAGGGGTGGAAGAAGAGGGGGAGGGGGTTCTGCAAACTCTCGGTCTCATCTACTCTCGGTCTCACAAAGAGTCTGTGTATCACACACACATTCTCACACTCGCTGTCTCTCACACACTCTCTCTCACACACACACACACACACACACACACACTATATCTGTGTGAAACACACTCTCTCTCTCTCACACTCACTGTGTCTCACATATGCACTCGCACACACTGTCATTCTCACATGCACACTCTCTCTCACAGACACACTTGCACCCAGTCTCACTCTCTTTCTGTCACACACACACACTCGCACAGTCACTCTCTCTCTCACACAGTCACTCTCACACACACACACAGTCTCTAAAACATACACACTCTGAGGAAACCCTTGCTAGCGCCCGTTTCATTTGTGTCAGAAACGGGCCTTTTTTACTAGTAGTTTATAATATATTTTTTTTGTACAGCCTTTACTGACTGGGCAGGTCAAAGTGGTTTACAAATCAAATCAAAGCAATAGAAAGACTCTCCAGGATAGATAGGAAAGAAAACTAATATCATTCATACAAAGTAAAATAGATCAAGAATATATATATGCACAAACATAACAGTATCTTACAAATGTGACAGTAATTTGCAAATGTTACCCGCTGGAAACCCCATAGACCTGTTTGTACAACATAGCTTTAAAATAGCCAATGTACCTGAATGTAATTCACCTTGAGCCAGTGGCGTAGCCAGACAGCCAATTTTGGGTGGG
This sequence comes from Microcaecilia unicolor, assembly GCF_901765095.1. Taxonomy (NCBI): domain Eukaryota; kingdom Metazoa; phylum Chordata; class Amphibia; order Gymnophiona; family Siphonopidae; genus Microcaecilia; species Microcaecilia unicolor. Next base: position 205,486,128 of record NC_044037.1, on the reverse strand, counting down.
CCTGAGCACAAAGTGGGTGGGCACAAAATTTTCTCTCTTCCCCCTCTCCCCCAGCACTTCCCAACTCAAAATATAAATACTTTAGCTGATGAGGATCCCCAATCTCCATCAGCTGGGGACCTCCACCAGAGATGGCCAGAACTCCTCCCCGCCAAGCCCAGCAGGCAGTAGCAACTCCTCGAGCCATTGATGCCAGCACCCCATACATGTTTAGTTGTCAGTGGCTCCAGGATGCTGCCCCCATCTGCCAAGCTTGGCGGAAGGTAGCTCCGGCCAGCCCCAGAAGAGATCCCCAGCTGGCAGGGCTTGGGGATCCCCACTAGCCACAGCAAGGGTCAGGGCTGCTGTTAACTATGCTGGTAACCAGGACAGACAATAAAGAAGCCCCTCCCCCAATTCCCTCTCCTCTCCAATCTCTTCACCTGCCATTACAGTCACACTGACAGACCCTCACAAATTACAGAACAAGGGATCACAAATTAGAAATAAAAATATGTAGACAAAATTGAACTGGGAACCTCAGCATGCACTGCAATACTGGACAAAAAAAAAAAAAGCGCATTTCCTTTTCTACTTAACACAATAAAAAGACATCCACTATGCACATTTCCCAAAGCTATCATATTCCATTTAAAACATTCAAAATGAAATGATTTTTCTACCTTTTTTTTTCTGGACATTTTATTTTTCCATCATGTTGGTTCCAATTTCTCTTTCCTGCTTTCCTGTCTGTCTTCTGCTAATTCTTCAAGTGGCTGTCCATTTGTCTTTTTTCTCCTGTCATTTCATTTCCTCACTACACCTGCCTCAAATATTGATCTTTCCATTTTAGCTCTTTCCTTTCTTTCTTTTTTCTTTTCTGCCTCTGTACACTCAAATTTCATCCTCTTTCTAAATCTTTTCCTTCTCTTTTACTTTTCAGGTATCTTATCACATTTCCATTTCTTTTCACCCACTAGCTCTCCCATTCCCCATCTCTGTCCTTCCCAGCCTATCATTCCTTTCCATTTTCAATCTATGCACCATTATCATATTTCTACCCCTGTAATCACTTGTTCTCATTTATTTCCTTGCCATCTCCACTCCCTGGGCCTCTCCTCCTTCCCTCCACCCTTCCAGCCCAGCATCTGTTCCCTCTTTCTCTCATCCTCACCCTCTAGCCTGATAATCTCCCTATCCCTTTTACCTCCCACCACTAGCATCTTCCTGTCCCATCTCTCTCCCCTCCCCCATTGTTCAGCATTTTCCCCTTTTTCTTCCCTACCATCCATGCAGCCTTTCCCTCCCTCTCCCCATCCCATCCCACCCATATCCAACAATTCTCCCTCTCATTCCCCTTCTCTCTATCCCTCCCCTCACATCGAACAATTATTCCTCCACCCCACCTAGCACTACCCTCACTCCCTGATCCCAACAGTGCTCCTGTCTCTCGCTCCCCCCAGCCACCCGCTGACATGCTGCACCTTTTTCCGCCTGCCAGCCACCCACTATGGTTTTTGTTCTCTCCCACCTCCCAGCCACCTGCCAGCGCGCTGCAAGCCCTCCCCCCTTCCAACCCCGCCGGGTGGCGCCGCGGTCCAGCTCTTCATTTCTGCAACGGAACTGCGTCCGTCAGTACGCTTCCTTCTGGTCGGCCTCACCTCCAATACTCTTTCTGAAGAGGTGGGGCCAGCGCAAGCACTCGTAGCAGCATGTGGACGGCCCCGGTGCCTGAAGCAGCGGAGCTAACACCACTGCCGGATGGGGATGACAGCGGAGGGAGCAGGGAGGGAACAGAACCTGTGGTGCGCCGGCAGGTGGCTGGGGAGGACTAGGGAAAATTGAAGTTGAGGTTTGGGCGTCTATGAGGTGCATCGTTGCTGGGTGGGCCCAGGCCCAAAATGGGTGGGCCCAGGCCCATCCAGGCCACCCGTGGCTACGCCCACGCCTTGAGCTACTACTGAAAAAAAGGTGTGAGCAAAATACAAATAAATGAATAATTTACCCCCAGGGGTCACCATTGCTCGATAGAGTGGGACTCCCTTCTCTCTATGGGCTGTAAATTCTACCTTCACAACATCCCTGGCTGACCCACAAAACAGAAGACCTGTATTGAGAAACAAACTTATGCTGCTCCGCATAGTACTGAGTCACTGAACCAGTCCTTGCTTCATGGTTTTGAGAAGTATTTCCTACAAAAAGGCAACTACTATGTACAAGATAACAGTTTGATTTTTTTTTAACTGAATTAAAAATGGGTACACTTTTTAAGATGATGCGGATAGCATAGTGAATGATGGCAGACAAAACCTGCATGATCCATCTAGTCCATCAACAAGGCGGTCAGAGCCACACCCACCCCTCCATGCGGGTTACACTCCTCTGAGCCCTGTTTAAAGTGTGTAGGGCATTTAAGTTTTGCTTTGGTTTCATTGTTATGGTTTTACAAGATGGCTTGAAGACCCTGGGGAAGAAGTGTAATCTGATGCTTAGAAGATTAGTTTATGATTCAGAAGTCCTGGACTATAAACACATGGCTTCTCTGCCAGAGATTTTCTGTGTGACCTTGAGCAAGTCATTTTGGTCTAGTTGCTACTAAAGGTTTTCCCCGTATTTTATGTCCATGGGAAAAATGCTTAGTAGTACTTCTGGCCCTTCTTTAATCTCTCTGTGCGTCCATTTTTTCAGGAACTCTGTTGAAAATCAGATTTGCATTTAAACTAACTTTTATGGTTAATAAATCAGTAAAGAATGATAAAGCAGTGATCTTTTTCGTGTCTTTATTTTTGTCCTCATGTTATTTTATTCCTCTGTTTCTCCTGCTTTTCTTGTTCTTTAAGTTGTTTTTAAAAAAATGTTTTCACCTTTTTGTGGTTGTAAACCCATTTTTTCATTATAACCTTTCCCCTACAATATATAGGTTGCAGCACATATTCTGATGTCTGTACTGTGGTGACCAGTATACCTTAGACAATAAGTTTTTGCTAATGGAGTAGATGCACAACACTGGGAACAGACAACTCTTTTACAGAAAAGGTCACCCCTACTTAATAGACCTGTCAAAGCTTCTGGTGGATTGGTGAGAGCTTTTTAAGGAAGAATCATATTTGCAAATTCTACTCCGATCTTTGCAAAATTCAAAGAGAATTTCATCATCAGGGAAGCAACTTAGGACTTTCCCCACATTTTGCCAGGAAAATGCTAATATATGACCCCAGGGTAACTGGTGAAAATCCAAAAAATTCTGGGTGATCATGAAAGAGGTTTAACTCAGTTCCAGTCCCAGCTCTGAACTGTTCACATCTTGCTTCAAGACGTGGGCCATTGGTAGTCTGTAATTCCATAGTAGCATTCCGGTTGATATTCAGCCAGTGGCGGTCAGTGTTTTTACGTCCACTGCTGGTTGTATTCTCAGATATTCAATGCTGGGTCATGTCTGGGTAAAGCTTATGCGGTTCAGTTCAGTATTCAACCTATCTCGTTCCCATCTATATGTCTGCACTTGGCCCCTGGTTACATAGTAAGATATCTCATTATGTTGTAGGAACAACATTAGCATCATATCTATGTTATTTGAATGTTCTAACGTGTGCTTATTAAGTATTCCATTGTTAGTATGCTGACAATATATTATATCTTTGTTATTTGAATACTCTTCCATCCTGTCTATTATGGTGTTGTTTGTATTGTCATGATATAACAAGCACTGCAGAACAACCATAAACCAGAAATATGATAGAATACAAACAGAAGAACCAACCTTCACAGATGAAGTACTTCAAGTTCAAAACAGTAGAGGAGACAAAAAAAAGAAGAACCTCTCACAGATGGTGTCCAAACTTTTCTTTATTGAATTTTCCAGATGACTCTACAGCAAATGAGACCTGACATGACTCATGTTTCGGACGTACTGGCCTGCCTCAGGGGTCTAAAATGTTGTCATGTCGTGTGCATTTCCAGAAGATCCACATAATTAGTCAATCTCGGCAACTACTCCAAGATTAGATTCCTTGGGCTGTGAGGCTCGCTCCCGGAAGATGCCGGAAATGTGCATTTGCTGCCGGACGTATCGCTGAGAGGAGGATATGGAGTAGTTGCCGAGATTGACTGATTATGTGGATCTTCTGGAAAGGCAAATGACATGACAACATTTTAGACCCCTGAGGCAGGCCAGTACGGCCGAAACATGAGTCATGTCGGGTCTCATTTGCTGTAGAATCATCTGGAAGATTCAATAAAGAAAAGTTTGGACACCATCTGTGAGATGTTCTTATTTTTTGTCTCCTCTACTGTTTTGAACTTGAAGTACTTCATCTGTGGAGGTTGGTTCTTCTGTTTGTGACTGACTGTTTGTATTCTATCATATTTCTGGTTTATGGTTGTTCTGCAGTGCTGTTATATCATGATTGTGTTTAGTCATTTTACTATTGCTCTGCTGTTAACAAACTTTTCCTGTTATACGTCTTCTTGGGTGAATTTCTTCATGAAGATGGTTAATAAATCCCAATAAATATTGTCTGGGGTGAATCTCTTCATAAAGGCAGTTAATACATCCTAAATAAATAAATAAATACACCCTTAATTGCATAAAATGAGCCGCATAAAAATTAGGCGCTAACCTTGCATATTCAGCGACATGAACCAGTTAAGTGCTGCTGAATATTCGCAGTTAGCCCCAGACAAACAATTTAAATGGCCTGGAGCCTCTCTGAGCTGTTTAAACCACTTTGAATATCGGGCGGATTGTGTTTAGTTATTTCTATTTTTTTTCATTTAATGTTTGTTAAAATTTAATGTTCTTATGGACACTTATTGTTTGCTTGTATGTTTTTATGGTGGTTAGAAGAGCTGTGTCTATTGGATATAGTTATTTATATTTTTAAAGCAGTGTTTCAGTGAATTTTAAATAATTGTGTTTTATGTATGTACATATCAACGTGATAGCTATAATAAAGATTATGTACATAATTTGAACTGAAATAGAAGTTCTGCCTACTTTTTCTACACTTAAAGCAATAATGTTATCTACTTAGTTATTGTTGAGCTGACTACATTTCAGATCTTAAGTATATATGTGTTCCATACTGGGACAGACTGAAGGTCCATCAAGCCCAGCATCCTGTTTCCAACAGTGGCCAACCCAGGTCACAAGTACCTGACAAGATCCCAAAAAAGTATAAGATTACAAAAAAGTACAATACATTTTATGCTGCTTATCCTAGAAATAAGCAGAGGATTTTCCACAAGTCCATTTTAATAATGGCTTATGGACTTTTCTTTTAGGAAGCTATCCAAACCTTTTTTTTAAACCCCGCTAAGCTAACTGCTTTTACTACATTCTCTGTCAGCGAATTCCAGAGTTTAATTACACATTGAGTGAAGAAAACTTTTCTCCAATTTGTTTAAAATTTACTACTTTGTAGCTTCATTGTGTGCCCTCTAATCCTTGTTGTGTGTACGAGTGTTAGCATCATATAGGTCTGGAATACCTGAGAAAAGTAATTGCTTTTTTATAAGCCATCAAGATATTAAAGATGGTTATTTGGATTATGCCTTTGTTTTCTTTCTTTGAGAATAAGATTCCAGAATATTAGATCTAAAAGTTTTTCCAGTGCTGGGCCAGATCTTTGAAACATCATTACCCATTACCCTCAGGATTTTGGATGTCCTTGTTGCTTTTAGGAAGGACTTAAAGCCATGACGGCAAATATTCAGCCAGCGGTGGTGAATGATTTTTTTTCCGCTGCCGGTTTGATGCCCCGGCATTGAATATCCAAGTTTGTGCAGCCGGCTATCTCTTGTGTGATATTTAGCACTCAATTGTCTAAGCAAAACCAAATATAGAACTGAGTTTTATGTGGCCCAACTTGGCTACTTAATATAGATGGTTAAGCGGGTCCTTTTACTAAGGGGTGCTGAAAAAATGGCCTGTTCTAGTGTAGGCTTGTGTTTTGGAGGCATGCAGATCCATTTTTCCGCACACCTGTAAAAAAAATGTCTCTCAAAATTTTGGCCAAAAATGGACGTGCGGCAAAATGAAAATTGGTGCGTGTCCATTTTGGGTCTGAGACCTTACCGCCGCCCATTGACTTATCGGTAAGGTCTCATGCGTTAATCGGGCAGTAATGGTCTTCGTGCGTTCAATGCCTTTTTCTGCCCGGTTAGTGCTGTGCGCCGGGAAAAAATGTGATTCCAAATTTAGGTGCCTACGCAGTTTAGTAAAAGGGCCCTTAAGTGTTGAATATCAGAACTTAACTGCATAAGTTCCAATTCCATCCCCAGACCACCCACAAGTAGCGTCTTTCAGTGTAGTAGTTAGTGCTGACATTCAATGGCATTAAATGGTCAGGTACCACTGAATCTCAGTGGATAGGTCCTACACAAGTGATTTAACTGGCCAGGAACTTCTCCTGGCTACTTAAATCACTTTGAATATCTACTGTCTGTCTCTTCTCAGAGATTTTGAGTTAACTTGTTAGTGTTTGATGGTTTTAAGTTTCCTTTAATTGATATGTTAATATATTTAATATATTGGTATGCTATATTTGTCAAAATTTTTATGATTTGTGTTTTTATATTGTAATTTTGTCTTGAAATTTGTATATTGTTTTATGCAGTTTTTTGGGAGGTGGTTCAAGAGTATAAATACACTTTGGCTAGATTTGGATGACTTAACAATGATCTGTCCTGAGCTGAAGAATCCAATTAATTCTCCAATTCCATATTTCTCACATTTGGTAGAAAAATGTTTATTTATAGTAACAGTCTTTCATATAGAGCTGCCCAAAGCAGCTTATAATTTAAATAAAGTAGCAATTCGCACATACAATAACAAACCAAATACATAAAAGACAATGAACAGATGACAATAAACAAATGGGCAGGTAGAATGCTCCCATTGGAGGCCACCTCTGACTACCCATAGATTAAAGAGTAATTGAAAACTGTCCTTTCTAACTTTCCCTGAATTAGAAAACAATTGGATCACCTCCCCCCACCCCGCTTATACCCTTCAGTCTATTGAAGGGTCTGTGATACTCCCTTCCTTTTGTAGACAGATATTTCAAACTCTTATCTTCAAATTCTTTCCCCAAGGAGTGCTCTCCATAACCTTTCCCTGACCTCATCCTGATGGAAATAGCAGTGCCTCGATTTTCATTCTAAATATGAGGTAATTCAACGTGTGTCTAATTTCCTGTGCCAAACAGTTCCATAATATGGGAACAGATATCACAAAAGCCCATTCCCTTATCAAATCTTTCCTCACCTCACATTTACTTCATAGATAAAATTTTACATCTTGACCAGATCTTAATTCTTGACCAAAAGCATATGCCTAATTCCCAGATAGCTGAGAGCTTTTCCTTTTAGGGCTATAAAAGTCAGTGTCAAAAAGTTAAATGTTAACTCAAGCCTGAATTGGAAGCAATCATGGAGTAATGGCAGGCCTCTAGTCCTTCTAGGACATTTGGGAAGAATCTTTGTAGCTATGTTCTAGATTCGCCCACCAATTGGCCATTGTAATAATCGAGATATGATGAAACATATGCTACATAACTAATTTAAAGACTGAAAACATTAAAATTAGCACAAAACCAAGCATCCTCCCTTTTAATTAAAAAACAAAACAATAAACAAATTATGAATGTTTATAGCAACATGCTATCTAACATAAATTAGAACACAAATGCATTTCTCATATCTTAACTTTTGCACCTCATTGCTCCCTGAATGTTACAGAACACAAGTTCCCATTATCAAAACAGCAGGGTGCAGGAAAAGGATCGTAGGATACATCAGGTGCACTGAATTTCAAGAAAGAAGCTTTGCAGCAAGAGCTATAATTAAGCATTATGGTATCCAGTGGAGGCAAATTTGTTTGCACCTCCATCACGCCTAGTCTGATCCCCAATCCCTAGTCCTCTCTCCCTCCCTCCATCCCCTTCGCTTTGATTCTTGGTCCTCTTTCCTTGTCTCCCTTTTGCTCTCCAACCTAGATGACAAGAATCTTCATGGCATGCTTCCTCATTCTTGCTTTTCAGTCATTTTTTCCACCCTTAAGGGGCTTTGTGTCCTGGGCAGCTGCTTCTGTTACTCACCCATAGTTACAGCACTGATGGCAGCCCTTGACCCGTATGTGACTAGACAGCAAAGTAAAATGCTCTGGATTTAGACAAGGATTTAGAAAAAACATGGACTGTTCTGACAAAGAAGGGCAACCTTCGAAAGCTAATCAAGAAATGTATTATGTCCAATAAAAAAGGTATCATCTTATTTTCTTTTCCATGTTTTATTTTGTTTGATTTCTATTGATAGGCTGTAAGCAAAATCATCACATGACACCATTTCTACAAAAGCGTCACTGGCAGAAATTTGGAAGGGGGCTTCAAAGCCTATCAGCAGGCAGTGCTTTCTTCAGCTTTGAGCAGGCTTTGGAGTAGAGAGCTGCACGGTTTCCGTCCCCGCGGGAATCCCGCGGAACCCGCAGGATTCCCGCGGGGACGGAGGCAGTTCCTGCGGGGTTCCCGCGGGGATGGAACCAGTTCTGCGGGGTTCCCGCGGGGACGGAGGCAGTTCCTGCGGGGTTCCCGTGGAAGTGTAAGCTGCACCTGCACCAGCCTCTCATCTACCGAATACCAATTTATTTGAGTGCTGTCTCCTCCTCCTCCTCCTCTTCTTCCTTGCTTTAACAGCATAAATGTGGAAAGTCTTCCATTAAGGAGGTGGTAGAGTCACAAATGATGACGGAATTCAAAAAGGCGTGGGATGAACACAGAGGATCTCTAATTAGAAAATGGAAGTTATATAAAAGCTAACCTTAAATGGCTGCATGTGTGTGGATATGTCAAGTGACACTTAGATGGTGACTCTGGCTGTGATGAACTAGGGCTGATACCTGGCAGACTTGTATGGTCTGTGTCTCATACATGGCAATCTGGTGTAGGATGGGCTGGAAAGGGCTTAGACAGCAACTTCAGTGGCTGGAACATGAGGACAGTGCTGGACAGACTTTTACGGTCTGTGTCCCACAAATGAGAACATGAATAGGCTGGAATGGGCTTCGATGGCAACTCCAGCAATTGGAACATAAGGATGGGGCCAGATAGACTTCTGTGGTCTTTGTTCCAGAAACACGAAAGAAAAACCATAATCAAGTATATAATATCACACTCGTTGATTTAATGATGAATTGATCATGAGTGTGACTATTGGGCAGAGTGGATGGACCATTCAGGTCTATTTGCTGTCACTTACTATGTTACTGTTAATCCTCTTTGCTCCCAGGCTGGTGCACAGACCTCAGCTCTGACACAGGCACGAGAATCAGATGTCACCTGACCTACTGGCGCGTGCATGTGGCGGCCTCTCAGCACACACTGCCAGTGAATCAGAGACAAATCTTACATGTGCGCACCACAGTGTTCCAACTTCCATTCCTTCCTTGCCTACAGTGCTGTGGCTCAAATCCAGAAAGGGAGCTGACTGGAACTTTCTTTTATGTACTATTAAATTCTTACAGGGATGGGTTAAATTCTTACGGGGATGGGTGGGGATGGGTTAAATTCTTGCGGGGATGGGTGGGGACGGGTTGGGATGGTTTAAATTTTTGCGGGGATGGGTGGGGATGGGTAAGATTCCAGTGGGGATGGGTGGGGACGGGTAAGATTCCAGCAGGGACGGGCGGGGATGGGTAAGATTTCTGTCCCCGTGCAACTCTCTACTTTGGAGCCCCCTATGGCAAGGAGGCCCCTGGCAGTTAACTGTTTGCACCATTCTAACGCAAACCCTGACTGCTTTAGAAAGCAGGTGAAAGCTTGGTTCTTCTTCCAAGCCTTTAATGGAAGAAGCAACTAACTAGCTAGTCACACACACAAGGACTAACACCAGCTGCATATATTGTAGCAGGACTTGTTTATACACTCCTACTGAAATCATTTCCATGCCCCTTTTCTGACTCCATATGCAGTTTTTTTCCTTAAGTTAGTTACCCTTATTTATTTAAACTCCTGTTACTCTATTCTATCTATCTGTATGTTCCATATTTGCTTACACCCTATGATGTCTATTAAAATGTTTTATTATATATTGTATTCACACTGTAATAATTTATACAGTTCTTTGAATTTTTTTTTACTGCAGTAATTGTCTAGTGCCTATATCTGGCTTATTCTTGCTGTACAAGCATTATGGGTGAATTTCTTTCTTCAAAAAGTCAGTACAAAAAATAAATAGAGATGAGAAAAATTGCTTTTAGATAACCTTTTTACATGTGTGCCCAGAAGTGCTGTTTCTACAAAATAATTACAGTCCTATACCATGTTTTACATGACCCCTCGGCATATTCTGCGCTCCAGTACATAATGTTTCTGCTAGCCTGGATACATGTCCTGTAGGATCTGAATCTCCTTTTTGTAAAGAAAAGTAACAGAAAGCAAAATGGTACACTCAGCTATAATATACATTTGTATTGTAAATATCCAAAGTTTCTGTATTCATAAAAAAATGTGCTGGAATGTAGGATGGATTCCACAGAATCACTACTTAGAATTTGCGTGGAAAATCCTGTGTGGTTTGTTTGTAGGACAGAGTAAAGTCTACTCAGGTTTGTCTGTATTCTTCAAACCTGGGGGGCAGAAATTCGAGAACTCAACCAGATCTCTCTTTCTTCAGTTTGTTTGGGAAGGGGAGGAGGGAGGCTGAGGGAATTTAAATACCAGCTGGTCTCATGGGGAAATGGACTTCCTTGCAGTTTTGAGAATGCTGTTCTGTTTATGTAACCGATAAGACTGCCACTGACCTAGGGTTATTAACTACCACTGTGTAACATGGTTGTGAAAGTCTTCTTGCTGAATATTTCTCCAATAGTCTGCGTGTATTTTAATGGTTCCCAGGCCTGGTTGGGGTTGAGAATCTTGCTAAGATTACTTAATTTTTCCTGCTTCAAAAGATGAGCAAGTTCTTGGTGGAATTTGGAATAACATCAAACGTGCAGTCTGATTTGTTTGGAGAAATAAGTATTTTTAGTTACAATGAAGAAAACAGAGTAGTATTCAGTTAAATCAGTTATTGAGTGGGCCCCGAACGTTGGAGCAGAGCTACATTAGAGAAAAAAAGGTAAAACAAGGAAGCAGTAGGAGCAAAATTAATCTGGAGTTTTAGATTCTGATATGCATTTGACAATACACATGCCAAGTGAGGGTTGGCATTGCCCATTGAGCATCTTGATTTGCTTGGCTGGTGGAATTGCTCTTGAATTTGAAAGGGGTGCAATAAAGGTGAATAAAGGATGGCAGTAAAGTGATGTAGTAGATAGGAAATGTTGTGAAAGGAAGGTTGATGCCTCTCTGTACACTTTATCAAACCATGTGTTAGGACTAGTTTCTATACCAGGCAGAGATCCAGCAGCTGTTTAATTATCATTAAAAATGCCTTTTGTAGGCACAAAATCAGGGAGGTGGAGTTAAAAAAATCCTATTAATTTATCATAGATTGCTACACCATCTATGGCACAGCCCCCACTTTCATGGTGATAAGTTTTTTTCAAGATTCTGTGGCAGTTATGTGGCACATTTTCATAGATTTACATATATTTAGATTGTCAATTAAAAAAAACATTTTTATGAAGTTTATTTTCTGGAATTTTTTTTTGTATACCCAGTTACATTATTGAGCCTGTTTTGGGGGATATGGGATCAGTGCTTAAAAGGGAGGAGGGGATACAGTAGGGCTTCTCAACCCAGTCCTTGGGACTCACCTAGCCAGTCAGGTTTTCAGGATACCCACTGTGAATATGCCGGAGGTAGTCATGCATATTTATTCATGCATATTCATTGTGGAATATCCTGAAAACCTGACTGGCTTGGTGTTTCTGATGACTGGGTTGAGAACCCCTGGGCACATCCAGCTAGTCAGGTTTTCAGGATATCCACAATGAATATGCATTGAAGAGATTTGCATACAATGGAGGCAGTCTCTGCAAATCAGTCTCATGCATATTCATTGTGGATATCTTGAAAACCTGACTGACAAGGGGGTACTCCAAGACCGACTTGGGAAATACTAATCTAGGGGATAGGGAGAGAGAGAGGAAATCTCAGAGGAGAGGAGAAAGGATCTCATGGAAGAGGGGTAGGAGAAGGAATCTGATGGAGGCATAGAGGGAGGAGAGATCAGGGAGAGAGGGATGGAAGCATAGAACGGGCTTAACAAATTTAGTAGCCAGCCCAAAAAGCTTAGGAGCCAATGATTATGACCTTTCTTGCTTTCCCCTCCTTCTCACCATTGTCTCCACCAATGGGGTGGGGGACATCTCTGAGGGCTTTGAGTAGGGCTTGATTTACTAAACTGTTTTCCCATTCTTTGTGTGAAAGAGAACTGGACTGTATAGTATACCCCCCATAACTGAAAAATGAAATTGCAGATTTATTATTGCTAATCAGCATGTGCATGAATGTTGAAGTGCTGATACACGTATCAACAGTCAGCATTTCTAGCACACCATTTCTTACCGGTGCCTCCTCCAACCTTCCATTTCTCTCCCTCTGTTTCCCATCTGACCCCTGCCTCTTTCCTAGTGTCTGCTCCCGCCTCTCACTTTCCCTGGTATCCAGGGTTGGTTCAAGGGATAATGGCGCCCTGAGCTAACTTACTTTGTCAATGCCTCCCCATTGCATTGCTTCTAACTCTGTCTCCAGTGGGTTTGGCATCTTTCTCCCCCACCCAGTCCAGTTTCTCTTTTCCCCCACTCCCTCCCTGCGGGTCTGGCATTTCGCCTTCACCTCTTTCCGTCCATTGTAGTCCGGTAAAGTTTACATCTGTTGCTGGCGGCAGCAGCAGCATGACAGGCTGCCTTCGGTCAGCCCCTGGGTCTTCCCTCCTCTGTGTTCCACCCAAAGAAAATTGCATCAGAGGAGGCAGGACGTGGCAGAGGGAAGACCCAGGGGCTAAACCTGTCATGCTGCTGCTTCTGCCACTGCCAGCAACAGATGTAAAGTTACAGGACTGTGGAGGGGTGAGAGAGGTGAAGGAGCAGTGCCAGACCCATGGGGAGGGAGAACAGAGAAGGAGAGAGACTGGACTGGGGGCAGGGGGAGGGGAGCGGGAAAGGTTAAATTGTAGACCAATTGAGGTCAGAGGCTGGGTATTTTGGCACCCTTAATCGCTAGCGCCCTGGGCCAGAGCCTTATCTGGTTCTGCGTTTAAGCCAGCCCTGCTGGTATCTGCTCCCTCCTCCCTTCCCTTTATCAGTATCTTCCTCTGCCTCCCTTCCTCTTCACCAGTAAACTCTGGCTCCCTCCTTTTGAAGTATATATCCCTGGTCTCTCTTTCTTTCCAAGTATCTGTTCCCTGCTGGCCTAACTTCTCCCCCTGCTTGTTCTACTTCTTTGTCATAGTTTATTTACCCTGCAGCTCACACCCACTACTTCAGCAACTAGCAGGTTCCAAAGTAACTGTGGAGGGGTTAGAGGGCAGATACTTCCTACTTCTGATCTCATGCACTGAACTTGCTAGTTGCTATGTGGCATAGAGAGACTGCATAGAAATACAGTGTCAGATGGGCTTCTGCCACCTCATACTTTTTAACATGTTGTGTTTCTGTTAGGGGTGTGAGGGAGTTAGGAAATGCAGCAGCCAAGCTGAGACTTGGGTTTGGGGTTCAGTTGCTAATCTTTCCAGGTCCCTCACCTTCCCCCTCACTGAATGAAGTAATCGGCATCAGATGTATTGGGTGGGAATCTCCCAACCTTGCGTGGGAAAACAGGATATAGATTCCTAAAGTGGGACACTCCCACACGGTACAGAAGACTTGACAGGTCTGTAATTATGTCTGCCAGGGTTCAGAACAGGACATCAGTGGACACTTTTTTTGGCTAAATTTGCACAGACAGTAATCATTTCTTTCCTTTCTTGCAGGACAGCATGGCCAAAATGGAGGTAAAAACGTCTCTTCTGGATAACATGATCGGAGTGGGAGATATGGTGCTTTTAGAACCTCTCAATGAAGATTCATTTATCAATAACCTTAAAAAGCGGTTTGACCACAACGAAATATACGTAAGTCCTACAAAATATTGAATGATAGTATTTTGTATGGAATTAACATTTTGCGTGTGTGACAACTGAAGCAGGTTATCTAAAACTGTAATAATGTATACAAATTAAGCAGGATGAACTATGCTGTTTTCAGTTTGCAGCAGGTTTTATGTAAGTGCTGTCTACGCATGCTGCACAATGTGATTTGCAAATTGATAGCTTTGTAATGCCTTTTATTCCTGGTGCAAGTATCTATTGGTACCCTTTTTTCCCCTTTGAGGGAACATTTACGCTGTACCAAAAGTGTGGGAAATTGTATAGTAATTAGAAAAATTAGGTACCCGCCAATAGGTATAACAAGGCTCAATCAGAAGTGTACAGGAAGAGAGTTCCAGAGTTTGGGTCCAGTATAGAGAGTTGCACGGGGATAGAAATCCAACCTGTCCCTGCCCATCCCCACTGGAATCTAACTCGTCCCCGCCGCAAGTAATCTCGTCCATCCCAGCTTCTGGCCCGCCAAGCCCTTGCTGTGCCACAGTCACCTTGACCCCCCCCCCCCCCCCCATGAAAGCCAGATTTTATAAGCAGTAAAAATATTAGTAAAAGTAACATAATCATTTTCTTCTGTATTCTGCGAAGACAGCAGATGTACAGATCAGCACAGGACCCAAAGCAGTCCAAATTCCAAAACAAGTAAAGTCGGAAACAACACAGTTTATACCTAATTGTTCAGTCACCCTTAGGATTCACCTTATGGATTAAAAAGCAAAACCATGTACATGTAAGGACTGGATAAGGACTGGATATAAGAATTAAAACAAAGTTTAAAGCAAATGCCCTTAATATGTAATACTTGATGCAATATTCACCTAGCAGGCAACCTGAGCCAACAGATTTATTTTCCATGGAACTTAATTAACTTTGTATGAATTTGGCAGCTAATAGTGTTCTGAACTGGACAATGTTGGCACATTTAGACTGATGCTGGACAAAACTTCTGCATGAAGGAAGCCCTTCTTTAATTATTCAATACCTTTCTGTGAAAAAGTAGTAATAAAAAAGGCAAGTGCATTTTTATAATATACCACTGCAATTCACAAAACAAAAGCAGCAAGTTCCCACATGCCATTTTTTTCTTTAGATGTAGGCACAGGTTTCAGCTTAATTTATGTTTAATGTGGGATATAAATGTCATAAATAAGTAATTAGATAGGTAGAAACTCTGAATGTTGAGATCTGATTGTCATAACATAGTGTCTGTTTTAGTGACCCTTTTCCAGGAGAAAAAAAAATCTCTGCACTAATATAACACATGCTAGGGTGTCCCAATAACCAGCCCCTCCAAATAACACACTGATTATGATTTATAACAAATTACTACTCTACCTATGAAAAGTTATTCCATCATTATACTTCCTCTGTGTACATCCGTGTGCTGCACAAGCCGGCATGTTTGAAAATATAAGGGAGAATAAATAAAAATGCCACCAACAATAAAGAATGACAACATGGATGCAGCAGCTCATAGGTTCACTTGCTTTGTTTTGAGTGTATGGCGATGATGGCGGCACAAGGAAGGGAAAACAGACTCACCCTTTTACCTTCCCAACTCTATCCATCCACCTACCCTCCGATCCTGGGTGCCTTCCCAGCATATAGCTTGAGGCAGCCTGGTGGTCTAATGGCTTCTTTGGGGCAGGAAAGATCCCCACTCTTTCCTGCTCGGTACCACGGTGCTGATCCTCTCCTCTCTGCTTTTTTAAAATGGCTGCCAAGACTTCCAGTGGTGGCCTTGCAAGACTTCCGTGGAAGTCTCCTGTGCTAATTATGCACTAATCGGTTAGCATGTAGCGATGTAGCTGTGCTAACCGATTAGTACAGGGCATGCCTACTCTTCCCCCCCCCCCCCAAACCTAAAAAATTATTTTCAGTTTTTTAGTGCGTGGGCAGCTCGCACTGAACACAAAACTATCGCAGGACGCCTGCTTGATAGATCCTGGAAATACACCCCCTACCACCTCCCCCCTTATTTCTTGTTCCAAGAATGTCTCCTCCAAACCAAGCTCACCCCGGGCTGTTCGTCTATAATGGAAGTTATGATGGACGGGTAATCCATACGCTGCCCCAAGCTCTGGGAAGGATAGAATTTCTGTCTCCTTCCATATCTGACCCAACTCTTACTCTTTCTTCATTCCCTCCAACCACTTTCTATTTCTCACAAGGAGTTGTAGGCTTTGAATCCTGTGTTCTTAGGTTATGCTGTAATCATTAGGCTACTCCTCCACTCTACTCTGGTAGGCTTGTTTTGCAAGTTTATTTAAGGGAAGGGAAAGGGAATTGGATTTGATATTCTGCCTTTCTGTGGTTGTAATCAAAGCAGTTTACATATATAAAGGTATTTATTTTGTACCTGGGGCAATGGAAGGTTAAGTGACTTGCCGAGAGTCAGAAAGAGCTGCAGTGGGAATTGAACCAAGTTTCCCTGGTTCTCAGGCCACTGCACTAACCATTAGAACTGCTGCAACACAAATCATGTAGAACAGTTTGTTTTACTATGTTACTATGTTAAGTTTGAACTTAGCAAACATGGGCATACAAGAATGATAACATAATTTTTCATGTACGTTTGTTATCCAATTCATTTGCATTGGTTTCAAAGTTGTGCATGAGCAAGGCCGCTAACCCACTGGAAATCCCGCACAGGTTAGTTCATCACCCTTTAAGTCTTATTCTTCATAGGCAGTGGGAGCAATACAGGAAAATATTGGTATGTTGTCTAGATTTTATTTGTCAAGGTTAATTGTATTAATTTGATTTGAATTATTAACACTTATTCCTTATCGGCTCCAAAGGATCAGTCCATACTTTTGGGTTGTGCCCATCTACCAGTAGGCATACTCTGTGCTAATTGGTTAGCGCAGCTACATTACTGTGTGCTGATTAGCATGTGGTTAGCCTGTGAGCCCTTACCACCTAGAAAATGGGTGTCCATAAGTGCTCACACGCTAATGGCCATATGCCTAATGGGGAAATTAGTGTGTGTCCATTAATGGGAATAATGGAAAATGGGGCCAATTTACTGCTGTGCTAAAAGTGGCCTCACTGCATAGGAGCGCTGGCTACTTTTAAGCACAGCCGATGAGAACTGCAGTGACCAGCGACCACCAGGGCCCTGACCACAGCACCACGTGCTTGCATCGCCTAAGACGGTGGAGTCTAAAAGAAGCACAGGAGTGAGCAACATAGGTGCCCAAGAGACGGGCCCCTGGGGACCCGGCGCACACCAGCAGTGACGACCCGGGGCTGCTAACTACCCCTGATCTCTACCTACAGTCACTGATGAGACACTCGTAGGGTGGAACCCCTGAGTCCTACATCCTCCTAAGGAGATATTGCACTCTCCAGCCACCCAGCCCTGAACTACCTCAACCTGATTGAAAATTGTCCCGTCCTGCAATATATCTGTATCTCTTAGACCCCTACCACAATCCACAGATACAGCACCCAGAATTACAGAGTTTCTGAGCCATGGAGCACCACTTCTGAACATCTGACTGTGAGTAAAATATCTGTATCTATTCACTAAAGTAACCCCGATAAGAAAGTGGCTCAAGTGTGTTCTGGTGCACCACTGTTCACTCCAATGATACTGTCCTACTGTCTCCTCACAGTGGAAGCAATTAGCCGATAGGAGACAATTTAAAGAAGAAACTCACCCCTCCCTATTGAACATGGTCTACCATCAGCCCAAACTGTATCGATACCAAAATGAATACCGTCAAATCACTCCTAGCAATCTACTCCTTATCACTGATCCATCTAACATTAACCACCCCACTCGCAGAAAACATGAATCGGAGAAAATGTTTCTTCACTCAAAGTGTAATTAAACTTTGAAATTCATTGCCAGAGAATGTGGTAAAGGTGGTTAGCTTATCAGAGTTTAAAAAAGGTTTGGACGGCTTCCTAAAGGAAAAGTCCATAGACCATTATTAAATGGACTTGGGGAAAATCCACTATTTCTGGGATAAGCAGCATAAAATGTTTTGTACTTTTTTGGAATCTTGCCAGGTATTTGTGATCTGGATTGGCCACTGTTGGAAACAGGATGCTGGGCTTGATGGACCTTTGGTCTTTCCCAGTATGGCAATAATTGTATAAAACAACACCATCCCCATATTACACAATTATCAAAGACTGACCAGATACTCCACACCTCACCAAACTGATAATAACCAAAACAAAGGAAGAATACCAACATACGGACAACATCAACAGAACGGAAAGAAAGGTCATAACAACCACACGACCACAAAGAAACACCAATTAACAAAAATCCACACAACACCAAACCTAGAAGCCCCATACCAAATAATTCAAGTGGGTTACATCAACGCCAGATCTGTTGTAAAAAAAACAACAGTAACAGGCTGGATCACGTCAGAAAACCTTGATCTAATTTTCATCAATGAAACCTGGATCCATGATCAAAAGGACCCCATAATCCTTGACCTTTGCCCCCCAGGATACAAAGAGGGGCATAATCGAACGCCCATCTCCATGGGCGTCTATGTCCGAGAACGGGTCCGTGAAGGGGTGGGACAGACCGTATTTTAAAAATAAATGGGCGTCCCGCTTCGAAAATACGGTTTGTACGGACCAAAATGCCATGGATTTAGTCGTTTCCGAGCTGGGCGTTTGTTTTTTTAGCAATAATGGAAACTAAAAACGCCCAACTCAAAAACGTCCCAATCCAAGCCATTTGGTCGTGGGAGGGGCCAGGAATCGTAGTACACTCGCCCCCCTGACATGCCAGGACACCAACTGGACACCCTAGAGGTCAGTGCGGTGGATTTCAGACAACATTCCCACATGCATAGGTCCCTTTCCACGGGTGCTGAGCCCCCAACCCCCCTCCCCCAAAACCCACTACCCACAAATGTACAACACTACCATAGCTCTTAGGGTTGAAGGGGGCACCTACATGTGAGTACAGTGGGTTTTGGAGGCCTCCCATTTACCAGCACAAGTGTTACAGGTAGGGGGGATGGGCCTGGGTCCGCCTGCCTGAAGTGCACTGCGGTACCCACTAAAAGTGCTCCAGGGACCTGTATACACGCAGGCCTCTAGGACTTGTTGCTGCTGTATAATCTTGGCACACCAGTTGACACCTGAAGACTGTCTCCGAAAACGTCCTTTATTGGAATAAGCACGTTTACTCACAGTTAACTGCAGATCAGAGGTTGTGCCCCACTGGCAAAGAGTCTCCCTGGTACTGAGATGAGCAGTAGAACAGAGCTGGCAGAATGGTGTACAATGTCCTCTTTCAGCAACATTCAAGGTAAGAACTAAGTTCTGTAACGTGGCTAACACATGAAAGGGATCTAAAACTGTCTTACAAAAATGGCCCAGTAAGCAGAGGGAAAAGCACCATGGGAGTAGAGCCTACCAACTACCAACATCATGAGCATGTAACATGAGCTAGTGGAATCACGAAGCCCAATACCCTACACCCACCACAATGCATTGCTGATGTGACTCTGCAGAGCCCTTAATAGAAAAGGTGTCTCACTCACTCGAGACCCGCATCAGAACCAGGGAAAGGCTGTCACAGGATAGAACACATTCTGCTGTCATGGAGGTGGGTATGGCATTTGAGGCTGGCATACAGGCTGGGAAAAAAAGTTTGTAAAGTGGGGGTTTTTTTGGTGGGAGGGGGTTAGTGACCACTGGGGGAGTCAGGGGAGGTGATCCCCGATTCCCTCCGGTGGTCATCTGGTCAGTTGGGGCACTTTTTTGGGACTTGGACCTGAAAAAGAAGGGTCCAACTAAAGCGGACCAAATTCTCGTTAAAAACGCCCTTCTTGTTTCGATTATCAGCTAAAGACGCCCATCTCTCCTCAGCTGATAACCACGCCCCAGTCCCGCCTTTGCCATGCCTCTGACACGCCCCCATCAACTTTGTTCGTTCCTGCGATGGACTGCAGTTGAAGATGACCAAAATCGGCTTTCGATTATACCGATTTGTTTGCCCACGGGAGAAAGACGCCCATCTCCCGATTTGGGTCGAAATGTGGGCGTCTTTCTCTTTCGAAAATAAGCTGGATAATCACTCACTGGACCAGGAAGGAAAAGAGAGGCTGAGGCATTGCAATAATCTACCGATCCCACTTTACCACCGAAATCATTGCCGAGTCCGTAACAACCCAACTTGAAATTGCCTCAGTCAGAATCCACAACAAATCCCTGCTTGATCTCCTGAACTGTGTCTTGTTTTACAGACCTCCAGGTAACTGGAACGAAAGCCAGTCAAACATCATGGACTTCATCTCAAATACTTGTGTTACTAACCCTAATATACTAGTATTAGGAGACATCAACCTTCACCTAGAAGACCCAAAGTCTACCAACGCATGTGAATGCAAGGAATTCCTCCACTTATGGGATCTCAAATGGCCACACATGCAAGCAACCCACATCAAAGGGCACACACTTGACCTCATCTCACACAAATTGTCCACAGACCAGAACCTGATAATAACAGATATCAAATGGACAGAAACACCATATCAAATGGACAGAAACACCTTGGACCGATCACTACAAACTAAACCTATCCCTAAATTGGCGGAAGAAGGGTTCATACTGTATACAAGAACGTACAACCTACAGCACAAGAGGCCAAATAGCCCCGAAAATATTCTGGCAACAGATATACAATAACGAATGGACAGCATAAACGGACTCCATACACTACCTCTCTGAATGGGATAAAAGATGCAGAAGCATACTAGATGAAATAGCACCCTTACGAACAAGAACATCACGAAGACATAACTCGATACCATGGTTCAATGATGAACTGAAAAAACTAAAAACACAAACCAGGAAGCTTGAACGAGCATGGAAAAAAATAAAAGATGATCACACACTCAACTCTTGGAAACAAATACAAAAAAAATACAAATATGCAATAAGACAGACCAAAAGGTCATACTATAAAACTAAAATAAGACCAGATTACAAAGACACAAAGAAACTATACCAACTCGTACACAAACTACTAGACACTACCTTGGTCACCACAACCAACATAGACATCCCATCTGCAGACAAACTTGCCGAATACTTCAATGAAAAAATTATAAAATTAAGCAACACACTTCCTCAGAACACTACTGATATCGAAAACTTCATCAATGGTCTGGACCCAACCTTCGGAGAATACCCAGCGGACTGAACTTGGTCAAACTTCGGCTCTCCTCACGGCCGAAACAATTACCCAGGCGATCTACAGGTTCTCCAACACTCACTGCAAATTGGATACCTGCTCCAGCTACCTAATCAAATCCGCCCCCGACCGCTTCATAACAGACCTCACATCCCTCCTAAACTTCATGCTCCAACAAGGTCTCTTCCCTAAGGAAAACGGTAACATCCTACTCCTATACCAAAAGATACCAAGAAAAAACAGATGATCTCACCAATTACCGCCCAGTAGAATCTATCCCACTGGCAGTCAAACTGATGGAAAGCATGGTAACCAAACAACTTACTGATTACATAAACAAATTCTCAATATTACATGAATCACAATCAGGATTTTGCCCCCTCCATAACACCGAAACAGTACTAACTACTCTCCTGGCCAAATTCAAGCAGGAAATAGCAACAGGTAAAAGCATACTTCTTCTCCAATTCGACATGTCTAGTGCATTCGACATAGTAAACCATAATATACTATTAAGACTCATAGACTACTTAGGGATTGGTGGAAATATACTTAGTTGGATTAAGGGTTTCCTAACCACCAGAACATACCAAGTGAAATCAAACTCAAACATATCATCACTGTGGAAAGCAGACTGCGGAGTACCATCAAGGATCACCACTATCACCGATCCTTTTCAACCTAATTATGACCCCACTAGCCAAGTCCTTATCCATCCAAGGCCTCAACCCATTCATCTGTGCAGACGACGTCACAATATACATTCCTTTCAAACATGACCTGACAGAAATCACCAACGAAATCAAGCTCAGCTTGAATACCATGAACTCATGGGCAAATGCATTCCAACTATATCTCAATACAGAAAAAACATTGCCTCATCCTCTCATCCCAATACAATACGAACAAACCCACAAATTTAAACACCCCAGATTACACCCTCCCTATCTCAGATAGCCTGAAAATCCTCGGTGTTACAATCGACCGTAACATTACACTTGAGAGCCAAGTGAACTCTACGACCAAGAAAATGTTCTACTCAATGTGGAAACTCAAACGCGTGAAACCATTCTTCCCGAGGGAAACATTTTGCAAATTGATACAATCAATGGTACTAAGCCATGCTGACTACTGCAATGGAATTTATGTGGGATGCAAAGAGCAACTCCTAAAGAAACTTCAGACTGCTCAAAACACAGCAGCCAGGCTTATATTTGGAAAAAAGGCGATTTGAAAGCACCAAACCCCTCCGAGGAAAAACTGCACTGGCTCCCAATCAAAGAACGTATTGCTTTCAAAATCTGCACCCTGGTCCATAAATTTATCTATGGCAAAGCCCTGGGATACATGACTGACCTCATAGACCTACCAACCAGAAACACAGTCAGATCAACACGAACATATTTAAATCTCCACTACCCAAGCTGCAAAGGACTTAAATACAAATCAATTTATGCATCCAGTTTCTCATAGATAAGCACACAACTGTGGAATGCATTACCAAAAGCTGTTAAAATAACGTATGACCACATTAACTTCCGGAAATCACTTAAGACCAACCTGTTCGAAAAGGCATACCCTACCGACCTAACTTAAGTGCCTGAACCCTGCAACACAGTGAAACCAAAGCTGTAATGAATCACTACTTAACTCTTCTTCTCTACGATTCCCCAATGTGTCTGTAACACATGAACCTTATTCGACTATAACATCGCTCTGTATTTGTTTCTCTACCAGAGTTGGCAAACACCTTGACGGTACTATGTAAGCCACATTGAGCCTGCAAATAGGTGGGAAAATGTGGGATGCAAATGTAACAAATAAATAAATAAAAAGGGCCACAGTATCTCTCTAGCAGGTGGTAGAACCTCCCTGTGTAGCTTTGTTTCAGTTGAGCTTCTGGAGCAAAGGATTTATCTCTTAGCCTTTTGGTTGTAAACCTGGTGGTGCCAGGTCCCTCTCCACCTTTTCACCTGCGGCTTCTGCTTCTTAAAAAGAAAAAAAATCTGAGCCTGTGGTTCTCTTTTTAGAGACTCTGTCAACGGAATATTTCTCTGTCAGGTTATTTGACTGCAGTTTTTTTGCGCCTGGGAATAAGAAATCTCCTGTTTGTTCACTATGGATAGTTTTCTCTCTCTCTCTCTCTCTTTTTTTTTTTTTTTTAATTTTTTTTTTTAATTTTTATGGCTGCAGAAATGGTTAAATACTGTTCCTGGTACATGTATGCAGGATGGAATTGGAAAGAGAGCTGAATTTGAAGTTCTGGGGGTGGGGGGTGGGGAGAGACAGAAGTAAAGATTCAAGTACCTGGTTTATAAATCCCCATTCCCCAATAGGCATAAAATGAGGCAACACCTTTTCTAAATTATGCTTTTGCTCTCTCCCACAAGTATACAAAAATAATTTATAGCTTGTTTTATCAAGACTATTCCTCGGTTAGAAGAGCTCCAAACTTAATGAGAACTCTTCTTGACCACGAAATCAGCCACATGCAGTGGGATCGTTCTAGCATCTTAGATCCATGCTGTCATCTTTCTATAAAAAAAAAAACAATGAAGGGATACAGTTTTCCAGAATACACATTCTGAAATTTCCAGCATAACCTCAGTGGGATTCCTTCTAATATTTGGGTGGTTTAGCAGGAAGACGATGAATCATTTCCCTCTGATTTTGAGGAACATTTGCCTTGCAGGTGGGTAAAGGCTCACATTTATTCTACTTCAGTGGAATAGTTGGTTTGTTGCCAAGCAAAATACCTTCTGTAGGAACCAAACTGCAGGCATTGCAGAGGGGGCCGTAAAGATGGATTGATAGATCAAGTTTTTCTATATTGACTTTTTTTTCTCCTTTGTATTCAGTATTCAGTAATAGTACAGCAGAACTTGGGGTGCTCAAGCACCACACCATCCACAGAGCTGGTGCTTGTGCTTCTGAAAATGTGCTAAAGTTTGATTTTTGGTCAATATGTGCACCCACATTCCTGTTTTTCCATTGGGAAACAGTGAAGACATCTGGAGAACATTGAAGCTATAATCAGCTGCAATGGACACACAGACACTAGGTAATTGTATATTGAGGATAAAGTATATTAAAGGCAGCATTTAATAGGTTTGCAAGCCATTGTATCCATTTCAGTTTATTTATTGGGATTTATTAACTGTCTTTATGAAGAGATTCACCCAAGGTGGTGTACAGCAGGTATAGTTTAACATAAAACTCACAGTTTTGTTAACAGCATAATAATAGTCAAAACGACCAAACATAAATACAATAAATAAGATAAACTTGAGAACAGCAAATTAAAACCTAATCATACATTAGAACATTCAAGTAACATAGATATGATGCTAATGCTTTTCTACAATACAGCTTACCATGTAGCTGAGGGGCCAAGTGCAGATATGTAGGTGGGGACAAGATGGGTGGTACAGAATCAGTTCGGATAAATACATGGGTGGCTAAACTCAAGGCAAGTTTTTTGTACAGTTAAACAAGATATAAGGAACTGGTCTAAGTTGCAGTGTGTGTAGCAAGCTAGTCCAGGTGCAGAGTGGTGTATAGTCAGTCATGTATTAAAGGCTTGGGAGAATAGCCAGGCTTTCACCTGCTTCTTGAAGTAGAGGTAGTCTCGTGTCAGATGTAGCCTCTCTGGGAGTAAATTCCAGAGTGTGGGGGCTATTCCTGAGAAGGCTCGCTGGTGGGTATCACATCATATAATTTCTTTTGATGAGGGTACACGTGGAGGGGCATTTTTGAAAGGGACGTCCAAGTTTTGATGAGGACGTCCATCTCAGAAACGACCAAATGCAAGCCATTTGGTCGTGGGAGGAGCCAGCATTTGTAGTGCACTGGTCCCCCTGACTTGCCAGGACACCAACCGGGCACCCTAGGGGGTACTGCAGTGGACTTCATAAATTGCTCCCCAGTACATAGCTCCCTTACCTTGTGTGCTGAGCCCCCCAAATCCCCCCAAAATCCGCTCCCCATAAATGTACACCACTACCATAGCCCTTACAGGTGAAGGGGGGCACCTACATGTGGGTACAGTGTGTTTGTGGTGGGTTTTGGAGGGCTCGCTGTTTGCTCCACAAACGTAACAGGTGGGGGGGGGGGTGGGATGGGCCTGGGTCCGCCTGCCTGAAGTGCAATGCACCCACTAAAACTGCTCCAGGTACCTGCATACTGCTGTCATGGACTTGAGTATGACATCTGAGGCTGGCAATCAGTATTTTTAAAGATGTTTTTTGAGGGTGGGAGGGGGTTAGTGACCACTGGGGAGTAAGAGGAGGTCATTCCCGATTCTCTCCGGTGATCATCTGGTCATTTCGGACAACGTTTTGTGCCTTGGTCATAAGAAAAACACAACCAGGTAAAGTCGTCCAAGTGTTCATCAGGTACGTTCTTGTTTCTTTCGATTATGGATCAAGGACGTCCTAGTGTTAGGCATGCCCAAGTCCCGCCTTTGCTACGCCTCCAGTACGCCCCCTTGAACTTTGGCCGTCCCTGCGACGGAAAGCAGTTGGGGACGTCCAAAACCGGCTTTCGATTATACCAATTGGACGACCCTGTGAGAAGGATGTCCATCTTCTGATTTATGTCGAAAGATGGGCGTCCTTCTCTTTCGAAAATGAGCCCAATAGTGATTCTTCCTGAGAGGACCTTAGAGATCTCAAAGTTGTGTAAAGGGCTAACTTATTCTTCAAGTACTCTGGCCCATTTTGTTTAAGGACCTTGAAAATCAAACATAGTGTTTTAAATTTAGCCCTGTACGGTACTGGTAGCTAGTGTAGTTTTTGCAGGAAGGGTGTGATGTGGTCATGCTGCTTGCAGCCTTCTATCAGTCGTGCTGCTGCATTCTGAATTGGTTGGAGCTGATACAAACTCTTTTTGGTTTGGCCAGTGTACAGGGCATTACAGTAGTCTTGTCATGATGGCATAGACCACTGTGGTCAGACTCACCTTGTCAATATATGGAGAGAGATTTTGTAGTTGCCACAGGTGATAGAGACAATTTTTAAAGGTTGTTTGAATTTGCGAGATCAAAGTGTGTAATGAGTCCAGCAGTATCCCAAGATTCCTGACCTGTGATTTTACGGGGAGTTCATACTTCCCAAAAGGTATTTAGAAGTCAAGTATTTGTCCACTTGTGTTAGGTAACCAAAGAATCTCTGTTTTGCTGAAGGCTGTGGGTAGATCTGGTTCAATGGGTATGAGTAGTTGCACATCATCAGCATAGATTTAGAATTTTGTTTGATTATATCTGTTATGAAAAGTCAGTAGATAGTAACCGAACCAAATCTTGATACCTAGATGAGTGTGGTGTTGCTATTAAAAATATAACGTTCATCCTCTATTTTTCTTCTGTTTTTTTCTTCTTTATTTTTTCCTAAACAATGCAACTGTTGGAAAGAAAAGAAATGTATTGTTTCACAACTCACATAATGAGAAATTCACGATATATGAAAAATAAATAGAGTACATTCCCATTATACCCCAAAATGCAGAAGAAATAAAAAAAAAACCAAAACAAAACAAAATGGGGGTATCTGGAGACTATCCTCTAACGCAAGGAAAATGGAATGAATGTCCAGAGCAACAAATTAAGGGGTCCTTGTACTAAAATGTGTTAGAATCTGGGCTTAATGCATGGCAATGCAAGATTTTACCACACGCTAAGCCCAGATTTAACACAGCACTTTTTGGGGGATTTGTTTAATATATTTTATTGCAGGCTGTACGTTGATGTTGTTGTTGGTGCGCGGTATGTGCATACAGTTAACAGGGGAGCACGTACTGCTTCCTAATTAGGAGGCACTAAGTGCTCCCACATTAAGAGCACTGTTTACTAAGCTGCCCTGTAGGCACGCTAACGTTTTAGTGCGTGCTAGTGCTAGAGACACCCATATATTCCTATGGGTGTCTCTAGTGTTAGCGCACCTACAGCACGGCTTAGTAAACAGAGCCCTAACTCTGCGTTAGCCAGTTAGGACTAGATTCAGTATGAGTGCCGAGTGCTGTTCTATAAAGTACTCTCCGAGTTGCACACCATTTATAGAATACCACATAGCCAAACTTTGGATACAAGGATTTACACCAACTGAAACCATGTGTAAATCATGGTGCGTAAGTTAGGCGCAAATCCCCTATGTGCTATGCTACTGTGCACATCTTTAGTGTAACGCCCCTGACCAGTCTGTGCCCCTACTGTGGCCACACTCCCTTTTAAGTTGTGTGCTAAAAAATCCGCACACACATCTTCATAGAATAGCACTTAGCGAGAGGCGTGCATAAAACCAAAGTGTTGCCAGCTAACGCCAAGAACTGATCGTTAGCACCCAGTTATTGGCGCTCATTGGCTCGTTAGCCAATTTATTTTACATGTGCATCTCACATAGAACTATCTTGTTTCATTTGTTTATATTTTCATTCGGATTTGAATGAACAGTTGAATTAAATATTACCAAGTGCTGACACTCCAGGGTGTTTGTTTAGCCCTGAAAGAATAAAACACGGTGGGATATTATTTAGCATCGACAGTCTTGGCATTGGAGTTTGGTCTTAATATTCTTCCAGAGTCAAGAGTCTGAGAGTCTGGTGCTAGTGTGAGCAATATACATTACCATTCAATGACTTTAAAATTGGATTTTCTAGTTATAGTGGGCCAGCGGCATTATATACACAGCTCAAATGACTGAGACAGAATAGTCTAGGCATAGTAAAGAAAACTGATGCCAGCAGTACAAGTGTATAATAGCTGTTGATTCTGGAAAATAATACTAAACTCGGGCTCAGTAAGACTGGCTCTCTTCCATGAAAGGAATAGTTTTGATAAAATTTCCTATAAATAATATTAGTATACTTGTGCAAGAGAGTGAAAACCTAATTTATAAATGGAGTCGCCTCATTTTATGCCTTTGGGGAGGGGGCGGTATATAAATCATGTCTTTTGAGCAGTTAAATATATTACTGCAATTTATGACTCTCTCTCCCTCAAAAAGTGGCACTTCAAATTTAGTAGAGGGTGACTGAAACTAGGGTTTTCAGTTTCAGCCGAAATGAAATCTGCGTCTGAAATTCACCATTTGGTTTCATTTGAAACTGAACCCCCCCCCACCCCCGGCAGACAGTGAGTCCCCCTGCCCCCCCTCCACGGCAGACAGCAGGTTCCCCGGGGTCCCACATGCAGACAGCAGAATTTTCGGCCAAAACTGAAGCATGGCCAAAACCGAAACTCGTTCAGCCTCGAATTAAGTTTTCATTCCAACTCTGTTCTGTATATACATGTGTTTATGTGTGTCTTTTAAATTAATCTTTTTGTAATAAATGATATATTACATTTTAAGTAATTCCAAATAGCCAGGAGTATTGCTCTGTTAATCAGCAGGGTGAACACATTCTTTATGGGCGTCAGTATTTTATTGTTTCGCCTCTACTTCCCTTTTACTGGCATGTGGTACAGATTTGCACTTACCGTGAGTTAAGTGCTGAAAGCATTTTATGATCAGAAGCAAACACAGGCGCTAGAGGCTGTTAGTGCAATACTAACACCTGTGCTTGCTACCACCCCATGATCAGAGTCCCCGAGCGCGTGAAACAACGTGCTCGAGAACTCTGAACGCAAGTAGCATGCAAATGCATGCTTAGCCTATTCATCTCCAATGATCAGCGACCAGCGCGCCAAAGATTTGCTTGCTGGCCACGGTAAACCCTATGCCAGCTTGGAGCTGGCATGATTAGGGTTTGCAGACCATTGGGGAGGAATGGTGAGCCCTGTCCAGCATGCATTTGCATGCTAGCAGGCCTCCATCCCCCCCCAATGCAGCAGCCCCCTGCAGAAACCTTGACCCGACTCCCCCCCCTAGTGACAGGGGGCTGGAAGTCCGGCAGACCTCTGGTTCCCCCGACCCCTCCTGACACAGCATCCCTCAAATGTCCCTGGTGGCCTAGTGGGCTGTGGGTCAATCTTCCCCCCCTACCTGGTGGTCTAGTGGCCCTTTCCCACCCCCCTACCCATGGGCGTAGACTGGGGGGGGGGAGGGGGGGCAATGCCCCCCAAACGACGACGAGGCGCCGCCGCACCAGTAGTTTAAAAAAAAAAACAAGCAGGCACGCGCTCCTCTCCGTCCGCTTGGCTTCCCTGCCCTCTCTGTCTGCGTCCAGCCCGAAAGGAAATGACGTCAGAGGAAGGCGGGACGCAGACAGAGAGGGCAGGGAAGCCAAGCGGATGGAGAGGAGCGTGTCCGTCTACCCTCCTCTCTTCCTCCCTCCCTCCGGCGCAGGCAGCAGTCTTTTCCAGCGTTCCTGGCAGCGGTAGCGTTGTACATGCTGCCTTTGGCTCTGCCCCGAAGCCTTCTCTTCAAGTTCCTGTTCCCGCATAGGTGGGAACAGGAACTTGAAGAGAAGGCTTCCGGGGCAGATCGAAGGCAGCGTGTACAACGCTACCGCTGCCAGGAACGCTGGAAAAGACTGCTGCCTGCGAAGGAGGGAGGGAGGGAGGGAGGAAGAGAGGGGGTAGACGGAGTCACGATCTTGGACCTTGCGGGGGGGGGGGCAGCAGATGGAAGATGGATGGGACTGGGAGGGGTGGGGAGCAGAGGGAAGGAGCAAGAGATGGATGGGACTGGGAGCGTTGGGAGCAGAGGGAAGGACCAGGAGATAGATTGGACTGGGAGGGGTGGGGAGCAGAGGGAAGGAGCAAGAGATGGATGGGACTGGGAGCAGAGGGAAGGACCAGGAGATGGATTGGACTGGGAGGGGTGGGGAGCAGAGGGAAGGACCAGGAGATGGATGGGATTGGGACAGGTCAGGCACAGCAGAGGGAAGGAGCAGAAGATGGATGGGACGGAGGGATGGTGAGCAGAGGGAAGGAATAGAAGGTGGATGGGACTGGGAGGGGTGGGGAGCAGAGGGAAGGAGCAAGAGATGGATGGGGCTCGGAGGGTGGGGAGCAGAGGGAAGCCTACTGGAAAGAAGACACTGCATAAAACAGAAGACACTGGGACCAAAGTGAATAGAAAAACTAAATGATCAGACAACAAAGGTAGATACAAGTATTTTATTCAGAATTTATTAATTGAAATATGTCAGCTTTTTGAAATGTGCATCTGTGATATTTTGCCTGTAAATTTCAATTCCTTCCTCCACATTAGCATATTCATTTGCATATGTATATATGCAAATGAATATGCTAATAAGCTCCGCCCATATGCTAATATGCTCCGCCCGTCCTCTCCCCCCCCCCCCCAAATGAAACAGTCAGACTACGCCTATGCCCCTACCTTAAGTTGGAGGAGGGAGGTGGCCTTCCTCTTCTTCCTTCGGTGTCGCCTGGAAAATGGCTGCGCCAAGCCCTGTCCAGTGCATCCTAGATTGCACTGGGTGGGGCTTCGGATGCACTGGGCAGGGCTGGTCCCCGCCATTTTCCAGGCAACACCCGTGGAAGAGGAGGGAGGCCACCTCCCTCCTCCAACAAGGTAGGGGATGGGGAAGGGCCGCTAGACTACCAGGGGGGGGGGGGATTGACCCACGGCCCACTGGGCCACCAGGGACATCTGAGGGATGCTGGGGGGGGTTAGGTGGGGCTGGAGACCTACCAGATCTCCAGCCCCTCCTGAACCTGTGTAGGGGGACCGGAGGCCCGCCAGACCTCCAGCCCCCGTTTCGCCTGGCCCGGGCGGGGGTTGTTGGGGTCTGGTGGTTCCATGGACCACCAGCCCTGTGTTTGACAGGTCTGGGCTTTTGTCAGGATTGTCAAATGCGAGAGCGCTCAGGCACAATCCTCCCGCACTTCTAACCCATGATCAGAAAGAATTGCGTGCTTAAATTTGCATGCAATTATCTCTGATCCTAGGTGCAGTAAAGCCCCGCGCTGTTCCAGCGCTATTTTTAGAGCGCTGTTTGGAACAGCGCGGGGCTTCCATGCTGTCTGCAACAGTGGCAGTGCTGGTTACGATAATGTTCATTAAATGTAAGGCACAGTCCATGCCCACTTTCCACTTGTAACCATGCCCATTTTCTGCCCCATAGTAAGGTATGCAATTGGTGCACGGATTAGCCGTGTGCTACCAGTTACCATTTTCTAATTCATGTGGTAATTGCTCTGATCTCATGCTGTATATTCTGTTGCACTAAACAATGAGCTAAAGCAGCTCAATATCCATGGAGAAGAGGTGGAATGGCTTTTTGAAATGACGTACGACTCGTAATAGAGATGTCCTAGTTGATGCAACACTAGCGGTGCTTCTATTTTAGAACAAGATCTGCTGACAGTAGAGTCTGTTCTAAGATATAGGAGAAATGGACGCCTATGTGCTGATCACGTCCAGCCGAACAGGGCAAAAACAGGGACAGAGAAAGTAATGTGGCATCATGGGAACATCTTTGTTATAAGATGGTCATATAGATGTCCATGTGCCAGGACTTGAACGTTTGTCAGCCATTTTAGTACCATAAACATCCGTATTGCCTGAAGCTGTCACAAAGCCCAGTATCCCTTACCAGTGTAGCATATTGGGGGGACAGCAGCCACTGGAGAATTAAGGGAGCAATGTCCCTTAATCCCTCCAGTGGAACGCTGCTTAGTCAGAACACTTTTCTAACACTTAGTCATCTGGAGAAACAGGTGTAATTGACAATGGCCATCTTTTTGGACATATACTCCATACCCCTCCACTTAGCTCTGGATCAAGGCACAATCACCGACCCAAGCAGCCTGAATCCTCTGCTGACCTGGAGTGCCACCTGCGAGCAACTGCAAATATCCAGCTGCAGAGTGGAACAGTAGGAATATGACTTGCTGTGGCTGCACACTGTAAGGTTTTGCTGTGGGTACACTATCACCATGAGATCCACCGCAGGCTTTGTAGTAATTATGATGATTTTGATAGACAAGCATCTTTGATGACATCAAGATTCAGTGGTAGAGGCTATCCGAACAAATTTTTATACAAGGGTTATCATAGGGTCAAAATCATTACTCATGAGTAGGTCAGACAGGGCAAGTCTAGACATTGTTTGCACATTAAGATATTCACATTTAGCTGGTGATATAAAGAAAATTATTTATAAATACTGGAACATATTGGAAAGTCATGAATGTTTTAAAGATAAAAAAAAAACTTGTAGTAGCTTCCTCTAGGGAGCGCAGTCTGAAGGACCAGTTAGTACCATCTGTTCTCCCGAATATTGTGTCTGCAGCATAGAATATTTGGGAGGACAGATGGTACCAACCGGTCCTTCAGATTGCTTGAAGTGGCAGGTGTGTGTTTCCTCAGGTGCCTGGTCCAGAAGGCTAGCATGGAGGAATTTGATTATTGAGGGAGACTAGGCCCCAGTGCTAATACCTCTTTGGTTGGAGGGAACAAGAAAATCAATTTCTGGTCCCAATTCAAACTCTCCAGTTACTGGTGTCATTGAGGCAAAATATGGTAGAGCCATGGCCCCTGTGTGGAGCCCAGCAAAACCTGTGCTTTCTGTGTTGGTGCCCAGCCTTCATCCATCCATGTGCTAAGTCATTGGCGATGAGCTGGAGAGTGCCGAGCCACCAGCATTGAGGGGGATAGCACTGAGCCACTAACGCTGAGAAGGAAAGCACTGATCCACTGGCATGGAAAGGGGGCAAAGCTCCCCACGCGATGAATCCTCACTGCAGCCCTGAAGTGGAGGCAGAGCCAACAGTGGCAGGTGGAGCAGAAAAAAAAGAGTTCAGCTGCCCAGCGTCAGACGGCTCCAGAGGCCCAGCCCATGACTCATGCCACCCCTCACTCGGCATTGGTGGATGGCTCCCAGAGGGAGACCTAGTGTGGGTGGGCAGAACAGACCTCCGTATGGCACTGGCTGAGGAGGAAGGGGCCAGCCCTGACTGAAGAGGCCACATGGCCACTTTTGGGATTGTCAAACAGCGGGGGCCCACATAGACTGGAGGCCTCCAGATGCTGTGCCTGCCATTGGAGCAGCAGGTTCCTACTAACCATAGTAGTTCAGGCCATTGCTGAGATAGAGAAACAGGAGGTGCCTCACCTGCCTCACTGCCCTTGAGTAGCCCCATCCAAAGGTAGGCATGAGCTTCAAGGGTTCCCTCCTGCCCATGCCTCCACCAGAAATCTCAATGGGGGAGAAATCTCTGCAAGAGACCTGGCCCAAGCTCATTGCTCTGGCTGATATATTTGCTGCCGGAAGGAGCACAAGCACCAAGACTGATGGCACTGAGAGGGCGATGGAGTCCCATGGGTCCTGCTTCCACCTGTACTTCATCAGGAGGTCTGACTAGGGAGCAATCTCTGTCTGGGGGAATGATCTCTCTAAGGAGAGTCGTATCCTGCTCTTGGCAGCAAATAGTGCTGGTTCATCTTTCCATAAAAGCAAAAGAAAGGAGAGAGAGAATACTTAAGGTAAGGAGAAATTAGTGTGGACAGGAGAGCAGAAGAAATCCATCTGCATGGCTGAGCAGATAGAACAGACTGGAAAGGAAATGGACGGGGATGGTGTTTGGGGATGGCCTGCACATGCTCAGAAGATCTGCAAAAGGCTTTTTGAGCTATAGGAGAGCTAATCCATCCATAGTGCCACCGGACGGCATCATTCATGTGTGTGTGACTCATCCTTCTGGTCCAAGGAAAACATGCAGTATTTAACCTATAAGAACATAATAAACAGGAACCCAGCAGGAAGTTGCTGCTAGCTTTTAATGTATCTTACAGGTTATCAGTACAATAGAAAACAAAATGCAAACATGTACACAAGCTGTGGGGGCAGAACAGTAACTGATTGCCTCATGTTAATAAAAAGGTCTTTTATTAGAGGCTGATGTTCCTTGTTTGTTAAACTTTGATATTCATGTAAATGAGCTAGTTAGTCTCACTCACACAAAGAAGGAGTGACGCTGGCTGCACATACTGTAGCAGGACATGTTTATCCACTTCTACCCTAGCTGAGATAATATTTAATCATCTCTCTGACCTCATGTGCACCTTTCTTTAAATTAGTCACCTTACTTTCTAACTCCTCTTACTCATCTATGGGCCCTTTTACCAAGCTGCAGAAAAAGGGGGGGCCTGTGCTGGTTTCGGCATGTGTTTTTGATGCACATTGAGGCGTAAAAGGTAGATCTTTTTTTGAGAAAATGGCCCTGTGGCAAGTGAAGCATTTACCGCGTGACCATTTCAGGGTGGAGCCCTTACTGCCACCCATTGAGGTGGCAGTAAGGGCTCCCGTTCTAACCCGGTGGTAACTGGGCAGCGTGTGGCACTGCCTGATTACCGGCACAACAAAAAAAAAATATTTTTGTAGCGCTGGATATGATGGCGCACTGGGGGTGGGAACTACCGCTGGGCTGCTGTGGTAGCCCATTGGTACTTCCTTTTTAGTGAGCGGTAAGCCCATGTTGGGCTTACCACCGCTTTGTAAACAGGGCCCTATATGTTAACCCTCTCTCTGACCTCATGTGCAACTTTCTTTAAATAAGTCACCTTATTTTCTAACTCCTCTTACTCTCTTACTTATCTATATGTTCCATCTTTGCTTGTACCCTACACTGTCAATTAAAGTGTTCTATTACATATTGTGTTGACATTATAAGTAGTATACTATGCCATACTTTGTATTGTTATTTGAATATTTTTACTTCTGTAATAGTCTATTGCTCATGTTTGATTTATTCTTACTGTGCACTGCCTTGAGTGAATTCCTTCAAAAAGGCGGTAAACAAATCCTAATAAATAAATAGATAGCAAAAGTTTGACACCAAGTCAATAGGAAAAAAATATAAGGTGGTGGTCTCTCTCTTTGCAAAAATGGTCCTAATTTTGCATTGCAGCACCTCATTAATGTAAAATTTTAAATAAAGTTTCTTGTATAGCAGACCTTGCACAAAAGTTTACTACTGGGAATGGAAAATCTGTGAAAACTTTTACAAAAGAGGACTGAGCAGGCTAAAATGCAGCAAATCCCTGCCCCCCCCCAATATTCAAAAGCATTTAGGGGCCCTTTTACTAAAGGGTTGGTGCGTGACACTCCGGAACTACCGTCGGGCTACTGCAGAAGCCTGACGGTAGATCCCACCCTCAGCGCCTGCCATTTCCAGATCTAGAAAAATATTTTGAATTTTTGTAGCTCTGGGGTGTACCCGGCAGTAATTGGGTAGCGCCAGCGTAGCACAGGAGCCCTTATCACCTAAATAGTTGGCAGTTAGGGCTCCCCCTGGAATTGGCCATGTGGCAAGTGGTTCACTTACCGCATGGCCATTTCTTTTGGGAAAAAAAATAGCCTTTTACATGCTGCGGTAAAAGGAGGTCTCAGCGTGCACTAAAAGCATGTGCCGATGCCATCGCAGGTCCCCATTTACTGCAGTTTGGTAAAAGGCTGGTTAAATGCCCCATAACTGGCTATCAGTGAATTTTCAGCGGGACATGGCCATAACCTGCAGAAAATTTGTGGTTAGCCGGTTATATTGCGTGATATAACTGGTTATCTGCCGATTTCCAATCCATCGCTGGCTAAGTTTGGCAGCCATATTTGGCCACATGAATACCAGGCCTATCTTTGGCCGCTTCAGACTTAATTGGCCAGCGCTGAATATTGGCTTGGCTGGTTAAGTTCGAGCAGGCAAAAAATAAACCAGATATTCAATACTGGTCACCAGAAATG
Source organism: Microcaecilia unicolor (assembly GCF_901765095.1). Lineage (NCBI taxonomy): Eukaryota > Metazoa > Chordata > Amphibia > Gymnophiona > Siphonopidae > Microcaecilia > Microcaecilia unicolor. The sequence goes on along the minus strand of NC_044037.1, from coordinate 205,450,241 downwards.
GCCCGGCATTGAATATCCAGGCTCAGGTCCGATCGCGGGAGTTAGCCAGGCTGACTCCGACAATCTGAATATTGGGCCCCTGAAATTTTGAGTGTTCCTGCACATTTTAGCAGATGACTTCCTGTTTGCAGAAGTTTTTTTTAGAATAAAGCTGAGAGTAGGGGTCTTTCCCTTGGATTGTGGGATATAAGTTCACATTAAATAAATAAATAAATAGATACTCAGTAAATGCAGCAGGAAATTATGAAATAGAGCATTAATATTGGAGATGAAAACTGATCTGAAGCTGGCAGGACAACATGGACATCTTTCCACTCTGTAAGCATGCTTTGGTCTTTTAAAAGATTATTTGCTGTGATAGGATCCATCATGGAATGAAAACTGAATTCACCCTGCGGTTTGTAATTGAGTCAGGAGCCTATATTGCAGGCAGCAATCCCCACCCAACCTGTCTCTGTAGAAAAATGGGTTATTTTTATGATTTTTATAATAAAGACTTCTATATTTTGACATCCTCTTTGGATTCGCCTCACTCCTTTCTTTTGTTGCTCACGTTTGTGTGAGGGTTTTACCTCCTTTTTTGTTACTCTGTAGAAAAATTCACATTTAAGCTAGTCTTAACTAAATTCTGTAAGTGGCATCCTGCTGTTCCTCCAAACCAACAAGTAATCGTGTTCAGAGCAGTGCCAAATATTTATCACTCATAATGTGTTTGAGTTACTTCATGCTGTGGGTGATGTCACAGCTAATATAAATCAATTGGATTTCGTGCTTGTGAGCTACCAAAATTTGTGATATTATTCTGCATGTGTCAGGGGCCACACAAGGAGCAGCTTGAGAGCTTTCAAATCGAATGTGCAAGTGAAATTTCTGTAGTGGTGCTTGCCGTTCTTTCTTATTTTAGGTGGTGTGTGGCAGAGGAGCAGCAAGTCAGTTTCAACTACATATTGGAAATCTGTTCTTTTTTTTTTGTTTTGTTTTGTTCTTACCAATGTTAGATTAAATATATTTTAATCTGTACCAATAGAGACTGTAATGCAAACTACTTTCTAGCTAACATAGAAGGACAGAAGAACATCTGAAATGTCTTTTTCCCTATTAGATGGGACATTGTAGCTTAACAAGTGCTAAATAAAGTTATGGGTTTCATAGAATGCAATACCAGACCTAGAGCTGGAGAAGGGAAAAGAGAAAAATGGATTAGCTGACTTTCAAAAGAAAAAAAAACGTATCAAGAGTTCCCTTTGCATATTCCTGGTTAAAAAATAGACAACATTTGCATTAGTTGTGGCTCATTGTTCTGATGCTTGGAAACTCTGCGTATTCCTTGACCACACCCCCATATACAAAGAGCAATAAACAAGAGCTCTGGCATGCAGGGTTAAATGTTGAAGAGAGGAGCTGACCTAGTGGTTACAGCACTGGTCTTGACATCCAGAGGTGGTCAGTTTAAATCCCACTGCTGCTGCTGCTTGTGATCTTGGGCAAGTCACTTAACCCTCCATTGCCTCAGGTACAAACTTAGATTATGAGCCCTCCAGGGACAGGGAAATACCCAGTGTACCTGAGTGTAACTCACCTTGAGCTGCTACTACTGAAAAGGTGAGAGCAAAGTCCAAATAAAAAGTAAAACATCCCATCAGATTTACCAATATTTTTTGAAGCTGTTTTTATTATTCACTAAACATGCAACATTAGGTTGATAACCCCAGGGCCATAAATTAAATTAAATTTTGAAAAGTTCATGCAAGCTAAGGACAAAAATATATGAAAATGAATAGAGGGATGTCACTACCCTCCCATCTCTGATGGACAATGTCAAATATCCTCCAGTGAGAAACAAGAGGTGCTGTGCTCTCAGAATGTGGGATTTATGCTCATTCAAATATGTCTTACTTGAGCAATAAGACTGTTTGAATGAGCTGTGTTCACTTTTTTTTTCACATGTACACATCAGGCAATTTTTGATAAGAGCTGACTTGAGCATCTTGAATCAGAGCGAGCAGTGGGTCGTGCAAGCTGACCCATGACCCATTTGACCCATGTCACCAGTGATCCATGCTTCATCAATGACATGACCCATTATTCATGACTCATCCACACACAGTATATTGAATGTAATCATTGACAATTCATCAGCTGCACTACAGTTTTAGAATTTTAATAAGAACACCATTCCTACGTATTCTGACATCTTACTAACAATGGGATCACAATTCCCATATGTTCCCCCTTGAAATAACCATTTTGAATATACAGACCCATGCTTGTCTCAAATGCTGCTTTACATGCTCAAATTCCTTGTAAAATTACTCCACATAGTGGCAAAATTTGGTTTTGTGAAGACAGCAGATATAAGCCCATTTAAGCTACAGGTATTGGGAAGAGAACAGTGGAACTCAGAAAAAAATATAGGGATTGATGCAGCTCCTGGCATTAAATATTCAGATATGTTTACTGACCCGGAAGTTAACCGATTACTGGCTGATATGTAGACTGATGTCCAGTTAACTCGAAGCATGACATTCGGACAGCTGTTTTGCTGTCCTAACTTTGTGTAGTTACTTAGCTAGTTAGCAGACCTAAAATTGCAGCTAACCAGCTAAGTTGCTACTGTTCCCTAACTCTGCCCCCAGACCACCCCTAACCTAGCCAGTTAAGTGTCACTGAATATCGGTTGCCAGCTCACTCAGTAAGGTTTAACCGGGCAGGAGCCTCTCCTGCCCAGTTAAACCCTCTTCAATATTAACCCCTTATTTTCTAATCTTTGATAGGCAATTGGAGAAAACATCTATGAGGAGATGAATTAAAAGAAGCGAGAGGCAAAAGATCTGATTCTTGCTCACATAGAAGTGGTAGAAGAACTCGGAGATAAGAGCACAATTTGAACTAGTAAAGATGGAGGATGAGAAGACCAAGGGTAGATTACCATGTAGCAAAGACTGAGAAGATAAGAGGCCTTTTTAATGAAGTTCACTGGTCTTGCCTTAGTGCATTTTAATGTGGAATTTTCCTGCATGGTAAACCCAGATTTTATAGTTTATTTAGGAGGACGTTTACTTAGGCGCGTTGGTGTTTTTAGCGAGCGTTAAAAATAGGTGCGCGCTAAACGCTAAAGACACCCATAGGAATGTATGGGTATCTTTAGCGTTTAGCACACGCCTATTTTTAACGTGCGCTAAAAATGCCAGTGCGCCTTAGTAAAAGACCCCCTTAGGAACTTGATATACTGGTACAACAGAGTTGGTCAAAGCAGTATACAGAGTACAATTAATATAAAAGTGAAAGGAAAAGGAATGCCAGTATAATAGGATAGGGTCATTCACTCCAGTATATGAGAGGAGACAGGGGTAAGGAAATCAGAGTGCCCAGATTTGTGGTTACAGGTCCGGCCCTTCAGATGAGAGAAGGAGCTGACAGTCTGAAAGTTGATTGAAAAAAATGGGTTTTCAGAAGTTGCTTGAATTTGGGGAGTCTCTGATTGGGGGTGGAAGATCCAGAATTTTGGGGCAGCGAAAAAAAATATTTTTTGTGCAGGTCATGTGCTAATGTAGTCATTAGCATGCATATTACCTGCCGAGGTTAAGATGGAGCACTTGCCTCCTATTTAGGAGGCACTAGGTGTTCCTGTGTTAATAATCCGGTTAGTATGCACCAATCATAATGCATTAGCTGGATAGTGCAACAATGCCCACTCTCCGCCCATGATATGCTGCCCTCCAAAAATATTGTTTAAAAAATAGTTAAGACGCGCTTGGTGAACGAGAACAGGAAAATAACCAGAGCATACTGTAATGTGTTTTCCGGTAAGCCTTTTTCACGCACTAACAGTATATTGGGGCTTAACACACCCTTTAGCACCCAGAGCAGCGTGAGCAAGGGTGGACCTGAAGCCTTGATTAATCATAGCCAGGCAGCGGGTTAAAAGTAAAATAAAAGCAGTTTATTAATGTACTTTGAGAGCTGTGGCCTGTTCCTGTGCTCTGAGTTCTCCCAGTGGCCTGCTCTGGCAGGGCCATGTTATCTTATCTCTCAAAAAGGCAGCACAGACAGATTGTCCCTGGCCTGGAATCTTAGATTTAAAGTTCTGTCCTTCAGTATTCAACACAGTCCGCCCTAGTCTAGCCCTAAGTTCCAAAGTTACAATGACAGCAGAGTTCCAAGATAAATTTGGCCTACCTTAGTGGAGCTTCTGCTTCTTATAAGCTTTCAGTTAAAGGCTTACTCTTGAAATCTACCCTTCTCTTCCCAGGGCTTCCCTTCAGGAACTGCAGCCCAGCTGTCACAATCTTGTAGGAGTCCTTACCAGGGTAGGGTTACCAGACAAAAAAGAGGATAGAAAAAATAAAAATGGTTGCTATCCATAGGCGGTCGGTGGCTCAGCTGTTTGGGGAGGCTAAAATGGTTGAGCCAGACCTGAGTCCTTAATTGCCTAAAAACATACAGAAAGGTCAGCAGAATAGTGGCAGTAATACCTTTTATTAAATTTAGATATTAAGACACATCAAATGCCAGAGACTAAAGTGGCAAAGAAAATTAAACAGTGCAAGTTTCAGTAGATATATATATTAGGTCTCTTAGGCAACTGAATTAAAGCGGATTTTTAAAAAACTGTCAGTGTCTGATGCCTACATTTTTATAGAGGCCTGCAGTCCATCTACCACTCTCTTTCTCTTTCGCTGCCTCATCCCACTTTCCCACAACCAGTCTGCCTCTCTCTCTCTCTCTCTCTCACATATCTTCCCCTTCCCCTCCCACCTTCAGAGAGTTTGTTGATTTTGCTGCCTCATGAGATTGGGAGCTGCAAGGTCAACAGGTTCTTCATGAACCTCAAGTTGCTCAAAACTGTCTGAGAGCTCCATGGCTGGGAGGGAGGGGGCGGGGGGAGGAAACTGGTAGACATGGAGGTAGTGGAGGCAGTGGCGTAGGAAGGGGGAGGCGGTGGGGCGGTCCGCCCCGGGTGCACGCCGCTGGGGGGGTGTCGGCTTCGCTGGTTCCCTGCTCCCTCTGCCCCGGAACAGGTTACTTCCTGTTCCGGGGCATAGAGAGCAAGGAACCAGCGGAGCCGACGCAGCTCCCAGTGACGTGCACTCGGGGCGGATCGCCCCTCGCCGCTTCCCTATGCAAGTACGAATGCGCTTCGGGGGGATGCACTTCGGAGGGGGGAGGGTGCTTGCCGAGGGGGGGTGCACCTTGCTGCACCGGGGGGGGGGGGGGGACCCGCCCCGGGTGTCAGCCGCCCTCGCTACGGCACTGAGTTGGAGGGAAGGAATATATTGGACCAGAGTGTACAGATGCCGACACTCTCTGATGTTATGACAAACTAAAATTAAAGTTTTGATGTCACTTCAGTAAGGCCAACACAATTTCTCCACTGCAAAACACTGTACAAAAACTTATAGTATGGTAAGGTTCTGAGTGTGTTTTTGCACAACAGCACTAACTCACAGGATTCAAAAAGCAACAACCTTCTGCATGAAAAGGCAACACTGTAAATATTACACCAATATACAATCTAGTGAAAAAAAAAAATTAAACAAACAGGACCGCAACAAGATTTCTACACAGACTCTACATACTAGCAGAATACTATACCTTGGTCACACACACAAAACACACTCAGACCCTTAACAAATATGAAACAAGGGATCATATATCAGTAATAGAGATATGAAGACAAAAAACTGAACTGTCTCCCTGTCCCCTTCCTCCCATCCATGGGGCCAGTATCTCTCCTCTTCTTTTCCTTCCTGCTCCCCCCTCCCCCACAGTCCAGTGTCTTTCCCCTTCTCTTCCTCTCCTCCACGCTGTCTCACTCTCTCTTTCTCTCCCCTCCACCTGCCCCCTCCAGTGTCTTTCCCCCTCTCTTGCTCTCCTCCAGTCAATCTCAGTCTTAGTCTCTCTCTCCCCCCACTTCCCCTCTCTTCTTCTCTCTTCCCTTCCTCCAGTCCAGTCACTCTGTGTGTCTCTCTCTCTCACTTCCCTTTCCCTCCATCTGCCCTTCAGTGTTTCTTCCTCTCCTCCAATCTGGTCAGTTTCATTCTCTCCTTCCTTCCTTCCTTCCTTCCTTCCCTCCATTCTGCAGATACGTCTCCTTGCCCCCTCCCTGTTCCATTGTCTCCCCTCCCGGGTCTAGTGTCTTCCTCTCTTCCAGTCCAGTGGTCTCTCTTGCCTCTTTCTGGCCCAGTATCTCCCTCTCCGTCCTGGGCCCAGTACTGTTTCCTGTCTGCCTCAACTCCCCTGGTTCAGCAGAGCAGCACCTACTGCATCTCACTCTCTGGGTCCAGCACCTCTTTCCTCCTCCATTACTTCTGGTCCAGCGTCTCTTTCATTCCTGCCTTCCCTGTTGCATGATCTATTCTATCCCCTCTCTCGTTTCTCTCCCCCCCACCACACACACATTGCAGCTTCTATCCCGCTCCCTAGTTTCCCCCCCCCATTGCAGCATCTCTCTCCCTCATTTCTCCCCCCCCCATTGAAGAGTCTAATCCTCTACCTTGTTCACCCCCCCTATTGCTGCATCTGTTCCTCTCCCCCCTCCCTGCAGTCCCTCTAACTTGATTAGATCACTGCAGGTAGTGACACTGTACTAACTAAAACAGCTTGCTTTGGTGCTTTGGCTTTCCTTATGACGTGTCCCACTCTTGCGGAAGCAGAATGTTGCATCAGAAGTGGCAGGATGCGTCACAAGGAAGGCCAAAGCCCCAAAGTAGATTGTTTTAGTTAGTACAATACTGCTACCACAGGGAGGGAGGGAGAGGGATAGATGCTGCATGGGGGGGGGGGGGGGGATGGAATGAGAGAGAGAGACACTGGACCAGAAGGAATGGAGGAGAAAAGAAGTGCTGGACCCAAGGGGCGAGAGATGCCAGCACCTGGAGGGGCCTGATATGAAGAGCCTGGTACTTCGGGGACTTGTGGCTGGGGAGGCTTAGCTTTCCCAATCCTCTATTACTGGGCACCTATATTGCTACCTTTGCTAAAGGAATATTTAATCATAGCCTTTATTTAATGAATACACATCAAACAGTGACTGACAGCAGTAGACAATCTACTTTACAAAAGCTTCCAAAAGAGCAAATATCTCGCAACAACTTTGGCTGGCTTCAGAGATGTCTTTGTCTGACCTAAGCTTAAAGTTGTGCTTCACAAACAAAATTCCTTTCACAGATTCAACCAGCAGGGAGATAGAGAGCAGATCAGCAATGCCTTTCTCTTCTCTTTGGTTTCTCTCGTTATGTGGGTAGGTGTACGTTGGTCGTAAAAGAAAAAGAGGTATATTTTCCTAAAAATTTAAAAATCCTGGAGGACATATCTGAAGACTTCCAAAAAGAGGACATGTTCTCTTAAAAGAGGACATATGGTAACCCTATACCCGGGGCCTTCCTGTTCTGAAGGGCATTGAACCTCCTCCCTGCCTGAGCCCCGCCCCTCTGACTAAAGCTGCACCTAACCTAAAATGGCTCACTCTCAGCATCAGTGAGGGAGTGATCTTATGGCCTCCTTACAGGCCCCTAAGGGGTAAGGGCAGAGAAACAACCATTCAAGGAAACCTGTATGGAGCATAAAGAGCAAACACAGGAGAATCAAGAATGATAACAAGAATAATAGAGTTACTTGTTTATAGAAGAGAATTAGTATGGAGACTGTGCATATTATGAAGTATTTAGGTTCCCTAATTCATTAACTGGAAAGGAAGGCAGGTGAACCATGAGTTGTCATGAATTGCTGTGCAGCATGCATTACTGCTGTTTGCTACGTGGGTATTGGGAATTGAACATTAGCCTGACTATTCTGAAAAACTAGTGAACAGTGCAACACCAGGGTATGGAAGACCTGAACCTACTGTAAGTCTCCTGTGTAGAAGTACACATCTGTGCCACTAAGCCACTAAGCCACCAAGCCAGCTATTTTCAGTTGATTTACAATAATGCTAAACTGGAGTGAAACCTAGAATTTGCTCAGTGTTGAGTGCTGAAATGTTGTATGTATACTTACTGGCTATTTTTCTTTTGTAGACGTATATTGGAAGTGTGGTCATATCCATAAACCCATACAGATCACTGCAAATTTATACTCCGGAGAAAGTGGAAGAATACAGAAACAGAAATTTCTATGAGCTGAGCCCTCACATGTAAGTATGCACTTGACAGATTTGGGTTTTGATACTGCAACAAAGAAGCAGAAGATGGATTTAGCCGTTTCCCTTTTGAAATCCCAAGGAACAAAAATGATACTGTTATGTGAAGTGTTTCTTTTTTCAAGAGGGACGCCAAGTTGTTTCTTTTTGACAGATGCTGTATTTCACAGTTCGTGTAGATCCCTTAATGCTTTAATTTTGTACTTGGGAATTGTTTTTGGCAATGCTATGTGCTACTAGTGTAACATCTGTAGTGGCTGTTTCTATCAAACAAAAGATGGAGACTAAAAGTCAGAGTGTCCTAGGAGAATAATGTATTGTTAATCACCGCTGTAGGTATGTAAGTAGACAAGTGAAAATGATTGGGGGGGGGGGGGGGGGGGGGAGCCTGTGTTGTTCTGCCTCATCCATGGTTCCTCTTTTGTATGAAAGGTGTGAGCATAGCAAGAATTAAGTGGAAGCTTTTGTTGTGTGGTGTTAATTTATTTTTGAATATATATGACTATTTTGCAAGTTTGCATGTAGAATTGTGGAATGGAAAGTTTTAATGTGCTTTTTTGTCTCCGATATACAGGAAATAGGCACAAATAAAATGAAATCTGGTGTGAAACAGGGTATAAGATGTGGGACTGAGTATTCAGCACTCAGCAATGATAAACGCATTTGTAATCACCGAGGGGCCCTTTTACTAAAGGGTTGGCACACGGCAACAGGCTCGCCACACGCCAGTCCGGAAGCACTTCCATTTCTTTTCCACTGCGGTAAAAGGGGGCCTCAGCTCATATCAAAAACACACACTGACGCTAGTGCAGACCCCCTTTTGCCGCAGCTTAGTAAAAGGACCCCTGAATATAATATTACAGAACTATTATGGCCCTGTTTATAAGCCGTATAGGCGCGCTAGCTTTTTATCGTGTGCTAAAAAGTTAGCGTGCCTACAGCGCGGCTTAGTAAACAGGGCCGAAAATGTGTTGTTCTCTTTTTTTTTTTTTGTTTCTTCCTAACAACGTACAGTATCGTTCCATGGTCAATGTAGAAAAGATGATTCTAACAGAAAAATTGTTCCTGCTTTATTAAATTATTACTGTAAAGTTACTTGGTGGCCCTTTTACTAAGCTGTGGTAAGCACTAACACGTGCTTACCGCAGGTTAAAAAACAATTCTGTGGGGTTTGCTCAGGTGTTCAGCAGTAGTTTTTGCATGTGCGCACGTTACCCACACACTAAAAAATATGTATTTTATTTTTTAGCGCTGGGGGTGGAGAGTAGGTGTGTTCTGTTCTAATTGGTTAGCAAAGCTACATTTGCTAACCAATTAGCACTAGGTCAGTGTGTGAGCCCATACCACCTAGAAAATAGGGGGCCCTTTTACTAAGGTGCATAGGCGCCTACGTGCGTCCAACGCACGCCTGATTATAACTACTGCCCGTCTACCACGTGCCCCGGGCAGTAATTCCATTTTTGACGTGTGTCCATAACATGCAGTAGAAAATATTTTCTATATCTACCACGTGCGTGAGACCTTACTGCTAAGTCAATGGGTGGCGGTAAGGTCTCAGCCCGAAAATAGATGTGTGCTGGTTTGAATTTTGCCACATGACCATTTTCGGCCACAAAAAAAAAATTGCCTTTTTTTCCAGGTGCGCTGAAAATTTGACCTGCATGTATTCAAAACATGTGCCTACACCAGCGCAGGTCACTTTTTGGTGCGCCTTACTAAAAGGGCCTCTAGGTGTTCTTAAGGGCTCATGTGCTAATGGCCATTAGCTAATGGGAAAATTAGCGTGTGGCCGTTATTGGCAAAACAGAAAAATAAGTGGCCTTAACACATGGTGAAGACCTGTGCTTGGGATAGCACAAGCCACTTTATAGCGCTGCTTAATAAAAAGACGCCTAGGTTAATTAAGGTTAGCTACAATGGAAATGGCCAGTGAAGAAAATATCTTAATTGGCCTGTTTTGCATAACTTTAGAGAGGTGGGCAGTATTTTGTGCAATACTAACAATGTAGGCAAATTGCATAACTTTTCTGATCATGGTGCTCTATTTCAAAGCTGTGATTCCAAAGGCTGCAATGTGAAATTCTAATACCAGGAATGATTTTAGGCATGGCACACAGGGATTCTGCTGCAGGAAGACTTCAGTTTGTGCAAGTTGAGTGAGTTTTTTTCCCCCCCCAACATCAGCTGTTCTTTTTTTGGTTATAATGTCAAGAGTGGGGTGCTTAATTTTCATACTCGATAGAACAGTACAGGCAGGCACTGTTGAAGCATGAAATGAGTTGCCATTTTGGTCATGGCCTCAATGATGCCTGTCTAAAAAAAAAAGGGGGAATTAGTTTCTGGTCCATCGCATGTGTCTGTAAATTTTTAAATAGATTCTTTATTTATTAAAGATACTGCTGGAATCATACTGAAATATACTGGGCTTAATTTGTGCCGGAATGGGGTGGAATGGTGTTCCGGCACTTTCTGGAGCTGGAAGTGATATCACCACCCTGTTATCCTTGCCCACCCCACAGTCCAGTTTTCCTCCCTTCTGTCCCCTCCCCAGCCAGTAACCTGGCATATTGCCTTGCATCTTAACACCCTGGGTGTACCTTTTAAAAAGTGATTTTCATTGCTGGAGGTAGCTGGCACTGAACAGTGGTTCAGATGCACTGTTCGTGCCAAACTCAGAGCCTTTTCTTTGACGCAATTCCTGTTTCCAAAGAGGTGAGAATTATCAGAGAGAAGGCGCTATGGTGGGCACGAACAGTTTGTCTGAATCACTGTTCACTGCTGGCTGCCTTCAGCAGCAAAGACCACTTTTAAAAGGTACACAGAGAAGGGCTGAGAGGCACGAGGAGATGTTGGATTGCTGGCTGGGGGGGGGGGGGGGGAGGGGAAAGAAAAAAATGCTGGCCCTTGGAGGAGGGGAGAGGAGAAGAAATGCTAGACCATGGGGGAGGGAAAATGCTGGTCCATGGAGGAGAAGGAGGGGAGGAAGAAAAAAAATTCTGGTCCATGGCGGGGAGGGGAAAGAAAAAATGCTGGGAGGAGAAGCAGTGGGAGGGTGGAGGAAAAAACATGCTGGTCCATGGAGGGGGAGAAAAAAATGCTGGTCCATGGGGGGTGAGAAGAAAAAATGTTCGTGGAGGGGGGATAGGAAGAGAGAAATGAGGGTCCACGGAGGAGGCAGAAGGAAAAAAGTGGTGATCCATTGGGGGGAGGGGAGAAAAAATGCTGGTGGTCCATAGAGGGTGGGAGGGAAGAAAAATGCTAGTCTGTGGAAGGGGGGAGAAAAAAATATTGGTCCATAGGGTGGGGGAAAAAGAGAAATTCTAGTCTATGGAGGGGGGAGAAGGAAAATGCTAGATCATTTGGGGGAGGGAGAAGGAGAGGGAATGAGAAATGCTGGACCGGTGGGGGAGAGAGAGGGAAAGAGAAATGCTGGACCAGTGGGGGGGGGGGGGGGGGGTAAGGAGAAATGCTGGGCCATGTGGGGGAGAGAAGGAGAAATGCTTGACAGGGAGTAGAGGGGAAAATGGGAGATGGGAAGAGGAAGAGTCAGTGAGATTCTAGATACGAAGTGAGAAAGATTCAGGAGTTGCTGAATATGGTGGGAAAGAGAAGAATGGGAGGGGGAGATTCTGACTGGGGGAGGAGAAAGGGATGGAGAGGATGATGCTGATTATGCTGGTGAAAGGGGAGAAGCTGCACTTTTGGGAAGGGAGGGAAAGGGAAATACTAGACTATAAATGTGTGAGGGGGGGGAGAGGTGGAAGGTATTTGGCCACAAGAGTGGGGAGTGGAGAGAGAGGGAAGATGTTAGGCTATAAGGGTGGGAGGGGGTGGAGAGAGGGAGATGAGATGCTAGACAGTGGAGAGAAGGGTAACGAGAGAAGAGATGCTGAGCTACAAAAGTGGGGGAAGGGGAAATGCCGATCAAGATGGAACTCTGTGGGAGAAGCTATAGGGGTTTGCCAAGGAGATTAGGATGGGAGAGCTAGGACTGAGAAATGGAGATGGAAAGTTGATAAGCAGGTGAAAAGTAAAATGTAGGAGGAGGAGAGCTGGAGGGTGAGAAAAAGGGTAAAAATTTGAGTGGACAAAAAGAAAGGGAGGGAAGATCAATTATGTTAGAGACAGATGAGGGAATAGAATACAGACAGGAAAATGGAAGAGAGAAATTCACTGGGACCAACATTCACTGGGACCAACATTAAATGCCCAGACAACAAAGGTAGAAAAAAATGTTTTTATTCTGAATTTTTGTACTGGAATATGTTAGTTTTGGTTTTGGGAAATGTGCATTACAGATGTCTTTGTATTGTGTTAAAAATGAGAGTAAATGAAATTGTATTTCTTTCTCTAGTGTTGTGATACATGCCAAGTTTGACTTCTTGGGGATACTGGTTCAATTTTCAGATTTTTATTTCTGATTTGTATTCTGTATTTGGTGAGGGTCTATCTGTGCAGAAGTGGCAGCATTTTAAAATGGTTGGGGGGGGGGGGGTGCCAGACATAATATAAATATTCCCTTCTTGGACCCCATGAAAGAGCTTCCTCAATATTAGGGGTGCTCAACGCCCACTGGATCCACAGAGCTGTGACCAAGGTGCGGTATTCTGTTTGCGTAGAGATCTGTAGCAGTCCCGCTTGTTCTGTTTGACCAGTAATAAGTGTATTGGTGTTAACCTGTAATGCTGGCTATTCATAGGTAGGGTTCTTGCTGTTTGAATCAAAGTAATTAGTGCTACTGTTGTATGACAGGTTTGCTACATGTATGTTGAGTTGGGATTTTTTTTTTAAGTTTTATATTTAACAGTGTTCTTGGTAGTAGAGAGATTTATATTGTGATTGCTCAGATGACACGAGAAACAGAATATTTTTTGTTTGTGACTTTCAAGGAGAAATATGCTCTACCTGTTACTGTGAGGAGGATTTTTGTTGATGTTTCATTTTTCATGTGTGTGTGTATATATATCTATATATATATCTATATATATAATTTTATTATTTAAATAAGATTGGCCAGTATGGATTTTTTGTTTTCAATATTATTTGTTAAACAAAAATGATCATGAAGGGGGAAGTTATCAATGTGGGCTACTGTAAAGACAGATTATTTTGCCACAAGTCGTGTTGTTTTAGCACAGGTCCCATTTTATGCAGTGAGACCCTGAGGCATGTTTAAATAGCATGACTTGTGGTAATATATAACCCGTCTTAATGGTAGCTCATATTGATAACGCCCCTCCTTAATCAGTTAATATTAAATTACACAATACCTTTTGGCCCTGGATTATATATTTACTTTAAATATCTACATGTTTGCAGAGAAAAAGTGGTTCAGTTTATAAATAACATCAACTTTTATAATACTGTGCAGTATTCCTCCATCCCCACCCAGTTACTCCTTCATTCCATCAGGCTGCCAAACATTTCTGGGAAAACACTGTTTTATCAAATGCATAAATGTTGAGAAAAACAGTGATTAGTCTTAGATTATGTTCAGAATGTTGCAAATTTGTATTACTAGTTTATAGTTTATTAAAATTTGCCATACTGCTAAGACTAACTTGCAGATCGCAGCGGTGTACAAAAATAAAAAAAAAATACATAGAAAAGGAAAAGAACTACAATATAGTGATAGGAAAGGAATTCACACACACACACACACACCATGCTCAAAGAGTAGAGGCAGGGTAGAGTTGAAAAGGGGGAACAGTACTTAGGCAAGGGAGGAGGGAGAGGGACTGGAGAATAATGGATAATAGCATATAGGACAGTGGCAGGCAGCTCAGTGGCTACTCGCCAGTAGGACCTTGAGCCCTGCTTTAAAGTTTTAAAATTAAAGTTCTGTGCTGAGGTAAAGGGGGAGGGAATTCTAAAATGAAGGGGCAGCGATAAAGAATGCACAATATTTTGTTGATTCTAGTTGGGCGAATCTAGGACTAGGCAGGACTAGTCGATGGTCATTTAACGATCAAAGGAGGTAGACTGGAGAGTACAGGATGGTAAGAGTGAATAAGTAATGTGGGAGCCCAAACCTGTGGGCCTTGAATGTAAGTATTAGCAATTTGAAGACTATGCGCTGTTGGATGGGGAGCCAGTGGTATTTCTTAAGTAATGGAGTGACAAGGTCATGTCATTGAGCATGGCATAATAACCGGATGGCCATATTCTGTAAGGTTTGCAGATGTTTGATGTTAGCCTGCGTGTAGCCGAGGTAAACTATATTACAATAGTCTAACCAGGTCGTGAGCAGTGAGAGAATTAAAGAATGCAAGATATTGGGACTAAAGTAGCAGCAGATAGCTCTAAGTTGACGGAGGATAAAGAATCCAGTTTTGCAAACATTGGAGATTTGGGGGGACAAATAAAATATGTGAGTTGAGGATAACCCCTACGTAGCGGAGTGAGTCCACCGGTTGGAAAGATGAACCAAAATAAAATTGAAAAGTGTAGTTGGCCCCACCCTTAGTTCCTCTTCCTTTTTGTCTACAAATTAAGCCCTGGAAAAATACAGTTTTGTAATTGCTAATAGAATATGAGGTGAGAGTAGAATGATATGCACAGTATAAAACATAGGGGCCCTTTTACAAAGTGGCAGTAAGCACTAATGCATGCTTACCACACGCTAAAAAGGCACTACTGTGACATAGTAACATAGTAGATGACGGCAGAAAAAGACTTGCACGGTCCATCTGCCACAGATCTATATAACTTTGATGACAAATCTAATTATTCTTATGGGCAGTTAATGCTTTCGACGAATATTCTAAGGAAAGGCATAGAGTTGTGCTATATGAAATAGATCCAGTTTAGTCCAATGGTTTTGGGAGCAAACCTTGTATAGCTTTATATGTATATCTTTCTCTTTTAAGTATTATTTTCATGGATCCAACCTGAAAGGCCACAATCTAATTAATAATCAGTGGTTCAAAAATAGCATGCGGAGCGGAGGAGTAGCCTAATGGGTAGTGCAGTGAGCTGAGAACCTTAAGAACTGGGTTCAGTTCTTACTGCAGCTCCTTGTGATCCCAGATTATCCATTTAACCCTCCATGGCCTTGGGTACAAAACATAGGGCCCTGTTTACAAAGGCATGCTAGCGTTTTTAGTGCAAGCTAAAAATTAGCATGTGTTAACCATATAGATGTCCATAATATTCCTATGGGCGTCTACATGGTTAGCGTACGCTAAAAACGCTAGAGCACCTTTGTAAACAGGGCCCTTAGATTGTGAGCCCACTAGGGACAGAGGAAGAACATAAGAATAGCCATACTGGGCCAGACCAATGGTCCATCTAGCCCAGTATCCTGCTTCCAGCAGTGGCCAATCCAGGTCACAAGTACCTGGCAGAAACCCAAATAGTAGCAACATTCCATGCTACCAATCCCAGATAAGTGCCTGCATATAATAAATGTAAACTGCTCTGATAAGGTGGTATATCAAATCTATGACCCTGTAACCATTTCGTTATATGGTAGATTTTCTTCACCTTTCAGACAATAACATGGCCTACAGCCTGAACAACTGATCTTATAAAGCATGCCAGGAGTGGCTCATACCAACAAGTGAGATGAGTGAGGTTTTTCTTGCAGTGCATTTGGGATTTGTTTAATTATTTACTTACATGTGTATCCCATATTTTCTCGAAGTGTTCAAGGTTCAATGTGACTTACAATCAAGTTGTGAATGATACATTTATAGAATAACAATTGAATGAATTGTATTTCTTCATTTGCTGCAGTTTTAAAGAGACTGAGGTCCAAGGAAGGGCTGCTGGGTAGACCAGCTACCCCCCCCCCCAACAAAAAAGACAACAGAACACCAGATGAGAAACACACACACAACTTCAGCCTCAGCAGAGCCTCCAACCAAGAGCTAGGAACTCAAGTAGCCCATGTAGCCAGTCCCAACCTGTGCTGCCTTGCAAAATACACTGACTGGAGTGCACATGGATGATCACATGGTGAGCGAGGACTCTAGGGGCACCAAAAGACCAGTGGTTGTGCCTTCGAGGTTCATGGGGATTAGGGTGACCTGGGATTATGAGAAAGGGTGTCAGTGGTGTGTGTGTGTGTGTGTGGGAGGGGGCTTCCAGTCCCTTATTCAGGCTCCTCATGGTAATGCAGCATGAGCCATGGTGGTGGACAGCAGCTCCTAGCTTTGCACACTCGTGCAATAGGCGAGTAGGGCTCATGTGGGTGAGGCAAGTCGAATTAAAATCCGGGGAGCAGTGACATACCCAGAACTAGCTACTATACCACCAGGCACGATAAAGTATGCTACAGGAGGGGAGGGGAGGACACCCTGAGGCCCGCCTGCAAGCCAGCCAGCTTGCCTGCCTGCAAACCCAGACAAACAGGCAGGATGGCAAAACCTGCCCAGATGCCCCGCAGTGTCCTCAAGAAGAGGACACGTTCAGGTAAACCTGGACATATGGTAACCCTGTCTGAGGAGCTCACTGCCCTTTTCTTGCTGCTGACCTCCCTGTGGTGGCTCCTTTATCTAACTAGACTGGACCAACAAGAAGGATAGCTCTAAAAACATATTAAGGGCCACACAGAAGTTTAGTGTCTGCCCTCAGTAAGCTTCTGACTGCTGAGTGCTTCTGCGGCCTGGCTATGTAAAGTAACAATTGCAGACAGGGAGTTGGCTTTAAAGAGAGATATGGCACCACAGAGAGGTAGGGGGTGGAGTCAGTGGTTCAAAATCCATGAGAGGAGTGATGTATGAGTGTGAGAACTGGGCCAAATGCGTCTGTCACATGCCTAATGTGTGTGAATTGGTATATTTGGAAAATTATAGCCCAACACCCATTAAATTAGGCAAACTCTGGAAAAAAAATGCACATTTTGAGAATTTGTTCTAAAATGTTCCAGTGGCCTACATAGGAATCTAATATAATAAAACGCACCGTGAACGTTCTGAAGACAATGTTCTGAAGTCACTCAAACACTCCCTGTAGGGTTTGTGGATTTATGGTGTGAAGCCAGCCAGCCGTCTCTGCCCCGCCCTTGCGTCAAACGTCATGACGTCGAGGGCGGAAAAAAACCCAAACAATTCCGGCAGCGCAGCGTCAGGGAAGGAGGCGGCGCTCCCGACGTCTCTAGCCTTCCCTTCGCTGTGTTCCGCCTTCTTCTGATGTCATCCTTGACGTCGGGAGCGCCGCCTCCTTCCCTGACGCTGCGCTGCCAGAATCGCCACGGAGGTAAATTTAAAAAGAAGAAAAAAAAAAAGGGATGTTGGGGGGGAGAGAAGAGGGTGGGCAGTAAAGTTGAACAATGGGAGCAGGAGGGCAGGGGAGAAACGACAGCATGGATGAGAAGGGGGGGCATGGATGCGAAGGGGGGGGGGGGAGAAGAGGGCGGGCCAGGCTGGGACATGGGAGAGAGAGGAGCATGGATGCGAGGGGGGGTCATGGAAGGGAGAGAGGGGACTTGCTGGAAAAGGATGAATGGAAGGGGCAGGGGACAGAGGAGCATGGATGGGCATGGATTGGGAGGGCAGGGCTCAGGGAGAGAGGGGAATTGCTGGAAAGAGATGAATGGAGGGGGCAGGGGACAGAGGAGCATGGATGGGCATGGATTGGGAGGGCAGGGCTCAGGGAGAGAGGGGAATTGCTGGATAGGGATGAATGGAGGGGACAGATGGGCATGGATGGATATGGATTGCAGGGCAGGGCTCAGGGAGAGAGGGGAATTGCTGGATAGGGATGAATGGAGGGGGCAGGTGACAGAGGAGCATGGATGGGCATGGATTGGGAGGGCAGGGCTCAGGGAGAGAGGGGAATTGCTGGATAGGGATGAATGGAGGGGGCAGGTGACAGAGGAGCATGGATGGGCATGGATTGGGAGGGCAGGGCTCAGGGAGAGAGGGGAATTGCTGGAAAAGGATGAATGGAGGGGGCAGGGGACAGATGGGCATGGATTGGGAGGGCAGGGTTCACACTCTCTCTCTCATATACAATGTCTTTCTGACTCTCACTCTCACACTGTATCACATTCACTCTCTATTTGCCACACAGTCACTCACACACTCGCTTGGTCTCATACACTCACTCTCACAGAGAATCTGTGTCTCACACACTCTCTCTCTCGCACACACACACACACACACTCTCTCTCACACTGTGTCTCACATACACACTTGCACACACTCTCATTCTCACACACACACTCTCTCACAAACACACACACACCCAGACCCTCTCTCTCACACACACACACTCACACTTTCACTCTGACTCTCAAACAGTCACTCTCACATACACTCTCCCAAACATACACACTCCGAGGAAAACCTTGCTAGCGCCCGTTTCATTTGTGTCAGAAACGGGCCTTTTTTACTAGTTTGTCATATAAAATATATTGTCTATATTCTGGCTGTATGTTTGTGTGTTTCCTTAGTCCTGCATTCAAGGTTACTGCATTTTTGGTGATGTATATATGTAGAGATGTCTACATAATGTGATTATGTGAATTTGAGGGAGGTGCAGCCCATTACAAAGGGTGGAGAAGAATTATGAAAAGGGGACTCTGAACACTGTTCCCTCTGAACTGAGCAGGAGTCCTCCACCTACAGTCCTGCCTGTTTCACTATCACATTTCCAGTAGTGAGGGATAGGCAACCTCTGGCAGGACTCCAAGGAACCTGCCTGTCCCATGCAATTGAAAGCACAATATTGAAGCACTACCTCCTACTGGTAGCAATGTAGTTGTAGGACTCCCACTCAACGTAGAGGAAATAGTGACTTCTGAGGGTTCTTGACCAGAGGGAGCAGTGAGAGGCAGGTGATCTGAGCAGAGGAAGAGAACTTTCTCCCTTCCATTTGGAGATCAACTATTTTTCCTGTTACCATCTGGATTGAGTTGGATGGAGACTCATTTGAGTAACATCCATCAGGATGAGCATCCCTATCATTCAGGGATAGAAATCTGATCCTGGGACATTCTTCTCCAGCAGGATATTGAGGTGATTTTTGTACTTAAGGACGTATAAGAGGGTTTTCTTGGGGTCAAAGTTCTAGTGGAACAGTGCAAGGCCCAAGGTTCTTTTTTTGTGAGTCTTCAAACCAGTGGCGTAGCTACGTGGGGCCTGAGGGGGCTGGGGCCCCCGCAGATTCACCCCCAGACCCCTCTCCCGGCGAACCCGCCCCCGCCACCGCCTACCTTTACTTTTGCTGGCGGAGGATCCCACTCCCCGCCAGCCGACGTCTTCTCAGTCCTTCCTGCTCTTCAATTTGTTTGCTGACGTCCTGCACCTACAGACTCAGAGAACAGTTCTGTTCTCTGAGTCTGACGTCCTGCACGTACAACGTGCAGGATGTCAGCAAACAAATTGAAGAGCAGGAAGTGACTGAGAAGAAGATGTCGGCTGGCGGGGAGTGGGATCCCCCGCCAGCAAAAGTAAAGGTAGGCGGCGGCGGGGGCAGGTTCGCGGCGGGAGGGGGGGTGGCAATGCCGGCGGGGGGGGGGGGCGCCGGGGGAGGGCTAAAATGTGCCCCCTCCCCCCGGGCTCTGGACCCCTCCCCCATGGAAGGCTGGCTACGCCCCTGCTTCAAATAGTTTCACATTTTGAAGTCAAATAGATTTTGACATTGATGTATTTTTTTCTACATCATACTAACTTGTGGCTTTCACAGAATTTGATACTTTTCTGTAACATTCTCATGTTATTCTACTGCGCAGATGACTCATTTGTGGTTTTTATCAGGAAAATTCTGGTTGTGGAATAAACTTCTGTTGTGTGGACTGTTATTAGAATGGAGAGTGAGCGATTTCTCAGACTTGATCATCCAAATATTGTTGGTCTCTTTCTCAAGATCCAATTTGCGAGACAATTTAGTCAGTAAATTTTGCTGCAGTCTCTGAAGATGAACTCCTTAATATTTATAGGGATTAAACACTGCAAAGAAAAGGATTATACATATTTTTGTTGGATTATTTGTAGTAAATAATTTAGCAGATTTTAGTACACACAGCTTCAGCTTTAGAAATGTTAATTTCTTTCTTCATCTCTCTCTCATTCACCCCTGAATAATTCACTGCTGAGTCACTTTAAAGTTGAAGTAACAAAACATCTATTTACTCACAGTTTGTAGTTAGATTATAATCAGACAGGCTTATATATACATATTACTATACATTTGTATTATCAGCTCCTTCCATGTGCTTAGATGGTAATGGATGCTCACACCACCATAGATCCTCTCAGGTTAGGAGAGATCATGAGCTCCATGTGCTCCATGTGCTGCATGTGCTGCATCTATCCCCCACAGGAAGTTGCATAGCTGTGTGACCTCTCTAAGTAATTCACATCAGAGGTCACAGAGTAATCACAGAGAAATAATAGGTGACAGGCAATGCATGTAAAATACAATTACATTCCAACAAACCCCTTCTCATGCATAACTGTCATGCAATTATTTATTCATACAAAGTCCAAGCTTTATACGCAGATTCACAAAATGTTCTCTGGGTAACGGTTTGGTCATGATGTCAGCTGTCATCTCACTGGTGTGACAATAGTGTAGACTGATGACCCCTTCTTTCGCCAACTCTCGCACGTTGTGGTATTTCGTTGCGATGTGCTTGGTGCGTGACTGAACCTTGTCATTCTGTGACAGTCGGATGCAGCTCTGATTATCTTCCATTATCTGGATTGGTCTCTGTTCAGCTATTCCGAAATCCAGCAAAAGTTTTTCAATCCACATCAGTTCTCTGCACGCTTCCGATACGGCCACGTATTCAGCTTCTGTAGAAGACAAACTCACAATACTTTGTTTATGACTGGCCCATGAAATTTGTACATTTCCATACATAAACACATATCCACTTGTGGATTTATAATCGGAATGATCCCCTGCCCAATCTGAATCACAGTAACATATTAGTTTTGGATTACTATTGGCTGAAATCTTTAATTTACAATCAATGGTACCCTTTAAATACCTTACCATCCTTTTTACTGCAGTCCAATCTGATTTGGTAGGTGAGCTGACCCTTCTGCTCAAAATTCCTACTGCATTTGCTATATCAGCCCTGTATGTGGTAGCTAGATATAAAAGCTTACCTATGGCTGATCTATATTGGATGTTATCTGGTAAAGGTTCTCTTACTGTTTCATCCTTCAGAAAATCAGTGATCATGGGAGTGCTTACAACTTGGGCATCTTGCATACCTAAACTTTCAATAAGCTCATTTATTTTCTGCTTCTGGCTTAGAAGATAAGAACCATCATTTTGTTTCTCAATTTCTATACCAAGATAGTATGACACATTACCCAGTTCTTTTATCTCAACATTGAGGTTTAAACACTTTACAATGTCCTTGTACTCTTGCTCACTTTTGCTTGCAATGAGCAGATCATCAACAAAAGCTAAAATGTATGCATATTGTCCATTTGTGCACCTAGTGTACAAGCATTTATCTGCTTCACCTTGCTTAAATCCTAAATTTGTCAATATTTCATGCAATTTATCATTCCAACATTTTGCACTTTGCTTTAATCCATAAAGACCTTTGTTTAATTTACACACTAGCTGTCTTTGTTTTGTATTTATGAAACCTGTTGGCTGTTCCATGTACAAGTCTTCAGTTATATCTCCGTGAAGAAACGCTGTTTTCACATCAATGTGGTTGACTTGCATGCCTTTTGAGACTGCAATGCTCAGAAGTGTTCTGATTGTCGTGTGTTTCACTACAGGTGCAAACACTTCATCAAAATCTTCTCCATATTTTTGAAGATATCCCTTTGCCACTAATCTGGCTTTATACCTTTCCACTTTTCCTTGTGCATTCCTTTTTAACTTGAATACCCATTTGCATCCTATAGCTTTCTTGCCAGGAGGTAATTTTGTAAGAATCCAAGTATTATTTTTATCCAATGCATCAATTTCTTCTTGTGCAGCTTTATGCCATTCAGCAGCTTCTTCTGCTGGCATTTTCTCAATCTCATCCCATGTTAAGGGCTCTTGAGCTTCTGCTGACTTTGTTAAGTAAGACAGTCTTGGGGGTGGAACACCTTTGTTTTCCCTGGATGAGCGTCTGACAACAGGTTGGTCTGACCTTTCCGCATCCTCTAAATCTGAGAGTCCTTCTCCAATTGATTCCCCTTCTCCAACTGTACTGTCTTCTTCAATGATCCTTTCTGTGTCTGTTTCCTCTGCCTGTTCCTCGTTAGAAACAGATGAGTTGCTTTCAGACATCTGCCTTGGTATGGCATTTATATACACTGGCATGTCTATTATGGTTCTAGTTTCATATTCTGGATGATAAGGCTCATCTGGGATAATCCAGCCTTTATCAACCCTTTTGTTTTCATCAAAATATGTAACATGTCTTATGCCAACAATGCCAGTTTTCAGATTCAAAATTCTATATCCTTTGTGTCCTGGAGCATAGCCAACTAAAATGCCCCTTTCTGTTGTGGAATCCAGCTTATGCCTTCTTTGCTTTGGTATATGAGCATATGCTGTACTTCCAAATGTTCTTATGTGTGACAGGTTTGGCTTCCTACCATGCCATGTCTCATGTGGTGTGCGCTCAGCGCCTTTAGTTGGCATTCTGTTTTGTAGGTACACTGCTGTGAGAATGGCTTCCCCCCATAGTCTTTTAGGGAGATTGCTATCTGACAGCATACATCTGGTCATTTCCACAAGTGACCTAAATTTTCTCTCTGCAACAGAATTTTGCTCTGGTGTATAAGCTACTGTTGTGATATGCTGAATGCCTTCTTGTTCTAGAAATGTGCGCATGCTTTGTGAAGTGAACTCACCACCATTGTCGGTCTGAAGAACCTTTGGTTTTCTTTCAAATTTATTGCACACCATGGCTACGTATTTCTTCAGCATGTCTGTGACTTGACTTTTTTCTTTCAGCAAATAGGCCACACAGTATCTAGAGAAATCATCCAAGAATATTAGCACAAATCTGTTATTTCCCAATGATGGGATATTAAACGGTCCACATAAGTCACTGTGTATTAAGTCCAGCACTTTATTACTCCTATTTCCTGTGTATGCAGGAAATGAGGGTCTCACACCTTTTTGAGTAACACAGTCTATGCATTTCTCCATTTTACCAGCATCTGCACTTATCTGAATGCCGGTGGCCAGTTGCTTACTGTAAAGATCCTGGATCACCTTAGAATCACGATGTCCCAGGCGGCGGTGCCAGATTTCCAGACTACATTTACCATCATTCTTCCTTACTTGCGCCATATGTGAGGCTTCACCTGAAATGTTCAGCTTATAAACATCATTATGCATAAAAGCTTCAGCATACACTTCATCATTTTTAGAGATTGTGCACTTACTGTTTTCAAAATGAATCGCAAATCCCTTCTTATCTAATGTAGATACACTAAGCATATTGCAAACTGCTTGGGGAATATACAAGACATCACTTACAGGAATTTCTTTAACTTCATTAGACACTTTGCATTTTAAGAATCCAATACCTTTTGCTTGGATCTTAGCAGTCCCTGCGTTTGCAGTTTTAAGAATTCCTTCTTCTGGACACATTTCCTGAAAGAAATCCTTACAATTGGTTAAATGGCATGTGCTCCCTGAATCCAAAATCCAAGTACTTTCATTTGAATTATTATTTACCATAGTCAAAGATTTTTCTGCCATTAGAAAGCCCTTGTGTTTATCTTTGTCCTTCATACATTTCCTGGTTTGAAAATTCTTTAGTTCCATTGGCTTAGGTGAGCTAGAGGGAGTGTTTTGTGTTTCCTTACACCATTTAGATACATGTCCCTCCTTTCCACATGAGTAGCAAATCAGCTTGCCCTTGGGTGGAGTTTTCCCATAGCTCCGCCTTCCTCTGTTCTTTGCCAAGAAATTTGTTTCATTTCTCTCTGACTTGCTTTGAGAACACATCTCCTCAGAATCATTTATTATGCATTCCTGCCTTAGTTTTGATGTTGCCTGTTCAAAAGATTGCCCTTCAATGGCCTCATTTACAGACCTAAAAACATCAAACTTCTTTGATAGTGAGGTAAAAAGAAATGCTCTTTTCAATGCATCACACATGGGAATTCCAGAAAGTTCTAACTTTTGAAATGAAGACATAAGATGCATAATGTGATCATTACATTTACTTTTATCCCTTAATTTGGTTTCATTCAACTCTGCCAACCAAATTGGTTGCTGCTTTGCATATGTAGTTGCATACATAGTTCTCAGTTTATATAAAATGTCCTTTGGTGTATCTTTTCCCTCCACTAATATGGCTTGTTTCTCTGAGAGAGCTTCCAAAAGCATGCACTTCACATAATAGTTTGCATTGTCCCATTCAGCCATATTTTCAGCTGTTCTGTCTTGGTCTAAGCATATATTTAATCCTTTTGCTCGAAGGAGACATATGAATCTTAGTTCCCACTTCTGATAATTAAACTCAGTTAATCTAGGCACCTTGAGAGAATAGAAAAATGGTGAATTTCCTCCCTCAGCCATTTTCTTAGCCTTCTGTCTGCTGTGTGGGGGGAGAGAGAGACAGACTGAATCTTTCCTTTAAAACTTAAGAGAAAAATGTGGCCTTTTTTTCTGCCTGGTAATATTTCTCTTCTTTTTCAATTCCTGAGCCCTGGGCCCATAACCCTTTTGTTGGATTATTTGTAGTAAATAATTTAGCAGATTTTAGTACACACAGCTTCAGCTTTAGAAATGTTAATTTCTTTCTTCATCTCTCTCTCATTCACCCCTGAATAATTCACTGCTGAGTCACTTTAAAGTTGAAGTAACAAAACATCTATTTACTCACAGTTTGTAGTTAGATTATAATCAGACAGGCTTATATATACATATTACTATACATTTGTATTATCAGCTCCTTCCATGTGCTTAGATGGTAATGGATGCTCACACCACCATAGATCCTCTCAGGTTAGGAGAGATCATGAGCTCCATGTGCTCCATGTGCTGCATGTGCTGCATCTATCCCCCACAGGAAGTTGCATAGCTGTGTGACCTCTCTAAGTAATTCACATCAGAGGTCACAGAGTAATCACAGAGAAATAATAGGTGACAGGCAATGCATGTAAAATACAATTACATTCCAACAATTTTTACCCTCCCTCAAGCACAATATTATATTTATATTAAGTTTACAGAGTATTGTCTAAGACTCATTTGTGAGAGAAGAAATATGCTTGTGAAGGCCTTCTTCAACTAAAACCAAAGAAATTATTTTCAAATGCCACAGATTTCTTGAGCTCTTCTGCTGGGTTTTTTTTTTTTTGGTTGATCACTGTAAGTCTACAAGGTGGAAGAAGGAGGGCAGGAGCAACAGCAATTCCCCCTTGCCTTAGGCCTGCCCAGAACAAAATGGCAGTGCCCAGGCCCTGCCCAGTGCATTCTGGGATGCACTGGGTGGGGCTAAATACCATTTAAGGAGTTTTTTCCTTATATGGTGCTTAGCCATGCCCAGTACATCCCATAATGCACTGGGCAGGGCCTGGGTGCCGGGATTAGGATTTTGGGGGTGGTGTGTGCGGGGGAGGAAGGGGTCTGGTTCACAAGATCACCAGGGAAAATTTAAAAAAAAAATGATACTATTTACAGACATCCTTCTCCACCTAAACACTTATCTGCCTCTCTCTCAAAACCTTTCTCTGGCACCCAAAATTGACCCACCCATCCACCCTTCCCTCTCTTGGAACCCTTCTTTGACATCCCCTCACAACTACTTAATGCTCTTTCATGATCATTTTTCAGTGACTCTTCTCACCCCTCATTCAGAACCCTTTATGTGGATCTCAACCCTACCCCTCCACTGATCCTTCCTATGGAATCCTTCCCCAGAATCTCCCAACCAGTGACCCCTCCCATAGAATTGTTCTCTGACATCCCATCCCTCTTGGAAATATGACTTCTTTCAGTGCTCTGTCCACAGTGTGGGGTGTTCTCCCTGATTTAGGGCCCAATGCACAAAGGTAGCCATAAAGTACGGCTTCCTTGGTAAAATTTAGCGACTCACAGCTCGCCCAGCGCATCCCAGGATACACTGGGTAGGGCTGGGTGCCGCTATTTTGTGGCGTCGCAGGAAGAGGAGGGAGGCAGGCTACCCTCCCTCCTCCAACCCACAAGGTAGGGGGGTAGGGAGGACTGGACCACGAGGGACCCTTTGCTGGAGGACTAGGGGGGCTGGAGACCCACCGGATCTCCAGCCCTCCCTGAACCTGGGGGGGATCGTCGGGGGGGGGGGGGGACCAGCGGTCCAGTGGACCTCCAGCCCCCCTGTCGCTTGGGGGGAGTTGGTTGGTCGCCCACTGGGCCACCAGGGACTGTTTGTTGAGGGGAATTAGGGGGGGGGCTGGAGACCCACTGGATCTCCAGCCCTCCCTGAACCTGTGGGGAGGATCGTCGGGGGGACTGGAGGTCCGCCGGACCTCCAGCCCCCTGTCGCTGGCAGATTTGCTGTTGGGGGGAATTGGGGCCTGCCAGCCATCCCTGAATCATTTTTTAAAAATTTTCCCTGGTGGTCTAGTGAACCAGACCCCTTCCCCCCCCATTGTGTGAGCACCCCCCGATCCTGATCCTGAACTTTTCCTCTCATACCCCTCTTTCCATACCCCTCCCTGTAGCTTTAGAAGGTGGAAGCAGAAGCAACAGCAATTCCCTCTTGCCTTGGGCCTGCCCAGAACAAAATGGCGGTGCCCAGGCCCTGCCCAGTGCATTCTGGGATGCACTGGGTGGGGCTAAATACCATATAAGGAGTTTTTTTTCCTTATGTGGTGCTTAGCCGTGCCCAGTACATCCCATAATGCACTGGGCAGGGCCTGGGTGCTGCCATTTTGTTTCATGCATGCCCGAGGCAGGAGCTATTGCTCCTGCCCTCCAGCCTCCAACTTCTAAAGGTACAGGGAGGGGTTTGGAGGAGGGGATTGGGATTAGGATTGGGGGGTGGTGTGTGCAGGGGGGGAAGGGGTCTGATTCACAAGATCACCAGGGAAAATTAAAAAAAAAAAGATTCAGGGAGGGCCGTGGGGGGGGGGGGGGGGGGGGCAGGGTCCGTACAACCATGGAAATTCTTTTAAAAAAAGGATTTGTGGGGGGTGTCAGGGTCCATTGGACCACCAAGGAATCAAAAATAAATTGAGGGGGGGGGAGTGGGAGCTCATGATGGGGCTCGGCAAGGGCGGGGGGCTCCGGGAGGTGAGAGGTAGAAAGCACAAGCAGGCAGCCTTTGTAGCTGCCTTCTTGTGCTTGTCTCCTCTCTGACAGCTCCAGAGCAGCCATAAAATTTGCTGTTTAAATTACAGTTGCTCTGGACCTATGCATCTCCTGGAATATGTTTTAGAATACTAATGAGCTGATTAGAATACATGTGCATGGGGTTCTCGGTGGCTGCTAACAGCACTCCTTAAAGCCACGAAAAACCCCTTTGTGCATTACTAGCTACATGATCGCTTGCTTTAGACTGGCTAGAACCAGTCTAAAGCAAACATTAATAGCATGGTAAGCTTTGTGCATCTGGCCCTTAGTTCTTCTGCACTACTACCTTCGGTTAATGTAGGTGGATTGTTTCTTATGACTGTGCTTCTCTGTACTGCTTTTTCCTGTCACCTAGAAGTTGGAATGGAATTTCCTATGTTCCTTCTTCTCCACACTGCTATTTCTTGTCTGTGAGGTATGTATATGTATTCACCACCGCCTGGCTCCATCTTCTGCCTTGACATTTCTTGTCAATGGTGAAACTTGTCATCTGAGATGTGTATCTTAATTCCTGATTACTAGCATTATTTAGTGAGATGACTTGGACAAAATCTTGAAGCATAGGGAATAACTTTTTAGTGTTGATTCATGTGCTGTGAAAAGTCAAACAAAAGGGTAAAAATCACTTTGTGGTAAACTGGATTTCTTGGTAGGTTCTGGTGCCTTTTTTTTTTTTTAGTAGACCAGCGTAAGAATAGTCCAAAGATGGTGTATTACATGAACTTCTCTCATAAGGGCATAGATGCCTTCTTCAGATTTTGCTGTTGCGAAGAACCTATGAAGCTCCCATTCTATGAAGGGTTGCTGTTGAATTTAAAATGTTGTCAAACTGCTAACTCAGTTGAAAAATTCTGTAGTGATTAAAGGGTGAAAGAATATTGACTTGGATGTTTTTTTTTTCTGAGAGTGGGGAATCATTCTTTCAAAATAGATGAAAATCTTTAATAAAAAGAGGAGCAGAAGAAATGGATGCGGTACAATAAAAATAGTAAATAACAGTGAAAATAATAATAATAAAACTGCAATAATAATACAGAGAAAAAGTTTACTTATTCTTGTTTTAAATGAATTTCTACTTGTATTTTATGATTTATACACTGCTATACTCAACCTTTGACCAGGCTGGTGACATAAAATGTTTGTAAGCAGAAGAAATCATAATTTATGTTGACCAGATGATCTTTCTAAATACTTTGCTTGTATGTATGCAAAATCCCATGATATAAGGCCTAAAAAGACAGAGCAAATATTTCATCCTCAGGATTGCATAAGTAATAGTGCTAAAGGTGTTTGTTGTACGAAAGATCACATTCTTGTCTAAAACAAGAAACATCTGTTGGATGACATTGCTTTCTGTTGTGTAGTAGAATTTAACAGATTTTTTTTTTTTTAAAGAAAAAGTTCTGAACTTTGCTTGGAATGCCAATTGGTATTTTAGAAGCCATGTTTTGAATTTTTAAGAACTAGTGTTTTCCGTGGCTTATACATTCAGTGTAGTAGCATTTGAATGCATTAAAAAAAAATGGAAGTTGTCTTCTTTGTCAGAGAATAGCAGTGTCCAGAAATTTCTGAGAACTCCTTTTTTGTAACCCTGCCTACAGTTTGAATGAATGTAAAGTGGGCCGTGTGTGAAAGCATGCTTTCAAGATGACGGCCTCCCAAATAAAATTACATGTTCTATCCAGGTAAAGCCTGTTTTTGCATTAGAATTGCTAACTGGTTCCAGGTTTTCCTAATAGATTGATGCAGGCTTGTGTTTATCCAGTCCAATGCAGGGACTTCCAATTCTTACATTCCTATTACATTGCCTAAGAAAAGAAAGACTATAATGGGGTCGGGTGGGGGGGGGGGGGGGGGGAATATCACAGTACCACAGGTTGCTGACTACCATGGAAAATGAATGCCACCTCACAAACAGCATTATTCTGGCAGTCTGAGAGCATCATGACTCAGAGCTGTGGCCTGTTGCTGTTGGGCTGCATACCCCCTTCATCATAACTCTAACCCTCCCGATCTGAAGTCATACCTCCAAGAGTCCTCCTGACCCCCCTATGGTTTTACTGGAAAGTCCCTAGTGATGTAGTGGATCCCTGGACAGGGCTGATCCTTAGTCATTCCTGCCCTTGCTGGCGCCTTCTGACACAATAGTATCCCTAGCAGTAGTCTCATGGTACTACCACTAGGGGTCAATGTTCCACATAGGCTTGGCTTTCCTGAGTGGTAAACGAACTCCAAATTTTAGCGGGTGTTATTTTACCAACTACACTGTGGCTTGTGGTGTGCAACCGGTGCACACTGCAAGCCGTGGTATAGCACTTACATAGTAATGAGCTGCTTTATTTGCTTTGCATATTTTGCATCTCATTACTGTTTACCCCACCATGACTTAACTAATGCTGTATTAGGGCAAGACAGCTTGCATTAGTACCTTTTAAGTTATGTTAAGGGGCAAATACTGCCTGTCCATTTGGTACAAGGATATTATAACAGCAAGCTCCACTTCTCACTTGACCTTGGTGAGGGTGTGGACAGCAGAATTGGGCATGGATGTTAATGCAGATAATTTGCGCACATACTGGGATGAAAGCTACAAATTGATATCCTCTGTACTCCCTCACGAAATTATGTTAAAGAGCTCGAAATTATGTTAAAGAGCTCGCATAGATTATATATCACAAAACCCAGGGGATACCAGTTGAAGCTTTAAGACACAGATGTGTGTGTGAAGTGTAAGCAGGAACAGGGAACATTGCTTCGTTCTTTACTAGAATGTACAGCATTGGGTAATAAGTACATAAGTATTGCCATACTGGTCCATCAATCCCAGCATCCTGTTTCCAACAGTGGCCAATCCAGGTTACAAGTACCTGGCAAGATCCCAAAACAGTACAATACATTTTATGCTACTTATCCTAGAAATAAGCAGTGGATTTTCCCTAAGTCCATTTTAATAATGGCTTATGGACTTTTCTTTTAGGAAGCTATTCAACCCTTTTTAAAGTCCCACTAAGCTAACTACTTTTACTACATTCTCTGGCAAAGAATTCCAGAGTTTAATTACACGTTGAATGAAGAAATATTTTCTCCAATTCATTTTAAATTTACTACTTTGCAGCTTCATTACGTTCCCCCCTAGTCCTAGTATTTTTGGAAAGAGTAAACAAACGATTCACTTCTACCTGTTCCACTATTTTATAGACTTCCATCATGTCTCCCCTCAGTCATCTTTTCTCCAAGCTGCCCTAGCCGCTTTAGCCTTTCCTCATAGGGAAGTCGTCCTATCCCCTTTATCATTTACGTCACCCTTCTCTGTACCTTTTCTAATTCCATTTAAGCTGACGGGAAGGGGGGAGAACAGTTTATGTGTGTGGGGGAGGGGGGTTGCTTTGAATGACAGAATGGATGTTGATTATGGGATAATGGGGAAATGTTTGAAAGGATATATGTAGTACTTGCTCACTCCATCGGATAAATGTCCACTGGTGGACGTAGTTAAGTTTTGCAGACTATAGTAACACTGTTGTGCTAGTTATGATTAAGAGATCATCTGTATGGGTTGTTTTCTCACTGGTTGCTGTATGGGCCTTGGATTCTGTTGCGGTTTGGATATTCTCATGTATTTTGCTGATTGATAATTAGAATTTTAAAAAATGGCAACTATTGCAAGTTATTGTCTTAACACAGCTTGATAATAACCTGCCCCCCCCCCTTGCTTAAGCCCATGCATGCAGTAGAATAAACCCAGGACTAGATCATCCTGTTGGGCAGATTTGGTGCCAGTCGTCAACCCTGTTTTACATGCATAAAATGGGTCAGGGACAGGTTGAAGGCGTAAAACTGTGTGTAAATATTTCATTTTCAAATCTTTGTGCATACTTTGTACATGCACAGGAGGCGATGTAAAGTATGTCTGTGCCATTTTATCATATGTGTCAGCTGCATTTGAAGTTCCACAGGTACTGTGAGCTCCATGGGAAATGTAAAATTTACCCTTCAGGAGGCTTCATGTGAGAGTTACTTTTCCTTCATTGGGTCCTACTCTGTGGTGCTTATGATATATTCAAGAAAGATAAGACAAAGCAATTCAGGGAACATACTTCAAGTCTGAAAGGTAGGTTAATATGAGTAGCTTAATTGGGGATGGGGGCCCCTTTAAACAATCCAGTCAACCAGAAACAAACCACTAGAAAATGAACCGAACAAAGAAATGTTAAAACAGTGGGAGAAAAAGCCTCAAACCCCAATCTGGAACCAGATGTGTTCTCACAGATCATAGCAGGGTTCCTTACAGGCATAAAAACCTCCCAACAAACATTTTTATGCTTTTCTGTTATAAATTTTAAAACTTGAGTGACAAGCACTGTTAATTCTCAGAAAGTTCATGCAGTGTAAAGAGAAATCTGTCACAAAAATATCGAATCAAAATGTAATACATTTGTTAAATTTACTATAAGGAGCATATAAAATTCAAATGTCGAGTCCCACTACCTATGATGGCCAGTGTTTCGCCTTATCAAAGACTGCTTCAGGGTATATGGTACATAAACCTGAAAAATCAAACATTTCCTCATTTCAAATTAAAGTTGGTATAAATGTCAAAAAAGGTTCAAAAAATTATGGTTAACCGGCAAGCTGCTCAGTTAGGTAAAGTACTACTACTACTACTTATCATTTCTAAAGCGCTACTAGACGTACGCAGCGCTATATATTTGAACATGAAGAGACAGTCCCTGCTTGACAGAGCTTACAATCTAATTAGGACAGTCAGACAGAACAAACAAGAGATAAGGGAATATTAAAGTGAGGATGATAAAATAAGGGTTCTGAACAAAGTGAATAAGGGTTAGGAGTTAAAGCAGCATCAAAAAGGTGGGCTTTTAGCTTAGATTTGAAGACGGCCAGAGATGGAGCTTGACGTACTGGCTCAGGAAGTCTATTCCAGGCATATGGTGCAGCAAGATAAAAGGAATGGAGTCTGGAGTTAGCAGTGGAGGAGAAGGGTGCAGATAAGAGAGATTTACCCAGTGAACGGAGTTCCCGGGGAGGAATGTAGGGAGAGATGAGAGTGGAGAGGTACTGAGGAGCTGCAGAGTGAATGCACTTATAGGTCAATAAGAGGAGTTTGAACTGTATGCGGAAACGGATAGGAAGCCAGTGAAGTGACTTGAGGAGAGGGCTAATATGAGCATAACGACACTGGCGGAATATTAGTCGTGCAGCAGAATTTTGAACAGATTGAAGAGGAGAGAGATGGCTAAGTGGGAGACCTGTAAGAAGCAAGTTGTAATAGTCTAAGCGAGAGGTGATAAGAGTGTGGATGAGGGTTCTGGTAGTGTGCTCAGAAAGGAAAGGGCAAATTTTGCTGATATTATAGAGAAAGAAACAACAGGTTTTAGCGGTCTGCTGAATATGTGCAGAGAAGGAGAGGGAGGAGTCGAAGTTGACCCCAAGGTTACGAGCTGATGAGACAGTATGGATGAGAGTGTTATCCACAGAAATAGAGAATGGGGGAGGAGGAGAGGTTGGTTTAGGGGGAAAGATGAGAAGCTCAGTCTTGGTCAAGTCGTGAACTAAAACACTCTCCCTTTTAAAGTTGGCAGGTGACATTAGTTTCGCTTGGTGTTTAGGTACAGTTGGTGCTGGAAGCTGAAGAGTACTAAAGAGAAATGTAAATCATATCAAAAAAGCAAAAAGGGATACATCTGAAAAACAAAACAAAAGTGAATACAGCACACAAGAGAACAGGGCAGGCTGAGGAGGAGGAAAAAGAATTAATAAAAATGTTGTCATTCTTCTTTGGAGTTTAAACCATGGGGTTCTTCCGTTTGAAGCCTAAAGATCCACCTCTGTTTGCGTTGCAATAATTTCAATTTCCTATTCATATTACACTCGGACATGGGGACACAGTCAATTGCACAGCATTTCAGGACAGAGAATTCATGTTTCAAATCAGAACAATTCTGGACAATAGGTTCTTCAATGTCAACAGCTGGAGAGAGCACAAGCTCAGACAGTGAAGGTCCACGCTGCTTTTCTCTCCTGCTTTATTTGACACAGACCCACAAGAGATCAGTTGTCCTGAGGCAGATATATGAAACAGCTATGAAGGTAATATGTTCTTCTTATTAATAATAGCACGTACGGCAATTGCATCAAGACAAGAAAGATGAGTTTTTGATGTGATAAAGAAATTTCAGATAAATATTAAAGGAGTTGAGTTAATATGCACTTTGGTTATACTGTAAGCTAGAAAAATATGGATTTATAAGTGAACAAAATATGGTGGGTAGTAGTCTTCCTCGTAAAAGTAATCTAGGAGAGTAGCCACCGCTGACTGGTCCTAAAATTGTAAATTATGAAGGGTCCTTTTACTAAGCTGCAATAAAAAGTGGCTGCGGTAGTGTGAGTGTGTCTTTCAGGCACGTGCTGGGCCATTTTTTATCATGTCTAGGAAAAAGGGCCTTTTTTTTAGGAGCTGGAAAATGGACATGCGCTAAAATTAAAACCAGCGCACATCCATTTTCAGCCTGAGACCTTACCGCCACCCGTTGACCTAATGGTAAGGGCTCACACTACATGAGTGGTGACTGGTCGGTGCACGCCAACTGCCAATTAACGCTGGAAAAGCTGCGCGCGGTAGAAATAAAAAAATAACGTCCCTGTGTTATGTGTGCGCACCAAATCCAAAATTATCATTAGGGAGGTGCGCTAGCCTGGCGTCAGTCACGTTTTGGCGCATGCTGCATGTGCGTAGAGCCTACCGCACCTTTGTGCCCCAAAATGTTTTGTTATAATATCGATGAAGACGGTGGCGTGACTTTTAAAAAATTAAGGGCTCCTTTTACAAAGTGGCATTACCGATTAGCGGCACGCGGAAGGCGAAGAAGCCCATTCAGTTTCTTTGCATTCAGTGCATGCTAATCGATAGCTCCATTGTGTAAGAGGAGCCCTAAATGTTTATAGTTTTTAAAAAAGGGAGAATTTTGACAGTCCTGGGAATTTTTTTAACTGTTATTACGATCCCCCATGTGACTGCATATATTTGAGGATCCTCTAAAGAGGCACAAATAACTTGAAACTGAACTGAGACCCTAAAATATGTAATAGTCTAGCACTCAACGTTTTTAGCAATTCCTCAGGGCAAGGAGAATTAAATATGTGGATTTATCTTGAACAGAGAGCCAGAGCATGAATCTGCCTACAGCTGGAGGGATGCCAGTTTCAAAAAATAAACTTCAAAGGCCTCATACAGTGCAAGTAAACAGATAACACATAAAAGCGTCAAATATTGACCTTTCTGGGATGTAGTCTCTACTGAGACCACCATTCTATACGAGTCCAGTATTTTTCCACAATTAATTATTTTTTTGTTGGGTCATGTGATATCATCTGAGCAGGATGAAAATAAAGGTATGAATGAATTCAAGGTCATATATGTATTTGCAATATACTAACATTCATAAAACAGTCCTGGAATTGTAATCTCACCTTCAGATTACTGAACTGAAAAGCTGTTTCAGGTTCTTTTCAATGACATTGTTCAGTTTTTCTTTTAATCACGTTATCTCTCCCCTTTACAGAGTCACTCAGTCTATTTTGTCGTCTTTATCCCGGATACAGCTCTTGTTGATTGAAATCATTTATCTCACTCAGTCAAGGTCTGGGGACCTTTGGGTCTTACTGACTGTTGTAGAGAAAAAGATTTACTAACAAGTCTTTTTCCATTTGATGTCTAGGGAAAAAAATGTTTTAGGGGAAGGCCAACAGTTGCTCAAAAGCACTTGCTTCGGAACAAGGTATCTTTGAAGGACATTAACAAAACAGGGATATGACTGCATCCCGATAGTAAGTTTGCAATAAAGAACACAGTAGACTAAAGTACCTCTAAATAAAGAGCAGACAGACTTGAAAGATTGTAAATTAGCACTGCCTACTGCTGAGTAAACACTCACTGTTTGAAGTGTTCAAACAGTTTGTATACAAATACTAGAAGCCAAAATATAAGATGAGCGAGTTAGAATATATAGCACTAAATGAAAGGTTCAAAGAAGAGCAATCAAAATGATAAAGAGGATGGAACTCCTCTCATATGAGGAAAGGCTTAAGAGGATAGGCTCTTCAGCTCGGAAAAGAGATGGCGGGGGGGGGGGGCATGATTTAAGTCTACAAAATCCTGAATGGTGTAGAACAGTTAGAAATGAATCAATTTTTTACTCTTTCAAAAAGTACAAAGACTAGGGGACACTCAATGAAGCTACATGGAAATACTTTAAAAACAAATAGGAGGAAGTATTTTTTCACTCAATGAATAGTTAAACTCTGGAACTCTTTGTCAGAGGATGTGGTAACAGTGGTTAGCGTATCTGTGTTTAAAAAAGGTTTGGACAAGTTCCTGGAGGAAAAGTCCATAGTCTGCTATTGAGACAGACACGGGGAAGCCATTGCTTGCCCTGGGATTGGTAGCAAGGAATGTTGCTACTAGTTGGTTTTCAGGTTCTTGTGACCTTGATTGGCCACTGTTGGAAACAGGATACTGGGCTAGATGGACCATTGGTCTGAGCCAGAATGGCTATTCTTCTGTTCATATATATAGGCATCTCTGAGACCTGGTGGAAGAAAGATAACCAATGAGACACTGTTATATCAGGGTACAAATGATATCACAGTGACAGGGTGGATCAAATTGGTTGAGGGGTAGCACTGTATGTTGAAAAGGGCCTTGAATCAAGTAAGGCTAGAAGTTCTGTAGGAAACAAAATACACCTTTTAATCCTTATAGACGGAAATTCCGTGTGTAAAAGGGAAAAAAGATAATGATAGGAATGTACTACCATCTACCTGGCCAGAATTAACAGGCAGATGTTGAAAGGATAGCAGAAATTAGAGAAGCTAACAAACTGAGGAACACAGTAAGAATAGGGTGATTGTGGTTTAGTTCTACTACACTTTTGCTTTGGATTTTTGATTTCAGTTACCCCAGTATTGACTGGATAAATGTAACATCAGGGCACGCTAGGGAGGTAAAGTTTCTAGATCAGCGATTTTCAACCACTGTGCCATGGCACATTGGTGTGATGCAAGTGGTCTGCAGATGTGCCGCAGGAGTTTGGGGGAGGATCTCTTATTAATAGGGTCATTGGGGGAGGGCAGAACACAGGGCTGGGCTTAGACAGGGGCGATAGGGGTGACTGCACAGGTATAAAATGATGGCTGTGATCTCAAGTGGTAATCTAATTAGTTGGGACACAGACCGTAGAAGTCTGTCTGGCATTGGCCTCAGTTCCTCCCCATGCTGGATTTTGGTGAATTCTCTTCAGTCTTTTGCCCTTTGCAGGACACAGACCGTGGAAGTCTGTTCAGCATCAGCCTTAGTTCCCCCATGCTGGATTTGGCGAATCTTCTTCAGTGTCACTTTTTTATGTGCTTCAAATGAGGGGGAGGGAAAGACATCTTCACTGGTAAATGGAACACTGTCAGCAATACTTGGGGTTGATATACACATTATATGCATATGAGCAAGATTGCCATCATGATTTGCTGTCTATATGGTTGGCATGGTGGAGACTTGACAACCAGTATTTAAGCATGGGTGACTGGGGCCCGGGTCTCTGGCCTCCTTGATGGGCAGTCTGGATGGATTGTGTGAGATTTTTTTTGCCGTCATTTACTGTGTTACTTCTGCCGGTGAACTATGTATATATTTTCTGAAGACTGCTTCCTGACAGTATTGGTCTGGAGGACTTACTATATTTCATTAATCAATCTTAACAATATTTCATCTGCTTGTTTGATTTGTTACCGCTGAGGCAGTCATTTGGGAAAAACATGGCCATGTTGGGTGTTTTATTTTCTTGAATTTTAATATTGTCCTCAAAATATACAGTGGTTTTAACTTTTTTTGTTTTTTTGAGATCACTCCACTTGTCTTCTGTATTTTTTGTGGTCCATTGTATCTCCATTTTTCATTTGTCCCTTAGGAACATAGACATAAATATCGGGGTAGTGTTGATTTCTCTTTTTGTGCCATTATCTACTATTCCTCCCCAATACTCAGCCAGTGGTGGACAGTGCTTTTAATGGATGCCGCTGGCATTAAATCTGAATATTCAATGCCGGGCTGTTTCTGGCAACTGGCATTGAATATTTGAGGGTTTTTTTTAACCACTAAAAATTAACTGGTTATGCTGATATACAGCAGTAACCAGTTAACCTTTTACCGATCAAAGTTAGGACAGCTATTTATGTGGTCCTATTTTATCTGGGTAGGTGCTGAATATCGGCGTATAACCAGATAAATCACTTGATACAGTCAATTATCTAGGTTCTAAGCTGCAATATTCAGCGGGAGATAACCAGTTATCTTCTGCCAAATATTAGCGGTTAGGTGATGATATGCTGTTTAACCGGTCAATGGCCGTTCCTGACCAGTTAAATAGCACTGAATATCGGTGGGTATGTTGTTATGTTAATGGCCACAGTCTAGCTGGTTCCTATAAAATGCAAATTCATTTTTTCTTACCATGTCTGTATTGTTCTTTCAGTTTCCTTAATCTATCCAAGTCTGACTCATTTGTATAACAGTAACAATACTCTGGAGTTTTAGCCTGCCTTTACTTTTTGGAAGATCTGAAAATCTTTGAACATAAGTGGTCCCTTGTGGACATTTGTGATATGCTGTGAGAAATTCAAGCTTTTATCTAATTGGAAAACATGCTGAAAGTCTTGTACTGATTATATGTCGGTCATTGTTTCCTTTGACTCCTCGATGCCTCTGAACATCTGGTGAACCAACACAATGCTGGGCGTTAACGCAAATGATCACAACACTTTAGCTTCCAGATCAAACATAAGGGCCCTTTTACTAAAGGGTTGGCGCACGGAAATGGGCTTGCCATGTACCAATCCAGAACTACCGCTGGGCTACCACAGGAGCCCGGCGGTAACTCCCACCCATTCCGGTGCTACAAAAATACTTTATAGTTTTGCAGTGCCGATGCTTACTTGGTGATAATCAGGCAGCACGGGAACCCTTACTGCCACCTCAATGGATGGCAGGAAGTGCTGCCCCCTCCAAAATGACTGCACGGTAAGTGACTCACTTACCACACGGCCATTTCTTTCGAGAAAAAAAGACAGCCTTTTACCCGCTGCGGTAAAAGGGGGCCCCAGCATGTGTCAAAAACACGCGCTGATGCTAGCGCAGGCCCCCTTCTACCACAGCTTAGTAAAAAGACCCCCCTAGTCATGATGGAGTCTTATATGTATATATATATTTTTGTTACATTTGTACCCCGTGCTTTCCCACTCATGGCAGGCTCAATGCAACTTACAACTCTGTCCAAATCTTTAGGTAATGTTCAGTTCCCAAGTCAAGAATGCACTCTTGTAGTTTGTTGCAGAGCAAATGTGCATTACACAGGGCTCCTTTTACTAAGCTGCGGTAAACACTAGTGAATGCTTACCACTGTTTAAAAGGGTTTACTGTGGGACATGCTGAGGCATCACATGGTAATTGTGCAATGTGTGCATAAACCACACGCTAAAAAATAGTTTTTATTTTTCCACAGAGGGGGTGTGTCGGGGGGGTGGAGAGTGAGCGTTTCTGCGTTAATCAGTTAGTGCAGCTAAATTACTGTATGCTGTTTAGTGTAGGATTAGCACGTGAGCCCCACTGCCTGCAAAATAGGTCGTATATGCTCATGCGCTAATTTATATTGATGGCTGCGCGCCAATGGCAACATTAACGGATGGCCATTAATTAAAAAAACGGAAAATTGACTGTTTTCCGTCTGCGTCAAAAATGGCCTTAGCACGTGGGAAAGACCTGCATAAGGGCGCTCTAAGGCCACTTTTTTTCCACAGCTTAGTAAAAGGAGCCTCTAGTGTTTTTATTCCGTTTTCTATCCAAAAGGACAAACAGCAGCACAACGTAGGTTATTTTTGCTTGTTCTGCAAGTCCAGGCCCCCTCACAGAAATGATGCAATGAAACAAGAATAAGGGAATTAAGAGAGAATAGGTTTTTTAAAGATATAAGTTTGAAATACTAATTTACATTTTATCAAATTTGGTAACCAGTGGAGATCATAAGGGAGAGAAAACCAAAGATAAGGGACTAATGGAGAAAAAGGATTGAAACATGAAAAGAACTGATGAGTATGAGGAGGAGTGACCAGCATTTGGGGTGAGGAGTGAAGGCTAACCAGTTAAACAAAAATAAAACAAATTAAACTAAAGCTGCCTAGAACCCTCAAAAATACCAACTTAGTTTTTCCTGTTTTGCTCTTAATCGCAGTTAACTATGCGATAAAGCATTAATCAGCAATTGTGTCTAAACCAGTAATCGAGTTTAAAGAATTTAATTGCATTGCAACATCTCCTGTCTCCTCCAAATGTCTTTTCTGCTCTTCTGTTTTCAACCCCTGTCCAGCATATTTTCCTCAATCCAGGATTCAACATCACCCTCCCGCACGTCAGCCTACCTTAAAAATGGTCTTCTGTTGGTCCCCAGCAGCAGCAGTGTTGCACATATGCTGCCTGCGGTCTGCTCCAAAGCTTTCCCTCTGGTCCATTCTGCCTCCTCTGATATCACTTCCTGTTTTTGCATGAGCAGGATGTGTCAAGAGGGAAAGCTTTGGACCTGGCCACAAGCAACCACTGTCAGGGACCAGCAGAAGACCACCTTGAAGGAAGACTAGGGGGAGAGGGGCAGATGCCAAACCCTGAGTGGAGCAGGGCGGAGTGGAGTGAGCTGCAGACCTGTAAGCAGAGCTTCAGGGGTCACCAGTGGAAGCTATTGCCAAAGCAGTAAAGCTCCAGCATCTACGAAAAGAACTTTGTGTTGCTCACCACCAAGTTTGTGTTGTTACTCGTGAGGGCGAAGGGGAGGGAGGATGAGGTGCTGAACAATAGTAGGGAGGGGGAGAGAGAAAGGGATAATGGACCTGGGGGAAGGGAGGGAGGGAAGAGAAAGGAAGATATGTTGGATCTGGGGGAGGGGCGGGAGGGAGATTATCAGTCCTTTAGGGAAGGGGAATGGGATTTGACATACTTCCTTTCTGTGGTTACAATCAAAGTGGTTTACATATTATATACAGTTGCTTATTTTGTACCTGGGGCAATGAAGATTTAAGTGATTTTGCCCATAGTCACAAGGAGCTGCAGTGGGAAATAAATAGATAAATGAACAAGGTTTAACCATGTGATTAACCACGATTAAAATTCTGATGGTGCGATTAATTGTGGATAGAATTCTTCGGCGAAATGCAGCCCTAGTTATTTCCAACATTTATATATTTAACTGGAAAAAAAATTGTTAGAATTTATTAAGTGTGTGCTCTCTGTTTTTAAAATTCCCTATCTTGAATCTGCATTCCATGTATGATACAAATATAAAGTATCAGCACAGCGCTTAATCCTATCCAATATATTCACTGAAGTCAGATTGGTTGGTGGGAGAATATTTTGAACTGTAAGCTCTAATATCACTTCAGAATGGAATGAACTGTGAATCTTAATGAATTTGTGCCAGTAGAATTATCTACAAATTTTCTCAAAGATTGGATGCTTTAAATCTTGGGTTAGGCGCCTGTTTAGTATGAGATCTTTAGTTTGAGTATTGTTAAGATTCAGGGACAGCAAGATGCCTTTTTGTTTGGAGGGTCTAAACTCTGCTCCCAACCTCTCCTGTAGCTCTGCCTCCAGTCTCACCCCAAGCATCTCCCCTTCCCTTACCTACCATCCCATAGTCCCCCCGCCCATGGTCTCCAGTATCCCTCTTCTTCCCTTCTCTCCTTTCAGGATCTCTCTCTCTCTCTTTCCCTCCTCTTCCCTATGGTCTCCAGCATCTCTATCCTTCCTTCCACCTCCACCTCCCCAAGGTGTTTATTTCCTGAAGAGGAAGAGTACACTCGTTTCTGTCCTGACATTTTGAGAAAAGTTGCCTAACCCTTAGCAGAAAAAATAATCCTAACATAGGCATTGGTGCCATGGCACCCCCAAAAATATCCTTCCCGCCGTGCCTCCCCCATGACGTGTATATTTCCTTGCCTCCTTTCCTTTGAATTGGCATCCAGTGTGGGGCCTTGAGCATCTGTGCATACTCAAAGTCTGCTGACTTTTGCCGCTGTTTTGGAGGTGGTGGAAGTCGACAGGCCTTGAGCATACACAGGTGCTCAAGGCCCTGCGCTGGCTGGCTGCAATGCTGCTTCTGTTGATTGTAGTGTTGCTTCCCTGAATGAGGGAGTTAAGGAAATAAATACCTCATGGGGGAAGTAGGGAAGGAAGGAAAATTTTGGGGGTGCCATGTAATCTGTAGTTCCCTCCATTCCGATACCTATGTTAAGATTATTACTCTTCCCTTTTCAGGATTCCCTACTCTGGAGTAAGTTCGGTGGAAGGGAGTTGGGGGTCCTGGGAGGGGAACTGCTCTATTTTTGGCAATTTTTTTCATGGAAAGTATTTCCAACACCCAAGGCTATGGGTGGGAGGGTGATAGTGATTGTAAGTGGATCAGTGGCCTACCAGGGATCTGAGACCTCCCCCCCCCCCCCCCCCCCGGATACCTTTGACATGGGTGCAATGACCCCTTTAAGAACACATCACTGTGAAAAAAGCTTCAAAGCCTTCAGGAAAAATATAACTACAGTTCATTGATCTGTTTATTATTTAAGCCTTTTTCATGTGCTTGTTTTCACAAAATTCCACTTTAAGGAGCCTGTTTCCATGATTTTGATTCGTAGCAGCTCATTAACAGATAGCAGGCTATGCATGAACATTTACCACTGTGAAGCCCATTTTTGCAAAGTTGCTTTGCAAAAGTGGACTTGACACAAAAAATAAAGGGACTGTTATGACCCGGTAGTAGTGAGCCCCTGTGCCCCGACTGAGCACGGCTGAGATGGAGTGATGCCGCACTCGGTCAGGTAGCCAGACAACCCCTAGCTTTACCTGGGAAGCGACCACTGTTCACAGAGAGTTGAGCTCCCAGCTGCAGGTGGCCACCAGGACTTCTGGAACCAGCGAGGTTGCACAGCCGCTGACCAGGATGGCAGGGAACAGACACAGTCCAGAACCAGTACTCCGATAGGCAAGAATTGTCAAAATCAGTCCAGGGTCAAGGCAGGCAGCAAACAAGTGTAATCCGAGAAAACTGGTCCGGTACACAGGAAAACAGGAGCAGAAGATGGTCGGCGAACAGCACTCCGACAGCAACTCCTCAGAACAATTGAGGCCAAAGCAATGAAGGCCTGGAGGCAGTGCTTTAAATAGTGAAGGAATCAGGCTAAAACATGTGCAGCTGAAACAAGATGGCTGCCCCCATCAGCAGAGAAACCCAACGCCCAAATACGGGCTTCCTTCCTGCAGCCGGCCAACCCCAAAATGGCTGCCATAAGCTGAGATGCCCATCCCAAGATGGCCGAAATATCCTGGAGAACCATTACCAAAATAGCCGGCTATCTCAGCAGGACCGTGCCTCGCCGGCGAATCAGCCGCGCAGACCTGGAACCAGGTGAGGAACGTAACAGCAGCCCCCCCCCCTCTCCCTGGCCCAGCCCGAGTAGGATGAAGCGAATGGTACTCATGGATCAGGTCTGGAGCATGGACATTGGTTGCTGGTTCCCAGGAGTTGTCCTCTGGTCCGAAATGCTTCCAGGACAGCAAGTAGAACAGCTTCCCACCATGCAGCTTTGAATCCAGGATCCGGTCCACTTCGTAGTCAGGGTCCGGATCGCTCTCTGGCACAACTACCTTCTTGGGCTCCGGATGCCATTTGGACCTGCGGAAAGGCTTCAGGAGAACCATTACCAAAATAGCCGGCTATCTCTGCCAGACTGCGCCTCGCCGATGAGTTGGCCGCGCAGACCTGGAACCAGGTGAGGAACGTAACAGGGACGTTTATGGATGTTTTGCTCTGTTTTCCACATTAAGTCCACTTCTGTGAAGCGACTTTGCACTTTAGTACATCAGCCTCTTAATTGGTGCAAACCTATTTCTCATCATATCTATTCAGTGGCCTACATGCAAATGTGTTTGCCACAGTCAATAATATTTTAAAGCATTATACTTCTAGTATGTATCTTTAGAGATTATTAAATTAATTTCTTGTTCACCCTGAGGACTACAGCATATTAATTCCAGGGTATGATGATATACTGCATTTCAAATATTTGGCTTTGGTTGCAAATAAGATAAGTAAGTCAGGTGGAAACATACAGGACACCAGTACAATATTTAACATTTTTTGTGATCAACGTCTTCAAATTATCATTCACACTGCTTAAGGCTTATGGCTTTATCTGATGTATTTATTGTATTTGCGTCATAAACTGGATGAACAAAAATGTTTCTCCACCCATTATGGCAAGTTCATTAAAAAAAAAAAAGCTGCATATAACCTGCTATTTTGTGTTTCAGAGGCAGTGATCTTCTTTAATGCTTTAATATGTTTTTTTTTTTTTAGCTCTCTGGTGGCTTAAAATGATGGTAGCACTTTCTGCCATATCAAATTGCATAGGTTCTTTCCTCCCCCTT
This sequence comes from Microcaecilia unicolor, assembly GCF_901765095.1. Taxonomy (NCBI): domain Eukaryota; kingdom Metazoa; phylum Chordata; class Amphibia; order Gymnophiona; family Siphonopidae; genus Microcaecilia; species Microcaecilia unicolor. The sequence continues at coordinate 205,406,358 of NC_044037.1, read as the reverse complement.
TTGAGCCAGAACATCTGGAGTGAATTTATGGAAACCCTTGGGGCTTGAAGGAAATTAGATGCCAAGGGTTTTGTCTGCACTGATTCACATATCCTCATTGACCATATACAGCAAGAGGGAAAAAGTAGCATATGGCCACATGGGGATTTAATTTTTTTTTTTTTTTTTGCAACAAACAATGCACTGAAGTTTTGGATTTATTTTATTTGTGAGCATGCACTATACCACCCATCAGGCTAAAAATGCAGCACAGCGGTTCATGAAATATAGGTAAATCAAAGGAAATGGAGAAATTAAATTACAAAATGGGGGTTGGGGTCCTAGGAGGGGGAACTGCAGCTCCTTGTGACATTGGGCAAGTCACTTAACCCTCCATTGTCCTAGGTACAAAACCTTAGACTGTGATCCCTCTAGGGACAGAAAAAGTACCTGCATATAATGTGTATAGTGCTGCGTATGTCTAGTAGTGCTATAGAAATGATTAGTAGTAGTATATATGAAAAGAGAGAAGAGCTAGACTCAGGGCTTTTTTTGAGGGGGTACTGAGTACCGGCACCTTTTCCAGTGTCTTCTAAAATTGACCCATGGACCACAAGTTTTAATGAAAGAGCTCAGGCTCAAGACACCAATTCTGCCTTGTCATACATTCTGTGACTGGTTGCAGGGGGCCTGGCTATTGTGGAGTGAGTCCCTCAGTGATCACCCCACCCCTGAAGGGTGGCCTGGCATTTGAGTACCGGCACCTTTTTTTGCTAGAAAAATTGCACTGGCTAGACTAGGGGAAAGTAGAGAGGGAAAGCCAGAACGCACACCCCATGGCACCATGAACCAAACCAAAGGACAGTTTAGACAGCCAGGACTTAATGGCATTTTTTAATTTGGGAAAGAACTTAAACTGGATAGAAGGGGGAAGGGAGTTCCAGAGGGCAGGGCTGAGGTAGGAAAAGCAGAGTTGCAAGAAATCACAGATGCCAAGGGTGGCCCATCTGAATCTTGGAGACTTATTACTGCTTTAGATTGAAGGCCAGTGACTGAAGTTTTTCTTATCAGCCCCAGCCATGTCTAACACCAGATCTAGCAGATGTACATGCCAAAAAACTGATATATTCCAATCAATAAATAGAAAATAAAATTCCTTTTCCGACTTTTGTTGTGTGTTCATTTAGGGGTCATTTTACTAAGTTGTGGTAAAATGGGGCCTGAGCTATTATTAGTGCTTGTTTTTGACACATGCTGAAGGCCCCCTTTTACCACAGTGGGTAAAAGGATGTCTTTTTTTCTGGAAAAAATGGCCGTGTGGTAAGGGTGGCTGCGCTAACCTGGTGGTACAAAACTGGAAATGTGTGCTGGGGGTGAGAACTACCACCGGGCTCCTGTGGTAGCCTGGTTGGTGGTAGTTCCGGATTCGCGTGTGGCAAGCCTGTTTCCGTGCGCCAACCCTATAGTAAAATGACCACTTAACTTTTCTAATTGTGTTGTCCCAGTCTCTGACTTCTGTTTTCTTTTCTCTGTCTTCTCTTAAGTCTTTTGCCGGGGTCTCCTTGTCCATTTGGCATTTTTTCTCACTCTATGTCCTCTATTTATCTTCCCTCTGTGTCCCTATCTGCCCAGTCCAACGTCTGTCCTCTGTGTCACTACCCCTATCCTTCTGCCACATTTAGCATCTCCCTCTCTGTGTCCTTATTGTTGCCCTGTTCAGCATCACCCCTCTTTGTCAATATTCCTCCCCTTCTGTCCAGCATCACCCTTTGTGTCCCTATCAACCCCACATGTCCAGCATTGTCTCTCTGTATCTTTATCCCTCCTCCCTATATCCAGTATTGCACTTCTGTGTCCCTATCCATCCCCATGTCCAGTCCTGCATAGTCCACATCTCTTGGAAATGGCATTTCTCCAGGGCCAGCATCTCTTTTCCTTCTCTCCCTCCTGCTCTCCTCCCTGGGTAAAGCCCGCCTCCTGTATTTTGTTGGCCCCTTCACGAGCCCAGCATCTCTCCTTCTTCTTCCTTCCCCTTTCCTCAGCAAATCCCATCACCTTTTTCTCTCTTCCTCTTCCTCTCTCCTTTCCCTGGAGGTCTAGCAAGTCCCCCTTCCCATGGATCTAGCATTACTTCCTCAGCCTTCTTCCCCTGCAAGTCCCAGCATCGGTTCCTCCAGCATCTCTCTCTCATCCCCTTCCATGAGGCCTGCCAACCTTGTATTTGTGGTCCACAGCGCTCCAGATACACTGCTTGCAGTCGATTCAGGGTCTTCTCTCTGCTACATCCCATGTGGTAGTGTGCTTTCACAAGTACGAGGAAAAGGAGAGAGTATTATGTGCTATCTGCCGAAAAGGGGATAATATTTCCTGGGATGATGTGGAGGTGGAAATTTGCCCTGACATTGCACCAGCTACTTTGGCACGATGGAGGGAATACCACAACTGGACACAGCTGCTTCGAGATCATCAAACCAGATGTACACTGCCTTGAGTGAATTCCTTCAAAAAGGCGGTAAATAAATCATAATAAATAAATATCACTGGCTTTTCCCTGTTGGTCTTTCCTTTATAGTAGGTGGGAAAACCAACTTTGCTACATCAATCATGAGAGTGAAAGATAACTTGGTGGCGGCTGGCCTATTGATCCGGGATGTGACTGCTGCATCAATATCTGCTACCTCGCCCCAAAAGTCTCCTGGGAAACAAGGTTGGCGCGGGGTAGCTAAATCTGGGAAAGCTTCATGATCTTCAGCTTTGGATGACTACAGTGTATAATTATACCCCAATTGGAGGTTTTGGTATGGACAAACAAAGTATAGCTCCTAATACTGTTATTATGTGACTTAATTGCTCTCTTGTTTTCATATGGTCCTGGGGATCTGGGTTAGTCCTTCCTCTATCAATGGGCCCTCTCTGTCTGATATAGGGCCTGATTGTTTTTGTTGGACTTGGGGAGGAGGGGGGTTGTGAAGGGTAGGGATGATTTGCTCTTTTTCAAGGGGATAACAGCTCTCTGTGATTAATAGTTTCAGCTTCCTGGATTTACAACACAAAGGCAGCAACTAAAACTGAGATTGTTCTGAGAAATCCTATTCAAGGCTGCTTAATTTTCCCAAGTATTTTATATGCTTGCTTTAAGTCATTCGTAAAGTTCTTACTGAGTTTTCTTAATCAGCATACTTATAAGAACTATAGGGGGTCTTTTACAAAGGCACGTTAGCATTTTTACTGAGATCTAATGATTAGTGTGCGCTAAATGCTAGAGGCTTCCATAGGAATATATGGGTGTCTCTAGTGTTTAGCGCATGCAAAAAAACACTAGTGTGCCTTTGTAAAAGGACCCCTCACTGAAGTTATAGTATACTTTTTTCAGTGACTTTTTACAGTTAATATATTTTCACTTTACTTGCTTACAGAGTCCTGTAGAATGCTTTTACCCTTTTTCACTTTTGCTTCCTTTTATTTTCAATGAGTTTGCTAAAATCTCTGCTCATTCTAAATGTAGTTGCATTTTCTGAATTTTTCACATAACTTATCCAAGTGTGTTTACACGAGAAGGCTTAAAGGGCAATATTAGAAACTGGGGCTTAAAGATAAGCTCTAATTAGACATTAAAGATATATCATGAAAGATATAGCATAATAGCACATATGTTTGTGATTGGCACCACTAATTGCCATTTACGCATATAAGTTCTAGGCCTTGTTCTATAACATACGTGTTAACATTGCTTAGCATGTAAGTGTGAGGGGGTATAGACGTGGGTAGAATATGGGTGAGAGCAACATGCAACGGAGAGGATCAAAGTACACAGTACAAATACTCCAAAAAGAAGCACAAAGGGCTCTCAAGAATGGGACAAGTACACTTTTATTGATGACCCGACAAGGGCTGTGTTTTGGCGTAACCTTACGCCTGCCTCAGGGGTCAACTCAACCAAGCAACATTAAATACTTAAGTAGTTGCTCACAATTCAGTAACTCATCACAATGATAATCTGCACTGACTGAAGACAGAAAAAGTTCCTGGTGCGGAGCAGGAGTCCAAGAGGATGTGCCAAAAATCTCAATTGACCCCTGAGGCAGGCGTTAGGTTATGCCGGAACACGGTCCTTGTTGGGTCATCAATAAAAGTGTACTTGTCCCATTCTTGAGAGCCCTTTGTGCTTCTTTTTGGACTAGAATATGGGTGGGTCCTGGGCCTGTCTCTGAGATACGTGTGTAACTTATAGAATACCATAAGTTATGCATACTTCAGGGCATAATGACTTGGCGTACCTGCTGGTGCTTAACTTTAGGCTTGCCAGTGCTGACTTACACTAATATTCGATAGTGCGATAGTGGAATCTTGGTGCCAAGAAGCTGTTATAGAATTGGCAGTAAGAGCATGGCATCGGGGTACCTAAATCTTGGTGCAAATTTATAGAATTTTAGGATTAATTTAAAGATAATTGTTTTCTTTGAGAAAATATATTTCAACAGCTTTAATGTTCTTCTTTTATCACTTGCGGTAAAGTCTTCTCCATGATAACATATCTCTTTTCACCACGCTGATCTCTCAACCCATGCATTACTGTTCAGCCAGTTAAGCCAGCAGCAGCCTAGCCTCTACAAGGAAGACTCTGTTTTTCCTGAATTTCAACTGTTTATTGCAAAATAAGTATGAACAGGTTACTTATTGCGTGCAGAAGTTGAATGATTTACAGTTGCTGACAGGCTAACAATATTGCAGAGAGGTGGGTATGGAGTGTCTGAAGAATGGGCTGATTTATTGCAGACATAGAGTTATATGGAGAATCAACTGAGGCAGTTGAGAGTTTAGTTATAAAGGAGCTGGAGTAGAAGGGATTGATTGTTGGGCTTTAAAGAAAGTTCATTGAAATGAAACTCCGCTTTCCTGGAGGTGAGGGGCAGAACAGTACTGTATGCTCAGAGCCAAGATGGAGAGTCTGTCTTATGGGGAGGTGGGAGCAAGATGAAGACCTACAAGGCTAGAGGGCAAGGAAAGGGACTCATAAGATCACTGCCTAAGAATAGGGCACAGTATTTGTCTCTTAAGGGCACGGAAGCCATCACTTGACAGTGCTTCAGTGATTGGAATGAAAGGGTCACAAGCAGGGGCTGAATTATGAAAGCACAGACTGTAAGGACCCTCAGGCATGCTGGAACTACAAGTGTGAAAAAGAGATGCAGAACATGCACACATGAATTTGGGGGCAGAAAAATATACATGTGCACTTTTTCTACCTAGACCCAAACATGCACCGTGAATTGCTTCCTTTAGCTGCACTGAGGGTAAGCAATTTTCAGATGTCCACCATATTTATTTTTTTCAAATTCTTTATTTATTAAATTTTACATTTATATCTATAAAACATAAATGTGACGAAATTCAGAAATAAATACTATGGGGTAATGCATTACCCAGAATATAACACAACAAGAATTATCTTTTTCATACATTTGTCCACAAAAATTGTGAATCAAGAACTAAGAAATTCTAACATAGGAAAAGACCTAAATTTATAACAATAAAGAGCGGATGGGAGATACAAGCCCCCACAGCCGATTGTACCAGCATTACCATAATTATGGGTTCTGTACCAAGGACTGAACATTCTTTTCTTTTGCTTCAATGAAATCTAACAATTTCTTGGGGCTAAAGAAAAGGTAGTTTACCAGATTCAAGGTAATACAACACTTACAGGGAAATTTCAAAATAAAGATACCACCTAACTTTAGAACCCTAGATTTGTACATCAAAAATTCCTTTCTTTTCCTTTGAGTAGCTCGTGCCAAATCAGGGAAAACTTGAATTTTATGTCCCATGAATAAGTCATTTATATGCCTGAAATATGACCGTAAGATGTTATTGCGGTCAAGTTCAAGTGCGAATGTTACCAGCAATGTAGTGCGTTTGGAAATAAATTCAAGGGAGGATGCCAAGAAATCTGTCAAATTCAATTCAGTAGAAGGAGCAACTTGAGTTTTATCTTTAGGTAATGAAGATATCCCTGTGATATATTGGGTTCTAGTTATAGGAGGATATGCCTCCTCTGGAATCTCCAATACATCCTTGAAATATTTTTTCAACATATCCAGCGCATTTATTAAAGGAGACTTCGGGAAATTAAAAAATCTCAGGTTGTTCCTTCGTCCATTGTTTTCGAGGTATTCAAGTTTTCTATCCTGGATATCCCGTTCCTTGACTAAAGCCTCTGTAAGATTTTGTAATTCCACAATTTGTTCTTCAGTTTTTTGAAACGTAACATTCTGCTCTTGAATTTGTTCAGACATTGAATGATTAGATTTCTTTAAGTCAATTATTTCATTTTTGAATGAAGTATTCAGCAAAAGCAAGGTATTGTTCACTCCCTGAATAGCATCCCATAACACATTCATAGTGACCACTGCTGGTCTTTCTAACACTCCAGTACTCACGGTCGCGATCTCCAGGGCATTTAGAGCAGACCCTCGAACCGAGTCCTGCATCGTTGTTCCTTTGCCCGGGGTAGAGGTACTCGTGGGTCCTCCTTCAGCAAACGCTGAAGAGCCGGGGGATTCCGCGGCTTCCAGACGCTGTGACCCCGCATGTAGCAAATCGCTTTTGGGTCGTGGAGGTGCAGTGTAGGAGGGAGGGGTGAATGTTACTCCCTCAATGCTGCACTCGGTCCTCAATGGGGCCGAGTCAATCGAAGTGGGTGACTGTTCTCCAGGGACCCCGATCCCAAAATTATCCAAAGTCATTTGGTGTGTGGTGGAAGTTGATTGCGGGACCCCGGAGGTAGGAACCGCTATCTTTCCTTTTCTCTTCCCCATTGCTAGGTCAGAGAAGCTTTCCGCTCGCCAAGACGTCAATGAGAAGTTCAGGAGCTGTCGGACCTGACTTCCGCTCACGTTGCCATCTTGATTCAATACAAAATCCACCCACCATATTTATTTATTTACAAATTTATACACTTAATCCATGGTTCTTAGCAGATTACACAGGTACATACATAATATTGTCACAAACCTAATATTGTCAGCCTTCAGTTCCTGACAGGTCAAATGCTTTTTACCCACAACTCTGATATATTGCCCTCGGTGCAGCCACATTTACAATTCTTGGACACCTTGGTTTGTTGTGTGTCCAATTCAGTTTTGCCCTAATTACCCTGAAATGTCCTTCTGGGTCAGCCCCAGAGTACCTTTGTGTTTCCCTGTTATCTCCTTCTGTCACTCACCAGCCAAGGCATTGAGAATAGAAAGCCATTCTTTTCCTTCACCTTTCAAAATCTTCTATTTTCTATTTCTTTAAATCAATTTGCAAACCGCTGAGGAGGTTACCGATTGGCAGTGCATTAAATAATAAATGAACTTGAACTTACTGAATGCCACTCAATCTTCAAATCTCACCTTAAACTCTTCCCTTGACTTTGCTAATCCTACTGTCATTTTTTTCTCCAAACATCTCCTGCACCATTTAATGCATTTTCAAGGCACAACTGTTTTGGTTTGTGTGACTAGTGGTCACTTTATCTTCCTTTGCCTCAGATCTCTCTATGATATTTAATTAACAGCAATAGAGTTCTACCATCTGACTTACGACTCATGTTATCCAAGTACCATAGGCATGCACCCAGGCTGTTGTAGATTTGTTTTATAATTACAAAGGGCCCCTTTTACCACACTGTGGTAAAAGGGGGCCTGCGGTGACAGCACACAGGTTTGCCACGCACCGAAGCCCCCTTTTACCGTAACAGGTAAAAGGTGGTTTGTGCGTTTTGTTTTAAAGGAAATGGCTGTGCGGCAAGTTAACCACTTGCTGGGCAGCCATTTCCCAGGGGAGCCTTTACTGCCACCTATTTAGGAGGCAGTAAGGGCTACCCTGCTAACCCCGCGCAGAATATTTAAAAAAATGGCAGACATTAAATGGCGTGCAGAGGGGGCAGGCACTACCGCTGGGCTCCTGCGGTAGCCCGGCAGTAGTGCCTGATTGGTGAGTGCCAACGCCACCGGTAGCTGTACCGCGGTGTTGTAAAAGGGCCACAAAGTGTATTGGGATCCTGTTTGGACAAGAGCCATTATTTAAATGCAAATTGTTGTTATGACAGTTTTGCTTGAAAGCTCCTATTTAAACTTTAAATCATAATTTGAATGCTTGCCCAATAGTATGATATATTTCAGTATCAGAAGTCTAAAATTTCAGTTCTTTGCTATTTGCCAATCACACATTTAATTTAACTGTGTCAATCGTATATGTATGGTTTGCTATACAAGGTAAACCCTCCTCAAGTCAACACTAAGATGCAACAAATATTTAAACCATGTCATAAAGGTACAATAGCCAAGTGAGTTCCCTATCTGGAAGTGACTACAGTCTAATAAACATTGTATCTGGTTACTCGGCAGTTATTTGAAGAGAGTAGTTCTGGGTCCTGTCCAAGCTAGGAACAATGTCAGATGATTATTTTGTTCGGCTGGCCTTTGGCAAGGAAGTTTCTGTTCTATATTATGCACAAAATGCCAGTAAAAGACTGTCCCAACTGGTTTTGCTGTGAAACAGGTTTCTTCTTATTTATTCTGGTTCAGGGCTTCCAAACTGAGTACACATACAAGGATGGGAGACACAGGCAATCAAAGCACTGAACTGGCATTCTCTAATCAGGAAATAAAGGTTTCACTGACAGGATGAAAAATTAGGCCCTTACTATGCATTGATCTTCATGTACAAAGTTTGTGCAGCAAGGTAAGTGAGGCAGGGAGGAGCTGATATTTGGGTGGGCATCAAACAGGAATGGAGGCCCCCCCCCCCCCTGCCATTATTACCTTGTTGCGCTGGCCCTGGCACCAGGCCTGTGTTCAAGCCCTACCATGTCCCTGGAAGGCCCAGTATCACACTGATTTCTTCCAAGCCTGGGTGGATGTAGGATGGCTTGGGGAGGGTTTAGTGAAGGCACGATAAGATGCTAGATATGGAAGGGGGGGGGGCGGAAGGAGGGCGGAAATCCTAGCGCAGTCCCTGTTCCTTCATCTTGAAATGGTTAACTTGAGCAGGTGAAATGCCAGTTATGCCATGCAAGTGCACAATTTTAATTTAGCAGCATTCATTTGCTTAAAAGGCTTCTGGAACACAAAGAGCTAGATGCAATTAAAGGCCCAGCAAAACTCCAGTCTGTTACATCTTCTACACATTAATCATGAGATAGTGTGTACAATGCACAGAATACAGTAAACTTCAGACATTACAGTAATGGGCTACAAATTAGAAAAAAAATATTTGCAGACATCAGGGTATACATTATATTTGATATACTTAATATGTTGTAATTAGAGGATTTATATGAACAACTAGGTATATAGCTGTAGAGGAGCCACCAGTTTTCTGCTTAGGTAGCATTCTGGAGAAGAGGGGGTGTCTCTGTACTCTTGCAGCTGTCTGGATTACCATTTTCCTCTGGCTATTCTGCATAGCTTCATCCTTTGAGTTATCCAAAGCTCCATCTCTGGATACGTAGGTCAGTTCCATCTCTGATTATGGAGCACTGCTCCTTGTCTGGCTCTGGGGTGCAGCTCTGTCTCTGGATCTGGGCGCAGCTGCACCGTTCATGGAGGTAGAACTGCATCTGTCTCTGAATGAGCACATCAGCTTTGATGCTGTTCCATATCTGACTCTCAGACTGGTCTTGTCCTTATCATCGGTGACTTTCCTACTTTGTTGAGGAATCTGTTATAATTGGGGAGTGCACAGCTCAGCCCTTTCTGTGCGGAATGTTGCTAGCTGGCATTCTATTTCAGCTCATCCTATATCTATAGTGTTCTGTTTGGCTCTGAGCCTGGGGCACAGTCTCACTTTATCTTGGGCATCAGCCTTATTGTGCGACGGGATCCTCCTCGTCTTACGTTGGAGTTCTCCTGTGTATCTTCATGCTTGAACTGGCTGCATCTCTGCATACTCAGCGTGACTCAAACTCAGCATTTTTGCTTGGCTCCATTGCTAATTTGAAATCCTGACAGTGTTCTGTGTCTTGGAGTCAAGGGTGCTTCTCGGCATTGTTATTTCAGTCATTGTTTTCTGTATTCTTCAGAAGGAAAATCATCTTGGAAGTTTCTAACTGCTGCTTTATTGTGGTTGCTGTGGATGTTTCTGGTACCTTCCGGTCACTAATGGATGTCTGGGCATGGTCTCCCTTCCTGCTACAGGTTCCCAGTCGGAGCAATGCAGTCTCTTATGCAGCCATAGATTGCTGAAGTCAGGTTCTTATTGCTTGGGCGTATGTCCTCCTGTTGCGTCTCCTCTTCATTCTCTTATATGAAGGTCCCAAACATGGTCCTTGTGACACACTTTTTCCAGACCTTGTTTGGTTGATGTTTTTGACTAGGTCTAAAGCATCGTTTGGGACATCAGTTCTTTCTGTAGCTGTGTCTGGTTCATACCCTACTTACAGACTGCTTTGCTACATCCCACAAGTCTCTGGATTCGTCTGTTGCTGATGACAAGGAAGGAAAAATGATGTCTTATATGATAATTTTCTCTCCTTTAGTCACCTCAGACAAATCCAGAGTCCCACCCTTTTATGAGGTTGACACTATCAGTTCAGTCTGCTTCTCTGCTTAGGATTCTTGCTGTGGTTGCTTGTGCATAGTTCTGCTAGCTTATTACTGTGAGGAGGGAGAAATGTTTGCCTTATTATTCCTTCTGCTTTGTTAAAGAGAAATACTGACTGACCAAGGTGCATACCATCCTATGTGGCAGAGTTCATTTTGGTATTCTCTATCTCCACCTGCTGGTAGATGGTCATAACCTACAAGCCTCTGGATTTGTCTGCTGTGACTAAAGAAAAGAAAATTATAAGGTAAGACATAATTTCTCCATGGTAGCTCTGCTACAAGTACATTGGACCAGCAGGACTCACTGGAAGCAAAAGTGTGGATAGGACCAAATGGTGTGTGTCTTTTAATTTATGCAGAAGTTGTTAGCATAATTCTCATTTGCTCTTGTTTCATTAACAGCCGTGTTGTTCCTCTGGATACAATCCAAACATAAAAGTTTCAGAGCTGAAAACAAATGTTCCTAGTACCAAAAGACTGGATTTGTGTGTACGTGATCAGGAGTATATGTAGCTGTGTGCTGTTGAGGTTGCCACATGTGTTTGACTGATAGAAATATAGATGATGGCAGGTAAAGACCTTATGACCAAGTTGGTTTGGCCAACCATGGTGCCTTTTTCACATCTCACATTGCAGTGAGAACTCTCACATGCTTCTAATTTCTTTTGGAATTAAGATAGGTGTAGGCCTCATCAAACTGTAGATCAATATTTTAAGATTATTCACCTTTTCTACTCATGTCTTTCTTCCAACTTTTTTTTATCATGAAATATCTGCATCCCCTGCTTAGGGCCTAGTTGCTGTCCTGGATAAATGCAAAGCAGACATAGTTCTAGCATGGAAATGATCATTTTAAAATATTGAAGCAATGGAGTAGAGTATCAGCATAATGTTTTTCCATGTTTTTTGAGTTTTAAATTGTTTTTCTTTTTATGTTGAGCTCTAGAACTCATTGCTGGAGAATGTGGTAACAGCGGTTAGCTTATCTGGGTTTAAAAAAGGTTTGGACAAGTTCCTGGAGGAAAAGGCCATATATAGTCTGTTATTGAGATACACATGGGGAAGCCACTATTGGCCTTGGGATTGGTAACATGGAAAGCTACTACTCTTTGTGTCTCTGCCAGCTACTTGTGACCTGGATTGGCCACTATTGGAAGCAGAATACTGGGCTAGATGGACCATTGGTCTGACCCAATGAGGCAGCGGGCAAAAGAAATTGAATAATTCTGAGAAATCATATGAAGGGTTAATTTTGTTTAAAGGTGCTCAAATACTATTCTAACTTTTTACCTTGCAACTAAAGTGAAGTCCTGCCAGATGGTTCATATTATTTCAATGTCTAGCTTGGCCGAGCTAAGGTTAGGAAAGGTCAGTGAGAAATGAAACTCTGTCCCTTGTGAATTGCCAATGCTAGCTGGCACAGCTGTAAACTATTATGAATGAATAAAGGAATGAGCCAGACATATGACATATTGTAGTTTACAAGATAGGAAATACTATTTAGAGAGAGGCAATAGATTAGTATTTACAAGTTTTTGATATGTAGAATATGTTTTATAAGAATGCTTACTTTAGAATATGTTGTATTCTGTGTAAATTAATAATTCTGTGTAGGATGTCTGTTAAATTCTGTATTACTCTTTGTCTGCTGTGAAGGGGGGCCAACATGTGTTTTGAGTTATTCTGCAGTTCTGGCTGGTTCAATGTATAAGCTGATAGGTGAAAAAGGTCAGGGCTAGTCAGCTCTCTTCTCCTTGATTAATTATAGCTAAGTGTAGGACTGGCCTCCTGAAAGTAATAACCTGATATGTATGCTATTAAGTAAGACTGGCCTTTGACCTCTTTAATGAATGCCAGAGTTTAGTTAGCAGTTAGTACTAGGAATATGAGAAATCAATCATGATGAGAATATAAGAGTTCTAGTGCCATATTGTCTGGTGTAAGGGGCCCCAGGTCACAGGTCAGTTTAGGATGTCTGGAACCTATGTAACTGATATTTGTATGGAGCTGATTGGTTGAGGCAAGGTAGCCAATCAATGTCTTAACCAATTGGGAGTAAAGGGGGCTAGGCTAGGAGGAGGGCTTAGGACCCTATTTAAGTAGGAGCAGAAGCAGTTTACGTCAGAAGGAGCTCAGAAGAAAGAGAAGGACAGAAGGAACAGACAGAAGAAGGAGAAGACACAGAGAGCTGAGACAAAGAGACAGAGAGCTGAGAGAAAGACACAGAGAGCTGAGAGAGAGAGAAGAGAGCTAGAACTGATGTCCTGCTTTGTTTGCTGGCAAATAAAGAAGATTACTCTCTCATACTGGTGTGTGCTGTCTGACTCCTGAAGTATCACAAATTCCTATCTCAATTCCTGCAACAATTCTTGGTGGCAGCGGTGGGATGAATCCTGCATTAATCCCAGCACCCAACTGACTGGAGAACATTCGCCGGGTATGTATTCTGTATTTTGTATTGTAATTCTAGCTAGAAAATTGTAAACCAGCCCCTCAAAGAAAATTGAGGAAGGAGAATCTGATCAATTCTCAGCGAAGGCCCTAGTACCTTCTAGTCGCGGGGACTAGAAGCGAAAACGCTTGAGCTTATCTGTATCTGAGAAATCTGAAATTGTTGGGTGGGATTTTCTGTATGGAATGTGTGATGCTTGAATGTTAAAAGAGTGGAGACTCCTTACTGCATTCTCAAAAACTCCCTCCCTTTTTGTGTGTTGTAACTGTAAGCATTATGGGTGGGACATCATCTAGAAAAATTGCTACCCCCCTAGACTGTATGCTTAAGTACTTTAGAAAAGGATTTTTAATTAATGACTATGGACAGACTTTAAGCTCAGGTACTTTAAGAACCTTGTGTGAAGTTGAGTGGCCATCTATGGGAGTGGGGTGGCCCCCTAGTGGCAGCTTAGATATTGAAGTAATCCGGAAGGTCTACAGCATAGTAGTAGGAGAATCAGAATATTCTGAACAACTCCCTTATATAGATTCCTGGGACAGCCTTGTGACTGACCCTCCCTCCTGGTTGAAAATTTATATGGGATCCCCAGTAAAATTTATGTTAGGCCGTGTTCAAAGAAAGATTAGAAAATCTAAACTAGAAGAGGGAAAGAGCCCTAGGAAGCCTACCACCCAATCGGTGGCTTCCGCCCCTACCCTGTCTGAGAAACCCATACTCTCTGATGATCCCTCAGATCTTGAGCCACCACCTTATGGCCCATTGTTGGGGTTCCGTGCCACCCCCAGAGATCCACGCCGCCCAGCCCAAGCCTCTCCAGCACAGGCTTCTCCAGATAGTTCTTCCCCTCCTGTGCCAAACCTGCCACACCCTAGGTTGGACTTTTCACCTGGCCTCTACCCTTCTGTGCCAAATCCTCTCCTGTTAACCTCTGAAGACCCGCTTTGGGTTCCACTCCCTGACTCCTCAACTCCCGACAGCCCAGCCTCTCCTTCTAATACCCCTACCCACTCATTAGGGGCCCGGCATCCCTTTCAATGGACTGACTCACCTGTGACCACCTCTCAGTCTATGAGTACCCCTCCCCATCCCTCAGGATTTCAACCTACCTCCACTGAATGGGTTAGACCCGCTGCAATTACCTTTGAGCATGATAGGAGGGTAGCTCCTAGCTCTACCTCAGGTTCCATTCCCACCTCCTCGAGAGTTCTGCCACTTCGTCAGGTAACTACCACTCGACCGGATCCTAATAATCAGGGTCAGGTTATACAGGCACAGGCCTACCAGTATGTACCCTTCACAACCACTGATCTCCTGAATTGGAAGACGCATTACCCCTCTTATACTGAAAAGCCTCAGGCAGTGGTGGACCTAGTGACTAGCATTATGGCCACCCATAACCCAACCTGGACTGATTGTCAACAACTTCTCCTGACCCTCTTCACAACTGAGGAGAGGCGGAAGATTTTGCAAAATGCTGAGGCCATCACGCGAGAGCGTGTCCCCGGGGGGATACAGGATCCAGAGGGATGGGTTAGAGCTCGGTTTCCTCGCGCAGCTCCAGATTGGGATCCAAATGATGGGCAGCACTATGAACTGTTGTCTGGCTATTGCCGGGACTTACTGGAAGGTATGAGGAAAGGCATAAAGAGGCCCATTAATCTGGCAAAGGTCTCTGAAATTCTCCAAGGGGCAACTGAATCCCCTGGGGCCTTTCTAGAGCGACTAATTGAAGCCTACAGAACATACACCCCATTTGACCCTGAAGCCCAAGAAAACCAGAGAATGGTGAATAGCGCATTGGTGGCCCAGAGTATGCCAGATATCCGGAAGAAGTTGCAGCGTCAGGAGGGATTCGCAGGGATGAATACCACCCAGCTAATTGAGATCGCAACCAAGGTTTTCATTAATAGAGATCAGGAGGTGCGCCGAGAGGCTGACCGGAAGATGCAGAAGAAGGCCGACCTTTTAGCGGCAGCCATTACTAATTCCACCCTTAACCGAGGTCGACCTCTAGCTAATGGGAAGCCAAAGTGGGACCCCGGACCACCAGCCAGGCCCCGAGATTCCTTCAATCAATCCCGGCCAAGGGGGGAGAATCCCAGACCAAGATTGGAGAGGGACCAGTGTGCCTATTGTAAGGAAAGAGGGCACTGGAAAGATGAATGCCCCCAGAGGCGCCAGGGACTGAGAAGGGGACCAGGAGATCGAGGAAGCCGAGGCCGAGTTCGAGAGGGAAGATATGAGCCTGCTGAATCTGACATCATCGGGATAGCCGAGATGGCAGAATGGGACGAATAGGACAGACCGGGTTCCTACAAACTGGGCTCCCAGGAACCTATGGTCAAGCTAACTATAGGGAGCCGCTCAATTCCATTCATGATTGATACCGGAGCTGAACATTCTGTTGTGACGGAGCGATTAGCGCCTGTGTCTGGAAAAACTGTCCGAGTGGTGGGAGCCACGGGGGTGCAGAACCGGAGGCCCTTTCTGACAACCCGTAGATGCCAATTAGGCTCACACATAGTCACTCATGAATTCCTGTATATGCCAGACTGTCCAATCCCTTTGTTAGGTCGAGACCTGCTGTCCAAGCTTAGGGCCCAAATTTCCTTTGACTCTGATGGCCAGACTTCAGTCTCCTTTCGGCCCCCGACATCCAGCCCTAAGGGTATATTGAGTTTCTGCTGCCCTCTTGAAGAAGAATGGCGGCTGCATCAGTCGCATGGCCAAGTTGACCTACCCCTGGCAGACAGCTTTCAGGTCAGTGGGGTATGGGCAGAAGATAATCCCCCAGGGTTGGCCCGAAATATTCCTCCTGTACATGTAGATTTACTTCCAAGTGCCCGGCCAATCCATCTTCGCCAATACCCAATTCCCCGAAAGGCTCTGGAAGGGATTCAAGCACATCTGAATCGTCTGTTATCCCATGGAATTATTCGTCCTTGCCAGTCTCCATGGAATACGCCACTATTGCCAGTTCAGAAGCCAGGGACTGAGGACTACCGGCCAGTCCAAGACTTACGAGTGGTCAACAAATCCACTATCTCATTACACCCTGTAGTGCCTAATCCATATGTCCTGTTAGGATTGATACCTTCTGGAGCTACCCATTTCACGACACTAGACCTAAAAGATGCCTTCTTTTGTATTCGGGTGGCCCCAGCCAGTCAACTGCTTTTTGCCTTTCAATGGGAAAACCCAGTAACAGGAAGGAAGCTTCAGTATACATGGACCCGCCTGCCACAGGGGTTCAAGAATTCCCCCACTATTTTTGGGACTGCCCTAGGACAAGACCTTAAGACTTTTAAATCTGAGCCTTCCAGGCGAGTTTTACTCCAGTATGTAGATGACCTCCTGATTGCAGCAGTGACTCAGGAAGAGTGTTTTGAGGCTACCAGAGAATTGCTGGAGCTACTCTTGGATGCAGGCTATAAGGTCTCACGCTCAAAGGCCCAACTCTGTCAGTCAGAAGTGAAGTATCTGGGCTTTTGCATTTCCCAGGGAAGTCGGAGACTGGATGCTAGTAGGAAGCAAGCGGTAGCTGCAATTCCCCAACCCAAGTCCAGAAGAGAAGTTAGGGAATTCCTGGGAGCAGCTGGATTCTGCAGAATTTGGATTCCAAATTTTGCATTGATGGCGAAACCCCTATACCAAGCCACAAAGGGGGGTGAAAAGGAACCATTTGAATGGGGACCTACTGCTCAACAATCCTTCATTGCCATAAAGAAAGCCCTACTCCAAGCCCCTGCGTTAGGCCTTCCTGATGTGGAGAAACCTTTCTCACTGTATGTCCATGAGCGACAGGGGGTTGCTCTGGGTGTGCTGACCCAGATGATGGGATCCTGGCAGAGGCCTGTTGCATACCTGTCTAAACAGCTGGATGGAGTGGCTAAAGGATGGCCAGCCTGCATGAGGGCCATTGCAGCAACAGCCTTACTGGTCCAGGAAGCTGATAAGTTGACCTTGGGGCAAGAACTGGTTGTTAAAGTCCCCCACGCAGTTCTCACCCTCATGGAGTATAAGGGCAACCACTGGTTTACAAATAACCGCATGGTTAAGTACCAAGCCAGTTTGTGTGAGAATCCACGGATACACCTGGAAACAGTGGCTACATTCAATCCCGCCACTCTTTTGCCAGCATCTGAGGGACCACCGGATCATGACTGTATCCAAACCATGGATGAAGTGTACTCCAGTCGACCAGATCTTAAAGATGTTCCATGGAGGGACCCAGATGTAATTTATTTCACAGATGGAAGCAGTTATGTGGAGAACTCCAAGCGATTGGCAGGCTATGCTGTGGTGACAGAGGACAAGGTGATAGAAGCAAGAGCCCTGCCCCAAGGAACTTCAGCCCAGAAAGCAGAACTTGTGGCCCTCATACGAGCTCTGGAGCTAGCAGCAGGACTGGTAACCAACATTTATACTGATTCCAAGTATGCCTTCACAACCCTACATGCTCATGGAGCTTTGTATAAGGAAAAGGGACTCATAAATGCTGCAGGCCAACCTGTTAAGTATGGACCCGAAATACTTCAGCTGCTAGAGGCTGTGTGGGCCCCTAAGAAGGTAGCTGTCATTCACTGTAGGGGACACCAAAGAATAGATACTCCAGTGGCCCGAGGGAACCGCCATGCTGATCGGGTGGCCAAGGAAGCTGCTCGAGGACCCCCAGCAAGTACTGTGACTCCCCTGTTCCAAATCCGACTGCAAGAATGGACGCCTATGTATACCCAAATGGAAGAGAAATGGGCTCAAGAAGAAGGTGCAGTAAGGAGACCTGATGGCTGGTTACATCTCCCTGATACCAGAGTTCTGGTGCCACGCCACCTAGCTTGGCCTGTAGTGTCTCAAGCTCATGACCTATCACACTTAGGGAAAACAGCACTAGCCCGCCTACTCAATCGAGTAGTGGTGCTGGAAGGATTGGATAGTCTGGTTGCCACTGCCTCTGCCCGATGTACTCTCTGTGCCCAGAATAATGCCCGTCAGGGACCCCGTATTCCACCAGGAGTTCAGTCTAGAGGACTAACACCCTTTGAGTCCCTAGTTATAGACTTCACAGAAATGCCCAGGAGTGGTAGGTTCCGATACCTCTTAGTTATGGTTTGTACCTTTTCTGGGTGGGTGGAAGCATATCCTACAGTCACTGAGAAAGCCACAGAAGTAGCTCGAGCTCTCCTTAGGGATGTCATCCCCAGGTATGGACTGCCCCTTGCCATAGGTTCAGATAATGGTCCCGCCTTTGTTGAAGCCACACTTCAGGCCCTGTCCCGCGCATTGCGCATTACCTGGAAATTGCATTGTGCCTATCGTCCCCAGAGTTCAGGGCAGGTTGAGCGAGCAAACAGAACCTTGAAAAATAGCCTAGCAAAGATTTGTCAGGAAACCCAATTGAAATGGCCACAGGCATTGCCACTAGCCCTCTTTCGCCTCCGATGCACCCCAACTAAAGGAACAGCCCTCTCTCCCTTTGAAATTGTGTATGGGAAGCCCCCAGCCATTTTACAGGGAATTAAGGGAGACATAGGGATTTTAGGGTCTACCCAGGTGCAGGAGCAGGTAGCCCTCTTGGGAAAGATAATTTCTGAGCTTCAGTCTTATGTGAGAGAAATAAACCCTGTCCCCTTCCAGGCTCAGGTACATTCCTTCCTGCCAGGGGATAGAGTTTGGGTGAAAGACTGGAGGCTCCAGCCTTTGGGGCCCCGATGGAAAGGACCTTTTACTGTTTTGCTTTCTACCCCTGCAGCTGTGAAGGTCGCAGGGATTACTCCATGGGTCCATTGGTCTCGAATTAAGTCTGCTGACCAGACTGAGCCCAGCACGGATCAGACGGAGCCTAGACAGTGGAGAGCAGAAAGTGATCCAGCGGAGCCATTGAAGTTGCGCTTGACCCGAACCAAAGAATCTACTAGCTGAAAAGAAGGGTCAACTGTATACTGCAGGAGCGGCTGAACTTCGGCTTCATACTGAGACTCTTTCTTGCCTGATTCTGGCTTTCTTGGAATTTGAAAGCTTGATCCTTGTCAGTTGAGGGTCTATCCCAACTGGTATAAGAACTCAAAGACTGAGAACACTATATGAGAGTAATCTGTGATTAGCACAGACTGTTGAAATATTATTGCTTAATTAGTTTGCTGTATTTGTTTTAGATTAGGAAGAAAGAAAATGTTAGTAGTTTGGATGCTTTTGTTGTTTTCTACTCCTTGCCTCCTTGTTCCTAATACCCCAACTCGCTCCAACCTTTGGTTACACTCAGTCCAGGAACTAATTAGCCAGGCAAAGATTACTTCCCCTTGTATTGTGTGTTCCCGATTTTCTCCTTATACCACAGATGTCCCAGCTGTTCCTGTCCCTGTGCAACTCCCAGCTCTTATACCTCCCTACTTTTCGAGTTCAGGTCCTTGGAGCCAGGATTATACTTGGTGGTCCTTTTATAATGCTACTTCCCCCTCTGAATCTTCTCTAAGGCCAGTTTTTACGTCTCCCTATCCAGCCTCTGGAGTGTTTTGTTTAACAAGAAGCATCTCAACTGTTCTTCCCATTCCCTGTAATTATACTAATGTTCTCCCAGAAAAAGGAGAATCTGTGTGGGTAGTTTCTCCAGGTACTCCTATGTGCCCTGCTACCATACCTGTAGATTATGACCCAGGTGATTATCTGGCTCCTAAGCGTACCACTGAGAAGACTATAGTGTCCAAGCTTATTTTCTACTTTCATAAGTCCCCGGGGTATGAAGAGTTAATAACAAATGAGCAGCCTGTCACAATTGGGGATTGGCGCCTATGGTGTGCAAAGTCTCCATTTCGTCTTCGTTCCCCCTGGGATAGGGGCTCGCATTATGGGCACCCTAAGTACCCTGTCCAGCCTGAGCCAACATTTATTGGGAACTTTCCTCACCCTCTCCTTGGTCATTACTGGCTCTGTGATAATGTCCTCCACATGATTCTTCCCTCCACATATGATTTTTGTGTATTGGTAACCTTGAATTATTTTCCTAAAGTTATTCCTCTTAAGCCACTATCCCCGCACCGCTCTAAGCGAGAGGCTTTGTCCTTACCTTCCTCCGTTGCCACAGAGGATGAGGCGATTGAATTAGCCCTCCAGTATATTAATTCTACTTATCCTCTGACTAAAAAGAGACTTGTAGCCCTTTCTGCCACAGCCTGGATTCCAATTGGAGGCCCGGTAGCGGGTATTACTGAACTAGGTATGGCTACCCGGAGACTTCAATCCCTACTCCATGTTTTAGTTCATGAGCTGAACGTGGTAGTCAATGCACTGCAGGATCAAATTAATGAATTAAGTATAGTTTCTAGGTATAACCGTATGGGCCTTGATTATCTCTTTGCAGCTCAGGGTGGCCTCTGCACAGTGCTAAATTCTTCAGAGTGCTGTACTATTGTCATAAATAGGACGCATGTAGTTAGGCATGCCATGGATAAAGTCCTACAGTTGGCCAGCCTTAATGTGGAGGATTACCGAGGAGGATTAGACCTTACCTCCTGGTGGTGGTCATTGACCTCCTGGATACGTCCCTTGTTCATTTCCCTAATAGTCTTAGTTTTAGCAGGGTTGTTGTTTTGTTTCCTGGCCTCATGTGCTTCGGCAGTATGCCGTCGGACCTTAACAAGTAGGGTAATGGTGGTTCATAAGTCTATTCCTAGTTAGGATCACTATAATCTCCAGAGTTGTGAGACTTATTTCTGCATAAGCTGATTTTAGTCTCAAAGGGGGGAATGAGGCAGCGGGCAAAAGAAATTGAATAATTCTGAGAAATCATATGAAGGGTTAATTTTGTTTAAAGGTGCTCAAATACTATTCTAACTTTTTACCTTGCAACTAAAGTGAAGTCCTGCCAGATGGTTCATATTATTTCAATGTCTAGCTTGGCCGAGCTAAGGTTAGGAAAGGTCAGTGAGAAATGAAACTCTGTCCCTTGTGAATTGCCAATGCTAGCTGGCACAGCTGTAAACTATTATGAATGAATAAAGGAATGAGCCAGACATATGACATATTGTAGTTTACAAGATAGGAAATACTATTTAGAGAGAGGCAATAGATTAGTATTTACAAGTTTTTGATATGTAGAATATGTTTTATAAGAATGCTTACTTTAGAATATGTTGTATTCTGTGTAAATTAATAATTCTGTGTAGGATGTCTGTTAAATTCTGTATTACTCTTTGTCTGCTGTGAAGGGGGGCCAACATGTGTTTTGAGTTATTCTGCAGTTCTGGCTGGTTCAATGTATAAGCTGATAGGTGAAAAAGGTCAGGGCTAGTCAGCTCTCTTCTCCTTGATTAATTATAGCTAAGTGTAGGACTGGCCTCCTGAAAGTAATAACCTGATATGTATGCTATTAAGTAAGACTGGCCTTTGACCTCTTTAATGAATGCCAGAGTTTAGTTAGCAGTTAGTACTAGGAATATGAGAAATCAATCATGATGAGAATATAAGAGTTCTAGTGCCATATTGTCTGGTGTAAGGGGCCCCAGGTCACAGGTCAGTTTAGGATGTCTGGAACCTATGTAACTGATATTTGTATGGAGCTGATTGGTTGAGGCAAGGTAGCCAATCAATGTCTTAACCAATTGGGAGTAAAGGGGGCTAGGCTAGGAGGAGGGCTTAGGACCCTATTTAAGTAGGAGCAGAAGCAGTTTACGTCAGAAGGAGCTCAGAAGAAAGAGAAGGACAGAAGGAACAGACAGAAGAAGGAGAAGACACAGAGAGCTGAGACAAAGAGACAGAGAGCTGAGAGAAAGACACAGAGAGCTGAGAGAGAGAGAAGAGAGCTAGAACTGATGTCCTGCTTTGTTTGCTGGCAAATAAAGAAGATTACTCTCTCATACTGGTGTGTGCTGTCTGACTCCTGAAGTATCACAAATTCCTATCTCAATTCCTGCAACACCAATATGGCTATTATGTCGTAAACCACATTGATATTATGTTGAAAGGGGGTACATCAAACCCAACTAAATAAACAAGCAAGGAAAATCACCAACTTATTTCCTGTATCTCTCATCTTGTGCTGTTTTTTCCCCTTGGATCTTTGTGAGGGGAAAATGTGAGCATTTTTGAATAAATAAGAGTTTTTTGGGTTCCTCTTCAACTCTGTTTTCCTGGTTCAAAAATAATGCAGCTAGATCATCCTTTGGAGTACGATTAATAACATGTTCTCAGGAATCTGTATTTACAACATTTTGATAATGCATTTGTAAAATCTTGTTTGCGTAGGTGAACACAGGCAGGCTATACAGATATATTTTTCTTGGACTGGATTGAAGGCAGAGTTGGTACTAGTAGATTTAGGAGGCCTGCTGGTACAGAATCCATATAAACCAGTGCTCACTTCTCATAGTCAATAAAGTAGTCCACAGAGTAAGATATGTATCACTTTGTGGAAGATTTACTTTGAAGTTGGGTATTCCAACATGGAGTCAGTTCTATCAGTCACAACTAGGTGCAGTACTTGTAAAAATCACATTTACTATCTTCTATACTCTTCTTCCTAATTCTCTTCTTTTATTTACAGTTCACAAGGTAAGGCAAGTTTCTCCCAGAGGAATATCTGGTGTGTAAAGAGATTTTACCTTGGGTAATCTTCAAATGCTTCAGCTGGGTTTCATAGCACCTTTAGTCCTTCTCCTCTGTAATTTTCATGCAGGCAGTGTGGGAGACAGATTCCCTGTTCCTGTGCTCCCTGGAAGCATTCCAGTAGCTTTGTAGGTTCTGAGGTTGGTTCCCACTCCTTGTAGTTAAAGGTCAGTGACAGACCTGCTTCTGTACTGGTAAAGAGAGTGCTGCAGCTTGGAGGTTAAAACAATCTTAATCCCCTTGCACAGATGTGTAGGGAATGGCCAGGGGTTTTGCAATGCCCCTCCTCCCCTTGCATATAAGAGTTCTGGCAGGTGGAGATCCAAAACCAAAAACAATGACCCTCCCCCTGGGCTATGTATTTATATTAGCCCAGCTTTCTCTCCATGGGCTGTCTTCTCCCTGCCAGTCAGTCAGTCAGTCAGGAGAGTAGGAACATCCCCTGTTCTGGAAGTTGCAGGGTTAGTGAAAGGTCAAAACTGCTGCCTATTCTGGTAGAGCACTGAAGGTTTCAGCATGATTTAAAGGCTGAACCCAAGTGGCCTGTACATATATTTTAAGGAAAACAAGGCTGTCTTGTATAGGAGAGTATAACTTGAGCAAAAAATGTTCCAATGTAGAATATTCCTCTCAATTGCACTTGATAGTTGATACATATTTTCCCTCATGATTTCCTTAAGAGACGTGACATAAAGTGCAGGAAAAACTGATAGCATCCTTGACCAACTGATCATGTGATCTGTGTGGATCTCATCTTGGTAAGATATTAAGTGTTTTGTTTTTAAATTTTTTAATGATAATCATTTCATCCTGAAGAGGAACATGAACCTTGGAACTGGTTAACATCTTTCTCAGCTTTGTTCAGAAGAGGCTTGAGTGTCTGGGACTTCTTACAGCAGAACCCTGATATGGCTGGCTTACAGAGTAATTTTTTTTTATAACGAAATTTTTGAAACCAAAATACCGAAATTCATTTAAAAAGGAGTTTTCCTTATAAATTGTTGACATCTCATGGTTTTAATGAAACATTGAACAGATGGACTTATTATGCATGAAGCTCATGATGTGCCAGTGTGACTTGATTTGCTAAAATATGAGCTAGTGGTGATTTGGTTGTGATTTTCATTGTTTATTCCCTTTCTTGAACAAGAAGTAAGTATAGCATGAAAGGTCGATACTTATTTGACCCCTGACAGTTGTTTGCATACTATCATGAGCTATGCAACTTACAAAGACAGCTGCAAAGAAAAATGTGCTTGCCTACCCTTCGTCCAGTAAGCCAGGCAACTCTATAACCACTAAAAATAAAATCCTAAGGGGGTCTTTTACTAAAGCTTAGCTTGAGTTATCTGCAGCAGGGCCCATAGGAATAAAATGGGCTCTGCTGCAGATAACTTGACCTAAGCGTTAGTAAAAGACCCCCTAAATGACTTAACACTGAAAATGCAAGAGACAGGTTATACATTACAAAAAGGGGCTGGATCCCAGCCTGTACAAAGGAATTTTGGAAAATTGTGAAAAGATTTAAGCTAGGAACGTTTATTCAACCTGAGCTGGTTGATGACTTATTCATCCATCTTCATTCTGCCTGTGGGGTCCATTCAGAGTGCTGGAAATATTTGCTCTATGTGTGTACTTGCTCATGAACTTATGAATTCTTGATGTTTAAAAAAAATCTGTAGTATATCTCATAATACATGGTGTATATATATATATATATATATATATATATATGTCATAGATCTAGAAATGAAAATATTTTCAACAGAAAGATGAACAGGTTGTCGTTGATAGTCCTTACAATTATCTTACTTTATTCAAATTAGCAGCAAGTATAATACTGTATGCAAGATATTTTTACTTAAATTTAAAACATTGGCTTCTAGAAGTTATTTTTGGAAATATATGACTGGCCATACACTAATAATGTAACGGTTGAGCAGCATGTTGTTCTTGAACATGAGTTCATCATGCTTTATGACCGTTATGTCTTTCTCAGCAATATACTCTTGATGTGCCATCCCTAAGGGTTATTAGAAGGGCTACCAGTCATTCACATGTGTTTTCTTTTACTTCCCTTTGGTGGTGGTGGAATTCTCTACCAGCTGGGCTTTGTGTGATGAGTGATTTGATGTTCTTTAGATGGTGCCTTTAGGCTAAGTTGTTCACACAGGAATTTGGCTTACAAGCAGTGGATCTGTTTTGATGTTTCTGATGGGACTTGGATTCTGCAGTGGTTCTTGATGTTATTGACTTGATGTTTCATTGTGTTTTTATTTTTATAGTTACACACTGGTCATATAGTAAATGATGGCAGATAAAGACCTGAATGGTCCATCCAATCTGCCCAATAAGATAAATTCATTTTACATAGTATGTGATACTTTATATGTATACTCGAGTTTGATTTGTCCTTGCCATTCTCAGGGCACAGACCGTAGAAGTCTGCCCAGCACTGTTCTTGTACTAAAAGTTCTGAAGCTGATGTCGAAGCCCCTTAAAATTTACACTCCAGCCCATCCATTTCTATTCAGTTACCATCAGGACGTAGACCTTAAAAGTCTGCCCAGCACTGATTTTGCTTCCCAGTTACCGGCGTTGCCACCCAATCTCCACAAAGATTTCGTAGATCCATTCCTTCTAAAGAGGATTCCTTTGTGTTTATCCCACGTATGTTTGAATTCCATTACCATTTTCATCTCCACCACCTCCCACGGGAGGGCATTCCACGTATCTATTACCCTTTCTGTGAAAAAATACTTCCTGACATTACTCCTGAGTCTGCTCCCTTCAACCTCAATTCGTGTCCTCTAGTCCCACCACATTCCCGTCTCCGGAAAAGGTCGATATTTAAAACAATTTAACCGGCCATTGAATGGTTAAATCGCTTATTCAGGGCAATCTTCTAATTCCCAGCGGTACTTAAGTGGTAAATGCTGCTGAAAAGTTAGCACCTGTGTGAAAACCATCTATTTTGGGGACGTTCTGAGGTCGAGTCAGCAGTTGGCCGATATGCTGATATTTAGTACTTAACCGGCCAGAGTAGCTGCATAAATGGGCCAACATAAAAACACAGTCCTATCTTTGGGGTCCTTTTACTAGGTAGCGGTAGGGTTAATGCGCGGGTAGTGCACACCAAATCGGCACTACTGCAGGGGTAGTATGGGCGCTCTGTGGAAGTTTCAAAGTTTCTTGTGCTCTGTTTCCAGTGGTACAAAATATTTTTCTATTTTCTACCGTGGGGGATGTTCCCAGTGGTAATCGACAGCACGACCACATTGGTGCGCTCTGCCTGATTACTACACGAGTAGTGAATTGGTGGTGGTAAGGGCTCAGGCAGTGAATAGCTGTGTGTTACATTTAATTTTAGCGCACAACCATTTACTGCCCCCATTAAAAAAAATCCAAAAAGACCTTTTTCCCAGCTGCGATAAAAATTGGCCCAGCATGTGCCAACTTCACACGTTCAAACTACCACAGGACACTTTTTACCACTGACATGCGCTAGTGCCCACACCTCTTCTTTATGTTTAATTTCTTTATTAATTTTCATTATAAACAAAGATTACAAATCTTTGAAAGATACACCAACCTCTTCTTTAAAAAAATAGCCAATTCAAGTCTGTTTTTGAGGCTTCCTTTCCTTTTGTCGGTGCCAGAATATGAAACAAATTGCCTTTGAATTTGAAGCTTGTACCTTCTTACTTTTCTTTTAGAAAAATGTAAAAAAACTGAGGAATGATTTTGATTTCTTTTCAAGACTTCTGGATCTTATATATATTTTTGGTTTACTGTGGTTTCATTTTTTAACTGTGTAATTTTTAGATTGTTAATTTCTCCTTATTATTGGAGTTTTTTTTACCCAGTGTAAACCGCTTTGAATCCTTTTGGAATAATAGCAGTATAGAAAATTCTGATAGTCTAGTTTTATTGAAATCAGGTACTGTCTTCATCTTTACCAATTTTCCTTGGAGACTTTTCCACATCCACTGTCTTTTTAGTACAGAAATGTTTCCTTAGATTACTCCCAAGTCTACCTCCTATCACCTGTCATCATCGGGTAAGAGAGGACTTGGTTCAGGCCGGGAAAGAGTTACTGCCATTGGGGTGGAAGAACAGCAATTGCTGCAGGCTGGCCACAGAAGCGAAGAGGCTGGAAAGGATGATGAGGAAAAAGGAAGGAGACTGGGAAGAAAGGTGTGGAGTAGAAACAAGAAAGTTTACTCTGGCCTCTAAAATATGTGCTGACCCCCAGGGTCCTAACATTTTTAAACCCGAGTTGGTGGGTTCTTTGATTTCCAGTGTTGCGATAGGATGTGTTGTGTTGAAAAGGTAAGGTGCCCAATTCAGTTTTGAAAGTCTTCCTAGCAATTATTTCATATCAGAAGAGCTAGCTGCTTCTGATTTTTTTTTAAATAACCTTAAGTTGTATGTACTCCATGCATGGGAGTTCAATTTATACATTTGAAAAATCTCTCTCTATAAAATGTATATCCTAAGAATAACTTTGTAGAAAGCTGTCATGTGATGTGTGAACTTAATTTTATCTCAGTGATTCCCTGTAAAACTAAAGCAAAGCTAGACAGCAGGCTTTATAAAGGACAGCTGTTGACTTAGACCACATCAAAAATAGAATTTCATTATCCTTATGGCCAAATCTAGGTGCCGGAAGAAAATGAGTTTTGAAAACATTTAGTTGAACTCACATTTTTCCGTAGTCAGTTTGGATATACTTGCATGTCTAATTGGACTTCTTGAGTTGAATGAGAACAGTCTGTGTGCAAATCAAAAGGAACTTAGCCGTGCCAATAAACCAAACATAGCGCATCTTAGTAACAGGTCCCTAACACATGCAAAGCCTTTGTCTAGCTGCAGCATATCCCTAAAATAGAGCTTTTTACTTTTTGCAGGGCCTGTGTTTTTTTTTTTTCATTAGCACATTGGACATGCAAAAAAATTAATGCAGGAGCACTTACCATCTCTTATTTAGGAGGTGCAAATTGCTCCCATGCTAACTCAGCGGTAACCAGTTAGCATTTGCTAATGTGACGATGCTAGCTGGTTAACACTTCCATGCCCATTCTCCATTCATGACACTCCCCCCTCCAGAAAAACATTTAAAAAAAATGCAATTAGCTCACGCAAAGAAATTACCGCAAAACCTTGCAGTAAGCTTTTTTTGGGTATGCTAACCACACGTTAGGGCTTAATGCCCTTTAGTAAAAGGGCTTGCAAATTAAAAACAGAAAGTGGGGGAGGACCACAGGTCTTTCCAACAAAAGAAGGCAGGACTGCCAGAGTTAGAAGAAAAAATTTATTCTGTTGACTGCAATCCAATGTGATTATGAAATGTACAGAACTGCACCACATTGGATTGATGCCAATAGAATAAATCTTTTCTTCAAACTTTGGAAGTACTGCCTTATTTTGTTTGAAAGAACTGGGGTCCACCCCTACTTTCTGTTTGTTCTTTGACAAGCTATTTATGTGGGGGGTTTCTCCTTTTTGTTTTCTTTGCTTTAGTAAAAGGGCTCAATAATTTTCTATTCAGTACTGTGTGCTATGCTCTTAATACAGGCCTTGACAAATTTTCTTTGCCATGAAAAGCCATCGTAAAATCTTGAGAGCCAGAGGTTGAGACCTCATGCACCACCCCGGTTGGCATTAGACAGGCTGGGGCCTAGAGAAGAAATTTGGGAAAGAGGCTTAAGGCCTGCTAGCAAGATGTGCCTTCTCTAGCATTCGATAGGCTTGGTGCTCCCTGTGGCATGGGGACCCAGGCAATGTCCTAACTGCACTGTTGTAACCCTAGCCCTGCCACCTCCCTCCATTGTCCCCATTGAAATTTGGAGGCTGGGGTGGGATAGAGACATTCATAGCGCATTAGGCCTGATCTACTAAAGCTGTTTTCCTGTTCTCTGTCTATGCAAAGGAGAACTTAGTAAATCAGAAACCAAACCGCCCCTCCCCCAAGTGTGCTATCATCAGCAAGTGAGACCTCTAGTAGCTGTGCTTCACAGGTTTGCCTTGTGGCATCAGCTATCACTGTGGCCTGCAGAAGAATGGCGGGCTTCTGTTACGGCAAAGGCAGCCAGTGTTAGAAAAATAAAAATCTTTTGGAGGCATGAAATCCCAGCTATCACTGTGGCCTGCAGAAGAATGGCGGGCTTCTGTTACGGCAAAGGCAGCCAGTGTTAGAAAAATAAAAATCTTTTGGAGGCATGAAATCTCAGCTGCCACAGTGCAGTTTCTAGGTGCCATGGTGATCTGGTGCCTCGGATTTGTTGAGCTGTGTTTTAATATGCAATCCAGCCAACATGGCGATCTGTTTTAATTTATTAATACAATTCACATGGCTGACTCGAGTATAAGCCTGTTGAAATAGCCATATTCTGTTTTCCATTGTTAAATGTTTTCCTTCCTTTGAAGTACAAATATTTCAGAAATACACAAGGCCAAAAATGGTAAGATGATTTTTATTGGGTCTACACAGAAGCATAAAAATTGGTAGAAACTAGGAAAACTTAATTTAGCTAACAGATCATGGTAGATTATAGTTAACCAGTTGGCATATTTTTGTAAGGAGAATAAGGTTATCCTTACCTCATAGAGGGAAATTTAGAGATCCTGATGAAAAGTTTCAATGACGACAAACCCTCACAATATTCATGGTTGCATTGGACACATTCTTCTGTACTTCTCTGACATGGATATATTCAATTAATAGTGACTCTTCTCACATTAGGGCAAGGGGATTGAGTAACCTAGAAACCTGGAGTAACGTGTCAGTGTAAAGGACTTTCAAAGACTTCAAGTAATACCTTGTTTGAGTTACTTGAAAATTCCTTCCTTTAAAATGTAGCCGTGTGGGTTGTGTTATTTTGGCTGTCTATCAACACAAATCGACTTCCTGAGTAATTTTCATATGTAATGATTCAGTTTCTCTAATTAGTAGGAGAAAGATCCAAGAACAGACGCTGGTAATTTAGTTTGGACACATGAGTTTCTAGGTATTATAATTGACTTGCTTTGTGTTCTGTAGTTTCTTATGGAGTGAGGGAATGTGAGCATTAATCCTGACACCCGTTTTATTGTACATTTATTTTAGTCAGAGATATCATGTACATATGGATCATTTGACTTTTCAGTCTGATCTTTTGGGGAATGTGAATTTATTTATAAAATTTGGGTTTATATAGGAGTTATTATGTTAAGGGTATCTCTAGTGATCATGATTTATAAACTTCTAAAACTATCAGTAGGAATAAGAGTGTGTTCTAATTATTTGAATAATTTTAGTATAATTTGAATTAACCTCTCTCCTCAGCTCCAGTCTCTCTCATACCCACTCTCTTTCTTACCTATCAACTTCTTTTTATTTCTTCCTTTTCCTTCCCCACTCTCCATCTTCCAACAACTGTATAGTTTGGGATCATAACTGCCACAGCTTTCACTATAGGCAGATGCAGGGCGCAAGCAGGTTCGTCTCCTTTGATCTCGTGTTGCTTCCGGGGCGGGACGTGCTGAGAGGGAAGCAACGCGAGATCAGAGGAGATGAACCTGCTTGCACCCTGCATCTGCGTGCCTGCCTCAGTGAGTACCGCCGTCTTCACTGCCGGCCGTTCGTCGCGACTCGGAGAGGGGAGGGCAGGGGAGAGAGGGGACATGGAGGGCAGGGGAGGGGAGAGAATTGCTGGCATGGAGGGGAGGGGAGGGCAGGGGAGAGAGGAGAATCGCGACCGGCAATATGTAAACAGAGCAGGAATGGACGGGAGTGGGACCTCAAAAAAAAAAAAAGGTGCCGGTACACTGTACCGGCACAAAAAAAGCACTAAGTAGTAGTAGTGACAGAGAAATGCCCAGTATCACCTTGACATATTACTGAAAAAGGTGAGCTAAATCCAAATAAATAGATAGTGCTTAGCTGGTTATCTTCACTGAACATTAGAGGCTTGCCACTTAGGTGTGTCATACAACTTAGCTGGCTAAGCACTAAACCAGTTTCTAGCTTTGATTGATGCAGGGTTGAAGATCACAGTGGTTTGTGTATGACTGGTGTCCTGTGAATGCCACTGTCCTCCTTATGACAGAAGGACCCAGAATAAAAATTGTATGAATGGAGGACAAGGATTCATTATGTTCTTTCGCTTACTTGGGTATTTATGTTTTGTTTTGTTTTTTCATTGTAATAAATAGGTTTGTAAAATGTTGGACTGTGTGAATTTTCCCTATTAATTCCTACAGAGCTGAGACAAATAAGTATATGTAAGTGTGTGCAAATGAGATATTGTGAAGCCAGAACAATGGGCTGGTAGTTTTTGATTTTTACTTTTAGCTCGCACATAACAACACAACCCATGCATGCTCAATGAAGTTTGCTGGGATTTTTCTATAGGGCACCGATGTCACAAGCATAACATCCTATTTGAAAAGGGTTAATTTGATTTATGCATAGGAAATGGAAGCAACAAATGAATTCTGTGACATGTGAACCACAAACTGTGATCTGGGATTACAGAAGTCCAGGATACAATGAAGCACAAGCTTGTTTGTTTATAAGAACATAAGAACCTAAGTGTTGCCATACTGGGACAGATTGAAGATCCATCAAGCTCAGTATCCTGTTTCCAATAGTGGCCAATCCAGATTACAAGTACCTGGCAAAATCCCAAAAGAGTAAAACAGTTTTTATGCTGCTTATCCTAGAAATAAGCAGTGGATTTTCCCAAGTCCAGTCCGTCTTAACAATGGCTTATGAACTTTTCTTTCAGGAAATTATCCAAATCTTTTTTGGATTACTGTTAACCTGTTTTTGCTCGGTTCCAAAACTGTTGTAGAAATCTAGGATAAAAATAAATTTGAGCCAAAACGGGTTAAATCCTGAGACTAGTTAAGCTGTGTCATTAGAATTGGTGACAGAAAAAACAAAATTATCTTTTGCAGATGCTGGTAATATCACAGATTTGTTTGGTGCATAATGTCATGCATAAGAACATAAGAATGGCCATAATGGGTCAGACCAATGGTCCATCTAGCCCATCGGCCACTGTTGAAAGCAGTATCCCGCTTCCAACAGTGGCCAATTCAGGTCACAAGTATCTGGCAGAAACCCAAATAGTAGCAATATTCCATGCTACCAATCCCGGGTTAAGCAGTAGCTTTCCCCATGTCTTTTGCTTTATGGTGGGTATATTTCTGACTTGCTATCAAAAGTATTCACTGAAAGCACAATTTAAAAAAATAAAACAGCTGAAATGATTCAAAATATGTGACTTCAAAACAAAACCTTACAACAGGTTAGCTAGTCCAATGATTTGAGCCTCAATCAGGTCTAAAAGCCACAGTATAATATTCTAGATAACTTTATAATTAAGGGATGTTTATATGATGTTTCATTATATGTTAGTGCTTGGCAGAAATATGCATTTATTAGCATGGACTCAGGGGCCCTTTTACTAAGGTGCACTGAAAAATGGCCTGCAGTAGTGTAGACATGTGTTTTGGGTGCGCGCAGAATCATTTTTCAGCGCACCTGTAAAAATGCCCTTTTAAAATTTTTGCCAAAAATGGACGTGCGGCAAAATGAAAATTGCCGCATGTCCATTTTGGGTCTGAGACCTTACTGCTAGCCATTGACCTATTGGTAAGGTTTCACGCAGTGACTGGGCAGTAATGGTGTACGCGCGTAAAATGCTGATTACCGTCCATGTGCCAGAAAATAAAAATATTTTCCAGTGCACATATTAGACGTGCGTCAAAAATAAAATTACCGCAAGGGCCACGTGGTAGCTGGGTGGTAACTCAAAATTGACGCGCATTGGGCACGCATAGGCGCCTATGCGGCTTAGTAAAAGGGCCCCTCAGTTTGTTAATGCTCCTTAAAAAATGTGGAGTGGCATTTTAGAAAGAACGATCAGATTATATATTAGATGTTAATTCAGGACATGTGAGGTTCAGTTAGTATTTTAGAACAGGGTTTTGCTGACATAGACCCTGTTCAAGAATACAAGGAGAAATGGACATTCATGTGCTGGATACATACTTTATGGACATCCATTTTAGAAATATAGGTGTCTAAAATATCAACGAGACAAATAGGGTACATGGGCATTTATGTGGGACCGTGTGAACATCCATGTAATGAAAAGGCAACATAGATGTTCATTTGCAGGAACATAAATGTCTATATAAACAATTTTAGAAACATAAACATCCATTTTTCCTGAAGTTATCACAGAGCCTGGTATCCCCTGACAGTTTCACTTTTAGGGTGATTTACTGTAATTTATGGTAACATATATTAAATGTTTTTTTTTCTGGGGCTCTAGGGGAGCTGTTCCAGGGTTTTGGTGGATGGTGCTGGCTGGAAAAGGTTTAAAGTTAGTTTGGGAATTATTAATAGAGTTAGGTGAAGAAAGTGTGAGATGTTTCTTAAATATGGTTTTATTTTACCAAGAATAACCCATGATTAGGTGGGGAATGTACTATAAATGTTTCTTGCTGTTTTGGGTACAAGTCAGGTTAAAATTGACTTTGAAATTCTCTGTGTAGGAAGTTTTGCATTTACTTCTATGGGGGGAAGGGACAGCCTAGATTCTAAACCAAACAGATACGAAAAAAAACCCAGTCTTTAGCTGACAAGCTGATTGGTTGAGTGATGTCAGGTGGTCCTCTAGGGGGGGTGAGTTGCCAGGGACACTGCTGAGCTAAGAGAGAGCAGGGAAGGACTGAGAAAGAAAAACGTATGGTGTGTGTCTGTGTAATGTAAGAGAAAACAGTATATTTTATGAGTTTATAGTGAAATGTGACATTGAAAAAGGGCACTTTGATATTGAAAGTGAGCTGAGGTGAGTGTGAAGGGTATTTCAGAGATAGAACTGGGTTCCAAGAGATAAAAAGTGAGTTACAATTTTGTGGAATGAGATTCTGTATGCTAAAGTATTTAGTGGACACATGGCTGCCTACTCCTTTTAGAATAGGGAAAAACAGTTGAGACACAGGAGTGTGGGAGACTGTGATTTCTGTTACTAATTATACTAAGTGAGAGAAACTATAAGGGTGTCAGAGAAAGATGTGCTAGAATTTAAAGGATGATTAAGGGGAAATTGAAGGTGAATCTGTTATTTGGAGAAAGAAGCTATTAGGCTGTGTCTGTGGGAAAGGTGTGTTGTTTCTGAGTGCTCCGAGTTCAGTGCAAGGCCAGGTGGCAGATTAAGCACTGCTTTTGTATGAGTGTGCTGTATTCCCCAGATTGATTTGATAGCTGTGCAGGGAAATGTTATGTTTTTATGTGAAGTCTGTGAGATGGAGTGTTGTAATACTATTTGAATAGGGAATGGGTTACTGTGTGAGATCCCTGAATGCAGTGCAAAAGCCTTCTTCTGCAGCAGTTTATAATAGGGAATTAACAGTGAGAAATAGGCTGTGAAGTGAGTACTTTAACTTATTTTATTTCAGTTAGAGAGCTTGGCCACAGTATTGAGAATTGGTTAATTATCACCAGAGTGGAGTCAGTTCCTGAACAAGTACAGGGAGTTTAAGGTTTTGCTTCCCTGATTATTTTCTTTATAAGTGAGGTTTAGGAAGAAGAGATCAGTGAATTATCCTCTGAAGGGTTCCAGCTGAGCTCCCACGCAAGAAAGACCTCACCTAAATAAATTCAACCACAGCTAAGTGACATTTGCAAAGGGTGTTGAAGGACATATCATTCTTTTTGGTTTACAACATTTTAAGGGAAAACTAAAGAACAGAACAACATCAAATATAAAAAAAAATCCATGTTTTCCTGACTTGCCTAAGTGTTCTGGGTTCAAGTGAGATCCCTGCACAAACATCCATAATACCTATAAAGACACAAATTCTGACATCAATAGCAAGGAAAGAGTATTAAAACAAATATCTGATTTTGATAAAAAGACAATTTAAATATTTATCTGAAAAGGTCCTTTTCTGCCTTTTTAGGTGATTTTGTTGAAAAAGATAAGGGTATACATGTAAAACTACATTTGAATGTTGAATATGTTATTGCAGTTCTATTAAGCCACACACTAATTGTGAATTTGAGTTTATTTGAATGAAAATTTGTTTGCATTTGTATTCAATAAAGCAAAAGATAATTTGCAAATCTGAAGGTGCGGTTCTTCCAGTTCAGGAACAAATCCTAAATTTAGCTTCTTTTCCTCCTTTATTCTTTGAGAGTAAAGGACAAGGTTAGTTTATTTGTTCCACTCCCTCGGCTGTGAGTGTGTGTTCCCTGGATATTTGCCACGACTACAACAATCAGGTATCTAGGAGCACATCACTATAGTCCAGCCGAGAGGGGTGGTAACATTACCCTAATCCTTCCAGTGGAGCGCTGTTAATTCAGAGCACTTTTCTGACACTTAGACATCCTGGGTATCAGGTCTAAATCTAGACATCCATCTTTTTGGTCATATTCTGAATGGGGAATAGATGTCTGTATTTTTGGCCCACCCTAATCCTTCCCAAAACACACCCAGAAAATGCCACTTTGCCAGGTGGACACTCTTCAGTTTTGGATGCTCATATCCCAGTTTTTTAGAATCAGGATTTAAACATCCATCTAAAACCCGAACAGTGCTTCCAAAATAAGCACCTTAATGTGTGTTAAATCAATTTAAAGTTCAATAACCTACAAAATAATGTGTGTGAAGTGAATTAGCGTGCCTTAAAAAGTTCTAAAGCATGCTAAGGCAACTGAAAAAAAACATCAAATATTGGAAAAAAAAATCCAAATGAATTGAAAATGAGCCCAAAAGTTTCACCTGAACACATCCCTAGAGATTTGACTGTATAGTTTGATCTTTTAGATTTGATTTTTGAATAAAAATAGAAGCTTGGCCTTTCCAGAATTGCTTTGCTTAGTCCTGCACATCCTTTGGGAGGAAGACATGGAAGAAAAAGTTGAAATGGTTTATTCAAAGGGCCATCAGGTGTGTGATATGGGCTCAGTTCTTCCTGTTTTTGCTCGTTGGCTTTTGTAACATGCAACAAGCATCCACTTCATGAGCTGATGGGGTCAGATAGCAGGTGGCAGTGGATAATAATTGTTGGGCTGTATTGCTATTCATAAGTCAGTAATTATGTTTTTAAAATCCCTAATGACAATATTTGATATGAATGATGATTATTCTGTTTTGTTCCCATGGTTTGCTTTATGGATCACCAGCGTCTCTGGTGTGAATTGTCAAACCGGGACCTACCAATTGCAGATGCATATTTAATAAGTCGAGGTGGAATTTATTTCACAGATTGTTTTGGGGGAATCATCACCATGGGATAAGAGTTTTTGCAGTCACTGGCATCACAGTCTTCTGTCAGTTTCCAATGAGTGCTGCTGGACTGAAACATTAATTGAAAGGATGGGAAGCGTTTTTTAAAATATACTTGAAAATGTTCATCAAAGTAGTGAATTCTCAATGCTGCATCTTGTCCTTCAAATCAGTGAGCAATTGAATTGGTTCTCTGTGAATGAAACTTTTTGCACAAACATATATATTTAGCTTTGAGGGGTTTTAAAAATAGATTTTAGATATGTGTATGATTTAATTTAGTGAATTCAATGATTTACTGTACCTCCTTCAGGGGTTCTTTTACTAAGGTACGCCGAAAAATGGCCTGCGCTGTTGATGTGTGTATTGGATGTGCACAGGTCTATTTTTCAGCGCACCTGCAAAAAAACCCTTTGTTTTTTTTGGGCCGAAAATGGATGTGCAGCTAAATAAAAATTGGCACGTGCCCATTTTGGGCCTGAGACCTTACTGCCACCCATTCACTTAGCGGTAAGGTCTCACGCGTGCACTGCCAATTACTGCCCGGTTAGTGTCATGCGGTAGAAAATAAGAAATATTTCCAGTGGCACATAAAAAATGGAATTACCGCCTGGGGTATGCTGTAGGCGGGTGGTAGTTCCAAATTGATGCGATTTAGACGCGCGTAGGCGCCCATGTGCCTTAGTAAAAGGGCCCCTTAGAAAGTAGCATCAATTTTATTTTTATTTACATTTAAACTTTACATTCATCTGTTAATAATAAATGTAGGATATTTGAGAAAAAATATCACAAATCTTATATAAAATTTTTGCTTCCTTGTCATCAAGCAGATGAAGCCATTACGTATGGGTTGTGTCCATCAACCAGCGGGGGAGATAAAGAGCACTCAACTTTTCACAGTGCCTCATGGCCAGCCATCTCCACTGCTTCTTCTGCATTCTCTATCTCCCCAAGCAGGGTGGCTGCAGCTTCTTCGAGCTCCATCAAAAATCTGCCCTGGGGGTGGCTCCTGGCTTGCCAGTTGTTAGCCGGGGTATTAGAGGCTATAGCAGCTTCACTTTGAAGGCACATAGGTCAGCCCTTTCCCTGCCTTACCCATGCCCCGGTGGATGTGGACATATTAGCTTGCTTTTCCCTGTCCTTTCCCACTCAGTGGATGCAGGCACATTGGTTCGCCTTTCCCTGCCTTTCCCACTCATCTGAGCCTCCGGAGTTCTTATTACCTCTGCTTTCCTCACAGCGTTAAAAAAAAAAAAAAAATGGAACAGAGGTTTTCCTTTGATTCTTCTATGGGACCGGAGCTGTGATACTCGGTCCGGTGAGGTAAGAGTGTTTTCTAACTCCTCCGGGGTGGGCCCGCGATCGGGGCGTTTTTGGCGCGAAACCGTCATTTTGAATTTTCCCGCCGTTTTCAGCGATGGCTGCAATGTAAAGCGCTGTTCCCGGTGTGGCAAGCGCAAAACAGCAGCGGGGCTCTGTAAATCATGCTGTACAGGTGTAAGAGCCGGCCCGAGCATGGCGAGCGATGATTCTTCCCGCTCAGAGCTGGCAGCGGTCGCCATTTCGAATTCTCCGCATGGCACAGCCTCCGTAGAGACGGAGAGCCCTGAGCCCGGGGGGGGGGGGGGGGGGGGAGACCTCAAATTGAGGCTATTCAGGGAGCGGCTAGCCCCGGACGGGATCTGGGTGCCCAGGGCGAGTTTTTCTCCCCTGATTTTGTGTTATTATCGCATAAAGCATACATGCTGAAAAGAGCTCTCCCTTCTTTCGTCTGAGGCCCCTTCTATTGTCCCCCTCCCCCCCCCCCCGGTGGATTCTGGCCTGGGACTGCCCGCTGAGGCTATTTTCCCTGATAATTGGCATAAAGAAAAGCATAGAAGGGCTACTTCCCCTTCAGATTGTGGTGCACCTCCTCCCCCCCCCCCCCAGTGGTTGGGCTGTGAGGATTCAGAGAGTTCTGGCAGGCCTTCGTGGTCTGAGGAGCCAGAGTCAGGTGCAGAATTACCACAGGTTCTGGATGATCCCTCCGCGGTGAGGATTTTCCACCGTGATGAGCTGCCAGCGCTTATTTCAGATGCCCTACAGGTCCTTTCTATTGAAGAGCCTGACAGTGGCACGGCCTCCTCTGTGAATCCTAGGACGGCTAGTACCAAAAAGCCTGCTCGAGCCTTTCCTTTGCATGACTCCATCCAAGAGCTTATTTCCACTCAGTGGGCAGACCCCGAGGAACCTTTGAAAGTTTCCAGGGCTATGGGGCAATTATACCCTCTTGTGAGGAGCATTTGTCTCGCTTTGCAATGCCTAAAGTAGATGCCTTAGTCACTGCGGTGACAAAGAGAACTACCTTCCCTGTGGAAGGAGGAGTTGCCCTGAAGGATATACAAGACCGTAAGCTGGAAGCAGCACTTAAACGGCCCTTTGACATTGCAGGTCTTACTGTTCGGGCGTCTGCATGCAGTTGTTATGCTGCTAGAGCCTGCCTGGCGTGGTTGCAACAGGCAGTGGAACAGCCCGGAGATGGAGCGGAGCCCTTCTCGGATGTGGCTCTGCGGCTGGAGTCGGCCTTGTCCTTTTTGGCTGATGCCCTTTATGATATTGTCAGAGCTTCGGTTAAACAAATGGCAGTAGCAGTGGCGGCTCGCCGTCTTATTTGGCTACGACATTGGGCAGCGGACATGGCCTCTAAGCAAAAGGTTGGTGAAGTTGCCCTTTCAAGGCCTTCTCCTATTTGGTGAGGAGTTGGAAAAAAAATTGTTAAAGGCCTGGGAGATCCTAAACCCCAGCGCTTGCCCGAAGATAGGCCGAGGCCTTCCTCCAAGGGCCAAGGCGGTCCACTCCTCTTATAGACCGTGAAGCTAGAAGGTACTGCCTGGGGCGTTCTGCTGGGTTCACTTCTCGTGCCCGTTTTTCAGCAGAGGAACTCCTTTCGCTCGGATAAGCGTTCCGCAGCCACCGGCTCTAGGCCTGGAGTTCAGGGGCGACCCTCTCAATGATGGTGCGCCGGCCCCCTCCTCGCTTCCTGTCATCGGAGGACGTTTTTCTCTCTTTGCCGAGGAGTGGGCCAATATTTCCTCAGATCAGTGGGTTCTGGACCTGATCAGAGATGGCTACAGAATAGAATTCAACGCCCCAGTAAGAGATGTGTGGAGTCCCGATGTGGTTCTGCCACCAAACGAGTGGCGGTAGAGGAGACTTTGCAAGGTATGATTCAGTTAGTGGCCGTGTCCCCGGTACCTCCCGCCGAACATGGCTACGGCCGATACTCCTATCTACTTTGTGGTGCCGTGAAAAGGAGGGTCTTTTCGCCCTATTCTGAATTTAAAAGAATTAAACAAGTCCCTGAGAGTGCGGCATTTCCACATGGAAACCCTGCGCTCCGTCAATGCTGCGGTACAGCCAGGAGAGTTTCTCACGTCTCTAGACCTGAAAGAAGCTTACTTGCATATACCAATTTGGCCCCCGCACCAGAAGTTTCTGAGGTTTGCGGTGTTGGGAAAACATTTCCAGTTCCGGGCCTTGCCTTTTGGCCTCGCCACAGCTCCCCGAACCTTTTCGAAGGTAATGGTGGTAGTAGCTGCTTTGCTCAGGCGAGAAGGTATCAGGGTTCACCCGTACCTAGACAACTGGCTTATCAGAGCAGACTCTGTAACAGAGAGCTATCAAGCTACAGCCAGAGTGGTCTCAGTACTTCAATCTCTAGGCTGGGTCGTCAATATGGCCAAAAGTCACCTGACCCCCTTGCAATCTCTAGAATATTTGGGGGCCAGGTTCGACACAGACTCGGGCTATGTATACCTACCTGAGCTAAGGCGGTGCAAGCTTCAGAATCAGGTCCGTCTGCTCCTGAGGATTCCCCACCCACGAGCTTGGGACATTGTCCAGCTGCTGGGATCGATGACAGCCACATTGGAAGTGGTGGCCTGGGCGAGAGCGCACATGAGACCTCTACAGTATTCCCTACTTCAAAGATGGTCTCCAGTTTCTCAGGATTATCAATGCAGACTTTCTTGGCTCCCTGTGGCCCGACTCAGCATGGAGTGGTGGCTCTCAGATAGCATGCTGCGGTGAGGAATGCCGCTGGCGCTCCCCGATTGGTGTCTAGTAGTGACAAATGCCAGCCTGAAGGGCTGGGGCACACATTGCAAGGGGAAGCATGCCTAGGGTCTATGGACACCCGAGGAGTCGGAGTGGTCCATCACCGCCTGGAGTTGAAAGCGGTGTTTCAGGCGCTTCTGGCCTTTCAAGTGACCCTGGAAGGATTGGCTGTCAGAGTGATGTCGGACAACACGACAGCAGTGGCCTACATAAATCGACAAGGCGGCACTCAGTGCAGAGCACTAGCCGCGCAGGCCGAACAGATTTGCCACTGGGCCAAGCTGCATCTTCAGTTTCTGTTGGCAGCTCACATTGCAGGTCAGAGCAACGTGCAAGCCGATTATCTAAGCAGGCATCAGATCGATCCAGCAGAATGGGAACTAGCAGACAAAGTATTCCTGCAGATATGTGCCAAATGGGGCAAGCCCGTGATGGATCTTATGGCGACAAGTTCAAATGCCAAAGTCCCGTGCTTTTTCAGCAGACAGAGAGATCCTCGCTCGGCTGGGTTGGATGCCTTGACTCAGCCCTGGCCTCTGGGCCTACTATATGTGTTCCCTCCGTGGCCCTTGATAGGGCGCGTGCTCCTGCGGATTCGGCTGCACCCAGGAGAAGTGGTCCTCATCGCCCCGGATTGGCCCAGGAGGCCTTGGTATGCGGACCTCTGACAGATGCTAGTGGAGGCTCCCCTTCCTTTACCTCTGGTACCGAACCTGTTGTCACAGGGCCCGGTAGCCATGGAGGATGCCTGCCGCTTTGATCTTATGGTATGGCGATTGAGACGGCGCAATTGAGGGACAAAGGCTATTCATACACAGTCATTTTCACTCTCCTGCAGGCCCGCAAGCGTTCCACTTCCGTGGCTTATGTCAGGATTTGGCGCCAGTTTGAGTCTTGGTGTGCTTCAAAGCGATCACACCCATGCGGGCTCCTGTTTTGCCGATTCTGGACTTTTTGCAGGATGGTGTACAAATAGGCTTGGCCTATAATTCCCTGCGGGTGCAAGTGGCAGCATTGGCCTCTCTTCCTGGTAAGGTTGAAGGCGTGTCTTTAGCTGCTCATTCAGATGTGGCACGGTTTCTTAGTGGGGTGCTTCGCCTCCGGCCTTCCGTGCGAGCACCCTGTCCAGCTTGGAACCTGGGGCTAGTTTTGAAGGCCCTGCAGGCTTCTCCTTTTGAGCCGCTTTGGCGAGCATCGGAGAAAGATTTGACACTAAAGGCCGTTTTTCTTGTGGCCATTACTTCGGTGAGACGGGTGTCAGAGCTCCAGGCGCTGTCCTGTAGAGATCCATTTCTGCAATTCTCAGAGTCCGGGGTCACGGTTTGGACCGTGCCTTCCTTCATGCCTAAGGTGGTTTCAGCGTTTCACCTAAACCAGCCTATTTTCTTGCCCTCCTTTGATAAGGAGGAGTTTCCAGAATCTTTTGGGCAGTTGCACCTGTTGGATGTGCGCAGGACTCTGCTGCAGTATCTGCGAGTTACTATCTCCTTCAGGATCTATGATCATCTGTTTTGCTATCAGGTCCTCGCAGAGGGTCTCCAGCGTCTAAAGCCACTATTGCCCGCTGGCTCAAAGAAACTATCTTTTCAGCTTATCTGCTTGCCGGCCGGTCTCCACCTGTAGCCTTTAAGGCGCATTCTACCAGAGCGATTTCTTCCTCTTGGGCTGAAACTGGAGCACTCTCTCATCAAGAGATATGCAGTTCAGCAACATGGGCTTCTAAGCTCTCTTTTGCCCGACATTACAGGCTGGATGTGGCTGCTAGGAGGGATGCGCGTTTTGGAGCACAAGTGCTAGCGTATGGTGTGACCTGTTCCCACCCTATATAG
Organism: Microcaecilia unicolor; assembly: GCF_901765095.1. Taxonomy (NCBI): domain Eukaryota; kingdom Metazoa; phylum Chordata; class Amphibia; order Gymnophiona; family Siphonopidae; genus Microcaecilia; species Microcaecilia unicolor. The sequence continues at coordinate 205,364,519 of NC_044037.1, read as the reverse complement.
GGATTGCTTTGTTGCATCCCATCTGTAATGGCTTCATCTGCTTAATGACAAGGAAGGGAAAATTAGGTTCTTACCTTGGTAATTTTCTTTCCTTTAGTCATAGCAGATGAAGCCATGAGCCCTCCCTGTATGATTGGCTGTATGCTGTGAATCTGTTTCAGGTTCTGTTCTTGTTTCCTGAAGTTCCTTCCTTGGGAGAAAGTTGGAAAACAGTCTTCAGGATTCATGTTCATAGGAGGATGAGTCCATTCCCTCCAGTTTATGTTTTGGAGGATGAGTTTATTCCCTCCAGGAGGTTGCGTGTATACCCTCCAGTTATACAATAAGGAGGACGAGTTTATTCCCTCCAGGAGGATGTGTTCATTCCCTCCTTTTGAGTTCATGCCCTTGTTAGGGGGCCATCGTTCGCTGTGAGGAAAGTTCATGTTATTCCCATTGCGGTTTGCCATACTGCTTTGGAAGCTTCAAATACTGAAGAGGCAGTGGAGCTGGCTGGCCATGAGGCACTGTGAAAAGTTGAGTGCTCTCTATCTTCCCCTGCTGGTTGATGGACACAACCCATACGTAATGGCTTCATTTGCTATGACTAAAGGAAAGAAAATTACCAAGGTAAGAACCTAATTTTCCCATAGTATTTAGACCACAACTTAAGAGCAAGATACTAGGAAAATTTTTGTATATAGCAAAATTAACAAATAGAACAGAAACATGTAGAAACCCGCAGCCAGACTTTCTCAGCTCAGTCTCTCTCTATTGGGCATTCTGGATCATTCCTTCCAAATAAAAATAAAATTAAAAAAAAAAAAGTAGCATCAAATCGATTTATGAAATTAAAGTTTAAGGAGCCCTTTGTGTGGTTTTAGCGCAGGAAAACAGGCTACTGCAAAATGTGTTAAAGAATTATTTTTGTAGAGGGGGCATGTTATGGGCAGAGAGTGGGTGATCCTGCACTATCTAGCTAGTGTGTTCCGATTAGTGTGCATTGAAAGATATAAACAGGATGGAGTTGGTCCAGAGGGCGGCTACGAAATTAGTAAGCGGACTTGAATGCAAAAATTATAGGGACAGGCTTATGAACCTCAACATGTATACGCTGGAAGAGAGGAGGGAGAGAGGAGACATGATAGAAACGTTTAAATATCTCAAGGACATTTATGTACAGGAAGAGAGCCTTTTTCAAATGAAGGAGAGTTCTGGAATGAGGGGGCATATGACAAAGTTAAGAGGGAATAGGCTTAGGAGTAACCTAAGGAAGTATTATTTCACAAAAGGGTGGTGGAGGCGTGGAATGGCTTCCCGGTGGAGGTTGTGGAGTCGAGGACTGTTCCAGAATTTAAAAAGGTATGGGATAAGAATGTGGGATCGCTTAGGAACAGGAAGAATTAGGGGTTACAGAGGATGGGCAGACTGGATAGGTCATATGGCCTTTATCTGCCATCATGTTTCTATGTTTCTACCCGGATAATGCAGACAATGCAGGAGCACTTAGTGCCTCCTAAGTAGGAGGCGGTAACTGCTCCCGCATTAATTTTTGGGTGGTCCTGTGTGCTAATGCAACATTAACACACGATTTAAACAACTTAAAAAAAAAAAGTCCCAAGAAGTAATGTGTTAAATCTGGGCTTAGCATGTGGGAAATTCCCATGAGTAGAACGCATTAACCCCCAAATTCTGCACATCACTCCTTAATTTCTGTGTGGAAATTGAAGCGTGTTCTATAACAATGCGCATAACTTAATCATCTCTCTTTCAATTGGATGTTTCGAAGCAATTATCAGCACTAATTGGCATTAATTACGATTTACATGCACAATTTGCTAAGCATATTCTGTAACGTGCGCGTAAATGCCAAGTTGCACAGATGAAAAGGGGGCATAGTTATAGGCATGGAATGGGCATTTCTAAAATCTATGTGCATTATTATACAGTACACCTGCTGTGCGCCTAATATTGGCGTCAGGATTTACACCAAGTAAAACATGGTCATGTTCTATATACAGTGCAGAAATTGAAGCCTATTCTATAAAATTTAGGTGTACTTTAGAGAATATGCCTAGGTGTATTTTTTTACCACGTAGATTTTTCAGGCGCCATATTTAGAATCTAGCCCTAAGCCTAGATTTCAGTGCACTTTAGTACAAGGGTCCCAAAAGATTAAAAGGTATAAAAAAGAGAAAAGGAGATGGAAAAAGGAAAGGTGGGGTGGGGGGGGGGGGGGGGGGGGGGGAAGAACACCACCAGAAACAGCAAGGAGATAAATGCTGGGAAGAAAAAAAAACAGAGGAAAGGAGACACAAAAACAGAAATATGATGTCATTAAAGAAAACAAGATCTGAACTTAAAGGAAACATACTTGGCAATGTTACTTACAAAGTACACAATAGTGTGGAACATCTGGTGGATGGGAAAACATGTGTGAGCTTATTTTGTTTTAAATATTTGTCCATGTGGAGCACCTAGCTATCCTTTAAAGTCCCTAGCCTCACGCAACTGAGGTGTATCGGGAAGTACACGTTTTGATATAGGGCCCAACAGGGAGGTCATACACCAGAGGGCACAGAAAGAAACAATTCAGGATGCAAACTACTCCAGAAAGATGGTCAAAAGTAAGTTGAAAAAAAGTGTTTCTTGCTTATTTATAAAAATTTGTAGAGGGGGCATGTTATGGCCAGAGAGTGGGTGATCCTGTGCTATCTAGCTAGTGTGCTCCGATTAGATAACCATTTTCCTGAAGAAATGTTTCATAATGGTTCACAAACCAGTTATGAAATCAAATCTCTCTAAGGCAGGGGTTCTCAACCCAGTCCTCGGAACACTCCCAGCTGTTCAGGTTTTCAGAATACACACAATCTGTATGAGATAAATTTAAATATGCATATTCATTGTGGGCATCCAAAAGACCTTACTCTCTGGGTGTGTCCCGAGGACTGGGTTGGGAACCAGTGCTCTAAGGTTAAGCATTTTACGTAGCATACAGTAGCATGCTTTTAGGTCAGCTAAGTTAACATGTTTAATTTAAAGAGACTCAGAAGCCAAATGCAGGATAACAGGGTGGAGTTATATAATTGGAAGTTTAGTCAGATTATAATGACCACACGCTGTCTTTGCTATCCATTTGTGGTCTCAAGGTTGGGTAGGCTAAGGCTGCATGGCAGGCGGAAAACTCCTGTCTGTATAATTCTTATTTTAGGAGGTTGCTGAGGTGTAATTCATGCTTGGCTTCCTGTCTTCTTGCTGTTTTTAATTTTTCTAACATTAAACATTTGTGACCTCACACCTACTTGGAATTTTTCATCTTCTAGATAAAAAATGGAATGTTCTAGTGTGGCTAGTTATTACATAGCTGCTGGCTTAGATTAAAATAAAAAGAACTTTGAGCATCTTTTTTTGCTGTATTGATTCATTTGTGCAGAGGCTATGTCAATTCTTAATATGCATATACCCCTTCCATTTTATAACATGGTATCTAAATTTACATGACAAGTATATATGTAATTTATAGAATGCTAGTACTTATATGTGTGTAAATGTAAGGGGACATGTACAAGGAAGAAGCATAGGCAGGGCCTGGGCAAGACCAACATTTATGTAAGCTCTGTGCTAAATTGCCTCATTTAGGCCTTCCCGTTTCCCCCCAGATTCTATATATCGCGCCTAGAGATCTGCGACAAAATCCAAGAGTATCCCATAATGCACGTAACTTAATTGGCTTAACAAGCCAATCAGTGTTGATAACAGCACTTAACAAGCAATGATGAGCACTAATTGGCAATAATTAGAATTTAGCGCACAACTCGCTAAGCGTATTCTGTAACGCAGCTCGCCTAACTTATAACACATGCATCCAAAAGGCATTCCAAAACTTTACGGGCATAGTTATAGAATATGGCCTTCTGCGCCTAAATCTACATGCCAGGATTTACGCCATGTTTTCATTGGTTTAAATGGATGCACATAGTTTTAGGTAGTAGGATATTATCAACTAAACGTAATTCTGTATACCACACCTAAATCTAAGTGCCACTTATACAATATGCTTAGGCGAAAATGTTTTCTGCGTGGATTTTTTAGGCGCCATATAAAGAACCCCCCCCCCCTTTATTTACTATTTTCATGATGTAAGTGGGCATGCCTATATTACAGTAGGTGCGTTGACGCTGATTGGCCCCCAAATTCCATTGAAGAGTTAGCACTTAGTTCACAGTGGCTAGGCACCTAAATTGTAGCACCCAGTTATAGATTTTTCCCCATGGTGTTCTTTGAAGTTTGCAATCCAGTGAAATGCCAGTGACAGAATTATCTATCAGGTAGGTCTACCTGACAGCAGCAAGTATAACAAGTACTAGATGTTGTGGAAACACAAGCACTCAAGTACCTAGGTCTACTTGTGTTGATCAGATTGATTTTATTGGTATGGAAGAGCCATGGGGAGAAGCTGGATGTTCTAGTAGCTAGAATTTTACAAAGGCGAAAGGAGACAGAAGGACCAAATAAATTAACTGCACATACAGATAATGCTGGATAAAGACTTTATTTTAAGAAAGTTAAATAAAACTTCACATAATTTAATTTGCAAAGTATGTGTAATCCTTATTTTGCCCTCAAGTGGATTACTTTAGTAAGTTTAATAGTTAGTAGAGAGGTCAAGGCTGTGACCAGTTTGAGTTGAAAGGAGTATTGGCATAGTAATTCACTCACTGGGCACTCTTTCTCTCAGTAAGACAGTCCAAGCCAGAATTTTAGTGCTCAGCCAACAGGGTTTATTTTTACTTGGAATCTTCAGGCAAAACTTGGGACAGCGCTCAGTATCAACTACCTAGAGGTAGAAGTAAAGGGAAAAAATAGTTTTAATCACTTACAGTTTGTAGTAGGTTTCCTTGTGGACTCTCTTTGTTTTGGTAAAGATCCTTGGCAAAAGTTCTTTACAGCGTTACTCTCTTCTGGTCCCCTCCTCAAGAGGGAAGCTGTTCTTTAAGTCTCTTTGACTTAGGTAGGGCTCTCTGAGTCTTTTAGTGTAAAGTCCTTAGTAAGTTGTCCCTTCTCCGATGGGAGCTCATCTACTGGGGTTTTTCTTCTTACATATCTTCATCGACTCTTCCTCTCTCTCATCTTGCTCCTTCAAGTTTGTTATTTCAGTACCTCATTCCTCCTTGGAAGGAGATGATAGTGGCTGCTTTGCCATTCCAGCTTTCACCTGTGACGAGTGCAGCAGTTTTCACTGTTAACAATTTGTAATCATGATTAATCGCACAATTAAAGGTATGGTTTTTTTTTTCCCCACTGCAGCTCCTTGTGACTCTGGGCAACAAGAGTGTTAAGTGACTTGCCCAGAAATGCTAAATAGTAGTAGTAGTAGTAGTAGCCCCAAGCAACAAGGAGCTGCAGTGTGAAAATAAATAAATAAGGTGCCCTTTTACCAAGCCGCAGTAGGGCTACCACGGGATTAACGTGCAGTGATTTGGCCTACCACTGGGTTACGCGGGAGCCCAGCGGTAGTGCCGACTCTTGCCGCATGACGTTTCTGGCTTCAAAAAATAATTTGGGATTTTTAGTGCTGGGGACTTACCTAGCGGTGCCACATGGTGCCCAGTTACCGCCAGGTTAGTGTGGGTGCCCTTACCGCCTCCTAAATAGAAGAGGGTAAGGGCTGTCCCCAGAAATGCCCATGCAGCAAGTGTTAAGCTTACCGCCCCACCATTTCTATTTTATTTTTAAAAAGCTGTTTTACCAACGGCGGTAAAAGGAGGCTTCGGCCTGTGGCAAACCCGTGCGCCAAAATCACCGCAGGGGTCCTTTCACCACTGCTTGGTAAAAGGACCCCTGAATTACATACCTTTAATCGTGTGATCAATCATAGTTACAAATTTTAATCAAAATGCAGCCCTATATCAGTGCAAAGATCCTTTTTTTCCACTGTCTTAAATCTGCCCCTGTTGCCACCCTTTTTAGGCACCTAAATTTATGAGCCTTGTGAAACTGAAAGCAAACACTTAGGGGGGTCTTTTATAAAGCCGTGGTAGCGTTTTTATCTCATGGTAGAAATCTTAGTAATTTGTATTTACTATATTTTTCTTTATTATATTTCCTGTAAAATAAATATTGTATTCAAAACTGCTTTTCTATACAAGCATTGTTGCTTGAATTGTAAATTTTGAAATTATAAATAAATAAATAAAAGAAATCAGCTGGCTATAAATGCCAAGACACCCATTATATTCCTATAGGCATCTTGGAGTTTACCACCAGCTGATTTCTACTGCAAGCTAAAAACGCTACCACGGCTTAGTAAAAGACCCCCTGAAGCACTCGGCCCAAGTACTTTTTCAAAGTTAGGAGCCTAAGTTCTTTGAATATCAGCCTGTTATCTTTTTTTCAAGTTGGCCTAGTGCTGATATCCATTTTGCAGGGGTGGGAAGGGGTCGTTCTGTAAGTTATACTGTGGAGCCTCACGAGGAGTTGTCTGACTGTTGGTAAAGGTAGACCTGGTCCCAGAACCTGCCAAGTATTATTTACAGCGTTGAGTCTTAGTCCTTTGGTAGCATCCGAAGAGCTCAAACGTTCTGGTATGTGCTCTTCAATAAAGCTAGGTGTGTTGCTTAAATAACATTCCAGAATATCTTTGTGCTTAGATGGTTTTTGAGAATCACTGCTACACTGTAGACGTAATTAAAGTGTCAGGTATGCACCAGTGCAGTTTCCTTTATCCTACTGTATATTAGTGAGTATTCATATTTATTGCAAAGGTAGAAACGTAGAAAAATTACACCCCCCCTCCCGGGTACTACGCTGCATGCTAATGCCATTCACTTTGAATGGGCTGTGTAGACATTGCCGCACAGTTTAGTAAACAGGGGGGTAAATAACTAAAATGTAAATTATCCTTTGAAAATCAGTTGCACTTCTATTCTGTGGTATATTATAAGCTTTTTATGCTTTTGCAGATATGCTTTGTCAGATGAGGCATACAGATCACTGAGGGACCAGGATAAAGACCAGTGTATTCTAATTACTGGGGAAAGTGGAGCTGGAAAAACAGGTAACACAATTTACTGTATCTTATAGTACAAAGGTTAAGCAAAACTCTTTATTAACACAAAGACTGAGGCCTGTTACTTCACAGGCCCAGAAAAGTCCCTTGAACTTCAGAGGCTGTCTTTACATGAGCCTGTGACTGACAGGTACAGTGGGGGAAATAAGTATTTGATCCCTTGCTGATTTTGTAAGTGTGCCCACTGACAAAGACATGAGCAGCCCATAATTGAAGGGTAGGTTATTGGTAACAGTGAGAGATAGCACATCACAAATTAAATCCGGAAAATCACATTGTGGAAAGTATATGAATTTATTTGCATTCTGCAGAGGGAAATAAGTATTTAATCCCTCTGGCAAACAAGACCTAGTACTTGGTGGCAAAACCCTTGTTGGCAAGCACAGCGGTCAGACGTCTTCTGTAGTTGATGATGAGGTTTGCACACATGTCAGGAGGAATTTTGGTCCACTCCTCTTTGCAGATCATCTCTAAATCATTAAGAGTTCTGGGCTGTCGCTTGGCAACTCGCAGCTTCAGCTCCCTCCATAAGTTTTCAATGGGATTAAGGTCTGGTGACTGGCTAGGCCACTCCATGACCCTAATGTGCTTCTTCCTGAGCCACTCCTTTGTTGCCTTGGCTGTATGTTTTGGGTCATTGTCGTGCTGGAAGACCCAGCCACGACCCATTTTTAAGGCCCTGGCGGAGGGAAGGAGGTTGTCACTCAGAATTGTACGGTACATGGCCCCATCCATTCTCCCATTGATGCGGTGAAGTAGTCCTGTGCCCTTAGCAGAGAAACACCCCCAAAACATAACATTTCCACCTCCATGCTTGACAGTGGGGACGGTGTTCTTTGGGTCATAGGCAGCATTTCTCTTCCTCCAAACACGGCGAGTTGAGTTCATGCCAAAGAGCTCAATTTTTGTCTCATCTGACCACAGCACCTTCTCCCAATCACTCTCGGCATCATCCAGGTGTTCACTGGCAAACTTCAGACGGGCCGTCACATGTGCCTTCCGGAGCAGGGGGACCTTGCGGGCACTGCAGGATTGCAATCCGTTATGTCGTAATGTGTTACCAATGGTTTTCGTGGTGACAGTGGTCCCAGCTGCCTTGAGATCATTGACAAGTTCCCCCCTTGTAGTTGTAGGCTGATTTCTAACCTTCCTCATGATCAAGGATACCCCACGAGGTGAGATTTTGCGTGGAGCCCCAGATCTTTGTCGATTGACAGTCATTTTGTACTTCTTCCATTTTCTTACTATGGCACCAACAGTTGTCTCCTTCTCGCCCAGCGTCTTACTGATGGTTTTGTAGCCCATTCCAGCCTTGTGCAGGTGTATGATCTTGTCCCTGACAACCTTAGACAGCTCCTTGCTCTTGGCCATTTTGTAGAGGTTAGAGTCTGACTGATTCACTGAGTCTGTGGACAGGTGTCTTTCATACAGGTGACCATTGCCGACAGCTGTCTGTCATGCAGGTAACGAGTTGATTTGGAGCATCTACCTGGTCTGTAGGGGCCAGATCTCTTACTGGTTGGTGGGGGATCAAATACTTATTTCCCTCTGCAGAATGCAAATAAATTCATATACTTTCCACAATGTGATTTTCCGGATTTAATTTGTGATGTGCTATCTCTCACTGTTACCAATAACCTACCCTTCAATTATGGGCTGCTCATGTCTTTGTCAGTGGGCACACTTACAAAATCAGCAAGGGATCAAATACTTATTTCCCCCACTGTATATACAGTCTCTCTGCAAGGTTGCGCAAACACTGGTCTAGCTCCAGCCAGGCCTCAGGAACAGGATTCTTAGAACTATTTGAGCTGAATTTTGGCCTGCCTGAACTGTACATAAGTAGTGAAGGCATACACTGTAGGGAAGCTTCTCCTATCCCTGGGCCTCCCTAACCCAACTCTGGCCCAGCCTTTTATACTTCCTCACAGTTGTCGTCCTGGCCCCACCCCTCCCGTGTCACTTTTTGTTTGGGTGGAGCTATGTGGCTTAAGGTGGGGTTGACTCTGTGAGGGAGTATTCTTAAGGGAAAGGGGCAGTGTCCTATGGACTCACAATACTGTTAGGGGCTCTTTTACAAAAATGTGTTAAAAAGTGGCCTGAGCAAGTCCTTATGCGGGTCATTCCCATGCACTAAGGCCATTTTTGCTGCATGGGTAAAATGGCCGCTGTTTTTATTTTTTAAATTAATGGCCACACGCTAATTTTGCCATTAGCGCACGGCCATTAGTGCATGAGCCCCTATTACCACCTATTTTGTAGGCGGTAAGGGCTTACACTTAGCGTGCGGCAGTGTAGCTGCGCTAAACGAGTAGCACAGTGCATGCCTACTCTCTGCCCCCAGTGCTAAAAAATAGAAAGTGGTAATTAGTGCTTACCACAGCTTTGTAAAAGGATCCCTTATTTTGATAATGCTAGCAAATTCAAAACAAGGAAATACCAGAAGCGTTTATTTTTGTAAAAGGAGTTTGCATGCCAGTGTCTTCTTGTCTTTACTGTTGTCAAAATCTGATTCCACATATTGGCTTTCCATTGTCTTTTTGGATAACATTAACAGTAGCAGAAGTGTCTGTGTGCTTAGGATCCTTCTGCATGGGGGTCTTTAGTTTAAAGGATGTGCCAAATTGTATTACATGTTGAAAAGATCCCCTTGAACTCTGCTTTGCTTTCTCTTTATTGTACGTACTCCCTTGAAATTATATAATTGATAGTTCGTTCATATTTAGAAATTGCTATGTGCACTTGACTTGACCCTTTTATCTGAAAGAGGTTGAGAATGGGATGAGTTAAGGAAATGTATGTGCTTCCATTTGAGATAAGCATACTCGAAGCTAAGTTCCTCGAATTATTGATGTCCCTTGATGTTTATTGGGCAACTTGCCTGGTGTTGTAATTATCAGTTAGTGTTTGGTTTAGTCACTGGCAGGACAGTTGTCTCTGCCTTTGCTCTGAAAAAATGTGCTCTCATTATCTTTCAAAGCATTAAAGCAAGGTTGCCTCTTGCTTTCTTAAAGGACCATTAACTAAGTTACATTGATATATTTTGGTGTTTTCTTTATATAATGTTCTTTTTATAACTTGCAAGCTTTTGTTATTTATAACTGTGACTTTTTGGTATGGATTTCTCATACAGATGTAGATTAAAGATTATCAAATAAAATTCTTTCAGGAGAAATCCTCTTGCAAGCACTGTTCCCTCTAAGCTGAGTGGGAGTCCTCCAACTTCATTTCTGTCAGTGGGGGGGGGGGGGGGGGTGCTTCAATATTGTGTTTTTAATCTCTAAGGACAGGCAGATTCCCTGGAGTCCTGCTGAGCTTGCCTGTCCCTCAATATTGAAAATGTGATAATGAAATAGCACCCTCTACTGGCAGGACTGTAGGTGGAAGACTCCCACTCGGCTTAGAGGGAGCAGTGCCTGTAAGAATAATTAAAAGCATAACATAAAGCATCATGTCAACGATGAATAAAAGTTAACAGTAAAAACAAAAAAAACCCAACAATGTGTTGCAGAAGAAGTTTATTAAAAATTTAAAACAATATGGGGTAAATTCTATTTTAGGCAACACAATGGGGCACGGGTACTGTCAATTTTAAAGCACTTAGGCACACCCAAACCATTATAAAATACTAATATATGTAGCTTTGGTGTACCAAACATTAGGTGTTCTCACTTATAACAGATTAATGGCTGGCATAAGTTGGTGTGCCATTCAACACACACAACTGATAGTATTCTATAAGTTGCATGCATCACTTTGCATGTATGTGTATTACTATAGCACTAACCAGCTCATAATCGAAAGTGATCGCTGGCCATTTCCCAACACAAATCGGGAGATGGCCGTCGATCTGGGAAAAGCGGCGAAATCGGTATAATCGAAAGCTGCTTTTTTTGACAGCATCGCCGCTTTCCCGTCGCCTCGCTGGCGAAAGTTCAAAGGGGTGTGTCGGCGGCGAAGCGAAGGCGGGACATGGGTGGGTATGGGCGTGGCTACCAGATAGCTGGCTTTCGCCGATAATGGAAAAAAATACGGCGTTAAGCAGTATTTCGCCGGGTTTACTTGGTCCTTTTATTTTCACGACCAAGCCTCAAAAAGGTGCCCAAACTGACCACATGACCACTGGAAGGAAGCAGAGATGACCTCCCCATTATCCCCCAGTGGTCACTAACCCCCTCCCACCAAAAACCCCCCACTTTAAACACTTTTTTTTTCCAGCCTGTATGCCAGCCTCAAATGCCGTACCCACCTCCATGACAGCAGAATGTGTTCTGTCCTCCGACAGCCTTTTCCTGCTTGTGATGTGGCTCTGGGGTGAGTGTGACACCTTTCTGTTATTTGCACTGCAGAGTCACATCAGCAATGCATTGTGGTGGGTGTAGGTATTGGTAGCTGGTAGGCTCTACTCCCCTGGTGCTTTCCCCTTGCTTACTGGGTCAGAGTGTGCCCTGTTTTGTTTCCTGTTGTAGTCCATGCGGTAGTGGCCATTTTTGTAAGCCAGTTTTAGTTCCCTTTCCTGTGTTACCCACGTTAGAGAACTTAGGGCTAGATGGATCAACCAAACATTAAAAAATCTAAATCGTAAAAGTGCTTAACGAATTTGAAACAACGAAGAATGCACAAAAAAACAGCTCAGAAATGTTCGGTGCGGTATTGAAAAGTACAATGTATCAAGCGTTCGTTATCCCCGTCGTTAATTTGCTCCTTAAGCATGCGCAGAGCAGCCACAAACGTATTAAACCTACGTAGGTTGCTTACGTCAGACTGGGGCGTGCAAGGGGGGGATCCTGACCTGCAAGCCTTTTAGCTGTCTGATCTAGCAGAAGAGTGCAGTTGAAGATATCTCTAAAAAGAACGACCCTCGTAAATCCCCTTTTGTAACAAAAGACCTCTTTGCAGCTTGTTTACAGTACTGGGAAAATTGGCTTTAGGGGATAGCAGAGAGTGTTAATTTTCAAAGCTGTGGGAGAAGGGGAGAGACAGGATTTTTAAGCTGCAAGGAGAAGCAGTATGTTTTGTTTTGTAATGATGCAGGGGAAAGCGGAGAGCCACGTGTTTGTGTTTGTATCTCACTTTTCTTTTTAAACATGCTGGCTTGGATTTTTATGGTGCAGGGGCAGCGGGGAGATGATAGCTCAGGCCTTAACTACAGGTCTGAGCACATATAAAATTTCTGACGGTAAATGATTCGTTGCAATCATTGGTATGGTTAGTGCATTCCGAATTGTCCACATTTCAATGGTAGTTTCTCCTTTGCATTCCGTTTTCGTTAGCTGCTTGCTTCGTAGGAAAAAGGCCTTTAATGCATGCAACGGTTAGGAATTTCCTTCGTTAAAGGGTTGTTAGAGGGTCATTAAGGTTTAGTGCATCTAGCCCTTAGTTATTACCTTGAATGGTGCTGAAAGAGGGCATTGTACACCATTGTGCCAGCTCTGACCTGCTGCTAATCTTAGTACCAGGGGACTCTTTGCCAGTGGGGCACAACCTCTGATCTGCAGTTAACTGTGAGTAAACGTGCATATTTCAAGAAAGGACTTTTTCAGAGAGATTAGTCTTCAGGTGTGAACTGGTGTGCCAAAGTTATACAGCAGCAATAAGTCCTAGAGGCTGTTTACAGGTCCCTGGAGCAGTTTTAGTGGGTGCAGTACATTTGTGGGTAGTGGGTTTGGGGGGGGGGGGGGTTGGGGGGCTCAGCTCCCAAAGTAAGGGAGCTATGCACGTGGGAGCTTTTCTGAAGTCCGCTGCAGTGACCCCTAGGGAGCCCGGTTGGTGTCCTGCCATGTCAGGGGGCCAGTGCACTAAAAATGCTGGCTCCTCCCATGGCCAAATGCCTTGGATTTGGCCGGGGTTTGAGATGGCTGACATAACTTTCCATTATCGCTAAAAAACGAAGCCGGCCATCTCAAACCCCGGCCAAATCCAAGGCATTTGGATGGCCGGAACCGTATTATCGAAACAAAAGATGGCCGGCCATCTTTTTCGAAAATACGGGTCTGGCCAGCTGTTTGCGGCACCGCCAAAATACATCGCCGGCCATGTGTTTCGCCGGCGCCGTTCAATTATCCCCCTCCTCCTTACTACCTTGTAGAAAAGCACTATTGCACTTGTATATGTAAGTGCCAATTAAGGCACCAGTTATTTGCGAAAGACATGTCTAAATGCATGCCTGTAGTTATAGAATTGTCCTTTGTGTGTGATTAAATATATAATTAATTGTCACTAACTAAAACTATGTCAGCAGCTAGTATAAAAGAAGCCAGTCCTAAGACCAGTATCTGATTACCAAGTGTATGGTGTTGAGGGATCAAAATACAAATAATCCCCCCCCCCTGAATATTCAAAACCATTTAACCAGCCAGGAGAGTACCTGGCTGGTTAAATGATACTTAGCTGGATACTTAGCTGGATAGTTGGCGTTCCAGAAATATAGAAAATCTCAAGAAGAGGAACTCGGGGAGGAATACCGGATGAAACTGAAAGAAGCCAAGAGAGAGGTACGTCTGGCGAAGGCGCAAGCAGAAGAACAAATGGCTAGAAATGTAAGGAGGGGCGACAAAAATTTCTTCAGGTATATTAGTGAAAGAAGAAGGACTAAAAAGGGAATTGTGAGACTAAAAGATACAGCGAACCGCTATGTAGATAATGATGAAGAAAAAAGCCAATTTACTAAATAGTTACTTTTGTTCGGTTTTCACTGAAGAAAATCCTGGAGAAGGACCGCAAGGGACTGGCAAAAGTACACCTGAGAATGGAATGGATATAGCACCGTTCACGGAAGAGAGTATGTATCAACAACTTGGAAAGCTAAAGGTGGACAAAGCCATGGGACCGGACGGGATCCACCCCAGAATATTGAGGGAGCTCAGAGAGGTCCTGGCGGGTCCTCTTAAATATTTGTTTCATAAATCCTTGGAGACTGGAGAGGTTCCGAGGGACTGGAGAACGACGGAGGTGGTACCTCTTCACAAAAGTGGTGATAGGGAAGAAGCTGGAAACTACAGGCCAGTAAGCCTCACTTCGGTTATTGGAAAAGTAATGGAAGCCATGCTGAAGGAAAGGATAGTGAATTTCCTAGAAGCCAACAAGCTGCAAGATCCGAGACAATATGGTTTTACCAGAGGGAAATTGTGCCAAACGAATCTCATTGAATTCTTTGATTGGGTAACTGGAGAATTGAATCATCGACGTGCTATAGACGTAATCTACTTAGATTTTAGCAAAGCTTTTGACACGGTTCCTCACAGGAGGCTCTTAAATAAACTAGATGGGCTGAAGATAGGTCCCGAAGTGGTGAACTGGATTAGGAACTGGTTGACGGACAGAGGGTGGTGGTAAATGGAGTTCGCTCGGAGGAGGGAAAGGTGAGTAGCGGAGTGCCTCAGGGATCGGTGCAGGGGCCGATTCTGTTCAATATATTTGTGAGTGACATTGCCGAAGGGTTAGAAGGTAAAGTTTGCCTATTTGCGGATGATACTAAGATTTGCAACAGAGTGGACGCCCGGGAGGGAGTGGAAAGCATGAAAAGGGATCTGAGGAAGCTAGAAGAATGGTCTGAGGTTTGGCAATTAAAATTCAATGCGAAGAAATGCAAAGTGATGCATTTAGGAAGTAGAAACCCACGGGAGACGTATGTGTTAGGCGGTGAGAGTCTGATATGTACTGAGGGGGAGAGGGATCTTGGGGTGATAGTATCCGAGGATCTGAAGGCGACGAAACAGTGTGACAGGACAGTGGCCGTAGCGAGAAGGTTGCTAGGCTGTATAGAGAGAGGTGTGATCAGCAGAAGAAAGGAAGTGTTGATGCCCCTGTACAAGTCATTGGTGAGGCCCCACCTGGAGTATTGTGTTCAGTTTTGGAGGCCGTACCTTGCGAAGGATGTTAAAAAAATGGAAGCGGTGCAAAGAAAAGCTACGAGAATGGTATGGGATTTGCGTTCCAAGACGTATGACCAAAGACTTGCTGACCTGAACATGTATACCCTGGAGGAAAGGAGGAACAGGGGTGATATGATACAGACGTTCAAATACTTGAAAGGTATTAATCCGCAAAAAAATCTTTTCCGGAGATGGGAAGGCGGTAGAACGAGAGGACATGAAATGAGATTGAAGGGGGGGCAGACTCAAAAAAGATGTCAGGAAGTATTTTTTCACGGAGAGGGTGGTGGATGCTTGGAGAACTCTTTTTATTGAAAAAAAACTAAAAACAAATTACACACATGAAAAAACAACCAACCCTCCCCTCAAATCCCCCGTCAACATCCTACCTATACACAAGCAACCTACCTATATACAAACCCCCCTCCCCCCACATGATAATACATTAAATTTATCTACCAAATACTCCAGAGTCCCCAAAACCCCTGCAAACAGCCAACTGAAAGCCCCTCATGGTGGTTTTAACCTGACATGCTTCCACCACCTTGCGGATTTCTCCACCCCCTTCTCCACCCTTTCCCACTTTGCCGCTTCCTGCACTGCCCTCACCACATCCCAGCTGACGTTTTCCGCCGACCGGACATCCTGGTGCAGGGAGACCCCACACCGCGCTATCCAGAGGCAGTATCGGAGTATCACTGATATCAGAAAGCGTGTCTCCGGATCCAAGCGCCCTACTTTTACAGATGGACCGTACACCCAGTCCGCATAGGTGTACCGACGGAAACTGGGGATCTGCAACAGAGAGGAAACCCGGTCAGAAACATGGACCGAAAATGGGCATTTCTGCAGGAAATGCTCCATTGTTTCCTCGACCCCAGCACATTCCCCCCTTGGACATCCCCTGTCCTGCACTTTCCGATCTTTCAAGTTGGCTCTCACATACAGTTTACCGTGAAAGGACAGCCACGCAATGTCTGTGTATTTCACAGGGATCCGGTCAGATGTAATCAACCGCAACCCCTGCTTTAACACTGGGTCTGGCGCATCCCGCAGCGCTAGGGGCGCTGAAAACATCTGTGATCGAACCCTCTCCATCCAAGCCCCCCGCTGTCCTTCTTTCACCTCTGCCACTGACACCCCCCACACCCTCACCAGCTTCACCAGGGTCTTGCAATAGCCTACCCTCCCCGGGGCCCCCTTCCGCAGAGCTACTACCCTTCCCCCTTGCTGCCATAGGTCCCAGTACCTGCTCCACCATTGCAGAACACTCCGTGCCCACCCCGGGGGCTCCTGCCCAACCGCCCTACCCAAATTAAACTGCAGGAACAGCGCACTGAAGAACAGGACCGGGTTTACCATTCCCACTCCCCCCTCCTTCCTGGGCAGATATGTAACATTACGCTTCACTGGGTTCATCCTGTTTCCCCAGAGCAACTGGAAAAACACGCTATATAGGGCTGTATAGCGGCTTTCCGGCAACAAGCAGATGTAGCTAACAAATAAAAACAAGGGAATTAGATGAGCCTTTATCAACTGGACCCGCTCCCTCATCGACATTCTCCACCCCTTCCATCTGTCTACCCGTGCCCTGGCTTCTTGGAGACACTTATCCCAGTTGTATAACCTATAATCCCCCTGGTCAAAATAAATCCCCAGAACCCTGAGCCGCTCCCCTGGCGCTGGAAACTGACCACCCAACTCAAATTGGTGCCCTTGATCTTCCCCAACCCACAGGCTATTCGATTTTTGAAAATTGACCCTCGATGCTGTGACCTGCGAGTAATCCTGGATCAGCTCCTGCAATCTTCCTCCCTCCCTTTGGTCCGCCACCCACACTGTGACGTCATCTGCATATGCCACGACCCTCAGCTGACTACCTTCCCCTACCTCCACACCTTGCAGTCCCTGCGCCCCTCCCTTCTCCACCCATCTTATAAAACGGTCGATGGCATATGCATACAACAGCGGGCTCAGCGGACACCCCTGCCGCACCCCTGCCCCCACCGTAAACCCCTTCCCCCTCCACCCATTTACCAAGGGGAAACACCCAGCCTGCCTATACAGCAGCTGCAGCTGCTCTACCCACCCCTTCGGGAACCCATAGTGTTCTAGAATTCTCCACAGGACATCCCATTGCACTCTGTCAAATGCTTTATCCTGGTCAAGTGTCACCACCAACCGACCATTCACACCCTCCCTACTGTGTTCAACTCCCTCTCGTACCCATGCTGCTGCTTCCAGGACCCCTCTGCCCTTAACCCCGCATGCTTGGGAGGCCGCTAACAATCCCGCAGACACCTGCCTCATCCTTTGAAAAAGCATTCTTGCGAAAATCTTCCGATCGGTGTTGAGCAGCGCTATCGGCCGCCAATCGGCCAGCAGCGACGAGTCCTTCCCTTTGCTCAACAAAATCAGAGCTGCTTCTGTCAGGGACCTGGGGAGGGAACCCTCCGAACGAGCTGCCTCCCATACCTTCAACAAGATCGGCCCCAGTTGCGCCTTAAAGGCCTGATAAAACTCGGTTGGCAGCCCGTCCGGCCCCGGCGAGGTCTTCTTGTGGAGTGCCTCAATGGCTTCTTCCACCTCCTGCACAGTCCATGGTTGCAAAAGGCCCTGGAGCTGGGGTACCCAATCCCCTATCCCTGGGGTCCCTTCCACATAGCTCTCCATCTGCTCTTTATCTATCTGCTGGGCCGAGAGGAATGCTTCAAAGTAATCCCCTACTACACCTAAAATCCCCTCCTTGGAATCCTGAAGGATCCCTCGTGTGTCGCGCACTCCCTCAACCACCCTATGGTCCCTCCTCTCCCTACAACAGGCGAAGGGATCCGGGCTAACCATCTTCCCGAAATCTCGTTCATACACCAATGAGGTGTAACGATTGTACTGCACCTTTTCCAGGAGCTCTTGGAGTTCCCTTATTTCCACCTCACTCCCCCCCCTGAGAAATTAATCTATCCCTCTTCTGTTTCACCGCCAGACCCAGCTTCGTCCTTTCCCTACCCTCCCTTCTCGCCTGCCTCAAAAAAAAGCCCGTGTGCGTCTTTTCACCGTGTCCCACCACCCACCAATCGATGAAAATGCTCCTTGTACTGTAACCTGGTCGTCCAAAAACCCAAGAAATTCCTCCCGCACCTGCCTGTTACCTAACCACTTTAAGTTCAGCCTCCACAACCCTCTCCCTGGCCTCTGTGCTCCCGCTCCCCCCACCTGAAGGAGAACCATATGGTGGTCCGAAAAGTCCACATCCACAATCTTTGGGCCCCCCAGACCAACCCCTTTCCTCACCAAGAAGCGATCTATTCTGCTCTTGCACTGTCCTCTAAAGAATGTGAACCCCTCCTGCCCCTCACAAAACTCCACATGTGCGTCAACCAACCCCGCCTCCCGCATAATCCTCGCCAGTCTCACCCCATCATAGCTCACCTGCATTGACCGTCCCCCACTATCCATTTTCCTCAATATAGTGTTGAAATCCCCACCCCAGACTACCTGGCGTGAGGTGTACAGGTAGGGCCGAATTTTCCCAAAAAGGAGTACCCTTTCCCTCTTACTCTGGGGCCCGTACACGTTGACCACCCTCAACGCTCTTCCCTCCCAAATCACATCTACCACTAGACATCTCCTCACCCCCAACTCCACCACCCTCTGGATATTCACCCGGTGCGTCTTAAATAAAATTCCCACTCCCCCATACCTGTCCCCCGCCAACCCCCACACCGAGGGTCCCCACCTCCAGGCCCGTCTCGCCCGCCTGATCTTTTCCAGAGACGTCAGCCGGGTTTCCTGTATCAGGAAACAATCCGCCCGGACCCGCGCAAACCTGTCATACGCCAAGCATTGCGCCTTTGGGGAGGAGATACTGGCCACATTAAGGGTAGCAAATGTTAATACAAGTCCCGCCATTCTCATGGAGAGTAACCGAGCTGCTCAACACCTCCTATACTCTGTACCCGAACCTCCTGATGTTCCCCCTTCGCACCCTGAGACAGGTCCTCTTCCGTGCGGCCATCGTCCTCCCCCACCCGATCCCCTTCCCCCCCCACCAGTCCCACCTGTACCTCCCCTCCCCCTTTCTTCCTTCCTTCCTTTCTTCTTCTTTGTGCTATCCAATCCCACTTCATTACCCCTCACCCTCCCTTTCCCCCTTCCCCCAACCTCACCCCCTAACTCCTCCTCTAGGTTCTCCCTGTCCTCCAAAACCTCCTCCAATTCCACTCTGTCCCCCCACTCATACACTTGGGCCCACGCCCCCTGCACAACCCCCTCGGCCTTCCTCTTACTCCCCTTCCCTCTCCCATCCCTTCCACCCTCCCCTCCCCCTGCCTCCTCTCTCCCCCCTCCCTCTTCCCTACTGCCCTGAACCTCCCCTCCCTTCTTCCGACTCCCTGTACTTCCCACCTGAACCTCTTCATATTTCCTTTTGCCTTCTGCTGTCCCCCCTGCCTCTGCTCCCTCCTCCATCAACTCCACCCTTGTCCCCTCCATCTGTTCGCCCTCCTCACCCTCAGCCCCCCATCCTTCTCTCCTAACACCTGATATCTATTCCCCCCCCTCGCCCCCTGCTGCGGCACCTCCCCGCCTACCGCCCGTGTCCCCCCCTTTCTAGACTTCCTCCTCCTCTGTGGAACTCGCACCCAATCCCCCTCCTGCTCCTCCCCTGACGCTCCTTCCTGCCTCCCCTCCCCTTCTCCTACCAGCTCCTCCCTGCCCAGCACCCCGTGCCCTGCCCCCTCCTCTTCCCCTACCACCCCGCCATACCCCTTCCTCCACATGTCCCACTCATTATGGGACGCCCGAGGGCAATTCCGGAATGCATGCCCCAGCCCTCCACAGAGATTGCACCGAATCGAGGTACAATCCTCCGTGGAGTGCTGGGTGTCCCCACATCTCCCACACTTTACCACAGGGCAGGACATGCTAAAATGTCGAAATGAACCACACCTAAAGCACTGTCGTGGCTGTCCTTTGTAAAAACACAGTATCCTGTCACGGCCGATGAAAGCTGCCGAGGGGATGTGCTGAACGACATAGCCGTCCTGTTTTAATTTTACCTGGGCTCCCCAACCTCCTGCCCAAACCCTACTCGGATCCGGTAGCTTAGTAAGTGGTGACTTCAGCTCCGCATACCGCTGGAGCCAATAAGCCAGATCTGCCCCTGAGATAGACTCATTCCGCACAAGTAGGGTAACCTGCACCAGGTCCGGCTTGCTGAACGGAATCACCCTGAAGTCCCGCTACTCCCCCTTCCCCCTTACTCCCTCATACCGTTCCCAAAAGATTTCCATCCCCCTCTGGGTCATAAAGCTTACATCATATTCGGGGATGTTGACGGGGTGTATATAAGCATAAAAGTCCTCAGGTATGAACCCCATCCCCATCACCTGTTTCAAGACCTTTTCCCGGGACGGCATTGCTCCGTCCCCTATCCATTTAAGCTGAACCACATTGCGTCTTTTTGGTAACTGCCCACCCCCTTTCCCCCAAAACCCCTGCCTGTCCCTTCATACCCCGCAAGTCCTCCCCCCTCCCTCCTCCCCCCTCCCTGGACCACTGCAGCAAAGGACACAGACCCTTGCCCCCATCGCCCCCCTACCCCTGAGCTGGTGCCAGCCCTACCCTCCAACTCCGCCCCCCTCCCTTGCTGCCCCTCAGCCTTACTGTCTTCCCTACTCCCCCCCACCTCCTGCCCCCCCGTACCCGTAATGATGTCATCTCCCCCCTCCCGCTGCCCCTCCCCCCTGCCTCCCCCCCTTCCTTTTACTCTGGGGCCTCCCTGCCCCTCAGGAACCATACCCCCTCTTCCCTGATGCTGGCCCACCGACATACCTCCATCCCCTGCTGCCCAGACACCTGAGTCCCCTGCATCAGGCAAATCTACACCAAAAGAACCTTCCCACTGCAAACCTTCAGCAGCCCCAGAATCCCGCAACAAACCCCCTTCAGCCTGCCCTCCCTCCGGCTGAACCAAGTCTGGTACCGCATTACCGGCAGTCCTTGCGGCCATTACTTGCTGCGGGGCTGGCGCTGCAAGAATCTCCCTGTCTGCCCCTTCTTTCTCACAGCCTTCTGGGTGCCTTGACTCCTTTCTCTCTGATGGCTCTGCTCCGGTCCCGTTGTCGAACCCGTGCAAACTCCCTCCTCCTGCGCCCCGATTGGGCAAACCTGCCCTCTCATCTGCTGTGAGTGGGCAGAGCTTCCTCGAACCCGGAAGCTCCGCGTATCGTCTCTCCGCTCCTTGCTGAAAATTAGCCTCTGTCCCCCTTAGCGCTACAGCCTTCTGGCTCGCCTCCGATGTTCCACCGGCAGTCTGTGATGTCCCTTGCAGCTGCGAACTGCCCTCTGCACACTGCAAATCAGCCGTCTCTCGATCAGGTATGACGTCCTGCCCCTTCGATCCTTGTGGGCGGACCTGCTGCGCTAGTAATGGCACTGCGCTTGTAGGTTGCTGACCTCCCGAAACCGATGCCTCCAGTGGAAAAAGAACCACCTGTGGCTGCAACCGCTTGTCCTTGCTTGCAGCCCACTGCTCCATTCCGGGTACACCGCCCTCTTTCTTCTGCATCGGCTCAACCAGAACTGCATTAGACAACAGGCTCTCCCCTGTAGCGCCTGACCCTGTGTCTAGTATCTGGAATGATTGTCTCTGAAACTCTCTCGCTTCTGTATTTTCCTCCACAGGTCTCTGTGTCTGAGAAGTCTGATCCAGACCAGCCCTGACGTCCCTGAGCTCTGCTGTCTCTGGAAGAGGACCGGGCTGGCTTGCCAGGTACTGCATATACTTTAATGTGGCTTGTGTACCGCTCCCGGTCAGTTCTGGCACTGAAGAATGCAGGGACCCAGGAACTGAACCCTCTGTCTTCTTCCCTCTCCATTCTGCTGTGGGGTCTGATCGTTTACTTCCCTGGCCTCCAGCGAGAGAACCAGAAGCCATTCTTTCCTTGTTCACATAAATCTCGCGCAAAGGGTTCCCAGGGCCTTTTTTTAAAACCCCAAGCAGCTGTTCTTTCTTCCCAAGCATTTTTTTTAGACGTGTTTCTTCCTTTTCATATAGGTTCTTGTGTGTTGCTGGAGCTACTTTAATCATGGTTTTAGCCATCTTGATACGTTTACCCAGATCCACCACCTCTTTCTCCACGGCCTTGATTCTCCTAACCACTTTAATCAAACCACTAGCCGGGTCCTCTGGGTCCTGGATTCTCTCCCAAAAATCTTCCTCTTCCGAGGACACGCTGTCCTCACTGCCTGTCTCCTCAGATTCAGGCTGACTCTCCTGACAGGTATCCATCTCCTCCACCTTCTCTCTGCCCGGCAAACTCCCGTCTTGGGCCTTCACCAGCTCTCCCCCCCTCTCACCTTCTGGATGTTGTAGGCCAGTGAGGGGGGTACCGGACTGGCTTCCGCCCTCGGGCTGCTGTTCTCTCCGGTCTACCGGGCTCCTCTCCCTCCTCTCTGTGGCTTTAACAGAGAGGGAACCGTTCTTCCAGGCCTTCTGGTCCTGGGCCCCAGGAGGCCCCATATCCTGGGCCTTGCCTGAGGACCGCTCCCCAGGGACCTTCCTCATTTCTGGGGAAGGGGCTAGGCCTCACTCCCTTCCCCCTGGAAGCCTGCAGAGCCTCTGGCAACACTTCCTCCTCCTTCCAAGCTTCAACAGCAACTGCCTTGGAATGCCCTCCCGCGGGAGGTGGTGGAGATGAAAACGGTAACGGAATTCAAACATGCGTGGGATATGCATAAAGGAATCCTGTGCAGCAGGAATGGATCCTCAGAAGCTTAGCTGAAATTGGGTGGCGGAGCAGGTGGGGGGAAGAGGGGTTGGTGGTTGGGAGGCTAGGATAGGGGAGGGCAGACTTATACGGTCTGTACCAGAGCCGGTGATGGGAGACGGGACTGGTGGTTGGGAGGCGGGAAATACTGCTGGGCAGACTTATACGGTCTGTGCCCTGAAAAAGACAGGTACAAATTCAAGATATGAGTTTATCTTGGGCAGACTAGATGGATTTCAATTACCCGCATATAGACTGGGGTAATGTAACATCTGTACACGCAAGGGACATAAGATTTCTTGATGAAATCAAGGACAGCTTCATGGAACAGCTAGTTCAGGAGCCGACAAGAGAAGGAAAAATACTAGACTTAGTCCTTAGTGGTGCTCATGATCTAGTGCAGGGGGTAACGATACGAGGGCCGCTTGATAACAGTGATCATAATATGATCGGTTTTGATATTGGCATTGAAGGAAGTGAAACTAGGAAATCAAGTACGCTAGCGTTTAACTATAGAAAGGGTGATTACGACAAAATGAGAAAAATGGTGAAAAAAAGACTGAAAGGAGCAGCTCGCAGAGTAAAAAACTTGCATCAGGCGTGGATGCTGTTTAAAAACACCATCCTGGAGGTTCAGGACAAATATATTCCACGTATTAGAAAAAAGGGAAAAAAGACTAAACGTCAGCCGGCGTGGCTAAACAGTAAGATAAAGGAAATCATTAGAGCCAAAAAACAATCCTTCAGAAAGTGGAGAAGAGAACCAACTGAAAGTAACAGGATAGATCATAAGGAATGCCAAGCCAAATGCAAAGCGGAGATAAGGAGGGCAAAAAAGGACTTTGAGAAGAAATTAGCGTTGGAAGCAAAAATACATAGTAAAAACTTTTTTAGATACATTAAAAGCAGGAAACCGGCCAAAGAGTCGGTTGGGCCGCTGGACGAAAATGGTGTTAAAGGGGCGATCAAGGAGGACAAAGCCGTAGCGGAGAAATTAAATGAATTCTTTGCTTCGGTCTTCACCGAGGAGGATTTGGGGGGGACACCGGTGCCGGAAAGAATATTTGAAGCGGGGGAGTCGGAGAAACTAAACAAATTCTCTGTAACCTTGGAGGATGTAATGGGTCAGTTCAGCAAGCTGAAGAGTAGTAAATCACCGGGACCTGATGGTATTCATCCCAGAGTATTAATAGAACTAAAAAATGAACTTGCGGAGCTACTGTTAGAAATATGCAATCTGTCCCTAAAATCGAGTGTAATACCGGAAGACTGGAGGGTAGCCAATGTTACTCCGATTTTTAAGAAAGGTTCCAGAGGAGATCCGGGAAATTATAGACCGGTGAGTCTGACGTCGGTGCCGGGCAAGATGGTGGAGGCTATTATTAAGAATAAAATTGCAGAGCATATACAAAAACATGGACTGATGAGACAAAGTCAGCACGGATTTAGTGAAGGGAAGTCTTGCCTCACCAATCTAATGCATTTTTTTGAGGGGGTAAGCAAACATGTGGACAATGGGGAGCCGGTTGATATTGTATATCTGGATTTTCAGAAGGCGTTTGACAAAGTGCCGCACGAAAGACTCCTGAAGAAATTGCAGAGTCATGGAATCGGAGGTAGGGTATTATTATGGATTAAGAACTGGTTGAAAGATAGGAAGCAGAGAGTAGGATTGCGTGGCCAGTATTCTCAGTGGAGGAGGGTAGTTAGTGGGGTCCCGCAGGGGTCTGTGCTGGGTCCGTTGCTTTTTAATGTATTTATAAATGACCTAGAGATGGGAATAACTAGTGAGGTAATTAAATTCGCCGATGACACAAAATTATTCAGGGTCGTCAAGTCGCAGGAGGAATGTGAACGATTACAGGAGGACCTTGCGAGACTGGGAGAATGGGCGTGCAAGTGGCAGATGAAGTTCAATGTTGACAAGTGCAAAGTGATGCATGTGGGTAAGAGGAACCCGAATTATAGCTACGTCTTGCAAGGTTCCGCGTTAGGAGTTACGGATCAAGAAAGGGATCTGGGTGTCGTCGTCGATGATACGCTGAAACCTTCTGCTCAGTGTGCTGCTGCGGCTAGGAAAGCGAATAGAATGTTGGGTGTTATTAAGAAGGGTATGGAGTCCAGGTGTGCGGATGTTATAATGCCGTTGTATCGCTCCATGGTGCGACCGCACCTGGAGTATTGTGTTCAGTACTGGTCTCCGTATCTCAAAAAAGATATAGTAGAATTGGAAAAGGTACAGCGAAGGGCGACGAAAATGATAGTGGGGATGGGACGACTTTCCTATGAAGAGAGGCTGAGAAGGCTAGGGCTTTTCAGCTTGGAGAAGAGACGGCTGAGGGGAGATATGATAGAAGTGTATAAAATAATGAGTGGAATGGATCGGGTGAATGTGAAGCGACTGTTCACGCTATCCAAAAATACTAGGACTAGAGGGCATGAGTTGAAGCTACAGTGTGGTAAATTTAAAACGAATCGGAGAAAATTTTTCTTCACCCAACGTGTAATTAGACTCTGGAATTCATTGCCGGAGAACGTGGTACGGGCGGTTAGCTTGACGGAGTTTAAAAAGGGGTTAGATAGATTCCTAAAGGACAAGTCCATAGACCGCTATTAAATGGACTGGAAAAATTCCTCATTTTTAGGTATAACTTGTCTGGAATGTTTTTACGTTTGGGGAGCGTGCCAGGTGCCCTTGACCTGGATTGGCCACTGTCGGTGACAGGATGCTGGGCTAGATGGACCTTTGGTCTTTCCCAGTATGGCACTACTTATGTACTTATGTACTTATGTACATGCAGGTCTTTTTCTGCCGTCATCTACTATGTCATGTTACTATGTTATTAGCGCTTAATGGCTAGCCAGATGACCAGCTATTTCAGATCGGAAGGCTTATCTTCGAAAGCTTATCAAAAATGTGTTGTTAGTCCAATAATAAAGATATCGTTTTCTTTTCTTTTCTATGTTTTGATTTATTTCTGTTCATTACCTTTAAAAGTGGACTAACTCGGCTACCACACCACTTTACTCTTGATAAAGCATTGAGCAGAACATGATTCATGTTGGAGTATTATTCCCCCATGCCGACAACTTTCAGAGAAGTGATTTAACATTTTGAAAACTTTATATGAACAAGAAGTTTATACTTAAGACTGAGATTGATTTGCCTAAGGGACCAATGAAGGAATTGGTTGATAAATTTTGATAGTATGAGTATGTTCCATTAAGTTCCACTGCTGAGGTCCCTATTATTTATACTGAATTACCATTTAATATGCATTAAGTGGCAAATAGCATGCATTATGGCTGGAGCGTACCTTAACTACCTAAGTCCTCTGTATGAGTTATTGTTGTGATCTGATCCAAAAGGGAGTCATAGACAATACTAACCCTCTCTTTGGGGCCCGTTTACCAATCCATGCTAAAAAGAGACCAGCGGTATCCCCACCATGGGTCTTTCCTGCGTGCTGAGGCCACTTTTAGTGTGGTGGTAAAATGGCCTTATTTTCCATTTTTTCCTATTAACAGCCGCACACTAATTTCCCCATTAGCCTGCGGCCATTAGCGTGTACACCTTTACCACCTACAAAATAGGTGGCAGTAAGGGCCCCAGCGCTAACCACTTACTAATCAGTTGACACATGGCGAACATGTCTATTCTCCGCCCCCAGAGCTAAAAAACAAACAAACTACTTTTAAGCGCGTGGGTAGCGCACACCAATCCCAAAACTACCATGGTGTACCTGAGTGTGCCACTGGTCGTGTTTTAAACCTGCGATAAACACGTGTTAGTGCTGATATAGCTTTGTAAAAGGACCCCTTTGTGACTAAAGGTTATTATTTAAAAGACCATTCACTGGTGTGTTTGAAAAGATTTCATAGATTTCATAATCTCAGTCCAGCTTTCCATGCCCCAGTTTAAAGGGAGCAGCCAAAAATCTTGATATTTTTTTCTTTCTTTGCCACATAAAAAATGATTTAATTCATTGCATTTCACTGTTGGTTTTTATGGCATGCCTCTTGCCATGTATTTCAAAATGTTATTCAAAGTTTCTTTTGGAAGCTGGCCGCTAATATCCTGAGTTCTGTGTTGCTAAAATGAAATGGTTGCAACATTTTGTTTCCTCACTGCAGAAATGTGACCATCTCTGGGAAAAGGTGACTATAATCATCAGAAACAACAACAACAACGAAAAAAGCGAGGTTTTAATGAATTCTGTTAGAGCAAACAATTTATAGCACAACAGTCCAGACCCCATCCTTTTATGTGAAAAAAATATGTAACTTTTTCAGACTGCTTATGGACCCATTCTCAGTATTTTAGATCCACTACTTTATCACCTTTTCCCAGAGACAGACACAAATGTTACCAGATACACATCAGAAACTGACGTATTAATTGGCAGTATGTACACAAACCAAGGACTAACCTAATATATTTCTTGACTGGGGAGAAGTTACTAAGCCATGGTAATATCTCAAATTTTACCATAGCTTACTTTGCCATGGAAGTTGCTATCCTGTGGTAATTCGGTACCGCAGGCTAGTGACTCCGGTGTAAAAGAGCAATACAACTTGCGATCAGCCTTGCAAACTGCTCCCGGGAAGCGTGTCTTAAAGGGGATCAGTGATCCCCTCCCCTCCAAAGATACCCACAATCCCTAGAACCCCCACCCTACAAAAACACATCCCAAATGCTCACCCCAATCTACTGCCCCTTTGGTCCCATCATGAACCCCCAACTAAACACTCCCCATCTAGTCTGTAACCTCTCTCAAGGCCTACCTCGTTATCCCTAGTAGTCTAGGAGGTCTGAGGCAGGAATGATAGACAGTTTCTCTAGCTCCTGTCAGTTCTGCGTTCAAAATGTTGCCTGTGACCCCTATCACTAGTCTTGTGGTACTACCGTTGGGGGTCAAGCTTCCATAAGGCCAAAACATCCAGCCCTTTCCTATTCATTGAAATTTGAATTTTATCTGTGGTCACTCCATGCAGATTACCACAGTGTGTTCTTGGATGCATAGGCTGTTAGGGGCCATGCATTTTACCCCTTGACTACTGGCCTGTGTGTCATTAAGTCATGTTTCCGCTATCTTCACTTAGTTTTACCAAATAAAGATTGTCTTTGTTTATCCCTTAACCCTTTGAAGTTTATCATTTTAGCTTCCATCACCCAGTCTGTGAGAGCACTGCATGCATGCACCACCTGTTGTGTGAAAACATATTTCTTGATATTGTTTCCAAGTCTATACCCTTGAGGCATCACATCAGTGGAGTGGAGGAGTAGCCTAATGGTTAGAGCAGCAGACAGAGAACCAGGGAAACACAGTTGAAATCCCACTGCAATTCCTTGTGTCCTTAGGCAAGCCACTTAACTTTCCATTGCCTCATGTGGAAACTCACATTATGAGTCCTCCAGGAACAGAAAAATACCTACTGTATGTGAATATACACCTTTCCAATAGCTTTTGAGCTTGTAGATGGTGTATAAAAAATATAAAAATGACCCCCGTTCTACAACCACCTTTTCATACTCAAAGGCTTACATCTTGTGCATTATTAATACCTTTTTATATTTAAGTATCTCTGTCATATGCTCCTCCCTCCTCTCTCCTCTAACATATACATAGATCCTTACTACTACTACTATTTATCATTTCTATAGTGCCAGTAGACGTATACAGAGTTATACACTCGAACATGTAAGAGGCAGTCCCTGCTCAACAGAGCTTACAATCTAATCAGAAGAGACAAATAGGACAAATATGGGTAAGGGAATTACTTAAGGTGGGAATGATAAACAGACTTGGGTACTGAACAAGTGAATAGGGGTTAGTAGTTTAAAGCAGCCTCAAAAGTGTGGGCTTTTAGCCTAGATTTGAAGATGGCCAGAGATAGAACTTGATGTACTGGCTCGGGAATTCTATTCCATGCATATGATGCAGCAAGATAATAGGAGTGGAGTCTGGAGTTGGCAGTGAAGAAGGGTTCGGATAAGAGAGATTTACCTAATGAATGGAGTTCTCGGAGAGAAGTATAGGGAGAAATAAGAGTGGAGAGGTACTGAGGAGCTGCAGAGTGAATGCACTTGGAAGCCAATAAGAGGAGTTTGAACTATATATGGAAATGGATAGGGAGCCAATGAAATGACTTGAGGAGAGGGCTAATACTTAAGGGAGCAGGTGAAAGCCTGGCTACTGTCCCAAGGCTTTAATATGTAGGGTTACTGACTATACACCCATTCTACATCTGGACTAGCTTGCTACACATACTGTAACTTAGATCAGTTCCTTATCTGTTGCTTAACTATAGAAAGAACTTGCCTTGATTTTAACTAACCACCAAATTATCCCAACTGACTGTACTATGCATCTTGTTTCCATCATATGTCTGCTCTTGATCCCTCAGCTATATGGTAAGCCGTATTGTAGAAAATCTTTAGCATCATATCTGTGTTAGTTGAATGTTCTAATGCATGCTTATTAGGTGTATCATTAGTATAATGCTAACGTTGTATTATATCTCTGGTATTTGATTTCCAGTGCTGTTAAATGTGTATATTTTTGATACTGTTACATGGTAGTTTTCTTATTAGGTTTCAATGTACTGTTTTCAAGTTTATCTCATTTATTGTATTTATGTTTATTCTTGGTTATTCTACTATTGTTATGCTGTTAACAAAATTGTTAATTTTATGTTAAACTAGTAAAAAAGGCCCGTTTCCAAAACAAATGAAACGGGCGCTAGCATGTGTTTTTTTTTTTTTTGTTTTCTTTTTCTGTTTGATATTAAGGGATATATTTTTTTTAAAAAAGGAAAAGAGTTTTTTTTTTTTAAGTTGTAAAGTCTGTATGAGTGTTTGTGGTTTGAGGGGGGGGTTGTGGGGGTCTATGTGTGTATGCTATTTTTTTTTGGGGGGAGGGGTGTTTGTGGGGTAGGGTAGCGTTCTGTATGAGTGTTTGTGGTTTTGAGGGGGTTGTGGGTGTCTGTGGGTGTGTGTGCCATTTTGTGGGGGGGTGTTTGTAGGGGGGTGTTTGTGGGGTAGGGTTGTTCTGTATGAGTGTTTGTGTTTTTTTGGGGGGGGGGATTATGGGAGTCTGTGGGTGTTTGTAAGAGAGAGATGTAGGTTTTTACTGTTTCAGTTTTTGTATTAAGGGGGTTGGGGGAGGGAGTGTGTGTGTATGAGTGTGAAAGCAAGATGTTGTCTGTCCATGGCAGTGTGTGGCATTTTGGGTGGTGGGCAGTTTGGTTGTATGTATGTGTGTTAGTGAGTGATGCTGATTGTCCATATTAGATGTGGGGTTTTTTTGTGGCTGGTAGGGGGTGATTCTCTGCGTGTGAGTGTGATACAGTAATCTTAATTCAGCAGGGCACTCTGATGTGGTATTTGTAGGCACTTGTATTTTTGTTGAAACCAGAGGGATCCATTGCAGGCAGGCAGTAGGAGTAGATATGGGTTTTTTTCGAGTGTGGAATGTGGGTGGTGTTCTGTAGGGGGGGGATGGGGCTGAGGGCGCATGTGTCTGGAGGTCTCCTTGTAGGCACTGATTTCAGCTGGGCACTCAGGTGGGCTGTGATCCGTTTTTTTTTAGGGGGGGTTGGGCGCCGGAGGTTTCCGTTTGGGTGGGTTTTTTTTTTTTGGGGGGGGGTTGGTTTGGTTTTAGTGTGGAATGTGGGTGGTGTTCTGTAGGGGGGGCGGGGCTGAGGGCGCATGTGTTTGGAAGTCTCTGTTGTAGGCACTGAACGCCGGCTTAGAGACTCACCGCATGAACAGCTTGCAGAGTAAGGTCCGTGATGTAGTGGTTGTTTAGTGGCGTTCTTCGTCCGCGCTTTCCTCGCGGTTGGTCCCTGTGCTGGTAGCTACCCCCTCCTCAGGAAGGGGCGGGACTCGTGTGTGTTTTTTTTTTTTTTCCTGAACGCCGCTGCATTTTCTTCGCTGTCCCACTCCTGCTCCTCTGCAGCACCGGTCCCATTCAAAGGCTTGGTGGTTTCTAAGTCCATGTGAGTGTTTGGGAGGTGGAACCGTACTTTGTGTGCATCACCTGAGGCACAGCCAATCAGCAGCGCGTGGGCGGCGCAAACACTGATGTTCAAAAAGTGGTCTCTGCCGCATCACTTTAGAACGTTGGGAAAGTGAGGCTTCATTAGAATGTTGGAGGTGCGTTTTATATAGAGAGATTGTATCTGCTGTACACTGCTTGGGGTGAATCTCTTTATAAAGGCGGTTAATAAATCCCAATAAATAAATAAATATGAGCATAGTGACACTTGTGGAATATTTATTTATTTATTTGTCGCATTTGTATCCCACATTTTCCCACCTATTTGCAGGCTCAATGTGGCTTACATCTTACCGGTCAAGGTGATCGCCTAGACCAGTATAGAAACAAATACAATTTGATGTTAGGGTCGGGTAAAACTAGTATATTCAGGTGCCTAGGGATCAAGGATAGGAAGTAATATGTAGTGTCCAGTACAGCTTGTGGTTTGTTGTGTTGCAGATTGGAGGCATCTAGGTTAGATTGGTGGGGAATGCTTTTCTGAATAGGTAGGTTTTTAATGATCTCCTGAAGTCTAGGTGGTCGTAAATTGATTTCACAGTCTTTGGGAGTATATTCCATAATTGTGTGCTTATGTAGGAGAAGTTAGATGCATAGGTTAATTTGTATCTGTGACCTTTGCAGCTCGGGTAGTGGAGATTTAGGTAGGTGCTTGATGCTCTAGTTCTGTTTCTGTCTGGAATGTCAATCAGGTCGACCATGTATCCTGGGGCTTCACCATAGATAATCTTGTGGACCAAGGTACAGATTTTGAAGTTGTAAACTAATAGAACTTGGAAAGAGCCATGGAAACACTTTACTTAGATGAGGAGTCTTTTTCATTCAACATGCCATCAACATTTGTCAAAATATAATAAAAATGTAGAAGAAGAGCTTTTCAGCCTTTATATAGACAAGCTATAATGGCTGGCTTAAATTCATAAGCCAAACATTTAGAGGGAAGCTGAACTGGGTATTTAGCAGTAATCTGTGTAGTTAACTAGAAATCCAGCAATGAGTTATTTGGGGGTCTGGGAGTGAAGGAGTAGCCTAGTGGTTAGTGCAGTGGACCTTGATCCTGGGGAACTGAGCTCAATTCCCACTGCAGCTCCCTGTGACTCTGGGCAAGTCACCTAACCCTCCATTGCCTCTGGTACAAAATAAGCAAACCACTTTGAATGTAGTTGCAAAAACCTCAGAAAGGCAGTATATCAAGTCCCATTTCCCCTTTCCCCTTTTACAAAGGTCACTCAAATAAAAAAGTTTAATGTTTTCCTAAAATACTAAGGGGCTACTACTACTACTACTATTTAGCATTTCTATAGCGCTACAAGGCATACGCGGGGCCTTTTACAAAGCTGTGCTAGTGATTTTATAATATAAATATAATATAATATATAATAAAATATAATTATATTTTATAATATGTCATTCAGTGTCATTCAGTAGAATTTTGAACAGATTGAAGGGAGAGAGATGGCTTAGTGGGAGACCTTTGAGAAGCAAGTTGCAGTAGTCTAAGTGAGAGGTGATAATAGTGTGGATAAGGGTTTTGGTAGTGTGTTCAGAAAGGAAATTGAATTTTGGTGATATTATAGAGAAAGAAATGACAGGTTTTAGCAGTCTGTTGGATATGTGCAGAGAGAGAGAGAGAGAGAGGAGTCAAAGATGACCCCAAGGTTATAAGCTGATGAGACAGGGAGGAGGAGAGTGTCAGCCACAGGAATGAGGGGAGATGCAGGTTTAGGGGAAAAGGTAAGAAGTTCAGTCGTGGTCATGTTTAGTTTCATATGGCGGTGAGACATCCAGGTAGCTGAAATTTCTGGTTTGGAGAGGTAGATCTGAGAGTCATCATAAAGGTGATACTGAAAACCATGGGATGAGATCAGAGCACCAAGAGAAGAAGTATAGATGGAGAAAAAAGAGGTCCCAAGACAGAGCCCTGAGGTACACCAACTGATATTGGGATAGAAGTGGAGGAGGATCCACCAGACCATACACTAAAAGTGTGATGGGGGAGATAAGAAGAAAACCAGGAAAGAACAGAGCCCTGAAATCCAAGTGAGGACAGCATATCAAGGACTAGGCGGTGATCAACAGTGCCAAAAGCAGCAGACAAATTGAGAAGGATGAGGATAGAATAGAGATCTTTGGATCTAACCAGGAAGAGGTCATTGGAGACTTTAGCAAGGGCTGTTTCAGTTGAATAAGGAGGGTGAAAGCCAGATTGAAGTGGATCAAGAATAGCTTGAGATGAAAGGAAGTCAAGACAACGGCAGTGAATATCATGTTCAAGTATCTTGGATAGGAAAGGGAGGAGGGACATGGGGCGATAATTGGAAGGACAGATAGGGTCCAATGAAGGTTATTTGAGGAGTGGTGTAACTACAGCATGTTTGAAGGCATCAGGAACAGTTGCAGTGGAAAGTGAAAGATTGAGGATATGACAGATAGAAGGGATGACAGTAGGAGAGATAATGCTGAGTAGATGGGTGGGAATAGGATCAGAGGAACAGGTAGTTAGTTTGGAGGAGGAAAGAAAATGTGCAGTTTCATCTTCAGTAATTTCAGAAAAGGAAGAAAAGGAGGCAGGGGTTGAAGGAGGTTTGACTGAATGGAGGAATGAGAGGTGGAGGTGACTTGGTTGAGAACTCAAGGTTAATCTTATGAATCTTATCATGAAAGTACTCAGCCAGAGTCTGGGGAAAAAGTGAAAGGGGGTTGAAGGTGAAGGCACTTTGAGGAGAGAGTTCAGTATGGCAAAGAGTCGTTGAGGGTTTGAGCCAAAAGAGTTTGTCAAGTGGATGTAGTACTCCTGTTTGGCAAGTGAAAGAGCAAACTGGAAGGATGTCAGCAAGAAATTGAAATGTATTAAGTCAGCACGGTGTTGGAATTTCAGCCAAAGGCGTTCAGCAGATCGGGCACAGGAACGTAGATAGTGGATTCTAGAGGTCAGTCAAGGCTGGGGATTTATACGCTTTACAACCATTTTGATTGTTTTACTCCAGGCTAATTCTAGCCTCTCTATATTTTTGAAGGTATGACCTCCAGAACTAAAGACAGTATACTCCACAGAATCACATTATCACTTCTTTTGCTGGCAGACAAAGGCTTCTCAACCTAGTCCTCAGGGCACACCAAGCCCCATCAGATTTTCAGGATATCCACCATGAATATGCATGGATAGATTGGCGTGTACTTCCTCCTTGGTATGCAAATCTATCTCCTGCATATTCATTGTGGATATCCAGAAAACCCATTGGGACTTGGTGTGCGTCTGGTTCTGGCCTCTGCCTTTTCACACCCTTTTGCTACCTTGAGTCAATCAAATAACCATCAGTACTAGACCTCTCCCCTGGTTTGTACGCCTCAGTTTCTCTCTCACACTCATCTGCTGCTCCCTGAGATTTCCACAACCCGAATGCAGGAATCTCAGTGTCTTTTATGCTAAGCCTTAACTGCCAAGCGTTTTGCCACTCCTCAGGTTTCTCCTCTTGCTTATAGCAGGATTTGAGGCACATACAAAGTATTTTTGAAGCTGTGCCTGTTGTATGAATGAGTGGAAAATAATCATTTTCAGTGCCCCAGGTTTGGCATTCTTACAGAGCACTAAATTTCACTGCTCCTGGAAGTAGTAGTAGTAAATGCAATTAGCAATAATGACTTCTTTAGTAGAAGTAAGCTCAGAAGAACCTTGCTTCTCAAGTTGTTTTAGTGCCATTTTACAGTGGGGTAATGGATTTGATGGACTAGATTCGAGGTCACCATTGTTCTGATCTGATATTGCTTCCAGATGCTTTGAATTTTAATCTGTTTATAATTATATGCATGTACATCCTGTCAGAAAGCTTTTCCAGATATTGTTAGGCTGTGCCAGCTTCAGTTTGAGCCACATAACAGGCTTTTATATTTTAGGGTTTAATTATTTGCTTATGAGTTACATCAGTGACACAAACCTATACTATGGGGTTTTTCCACAACATATGCCAAACAAATATCACAAGACGGTTTACAGTCATTAAAAAAACAGTACAGTCTGTATTATTTATAACTAAGAAGGCAAAAGAATTCTATACTACCGGGTACAGTCCACATTGAACTAAACTAATTGGGTTTCTGCAAAGTACTTGTGACCTGAATTGGCCACTTCTGGAAGCAGGATACTGAGCTAGATGGACCATTGATCTGGCCCAGTATGGTTATTCTTATGTTCTTTGTTCTTCAAGGAGTTAAAAATTGGTGTCAAACTAGTTTTAAAACTTGCAGTACCAGAAACGTATTTTTGATTACTTAAGTTGTCAATCAGATTCATTCTGGTTCCTTTTTTTAGATCTGGTCTATATTTCATCCCTGAGGAAATGGTGTTTACATTTGGAAGCACCACCTCCTTTACCTCTCCCATCATTATAAAATAATAAAACAAGGATACCTGTGAATAGTGTGTCTGAAAAATCTCATTCACTGACACACATGAGCAGCTAGAAAGAGGGTGTTAGAACATAAGAATATAAGAATAGCCATTCTGGGTCAGACCAATGGTCCATCTAGCCCAGTATCCTGTTTCCAACAGTGGCCAATCCAGGTCACAAGTACTTCGTAGATACCCAAATAGTAGCAACGTTCCATGCTACAAATCCCGCGGCAAACAGTGGCTTCTCCATGTCTGTCTCAGTAGCAGACTGTAGACTTCTGCCAGGAATATGACTAGTAGGGTTGTGCATAGGACAAACAGTTTTTTTAGCTGGGTTGGTCCTTTTCCCTTATTTTTTTATCTTTGTTGGTTTGTTTTAGGCATTCATGCTAGCAAACATTTATTAATGAACATTAGGACTTTTTAACCCTCACTAATAGACTTAGGGGGTTGTTTTAGAAGTCCTGTTCCTGATTTCCATGTGGAAATATTGACATTTGTGGCGCTCATTTTCAAAACAGAAAAACGTCTCAAAAGCAGCACGAAGTGGCAGATGGACGTTTTTGACGGGAAAACATCCAAGTTGCAATTTTTGACATTCAGATTTGAGATGGTTGTCTCCACAGTTTATCTAAATCGCAAGGGGGGTGTTTTGGGCGGGCCTGGAATTTGGACATTTTTCAGGGATAATGGAACAAGATAAAAACATCTAGGGCAAAAATTGGATGCGTTTGTCTGGACCTTTTTAATCACAAATAAGTCACAAAAAGGTGCCCCAACCGACTACCTGACCACTGGAAGGATTAAGACATGACCCCCCCTTAATCCCCCAGTGGTCACTGACCCCCTCCCACCCCTCAGAGATGTGACAGTGATAGTACATACCAGGCTCTGTGACAGCTTCAGGTATGATAGCCATTCCTGTTAGAGCAACAAGCTGGTCCTAGGCATAATCTAGTGGTCAGTACAGTGGACTGTAGAGAAAGGGACCCAGGTCCATATCCCACTTAAGTAGTACACTTGTGGTGGAAATTGTAATCCTTCCAAAACCCACAAAATACCAACTGTACCTATAGATAGGAGACACCTACAAACATGACGACTTTTGTAGTGGTACAGTTAGGTACAGTAGGTTTGTAGGTGTTCCTGGAGGGCTTACAATACAAAATAAGGGTGTCAAGGTGGGATTTGTATCTGGGTTCCTTTATGTGAAGTCCACTGCACTGACCACTAGGCTGTCCTTCTGCTCTGCTGAGGTGTCTGTATAGCCAGTTTACTAGGAACGATGCCACACAGCCTTGCCTATGGCTTGTTTTTGTGTGTTTTTCTCTAGGACTATTTTTTTAATGGTACCTAAAGAGCACAAAAACATCTGGAAAACAGTGATTTTCAAAACAAAAAATAGACATTTTTCCAGTTTGAAAATTGCTGTGTTCAGGATGAGAATTTTAGACGTTTTCAGCAAATCATCTACAATTGGAGTTGAACATCATATTGAAAATGCCCCTCTATATGTGTATAACACATAATCCATGTACAACCAGATTACAGAAAACCGCAGTTAACTTGTAGAAATCCACACTGTGTAGAGATTTCAAGGGGGCAAGGTTTGGGCAGGACTTAGAAAGGTCTAAAATCTACAGGTGTGTTCCCCATTTCACAAAGGGAATACACGTGTATGAGGAAAAAGTACCATGACAGCTTTTACAGCTGCTTAACAGCCATGGAGGAGTGGCCTAATGGCTAGTGCAGGAGGCTTTAATTCTGGCAACCTGGGTTTGATTCCCACTGTAGCTGCTTGTGACCTTGGGCAAGTCACTTAACTCTCCATTTCCCCAGGTACAAAAACATAGCTTGTGAGCCCTCTAGGTACAAAGTACCTGCATATAATGTGTACATCTAGTAGTGCCAGTGCTTTTTTTGTGCCGGTACAGCGTACC
The DNA here is from genome assembly GCF_901765095.1 of Microcaecilia unicolor. Taxonomy (NCBI): domain Eukaryota; kingdom Metazoa; phylum Chordata; class Amphibia; order Gymnophiona; family Siphonopidae; genus Microcaecilia; species Microcaecilia unicolor. Next base: position 205,327,438 of record NC_044037.1, on the reverse strand, counting down.
GGCACTTTTTTTCCTATGCTCACCTACCCGCCCTTAGCTCCCCAGCCCTGCTTTCCGTTCCTGCCACCCGCAACACCCCTTTTAAACCCCTGTCGAGTTCCAGCGCCCCAGCCCCACCTGCCCACCCTTAGCTTCCTGACAACCCCCCCGCGACGCATTTAAATCTTTTATTTTTTTTACATGAAGTCGCAGCGCTGGCGTTAGTGAGAGGACCAGGCTCGCCTCCTCCTGCCTTCCCTTCGTTCCCTCTCAGTGTCCCGCCCTCACGGAAACAGGAAACTACGTCACAGGAAGGCGGGACACTGAGAGGGAACGAAGGGAAGGCAGGAGGAGGCGAGCCTGGTCCTCACTAATGCCGGTGCTGCGACTTCACATAAAAAGAAATAATAAAAGATTTAAACGCGTCGCGGGGGGGGGGGGGGCTCTCAGGAAGCTAAGGGCGGGCAGGTGGGGCTTGGGTGCTGGAACTCGACGGGGGCTTAAAAGGGGGGGCTGGTGGAGGCCTGGGGCGAGTTACTGGACATGGAGGGGAGGATAGGGGGCAAAGGAGAATCGCTGGACATGGAGGGGAGGGCAGAGGAGAATCGCTGGACAGGGAGGGGAGGGCAGTGAAGAATTGCTGGACATGGGGGGGCAGGGGAGAGAGGAGAATTGCTGGACATGGATGGAAGGGAAGGGCAGGGGAGAGAAGAGGAGAAATCGTTGGACATAGATGGGAGGGGAGGGCAGAGGAGAATCGCTGGACATGGAGGGCAGGGGAGAGATGAGAATCGCTGGACACAGATTGGAGGGCAGAGGAGAATCTGGACATGGATGGGAAGAGAGGGCAGGGGAGAGAGCAGAGTTTCTGGACATGGATGAATGGAGGGAAGGGGAGGAGATATGCTGGACATGAATGGAGTGGAGGGAAGACAGGAAGGAGATACACATGGATGGAGGAGAGAGAGGAGAAATGCTGGACATGGATGGAGTGGAGGGCAGGGAAGAGAGGAGAAATGTTGGAGGGAAGGAAAGATATGCACATGGTTGGAGGGGGAAGGAGAGAGGAGAAATACTGGACATGGATGGAGGGGAGGGAAGACAGAGGAGGAGATGCACATGGATTTAGGGGAGAGAGGAGAAATGCTGGACATGGATGGAGGGGAGGGAAGAGAGAAGTGAGATGAACATGGATGGAGGGGAGGAGAGAGGAGAAATGCTGGACATGTATGGAGGGGGAGAGGAAAAATGCTGGACATGATGGCGAGAGGAAGGATATGAATACCGACTGTCTTCTTTGACTGGGTGACCAAACAGTTGGATGTGGGAGGGTGCTTGATGTGGTATACTTGGATTTCAACAAAGCCTTTGACACGGTTCTGCACAGGCGACTGATAAATAAATTGAGTGCCCTCGGTTTGGGACCTAGAGTGACTGATTGGGTTAAAAATTGGTTGAATGGAAGGAGACAGAGGGTAGTGGTAAATGGAGCTTGCTCTGAAGAAAAGGATATCGTCAGTGGAGTACCGCAGGGATCGGTCCTAGGCCTGGCTTTTTTTAAAGTCTTTGTGATCAATATTGCGGAAGAGCTGTCTGGTAAGGTTTGTCTCTTTGCAGATGATACCAAACTCTGCAACAGGGTGGACACCCTGGAGGGCGTGAATGACATGAGGAAGGACCTAGCGAAACTGGAAGAATGGACCGATATTTGGCAGCTAAGTTTTAATCCCAAAAATGCAGGGTCATGCACTTGGGTCGCAAGAATTCTAGGGAACAGTACAGTATAGGGGGTGAAGTGCTCCAGTGTATGAAGGAAGAGCGGGACTTGGGTGTGATTGTGTCTGATGACCTTAAAGCTTCCAAACAGGTAGAAAAAGTGACGGTCAAAGCCAGAAGGATGCTTGGATGCATAAAGAGAGGCATGACCAGCAGGAAAAAGGAGGTGATAGTGCCATTGTATAAGTCTCTAGTTAGGCCCAGTGGCGTAGCTACGTGGGGCCTGAGGGGGCCGGGGCCCCCGCAGATTCACCCCAGGACCCCCCTCCCGGCGAACCCACCCCCGCCGCCGCCTACCTTTACTTTTGCTGGCGGGGGATCCCACTCCCCGCCAGCCGACGTCTTCTCAGTCCTTCCTGCTCTTCAATTTGTTTGCTGACGTCCTGCACGTAATTGTACGTGCAGGACGTCAGACTCAGCGAACAGTTCTGTTCTCTGAGTCTGACGTCCTGCACGTACAACGTGCAGGACGTCAGTAAACAAATTGAAGAGCGGGAAGCGACTAAGAAGAAGACGTCGGCTGGCGGGGAGTGGGATCCCCTGCCAGCAAAAGTAAAGGTAGGCTGCAGCGGCGGCGGGGTCGCGGTGGGAGGGGGGGCGGCAATTTTGGCTGTGGGGGGGGGCGGTGCCGGGGGAGGGCTAAAATGTGCCCCCTCCCCCCGGGCTCTGGACCCCTCACCCACGGAAGGCTGGCTACGCCCCTGGTTAGGCCCCATTTGGAGTACCGCGTACAGTTCTGGAGACCACACCTAGGGAAAGAAACAGGATGGAGTCGGTCCAGAGGACGGCTACAAAATTAGTAAGCGGTCTTGAACGCAAAAATTATAGGGATAGGCTTATGAACCTCAACATGTATATGTTGGAAGAGAGGAGAGAGAGAGGAGACATGATAGAAACGTTTAAATATCTCATGGGCATTTATGTACAGGAAGAGAGCCTTTTTCAACTGAAGGAGAGTTCTGGAATGAGGGAGCATATGACAAAGTTAAGAGGGAATAGGCTTAGGAGTAATCTAAGGAAGTACTGTTTCACAGAAAGGGTGGTGGAGGCATGGAATGGCCTCCTGGTGGAGGTTGTGCAGTCGAGGACTGTTCCAGAATTTAAAAAGGCATGGGATAAGCATGTGGGATCGCTTAGGAAAAGGAAGAGTTAGGGGTTACAGAGGATGGGCAGACTGGGTGGGTCATATGGTCTTTATCTGCCGTCATGTTTCTCTGTTTCTAAGGCTATATCTTGGGAAGAATAATACAAACCCAAATATCTGAGATCGAACTAATTCTAAACAAATCTCTTAAAAAAAGATGGGTTTTCACATTTTTCTTAAATTGAGAGTAAGGTGACTGTTCAGTAAAAATAATATAAGCATCGCTTCAAAGTCTAAATGTTTGAACTGCTAAAAGTAAATCAAATACCTTAATAAATGAAAAAGCAAAAAGTAAATTTTGGCACGTTCTTCTGTCTCTAGTTTTAAGTGCGGTTTACAGAATAGCGTTTTTTTGGTGCCATATATAGAATCTAGGGTCCAAGAAAGCACAAGGGCAGACGATCTGCAAACTCCAAGATGGAAAATATACAAAGCAGATCGTTGAGAAACCAAAATGTATTTTATTAGTGTAAACCAATTGAAATATGTATACAATAGCCCGACACAGGCCGTGTTTCGCCCAACTGGGCTGCTTCAGGGGGCTACAAAACAAATAATATACAAAATTACATTAAGACTAAAAATATATATATAGATAATAAATATCATAATAATATAATAAAAATACTAATTGTGGAAAAATAATAATAAATCTCACATTAAAATGTATAACATCAAAATCCCACAGAATTAACAAACAAATAAAAATAGGATAAATAAATAATCCACAAATTCATTGTGTATTAGTCATAAATTGCTAATATGTTCACAACATGCATATACAAATAAATAGTAAATAAATCATGCATAACCGTCATTTCATCATAATAAAACACTAAAAAGTAGCTTAAAACAAAACAATAGACATCTATCCTCAATAAAAAATGAAATATATGGTACATTTAAATTGAATTATGAATTAATATTTAATATTAAAATTGACATACCGAAAGGAAATCAAAATTAAAATCAAGACACCCACCTACACAATAATCCTTCACTATTGAAGTAGAATGATGATAAAGATGTGAACGACTGTACCAGACTGAAAAAGACAAAAATCAAAAAACTATAACCAGCTATAAAAAAGAAAAATGATAAATATAAAGGCAATTGAAGATAAAAATAAAAATTGAAAAAGAAAAAGAAACAAGGAAAAAATGAAAAGATGAACACATATACAGACGATCACCTTGATTCTATCTTGAAAAAAACAGCTCATCCGGAGATGCCAAAACCAATAATTATTGACCTATATGAAATTATGTCATATGTAAGTTACATATACATGTAATCAGTTTTTTGTTGCAAATCTTTTTCATTAAGTTGTAACTTACATATGACATAATTTCATATAGGTCAATAATTATTGGTTTTGGCATCTCCGGATGAGCTGTTTTTTTCGAGAGAGAATTTTTTCCTTGTTTGTTTTTCTTTTTCAATTTTTATTTTTATCTTCAATTGCCTTTATATTTATCATTTTTCTTTTTTATAGCTGGTTATAGTTTTTTGATTTTTGTCTTTTTCAGTCTGGTACAGTCGTTCACATCTTTATCATCATTCTACTTCAATAGTGAAGGATTATTGTGTAGGTGGGTGTCTTTTGATTTTAATTTTGATTGTCTTGTTTTAATTTGGTTTACTATTGAGGATAGATGTCTATTTTGTTTTAAGCTACTTTTTAGTGTTTTATTATGATGGAATGACTGTTATGCATGATTTATTTACTATTTATTTGTATATGCATGTTGTGAACATATTAGCAATTTATGACTAATACACATGGAATTTGTGGATTATTTATGTATCCTATTTTTATTTCTGTTTGTTAATTCTGTGGGATTTTGATGTTATACATTTTAATGTGAGATTTTATTATTATTTTTTTCACAATTAATATTTTTATTATGTTATTATTATGATATTATGTATTATCTATATATATTTTTAGTCTTAATGTAATTTTGTATATTATTTGTTTTGTAGCCCCTGAAGCAGCCCAGTTGGGCGAAACACGGCCTGTGTCGGGCTATTGTATACATATTTCAATTGGTTTACACTAATAAAATACATTTTGGTTTCTCAACGATCTGCTTTGTATATTTTCCATATATAGAATCTAGTCCAGAATGCGTTAGTGCATCCTGCGTTAGGTCATTTTTCCTGTATTGAGTGCGTGTTGGCACTAAACGCAGATTAATCAGGGCCCCTGAATGCAGTTTAACAAATTCACATCCCTATGGTAATGTAATAGTAGAACATACACCTTTTTATCTCAAAAATGTGTAGAGAGATAATAAATGCAGTTAAAGATTTCAGGACTATTCTGAGCTGGAATCATGCTCCATTCGACACGCACCCGGTGCCCTGCCCTGCACACTGCCCCACAGCCAAGCAGAGAAGACAGTGGACGGGGAGCAATTTTAGTGCCCCGCTTCCATTGTGCCCTGTGTGGCTGCACCCCTCACACAATACTTGGTACGGCTCTTGAAAGGTTGAACAAAGGAGAGAGCTATGTAGAAGACAAAACAGGAAAGCAGCAGGGCCAAGAAATGGGCAATTTGTTAGAACAGGCTCACAAGCTTGTTGCTGAGAACATTTGTTAGTCTCCTAATGGCGTAATGTGTACCAAACCTTTGGCTAGCTGACTTGTAGCACATGATAAAACAGAGGAAGAGCTACTTTGAAAACAGTTTATTGGCATTGTCTTCCTTTTCCTGAATAGCTTGAATATAAAATGCATCAGTTGCTGCTTTTCTGGTAACATGAGTTAATTGTGCACACATTTTAATAGAAGGCAATTAAATTAAGCTGTGCTCTTAGGCTGTAGTAGATGTGCACACTTGAGTTACTGTTCCTTGTACTGTAGGGTTGCCAACATTTTGACAAAGAAAAACCCGACACCTGCGCCGCTCCTTACTCACCCCTGCTTCTCTGTTGTTGCACCCCCATGCCCCACCCTGTCCCTTGCCACACTTATTGTTGCACCCTTCTCACACCCTGCCCCTCTACAATCAACTGTCCACATTAGGGTCTCAGAAGAAAAAAAACCTGCCAAATGTTTATTTCACACACTTTACATAACAGAAACAGAGTTCCAGTAACCAAACCCTGCAAAAACCAAACACATTCCAGACCCTTATAGAAGGTCTGTCATTATAAAGCAGTGCCAGTGTCCACGACTCAAATAATCTATAACTCTACCTATAAAAAGACAGCACACTGAAATACCAATATACTTCCAGATGAAAAAAAAACAGAACAAGTCCAACTGCTATAGATCTCTACATAGAAACTAAATGCTAACAGAATACCTCAGAGAAATTACAGCAGGATACTGCAAAACACAGGCAGATCGACACTCAATACATATGAAACAAGGGACCACACATCAGTAAGAGATATGAAGACAAAAGAACTGTACTGGAAACCTCAGGAAGTCAGACAGTAGTACTAGAGAAATAGAAACTGAAATGCAATATATCAGAGATGCACATTTGCCAAAGCTGACATATACCAATTAATACATTTGGAATAAAACATTTTTGACTGAACTTTTTATTTTTTCATTTGCTTTGGTTCCAGTGTCTCCTCTTTGCTTTTTTCTGTTTTTATTTTTCTAGTTCTCTTGCCAGGGTCTAGTGTCCCCTCCCAGCTCGGTATCTCTTGCCCCACTACTCTCTCCCAACCCCCATAGGTCTGGCATCTCTCTTACCTTTCCCCTCCCCCCTCATGGGTTTGGCATCTCTTCCACCCCTCCCCCCTTGGGTGTGGTATCTCTTATTCCCCCCCCCCCCCCCCCTTTGGATGTGGAATCTCTTCCTCCCCCTTCGCTGGTCTGTCATCTCTTCCCCCTTCCAAAGGTCTGGTCTCCAAATAGGGTGAGCAGTGTGAAGACACACTGTTTCTGGCTGGCCTTAGTGCCTTCCCTCTGCTGAGTCCTGCTGACAGGAAGTTACATCAGAATACTGTAGGTTAAACTTATGTGTGTATTTCCAGCATTTAGGTACAAGCACGTACACCAGCTCTATGGCTGGCGCAAGTGCCTAAATTATAGACGCATATTTTACCTGTTATGCTAGTATTCTGTAAAGGACAGTAGACATCTACTTTCCTTTGTAGAATAGGCACCACATAGGTTCCCTCTAGATGCCTAAATATAGGTTGATGTTTGGTGTTCAGTCTTCCTTGCTACTGGAAAAGTGAGCATTGTCCTTTCCTACTTTGAACTTTCCACTTCCACCAAAGGTGTTCAGGACATCTACAGTGAATCTGTTTGAGAAGTTTTCACATATATTGGAGAGTCAGTGGATGTAAATATGTCTTCTGCTCATTGAGGGGGTCTTTTACTAAGCCCCGGTAGCATTTTTAGCATGCGCTAATGATTAGCATGTGTGAAATGCTACTATTTAGTGCGTTCTAATCATTAGTGCTTGCAAAAATGCTACCACAGCTTAGTGTAATAGGCTCTATCAGTGTTAAGATTCTGGAATCCTGACTGACTGTGGATGTAGCAGCACATCCCTGACTAAGCAGCTACCATTTTCAAAATGCATTTTCTGACCTTTTTGATGTATTTGCTCTTGCAGAGGCCAGCAAGCTGGTTATGTCCTATGTAGCTGCTGTCTGTGGGAAAGGAGTGGAGGTAAATCAAGTGAAAGAGCAACTTTTACAGTCAAATCCTGTGCTTGAAGGTAAGAGTCTGCTTCAAATGTTTATTGCTTAACAGGTAAAAATTAGTGCAAGAGTAAGTTGTAACCCTAATTGTTTGTGTAATGCTTCGATATTTTAAAATTGAAAATCACATTTGGATCAATAGTTAATCACCATAGTCATCCATTTTTTTTTTAATGCTGGCCAAGGCATTTAAAGATAAAATGGATATTCAGTGCTGCTCTCTGGATTGCGAAGGATGCCGACTATCCAGATAGAACAGCGAGCACCTTCACTATCCCGATAAAAGCAGTACTGAGACTATTTGAATAAATTTAGGACAGCCTTTCGGTGCCCTAAATTTATCTGGATAGCGGATTGAATATCTCTGGATAACTTGGAGCTTCTCGTCTGCTGTCCCCTGGTACTGTGTGGACAGTGCCAAAGCAGTCTGGAAGGATTTTCAGCAGCACTATCCAAATACAGGAAGCTTGTCCACATCCCAAAATCTACCCCTCCCCACACCCTCCAGACCTCTGCATAACCCTTCTTGATCCCTGGGACTTACCTAAGTAAGACCCCTGGTGTCTAGTGGAAGAGGGCTAGAGCCCTTTCCACTCCTGCCCCACTTATTTATTTATTTACTTATTTGGATTCACTGGCTCCGGCTATCAAATTGGTGGTGCCCCTAGTAATCTTCAGCTGCCCTGTGGATAGCTCCTGATACTCAAAAGTGTTTTAAGTGGGCTGGAAGGCTTCTGCCTACTTAAATTGCTTTGAGTGGCCCAACCACTGATATTCAGCAGCATTAAACCAGGCAGTGCCATTGAATATTATCTCTGGCTGTCTATGTTGAAAGTGGGCAGGTCAGTGGCGGTACAGGTGGCGGTACAGGTGGCGGTGGGGGTAGCTGGCAGTTATGTTGGTGCTGGCAATATTCCGTGCTGGAACCTTCATAGCTAACCCAGCCAAGTTAGGACAGCTCAGAAGCTGTTCTAAGTAGGCCAGGTTAGCTATACAGATCCTGACACTGAATATTGCTGGCGCCAGCATAAATTTGCTGTGGGAGGTCGAAGAAGCCATTTTCAGGAAGCTGCCACAAGGAGCAGAGGCAAGGAGGTTTGCTCCTGCCCCCTTCACCCTCACCGGACAACCAGTTTATATTTATAGCTTATTTCAGTTTACTATACTGCCATTAGCTAACTCACAGATCATAGCAGTGTACAATTTCTAAAAACCACATGAAAACAACAGAAAGGAACTACAACAGACCCGAAGGGACTCACTCACACAAGAAAGAGATTAGTTCAGACAGGAATAGGGAAGGGGGAGAACAAGCAAAAATATAGTAAAAGGCCAGACCAAGAAAGGATAGGGTGGAAAAGTACAGGAAGAGAAAGAGAGAAAGAAGTATTGTAGGAACTAGGTGAAAAACGATTAATACCTCAGGGCATATCAAATGCCTGGTGAAATAGCGGGAGCAGCCGAGATAGGCAATGTTACAGTAATCAATCCTAGTGACAAAGAAAGAAAGTATCAGAGAGTGAAATGTGTCATGATCAAAAAAACCTATGGACTGAATGGAGTTGACAAAGTATGAAAAATCTGTCTTACATAACCCTGAAATCTATTGTGATAAACTAAGTTGGGAATCTAAGATGACGCCAAGATAGCAGAAGGACTTCACTGGGGAGAGGGTGTGTCCGAAGAAAATTAGGGGAACAGAAGGGGAGAAAGACCACCCGTTAACCAACATGCTACTATCTTTTTCCTTATTTAATACTAATCTGTGAGAATATAGCCAGTCTGAGATAAGAGAAAGGCAGTCTTGTAAAAGTTGAATGGACGGCGAGGTAGGGTTAGTAGGATAAATGAGTAAATTCTGCATAGAAATGAAAGGAGATCCTCGAAGTTTGGATGAGAGTTGCCAAAGTGCTCAGGAAAAGATTAAAAAGAAGGGGATCTAAGGTAGGACCGGGGGGGGGGGGGGGGGGGGGGGCTGCTACTGACACCAAGGGGATTGAGGGGCTGTTGAAAGGAAGAATGGGTGAGAGAGAGATTCCTTTGGCCGTGGACTTGGGGGAGGCTAATGAGAAGATGGGGGCGATTTCAGTGGGTGGCAGTAAGGGCTCCCCACCGAAATGGCCGTGTGGTTAAGTGGGTTCACTTACCTCATGGCCATTTCTTTTCAAAGAAAAACCCTGGCCTTTTACCTGCTGCTGTAAAAGGAGGCTTCAGTGCATGTCAAAAACATGGCCCCCTTTTACTGCAGCTTAGTAAAAGGGCCCCTAAGTGCTGACTCCACTCTGGGAATGCCCACAAAATAGCCGATTTTGGCTTAGGCGCTAATTGGGTATTTTCAGCGGCATTGTCTGGTTTTATGCCACTGAATATGCCGGTTAGCCCCAGACAAGCGATGTAAATAGCCAGAAATGGCTTCTAGTCATTTGAATTGCTTTAAATATCTACCCCTTAGGCACCTATGTTTTATGGCCAATAGGGGACATATGCAGCCTTTTTAGAATAATTGGCCCTAGATTTCTAGTACTAATCTTCATGTTCAAGTGTACAGCGCTGCGTATGTCTAGTAGTGCTTTAGAAATGATAAGTAGTAGTAGTAATTACTAGTCGAAGCAGATGCATGGGAGTTCTTGATTTATCTGCTGACACATTCTCTGTTTCTGTGAATTCTCACACACCCAAAACTGGAAGAATTGTGATAGTTGCAACTTTTGTTAACATGGAACAAAGAAAGGGTAACGTTGTTTTTCCTGCTGTCCATCCAGCTGGAATAACTGAATTTCTAATGGCAAGAGATCAGTGAAAATCAAAATAGACATGACTTTAAAACATGTGTATTGCTTAGTCCTGCTCATGTATGATTCTTTGTAGTTTTATCATGGTGTGTATGATGAATTAAATGTTTACAGTAGAAAATTCATTGATTTTTCCTTCAACTAACAGTTCTTTAAATTGAAAGGCACTTTGGGCCGGATTCTGTAAATGGTGCCTAAAAATAGGTGTGTCCAAAAATAGTTCTTAGCAATATTCTATAAACCGCGTCTAAAGTTAGGCACGGTTTCTAGAATAGCGCATAGATCCTGGAATGTAAATACCCATGCATAAATGTAAGAGTGTTCCCCTGATGTCTATAACCCTGTGCATAAATTTGTGGAACACAACTCCACCGCTGAAGAATAGGTACATCTGGATCTGTTACCGAGGGACACTTAAGAAGGTTGGGGGGAGGGGCAGGCTAATGGTTAGTGGGGCACTGGGGAGACACTTTGGAGTCTCACCCAGGTGGAGTTGAGCACTCTGAAGGAACCATGGAGTGCTCTGATTTATTGGCACAAAGCAGAGGGGATAGGGTTGGGAAGGGTTTACTGGAATAAGTTTCTGTCATTGGATGATACTAGCATGTTTACCATTTGATTGTTGGTGTATATCTTTTGCAGTTTGTAATGTTTTTCATAAACCTTCAATAAAAACTTAATGTTAAAAAAAAATTGTGGAATGCCCTGATATGCCCACACTCCTCCCATGGCCGTACCCCTTTTTCAGCTATACACATTAGGATTTATATATGCCTCTTTTTAGGATACGCCTAAAAAAGGCGCATGTAAATTACAATTATTGCCATTTGGTGCTGATAATTGGCTATTATTGGCTAATTATCATCACTGATAGGTCCGTTAGTCAATTAATGTGTGTATGCAAATTGGATGCGTGCCCAATTTAACACGCACAACTTGCCTTGCCTTATATAAAATCCGAGGGTTTATGTTTATGAACCCTTCATCCCAGTTTGCACACAAAGATCCACTATAATTTTTATGGGCTGTAAGCTATTAAGGGGTCCTTTTACTAAGGTGTGCTAAAAAATGGCCTGCGATAGTGTAGACGCGTGTTTTGGGTATGCACAGAATTATTTTTTAGCGCACCTAATGCCTTTTTTTTGCACCGAAAATGGACGTGCGGCAAAATGAAAATTGCTGCGCATCCATTTTGGGTCTGAGACCTTACCGCAAGCCATTGACCAAGTGGTAAGGTCTCACGTGGTAACTGTGGTCTATGCGCGGCAGAAAATAAAAAAATATTTTTCAGAAGCACATAGCGGATGCGCACCAAAATTGAATTTACCGCAAGGGCCATGTGGTAACCAGGCGGTAACTCCAATTTGGCACACGTTGGGTGCGCATAGGTGCCTATGCGGCTTAGTAAAAGGGCCCCTAAGCTTTGTTAGCTGGTGAAGTTGAGATTTCATTTCTGCCTGTGATGAACCTTGACACAGCAGGGTTTGCATGGTCTATTTCTTGCAGAGGTTTAGTGAATCTGAGCATTACCTCTTTATTTAACATTTGCTTTGGAAATAAATTCTCAGATTTCAGCCCAATTTAAACCATTCAGCATGTCATAGATCCTTTTTTTCTGTTTGAGGTTTTGCTGCTGGCCAGTAGGTTTGAATGGAGTGCTAACTGTGGTTAGGTGAACTAAGGATTCATGTAGGGGTTTTTTTGGTGTGTGTGTGTGTATTAACAGATATATTTTCCTTTATTCCTCCAACCAGCTTTTGGAAATGCCAAAACAGTAAGAAATGACAATTCATCCAGATTTGTAAGTATTTGAATATACATACCTTGCCTTTTTAGCCTCACCCAGGAAACAGTTTCAGGGTGTAAGATGGGGTGGTAGAGGTGGTAAAGATGTTCTCACAGGAAGGAGCATAGAAAACATTTTGAATTTGTTCTACATTGTGCTTGATAGTCTATAAAATATGAGGGATAAAGAAAACAAACGTATGTCCTTCTGCATTGTTTTTATCTCTGTTAGACTGCTATCTGCAATGCAGAGGAGTATATACTGTGGTGATTTTTTAAAACATGTGTTACCCCCCTCACGCTAAAAAAAACACAGAGACTAGAAAGCATAGGTAGAACTTATGAACGATATAAATACATACAAAAACCCAGTTTAAAAATAGTCTGACTACTTCCAATCCTAGTCTCCCAATGGGGCCTCTATTTCACCCGCAGACTTCCTCAGGGTTCAGTTTATCTCTAACGGTTAACTCTTTGTGCTGCCTTGGGTCCTGTTTCCTTTGAGAAATGTACCCCCCTGTTCACTTTGAATGGGCTGTGTCAGCATTGCTGCGCAGCTTAGTAAAGAAGGGGAGTTATACTGCAAAATGCGTCTACTGTTGGCTTTCAGAAAAAAATAAATCAAAGTCAAAACTAATTATTGCTTATGTTCCAAAAAAAAAAAAAAAAATTTATGACTCACTTATACTTGGCTGCATTCTTATTATATGCTCCACAGAAGTCAAATGGTACTTAAATTTAAATATAATGCTGAGGGACTATTTGAGCACCTTTTGATTTTTGTGGGGCATATAATAAGCCTTGGATTTTTTAATTTTTGGAATATAAACAATATTTAATTTTGACCAACTTTGTTTTATTTATTTATTTTCAGAACGCCAACAATAGATGTGTTTTGCAGTCTAAGAGGCCCTTTTACTAAGTTGCTAAAAGGGGCTGTCACGAAACGCCTAGCCACTCATCTGGGACTAGCCCTGCGGCCACTTAGAGGGTCTATCCCCAGCACAGCTCTGGTCGGCCTTCACCTGGGCATGTGCTGTACCCTCGCACCCTCCTCCCACCGACTGGGTCACAACCGCCTCTGGGCGAGTCTCCCACTCTCAAGTTATCCTCGTTGAATTTTAGGTTACTGGGGCCACTCTCCCTGTGGTCCCACAGCTCCTAGAAAGCACTCACAGACCCAACACACAAACCACCCGGAGTCTTTGTCAATCCAGACAAGCAGAGTCAATGAACTAAAACATTTAGGGCCCTGTTTTCTAAGCCACATTATAGACGCGTTAACGCACGTTAACCATGTACGCACCGTCACACACTGAGGCCACCTTTAGTGCAGCTGTAAAAATGACTGCATTTCCATTTTTCCAATTAATGGTCATTAGCGCATGAGCCCTTACCGACACCTATGTAGTAGGCAGAAAGGGCTCACGAGCTAACCCTGTGCTAATAGGTTGGCGTGTGGCAGAGTTGGGTACCCCTACTCTCCACCCCCCCCAAACATTTTGGGGAAGCATGCGCAGATGCCTGAAGTACCGCAGGGTGCCTGAGCATGTGAAAATTATATGGTAGTGCTTACCACCGCTTAGTAAAAGGACCCCTAAATTTGTCAATGGAAGCAAGACTAATGCCAGCACAAAAAATTAGCTGTTAGAAATAAATTGACCCCTGAGGAAGTCTGCAGGTGAAACGGTGGCCCTGTTGGAATACTTGGATTAAGATAGTTCGAGCTTTATGTTCATTTTGAGCTTCAGCTCGATCAATATGTAGTTCAGTATGTTTTTCTAAACAACTGGTGAAGGAAAGTAGAACACCATTTTTGCACAATTAAAAACTAAGAGGTTTTTAGACTGATGAAAGAAACAGTAAGCCTATGCAATAAGCAAATATTGTGCCAACAGCAAGGCTTCTAAGGTCTTTCCTCCTACCACTGGAAGTAGTCAGACTATTTTGAAGCTGGGTTTTTGTATGTATTTATGTGATTTTTTTTAATGCCATTTATGCTCAGGAATAGATTTCAATGTCTAAGTCTTAAAAATATGTGTACTGTTGTCTAGCCCAACTTTCATTGTACTGTACCTCACATTGAAGCTTGCCAACGTCTACATACAATCTCCTCCTGGCTTATATATCGATCAGTCTTCCCCAGTCTGTTGAGAATAATGTTAATTACTTTCTGCTCTAGGCATACAGTTGGGCTGGTTCTAACTGTGGCTTACTGTTCCAAGTTATTGGGTAATTTATGTTTTAGGAATTGGCAAAGTTACAGTATTTCTACAGAGCTCTAACACTCCCAGACTGTTGCTTTGACAGGGAAAGTACATGGATATCGAATTTGATTTCAAAGGAGACCCACTGGGAGGTGTTATAAGCAACTGTGAGTATAATATCTCTGAACTATTTCAAGAACACGATTTGTTGTTTTCTGTCTGAAGAGTGAACAAAGTGGAACTAGAAACATATCAAGTAATGACAGCAGTACTTATTAAATGAAATGTCTTCCATTTGTTAAGTGAGAATAGCGGAGCTGAAAGAATTCTTAACCATAGCAGTATTTCTGACAAAGGGCCACATGAGGATAGTTAGACTGAAGTGCTTCCCTGGGGCTGTATTACACTGTAATGAAACACTATATACACCTACAACAAGAAAATCACTTAGTAAAAATGGTTTCTGTGTAAGATCAGTCCTGGATGTCTTCTGTGCCATGCCAAAGTGCCCCTCAAAACATTTGTTAAAGAGATTTGCTGTGATAGGTGTGGATAACCTGTGAGTTCAGAACCAGGAAAACCTTCTGTATAGTAACATAGTAAATGACAGCAGATAAAGACCTAACAGTCCATCCAGTCTGCCCAACAAGATAAACTTATTTTACATGATATGTAATACTTTATATGTATACCATAAAAGTCTGCCCAGCACAGTTCCTGTACTAAAAGTTCTGAAGCTAACGTCGAAGCCCCTTAAAATTTACACTCCGGCCCATCCATATCTATTCAGTCACGATCAGGGCACAGACTGTAGAAGTCTGCCCTGCACCGGCTTTACTCTCCAAATACTGGCGTCGCCACCCATTCTCCGTTAAGATTCCGTAGATCCATTCCTTCTAAACAGGATTCCTTTGTGTTTATCCCAAGCACGTTTGAATTCCATTATCGTTTTCATCTCCACCACCTCCCGCTGGAGGGCATTCCACGTATCTGCCACCTTTTTCATGAAAAAATACTGCCTGACATTACTCCTGAGTCTGCCTCCCTTCAACCTCAGTTCATGTCCTCTAGTTCTGCCACCTTCCTGTCTCCTGAAAAGGTTTGTTTGCGGATTAATACCTTTCAAATATTTGAACATCTGTATCAGGTCACCCCTGGTTCTCCTTTCCTCCAAGGTATACATGTTCAGGTCGGCAAGTCTCTCATACGGTTTGCAACGTAAATCCCATACCATTTTTGTAGCTTTTCTTTGCACTGCTTCCAGTCTTTTTACATCTTTAGCAAGATACGGCCTCCAAAACTAAACACAGAACTCAAAGTATCTGATCTGAGGATATCGTCCATAGAAATGTCACATGGAAAACATATAGGGCGAGATTCTATATATGGCACCTGAAAATTCTACGTGGAAAAAAAAATACACCTAGGCATATTCTGTAAAGTACGCCTTAATTTTATAGAATAGTCTTAAACTTCTGCACGGTATATAAAGTAACCCTGAATGCCTCTCCACATGACCAAATGTAGTCGTGGCATTTATGCCATGTTTTACTTGGTGTAAATTCTGATGCCTAAATTAGGCGCAGACCGGGGGTATTCTATAACAACGTGCACAGATTTTAGAAGTGCCCATGCCCCACCCATGGCCATGCCCCCTTTTCAACTATGCGACTTAGAATTTAGGTGCACCACATTACAGAATACATTTAGCGAGTTATGCGCGTGTATCATAATACCAATTAATGCTGATAATTGCTTGTTAACATCCAATTAACTGTGCGGATTAAAGCAAAACTTGGTGTTATGATGTGGCTAGGTGCTTTAACTGCCACACTCTTCTGTTAAGGTCAGAATAGCACTTCTAAAAGCAGTAACCCTTCTTTGCTACCCCTGTAGCTGTGACCACTGAACCAAGCATGTGCATGGGTGAGGGTCTTGTGTGACAGCACAGGAAAAGCGCTGTAAACCTCTAGACTTTGGATGGAGGAGGGGGACCTCCGCCAGCTTCAGTATGTGTGATCATAGTGCAGTGAAGAGCATATGGGGTGGGCTCAGTCCCCTCCCCTGAAAAAAAACCTGAGGTCTGGCTACGTGCCTGGTCTGAATGGAAAAGAGGGTTAAGAGAAGTCAGTGAGATTAGATAGAAAGAGAGGAGGGGGAGAAGAGCTGGGTTGAGAGGAAAAGTATTAGAAGTGGAGGAGGAGGAGCAAAGATGAAGATGTTGAGGGCATTTAAAAGTAAGAGGGTGAGATAGTGGAGGTCTGAGAGGAAAGGAATGAGTTCCCCTACCTCTTCTGCTATAGACAGCCAAAGACAGTGTAATAGGAAGGTCAAAATACACAAAGGCTGGGTAATGCAGGTACTGTCAGCAACAAACCACTAGTGTTACCACATAAGTTGGACAAGTCACTTCATTAAAAACCTGACGAAAGCCACATTTTGACCTCAGGCTGCGTCACAGGTACAATTAGATTGCAGATTCCAAATAAATTAATGCAATTCCTCAAATGTTATGGAATAGCAATTTCACATTTGTTCACTGTATAGCAGCATTGATATGTAACTATTCTCAATCAAAAATGGGATGGGCCACTATCCATGGACAGACCTATAGAGTAGTTTGTTTGGCCTCTAAACCTAAAAGGGATCTGCATCTGTATCCTACCTTGTCCCCACCTTCTCCTGAGTCTCTCACCTTAACATTGTTTCCCACCTTGAGCCCTTGTGTCCTTCCTGTCACTTTCCTGTCATGAACTATGTATGGTGTTCCTTTCACTGCTGTTTAGTGTTCAGGAGGTTGGGTTTACGCTTGATAAAGTTGAGATACTCCCTCCTTTTTTCCCCGGTTATCTTGAATATCCATTCTGATACCTCTAATTGACCGTTGACACAGGCATTCAGTGCTGAAACATAGCCCATGTCGGGTCAGTGAATAAAGGATCAGTTTATTCCAACCTTGAAGGCCCTTAATGCTTTTTTTTGTGTGCTGCTGTAGTCTGCAAACCACCAATGCTGCAATTACTGCAAACAGCGGTATAGAAAATACCAGTACAACAGTTGGTCAATTTGAGATGCACAACATGGAGACTTGGAGGTAAGGAGGAGCTTTCAAATGCTCCTGTCCTCAGCCGTTGAATAAAAATAAAGAAAAGAATGTTAATAAGTTGAGAAGTGCCCATTTACAGTGTGATAAGATGGCTTGCTTTCCCGTTCTGTCATTCACAGACTCAGCTATGTCTGTATAGTGGACTTGGTGGAGGGGAGACAGGCATGGCATTATATTTAAATAGGTTAACAGTAAGTGGCTGTGAGGAAGGAGGAGGTATAGGATGTCACTAATGATTGATGCTGTGTGTGAGGTATGCATGTGTGTCTGGTATGCTGTGTATTTTCATCTCTGTGGGGAAAGTTTGCCTGTTTATCTGTATGTGTGTGTGTGTTTCTTTCCTGCCACCATCCTTCATGCAGTCTTTCCTTCCCTCCCTCCTTCTACTCCCTATCACCCTCCTTTTTGCTTACATTTCTTCCCCTCTTGCTGTTTCCCAGCTCTCCACAGCTGATATCCCCCCTCCCATCTCCACAGCTTTCAGATGTATACAGATGAACAGACAGATGAACCAATGAGCACACCTAAAAATGAATTTGTTTACCTGTTGCGTCATTTGAAACCTACTGTGGCAGTGCTGCAATTTAAAATGGATCTCATTTAGTTTTCACCCTGTTCTGATGTTTCAAAAAAGGCAGGAAAGCTGGCTTGTTTAGTTGCTTGGCGTCAGCATGTCTCTGCTGCTTCATGCTGTCTGCCTTATCTTCACCTATAGAGATCTTCCACCTGGCTGCTCCTCTGTACACACAGAATTGGCTCTCTCAGGTGCAACAGCAGGCCCAGTGTTTTCCCATGGGAGAGAAATCAGGAAGACATGAAAATGGAGTGTGGCCTACTCAACTTTTGCTTTCTCTTCCTTCAGTGGAGGCAGGCAACATAGACTTGCAAAACTTTGCCACACATTTGTAGAGTATAAAGGGATCACCTCCAGCTTCTTTGTTATATTTCTTTTCGTTTCTTCCTTTTGCTGTGTGCAGTATCTCTTCCTAGTTACATTCCAATAGAAGGAACTCCATGGTAGCCCACAAAACGAAAGCAACAAGGCAGTTTGGTAGTAATAGTTAACATTTATAGGTGTCCTTTTACTGTAGTGTATAAAGCAGTTACTGAGGGAAGTATCATGTGCTGTTAGTACACAGTGGCTTGCCAGTTAACATGGACTAATTTCTGCATTAAGGACCAAATTCTGTAAATGGAGCCTAAAAAATCATCGCCAAAGTAAATTGCGTTAAGCTCTATTCTATAAACACAACATCAGTCATCGGTGACATCCTATATCCTATATCTACTGTTAACCTATTTAAATATAATACCATGGCTGTCTCCCCTCCACCAAGTCCACCAAGGTTATTTTTAAGTATATGTTTATTGACTTCAATTTATTGGCATTAATAAGTACTTAATTGGTAGTAATTAGGAGTTAGCATGGATCTACCCTTTGCCCTATTCTATAACATGTGTGCCTAAAATTTCATAGTCTGCAACTCAATGAGGGCGTGGCCATGGGAGGAGCGTGGACAGATTGGGGTGTTCTCAGAAATTAGGCGCTCTGCCAGTCCCGTACCTCAGAACAGAACAGAGGGGGCAGGGGACCGATAGAGCTGACAGCCACACGACTGCTCCATGCACCCACCCCATTGCCGCACCCACTGCCCCACCTTTGGTACACTACTGGCTCCTAGCTCAGCACACGGCATAGTGATGCCTACATTGTGGTGACTTTCCCTTTGTGTGTTAATTTTTGTAAGTAACGCATTGTACGTGCACATTTTTTTACTGCACTGTAGTGAAAGGGCCCCCTATTGTTTTAAGAATCAAAATTTCAGATCAAATGAGATTTCTTAGAAGGAAAACAACAGAACTGGTTGAAAATTCATCACTTTTCAAGGCTTGCTTGTGACTGGGTTTTGCATTTCCCTCATGTGCTCTCCTTATGGCTTTTGATCTAAGTATGACACTTGTAATGACTTCCTTGTTTAACCCAGTCTCCGTTCATGGCAGTAACTGCTCCTGTAGTGCATTCTTTATTAGAAGTGGGGAAAGATAAACACTCATAATATATAAGACGGTTGCCTTTCCTGATCACCTGGTACAATTCAGTCATCCTTCATGTAATCTTGACAGCACCATTTCCCAGTCTTTTAATTTATTAACTTCTGGTGGTGAAGATTAGGTGCATGTCAGCAGGTCAGATATTTTAAGGAACGTGCCCCACATCATTAGTTGCTTAGTCTGACAGAAATAGAGGAAGGATTTTTTTCACCCTTTTTCAGGACAGATGGGGAACAATACATTTTCCAGTTGAGGGTTACAGTGTACGGAATTGATGTCTCACCACTATTTTTAGGGTGCAAAAATGACTAATTGAGAAGACTGATTTGACACTTAACTGTAGCTAAACTCAACAAAAAAATCTCAAAAAACAACCAATCAAAAAAACCGACTTCCACACTCAAGCATCTGTCTGTCTGTCTAATTTGATATACTTCCATTTGAACAAGAGTTTGCCATCATAGGGGTCCTTTTACTAAGGTGCACTGAAAAATGGCCTGCGGTAGTGTAGGCGCGTGTTTTTGCTGTGTGCAGAATCATTTTTCAGCGCATCATATTTTTGGCGGGGGCCGAAAATGGAGGTGCAGCGAAATGAAAATTGGCGCGCGTTCATTTTGGGTCTGAGACCTTACCGCCAGCCATTGACTTAGCGGTAAGGTCTCACGCGTTAACCAGGCAGTAATGGTCAATGCACATTCAAATGCTGATTACCGCACATACCGGCTGCACATCAAAAATGAAATTACTGCCCGGGCAGTAACTTGGAATTGACGCGCGTTGAGCACGCATGTGCTTCGTAAAAGGACTCCATAGTGATTTACAGTACCATAAAAATAAAACTGGAACTTAAACAGAGAAACAGAAGACAAAAACAAGAAACAGTCTAAGAATGGAAAATAGCTTTAGGGAAGGGGAGAGAACAGAACAACAGTACTAACCTTGCACAGCAATGTAATCAGAGTCGAGTACAAATGGGCAACAACAGGTGTGGAATCAAATTGCCTAATGTACTGAAAAGCAAAAGAAGGAAAATGGAGGTGGAAAAGTCAAGTTTTGACAAGGTATTTGGATTTTTTTGTATGAGGGACTCCATACAAATGTCCAAAGGCAATGAGTTTCAGAGAGGGGTGGGGGATAAGAAAGTGAAGGCAGAGAACTGTAATTAGACTCTAGTCTAAGCTTAGCTGCAGGGGAAATAACAAGAAAATTGACTTTACGAGTAAGGACAATAAGGAATCAAATACGAATCAAGATAAATCGGGAGACCTATCTAGAAACTTGATGGGCGAGAGTCAGAATTTTGAATTCAATTCTGTTAATTAGAAGCCAGTGCCGTTAGCTAATAAAAGGGCCCCATGATCTGTACATCTTGTATTATATAACCGTTTCACTGCTGTGTTATGCAGTACTTGAATATGTTCTAAATTTGTCAAGGTAGCTCCAGCCAAAAGAGTTGCAGTAATTTAAACGATTAATTATTAAAATGTGAATCAGAATTTTCAAGGCTCTTTGGTCTAGGAATGGCTTAACTGATGAAATCCTTCTGAAGGAAAAAACGGACTTTTTTTTACAAGAAGGGAGATGGGGTGAAGGAAAGTTTACTATCAATGAAAAAACCCCAAGGGAAAGGATTACATTATTTACTGGAATTCTAGAGCCAAGAATACAGGGCTGCCTTGAGGGTGAGGACTTATTTCTAGAGTGCTTAACTTTTCGAGGAATTCAAATGCAATTTATGTGACCTACACTAATCAGCAATTGTCCCTAATCAGGAATCAAAATGATGCTGAAATTTGATTGTTCCAGTGAATACAGTTGCCTGCATGAAGGCATACATTCGTCTCTAAACTTTGTGTTAGAGTGGACACAGGAGTGACAAAGAATTAATGAATTGGAGCCAGGATTGACCCCTGTGGGCCATCATATGGCAAAGGATACACAACTGAAGACTGATAGCCACAGCAGGACAGTATTGGAGAGGACAGTTTCTTCCAGACGATCTAAATAAAGGGCATGGTCAATTAGATCAAAGGCAGCATTTAAGTAAAATTGTTCTGCAGTCTAGTTGGCATAATATTTCATTTATCATGGCAACCAGTTCTGTCTCTATACTGTGACCAACCCTAAATCCTGATTACCTAGGATGAAAAGTGTTGGTAGCAATTACAAAAGTGAATAGCTGTTGGGAAATGATTAGTTTTGCCAAAAATGGAAGATTGGGTATTGAATGGTATTTTCCTGGAAGGGAAGGATCAAGACCTATTTAATTTTGTTTTAAAGGGGGCAGGTTGGAACAGTACCCTGGCTTGAATTAGCATTAATTGTCCAGCATCCAATACAATTATTGAGGCAGAAAGTCCTTTAAAAGTGAAGGGAGAATCAAATCAGCTGATGAATCTGTTTCAAAGAAGCAACAGTTCTTTTTTCTATGGATAACCCTTGATAATGGAATAAAATTGTCAAAGGCAACCCACATTTCAATAGGGTTCTTAGCACAACACTTTCTGATTGATGATTAGTCATTGGCCGTGAGCATTTCCTTAAACGCTGACCACTTTCTGCTAAATTAGACCTCAATATTCAGTGGTGGGTCCTATACAGGCACCGACATTGAATGACTGCATCTTTTGTGGTGCTGAGCAGCTGTCTGGATTCGTCTGATATTCAGTGGCCTACTCGTGCCCAACATGCATCAATTCGGAGTTACCACCCGGCTACCGCAAGGCCCAGGCAGTAGTTCCATTTTGTACGCGCGTCTGCTACGCGTGCCAGAAAATAATTTTTATTTTCCAGTGCATGGCGGAAATCGGGCGGTAATCGTCATTCTACGCATGTAGACAATTACCACCCGGTTAACGCGTGAGACCTTACCGCTAAGTCAGTGGGTGAAGGTAAGGTCTCAGATCCAAAATGGATGCATGCCAGTTTTAATTTTGCCGCACATCCATTTTCGGGAAAAAAATTTTTAAAAGGCCTTTTTTACAGGTGCACTGAAAAATAGATCGACATGCTCCCAAAACATGCACCTACACTAACGCAGCCTGTTTTTCAGCTCACTTTACTACAAGGACCCCTCAGTGTCATATCTACATAGCTAACCGGTCATAGTTAGGACTGCATTGCATGTGGTTAACTATGAATATTGCCCACGTTTGCATGACTTCTGGCTTCCCCTGGAGCATCCTGGCACTTATTGGGTAGTGCCACAGGCATCAGTGCAGATACTCAGCAACACTAACCAGTTAAGTTCCACTGAATATCAACCCTTTTATTTTTAGCATCATTCTGTCTAGTCTCCCCCCCCCCCCCCCCCCAAAAAAAAAAAATACAAAAAGTAATAAATAAATAAAATATTCTCCTCCAGGTACATTTTTCTATAAAAAGAGAAATCTGGAGGTGAGAAAAGCAAGCTGCCACCTCCATTAAAAAAATGCAACAATGTTATGCATTTATGCACAAGAATTGTGTGATAGGGCCAAGAGACCTGGGCAAACAGGATAGAAGAGATTCAAACCATATTTTTTTCCATGAGGAACCTTACTTTTCAAGCATGTGGGATAATATATAGAATAGTAACAGGAAATTAAAAGGACACTCGACAAGGCAGTGAGTGGCAAAGTTAGTTGAATAAAGTCATCCAGGTAACCTTGTGTGGATATTCAGCAGAACTTATCTGGATAAAGCTGCTGCCAAATGTATCTGGGTCACTTCCATCCTAATAATTATAGGACACCCTTTTGCATGGACTGACTTGTCCACCTAATTTAGCCATCCAGTCCGTCAGGAACGCTACCAGCTTTACCTCTACTTATGTGAGCGATTTTTGTGCCAGTATTAATTTGCCCAGACAAAATTCTGCCATTCAGCATAGGGGAAAAGTCAACCCTGAAGATCTGATCAGCTAGCCTCCCCAGTCAGTTGGTACTCGAATTGTTCCCAAACCAATCAATAAAAGGTTGCCAAGTATTCTTGGTTATCCATTGTCTTATACATCAGTGTTGTCAGCTTAGACATACTTTATAAGTGCCACATTTTTATATGAATCCCTTTCCGATGTGGCACATTTACCTGGTTCCATGCTACAGCGAATACCAGTCTCACTGCTGTACATATAGTCATATAAAATAATGCTCCTCAGCTGTCAGTGCTGGGATTGGCTGGTTTAAGAGGCAGACTAACATATTACTCGCAATTAGTGTTCCAAGTATATTGCTTAATTCTACACATGTTTGCTCCCAGTAACCTTTGACCTGGGGACAATCCTACAAAATATGTCCCCTTAAGTCGACAGTTCTGCCAGCAATGCTCATCACTGATCAGGCATATAGTACCAGAGGTAGAGCAATTTATACCCATTTTCCACTAGTGAACTACAAATAGATATCTTACGAAGCCTATCATATATTTGTTTTCATTGACTTACATAACATAACAACATAAGAATAATTAAGCTGGGTCAGACCAATGGTCCATCTAACCCAGTATTCTGCATCCAGCAGTGGTCAATCCTGGTCACAAGTACCTGACAGAAACCCAATTAGTAGCACCATTCCATGCTACCATTCCCAGGGCCTTGCTTGTATCCCTCTCCTAATAATTCCTTGCATCCTGTTTTCTTTTTTGGCTGCTGCTGCTGCCGTAACAGTGAGCAGAAGATTTCAGTGTATTGTCTACAATGACTCCTAGGTCTTTTTCTTGAGTGCTGACTCCTAAATTGGACCCTAGCATCAGAAAACTATGAATTGGATTATTCTTCCCAATGTGCTTAGATAGGTTTCCCAGCAGGTGCGGGAGCTACTATTTCATAGAATATATGAATGCTCCCATTATATCTCCCCCTCTATAGTAGCTTCTATGTAACCATTAGGTCCTTCCCCAAATCCGCTTTCACCCTCCACTGAGTCAGAAAGTGTTGCAGTGGTAACACCCCTTAAATTTTTAAGGCCCTCAGGTGTTTATCGTTTGGTAATGCAGATAGGCAATGTAGGAAACCTGCCCTTTTCTGTTTATGACTCTGCTTAATTGTTTGAAGACTAATTTTTATAGCTTCTTATCTGAAGTCTTCAGATCCCAGCAAATACTGTACTTGGAAAATCTTTGATGGTAGAATGTCTCTTTTTGGGAAATATTTTAGAAAAAAAATATTTCCTAATAAGATAAATAATGGGAATGTTATATTCTGACATGAGATTTCTGGGGTTATTTCCTAATTAACTGTTCTTGGTTGAAAGGTTAAGCTTTCTCAAAGGCATGCACATTCCTGCTGGCTAGGTACTATACGTTCTTACAGTCCTTTTCCAGGGGAGGAAAACAGCAGAGTCAGGGAACATATCTTGCATAACTTTAGTAACAGAGGAAGTAACCCCTTTCATGACATGTACTTATTTGGTATTTAATGCAAAACTCTAACCCATACCATAGCTCCACCCTGATCTGGTAAGAAGCCCAGAACAGCTTGGAAGTTGGATGGTAATTGGCAGGTGTGCAGTGTTTCAAGTTATCAACATACTAGAGACCTACAAAATGTACAAAAATTAACATATAAAAGTTACTCTTTAAACCAGCACATCAGGGTAGCCAATATCTGAGTCAGCTGTATGGGAGTGCTGCTTGTAATGAAGAGCACATTACTTCTATGTTGACTTTCAAAACATAAGTATGGGGAGACAGTTCCACTTCAGTGCTGCAGCCTGAGTAGTATTGGGTGCTTCGAGACTGACATCAGCTTCATGCTTCTGTGGTCTCGACATTCGTTGCTTTTTAAGGCTTGTGTTCAATTATGGTCCTATCCTATCATTAGTTTCTCTGTTGGTTGGGAGAATTATCCAGAGTATCTGTGAAACAGACTAGAGTGCATACACCAGGGAGATCTCCACGTTCCAGTCAAGGGGTGCTGCTGGTGATTTCCTTAGTATGAAGTATAAAGAGAAAGATTTTAGGACTCACTTTGTCAAATAATTTATCCCCAGATTTACAAGTTAATACCTTGATAAAAAAAATCTTTTTTGATATTAAGGGCCCTGCTTACTAAGCAGCGTTATAGGCACATTAACATTTTTAATGAGCGTTAACCATGTACGAGCCTACAATATCTCTATAGGCGCCTACATGGTTAGCGCCACGCTAAGTGTAGGTGTGCTAAAAACAGTAACACATGTTAGTAAACAGGGCCCTAAGGAAATTAAGAAGAATCGGAGGGCTATTTGATCTGCCAGCATTTAGGTTAGTGGTTCTAAGTTTGATTTTAGGGTAGCTGGATTTCTGCAATATAATTTACTTGGGTTGTTCAAAATCTTTGTTAAAGAAGTTACAGCTGATACAGGAATATTGCTGCGAGAATGATATTCTCTGCTCATAGACAGGAGAGGGTTACCCTGCTGCTGGTGAACTTACATTGATTGCCGATAGAAGCCCAGATTCAGTTTAAATTGTGTGTGAAGATCTTTAATATTTTATATGGGTATGCACCACTTTATATGTTGGATTTGATAGATTTTCCTAATACATGTAGAGTAAAAGTGCTTATGTTATTGCAATAGCCACGTCCAAGGAGTATTCATTCCAAAAGGCTAGATTCTTCTAACTTTTCATTTTTAGGAGCACATACTTGGATTGCTTTACCAACACAAGTTTGAATAGATTACTATTACTTATGTAGGAAATTTCTGAAAGCTTTTCTGTTTAAGACATTTTTACTAGGTTAATTTTTATAATTTGATTGGTAGGTTTTAATATGAATTGTAATTCTCTGGGACTGTCCAGACCTCTTGTTCTTTGTAATCCACACAAAGCATATGGTTATAGCAGAATATAAGAATTTTTTCTATTTGTATTTGTAAGATGTGAAAATCAATTGTATAAGCTGATGCCTAAATTTACATGCCAATAACACACGAATGTTAAAGAACACTAATATTTATGGTGCCACTGTTGACAGTTATGCATGTAAGTGTTAGCTGCTATTCTGTAACTAGTGCACATAAGTCACTTAGGGCTAGATTCTGTATATGGCGCCTGAAAATACTGCATGAAAAAAACTACGCCTATGCAATGCATATTCTGTGAAGTACACCTAAATTTTATAGAATAGGTTTAAGTTTCTGCGTGGTACATAGAATAAAGCCAAGCACCTCTCCATGTGACCAAATGTAGTCGTGGTCATTTTCACTATGTTTTACTTGATGTAAATCCCGATGCCTAAATTTAGGCACAGAGTGGGTGTATTCTAAAACAACACACATATATTTTAGAAACACCCATTCTCTGTCCATGGCCACGCCCCTTTTCAACTATGCGACTTAGAATTTAGGTGCACCGTGTTACTGAATATGCTTTCCCCTGGATTCTATATAGCGCGCCTAGAAATCTGTGCTGAAATCCAAGCGTATTCTGTAACAACGCGCGTAACTTAATTGGCTTAATAAGCTAATCAGCACAGGTCTTAACAAGAAATAATGAGCACTAATTGGCAATAATTAGAATTTATATCACTCCATGGTGCGACCGCACCTGAAGTACTGTGTTCAGTTCTGGTCGCCTCATCTCAAAAAAGATATAAAGGAATTGGAGAAGGTGCAGAGAAGGGCGACAAAAATGATAAAAGGGATGGAACAACTACCCTATGAGGAGAGGTTAAGAAGGCTAGAACTCTTTAGCCTGGAGAAAAGGCGACTGAGGGGTGATATGATAGAGGTCTACAAAATAATGAGTGGGATAGAGCGGACAGATGTGATGCGTTTCTTTATGCTTTTTAACAATAATAGAACCAGGGGACACAAGATGAAATTAGAATGTGGTAGGTTTAAACCAAATCGGAGAAAGTTTTTCTTTACTCAGCGCGTAGTTAGACTCTGGAATTCATTGTCGGAGAAGGTAGTGACGGCAGCTGGCCTTGCTGAGTTTAAAGGGGGTCTGGACAGATTCCTGAAGGAAAAGTCCATTGATCGTTATTAAATTTTGGGTTTTTGCCAGGTTCTTGGGGCCTGGATTGGCCGCTGTTGGAGACAGAGTGCTGGGCTTGATGGACCTTTGGTCTTTTCCCAGTGTGGCAGTGCTTATATACTTATGCGCACAACTTGCTAAGCGCATTCTGCAGTGCAGTACGCCTAACTTCTAATGTGCGTGGTTATAGGCAGAAAAATGGGCTTTTCATGGGCATTCTGAAATTTACGCGCATAGTTATAGAATACCGCTCTGTGTGCTTAAATATATTCACTGGGATTTATGCCATGTTTTCGTTGGTGTAAATGGATGCATGTAGAATACCAACTTGGGGGCTTATTTTCAAAGCACTTAGAGGCTTATTTTCAAAGCACTTAGCCTCGCAAAGTTCCATAGAAACCTATGGAACTTAGCCTCCCAAAGTGCTTTGAAAATATGCCTCTTGGCCTTCCAAAGTTCCATAGGTTTCTATGGAACTTTGGAAGGCTAAGTGCTTTGAAAATATGCCTATTTCAAATGTACCAAACATATTCTATATACCATGCCTAAATCTAGGCACCACTTATAGAATATGGTCCTGTTCACGAAAATCTATGTGCAGTTATTTACACCACGTTTTCGTTGGCATAAATGGAGACATGTAGTTTTAGGCGCTGGGGTATCAACTAAGCATATTCTATATACTGTGCCTACATCTTATAGAATACACTTAAGTGAAATGATTTCCTTATGGATTTTCTAGGTGCCATATATAGAATCTCCCCCTTACTGCCTCCTATTTAGGAGACACGAAATGCTCCTGTGTTAACAATTCATTAAATGCAATGAAGGGTGGTGGTGGAAGTGGCTAACCAATAACGTATACTATCATTTAAAACTCCCACTGCATCATAAAAGGAAAATGTGCAATCACACAATATAATTACAAAATATAACATTTAAGACACAAGGGCCGGGGGAAAGCCTCAAAGTGCTCGGATCAAAACGATCTCCTGAGCAAAAGTTGATCCTGTTGACCAATTAAGACCAAGTAATTGGTCAACAGGATCAGCTGTCTGAGATAGGAAGGGTGTGATCTGGGGTGTTGATACTTGTGGGGATGTCCGCGCTGTGTTGGGATGAGAGGATGAAACAATGAGTTTTTTCTTTATTGAGTTTTAGTTGAAATGCATTTGCCCATGAATCCATGATGTTCAGGCCGAGCTTGATTTCGTTGGTAATTTCTGTCAGTTTGGTTTTGTAAGGAATGTATATTGTGACATCGTCTGCATATGGAAAGGGTTAAGGCCATGGTAGTAAAAGGATCCCTAAATTAATTATTTGCTTTGGTCTTTGTTGAAGATGATGTTTGGGAGATACTGTTGCTGGAAACACTCTTTGATAGTGAGAACTCAGAGGAACTGAAGAACATCACTGTGAACCTGAAAGATGTAATGGAACAAACTGAGAAACCAAAGAGTAGCAAATCACCAGGACCTGATGGTGTACTTCTTGGAGTTCTGAAAGAACTAAAATGAATTTCAGACCTATTACTAGTAAACTGTATTATTAAAATCAGCTAGTGTATCTGAGGATTGGAGGATCACTAATTTAATGCTAGCCTTTAGAAGGGACTCCAGGGGTGTCTATGAAATGACAAACTAGAGAGACTGAAGTTGATAGTAGGTAAAACAGTAGAAGCTGTTCTGAAAAACTAAAAACCGTCTATGTGAATAGACATGCCTTAAAGGGGAAGGGTAAAAATTGATTTACCAAAGGGGAACTTTCCTTACTATGGGGGCTCATTTTTAAAGCACTTAGACTTATAAAATTGCATAGTAACCTATGGAACTTTGTAAATCCAAGTCTTTTGAAAATATGCCTCTAAACGCCTTAGCACCAATTTTTGAATAAGTTAATAACACATAGCTAAGGGTGAACCAGTAGATGTACTGTAACTGGATTTTCAGAAGGTATTGGATAAATTGCCAGCATATCTCATGAGAGACTCCCAAAGAAATTAGTCTTGGAATAGGAGGGGATGTGGATTAGGAACTCTTCCTTCCTGTCTCTTCTCCGCGTCTCCCTTCTTTTCTTTCTGCAGCTAAAAGACAGGAAACAGAGTGGGACTAAATGGTCTGTTTTTGCGGTGGAGAAAGATAAATACTAGAGTACCCCAGGGATCTGTACTTGGCTCAGTGCTTTTTAATATATTTATAAATGATATGGGAAAGTGGGATGTGAAGAGTTGCATGAGGACTTGGAGAGACTGGGGAAATGAGTGTCTAAATAGCAGATAAAATTTAATGTATACAAATGCAAAGTGAAACAGATAGAAGAAATAATCCTAATTGTAAGTGCACATTGCTGGGTTATGTTAGATTCATCACTCAGGAAAAGGATCTTGGAGTCATTGTGGACAATATGTTGAAATCCTCAGCTTGATAGGCAGAAGTGGTTAAAAAAAACAAACAGAACATTTGGAAAGGTCCTGAAAGGGACAGAGCATCAATATGTGGGGTATCCACAGCTTGAGTACTGTGCAATCTCAAAACAGAAAGAGCAGAATTAGTAAAAGTACAAAGAAGGGTGACCAAAATGATGTGGAGGGGCATAATCGAAAGGGACGCCCAAGTTTTGCTGAGGACGTCCTCACAAAACATCCCGGTAGAGGGGCAGGGAAACCCGTATTATCGAAACAAGATGGACGTCCATCTTTCATTTGATAATATGGTTGGGGACGCCCAAATCCTGAAATTTAGGTCATCCTTAGAGATGGTCGTCCCTAGACTTGGTTGTGTCTGATTTTCAGCGATAATGGAAACCAAGGACGCCCATCTCAGAAACGACCAAATGCAAGCCCTTTGGTCTTGGGAGGAGCCAGCATTTGTAGTGCACTGGTCCCCCTAAGATGCCAGGACACCAACCGGGCACCCTAGGGGGCACTGTAGTGGACTTCATAAATTGCTCCCAGGAACATAGCTCCCTTACCTTGTGTGCTGAGCCCCCCAAATCCGGCCCCAAACCCACTACCCACAACTGTACACCACTACCATAGCCCTTACGGGTGAAGGGGGCACCTACTGTAGATGTGGGTACAGTGGGTTTGTGGTGGGTTTTGGAGGGCTCCCATTTACCACCACAAGTGTAATAGGTGGGGGGGGGGGGGGGGGGGATGGGCCTGGGTCCGCCTGCCTGAAGTGCACTGCACCCACTAAAACAGCTCCAGGGACCTGCTTACTGCTGTGATGGACCTGAGTATGACATTTGAGGCTGGCAAAAAATATTTTTAAAGATGTTTTTTAAGGGTGGGAGGGGGTTAGTGACCACTGGGGGAGTAAGGGGAGGTCATCCCCAATTCTCTCCGGTGGCCATCTGGTTAGTTCGGGCACCTTTTTGTGCCTTGGTTGTAAAAAAAACAGGACCAGGTAAAGTCGTCCACATGCTCGTCGGGGACGCCCTTTTTTTTCCATTATGGGTCGAGGACGTCCATGTGTTAGGCATGTCCAAGTCCCGCCTTCGCTATGCCTCTGATACGCCCCCTTGAACTTTGGCTGTCCCTGCAATGGAAAGCAGTTGGGGACGTACAAAATCCGCTTTAGATTATACCGATTTGGGCGACCCTGTGAGAAGGACGCCCATCTTCCGATTCTGTTGAAAGATGGGCATCCTTCTCTTTCGAAAATGAGCCTGCAAGGAATACAACTGGCTTTCCTGTAATGAAAGACTAAACAGATTAAAACTCTTCAGCTTGGAGAAAGAATGACTTTGAAATAATGAGTGAGGTGAAATGGGAATGGTTGTTTACGCTTTCAAATAGTACTAATATGTGTGGACTCTATGCAATTAATAGGTAGCACATTTTAAACAAATCGTATAAAGTATTTTTTTTCACTCGGAATACAAGAAAGCTATGGAATTTGTTGCTGGAAGATGTGATAAAGGCAATTAGTATAACAGGGTTTATAGAGAATTTATCCCTGGATTCTTATAAAGGTTTCTGTGAGGGAGTCTATAGGATGCTGCCCCTTTCCTTTAAAAATACTCCCTCATAGAGTCAGAACCACCTTAAGTCCCATAGTCCTGCCCAAAGATGAAGTGATATGAGATGGGTGGAGCCAGGAAGTATAAATGCAGGGCCAGAGTTGGGTTAAGGAGTACCAGAAGGAAGCAGTGACGTCCCATGGCATACGACTCTACCACCTCTGTGTAAGCTACAACAACTATGGTCAGGTAGGCCAAGTCCAACTTAGAACCTTGCAGACTTTGTATTTTGACCCGAGTACTTGATAGTGACTACACTGGTAACTGGAGAGCCATGCCAGAGAGTAGAGTGTGCTGTTGTGCAAGGAATGTATGCTGTGGCCCTGCAAGAACAGGCCACCCGAGGACATTGTCATGTTCAAGGATTTTGCTTTGAGTTTGCCTTCTTCCTTCCTATGAATTGAACAGGACCCCTTGCCCTACACCTTCAATAAATATTATTTGCTTTTTACCTTCAACTGCTGTGTGGTCTGTCTTACCTGGGCTCCAGGGCTGCCCTCGCTCACTGTACTACAGTTGCTGAAAGTTATGTGCCAAAGGCTGGGTGTCATCCTGGGTTGCACTTGCAACTTAGTTGGTTTACAAGATATTAACAATCAATAATTGAATGCTAAAAATTAATTATTGTCGTTCATTGGCATCAATTTGAGATATTTGCATGCAACTTCCTGCACACTATTCTATAATACAGGTCATGCAAATCCCATAGTGCATAACTCAAAAGGGTGCATAGCTATGGGAGGAGCATGGGTGGATTAGGGGCATTCAGAAAGTTGTGCGCTGTGTTTTATTTATTTATTGCATTTGTATCACACATTTTCCCACCTCTTTGCAGGCTCAATGTGGCTTACATTACATCATGAATAGCGGAAATATATGAGAAAATAGACATTTAGTATTGCAAAAGGATCTTGGGTAACATGATAATAATAAAGCATGATAGTAATATAACAATCAAATATCATAAGGCAATACTGGATATATGTGTAGGAGTTCACATTTGTTGATCTTTGTGGTATGCCTTGTCAAAGAGATGGGTCTTCAGTAGTTTGCGGAAGTTAGTTAATTCATAGATCGTTTTTAAGTTGCGCGGCAGCACGTTCCAGAATTGTGTGCTCAAGTAGGAAAAGGTTGATGCATGTGTTAGTTTGTATTTTAGACCTTTACAGTTAGGGAAGTGAAGATTAAGGAATGTGCGGGATGATTTTTTAGCGTTCCTGGGTGGTAAGTATATCAGGTCTGACATGTAGGCTGGGGCATTTCCGTGGATGATTTTGTGAGCTAGGGTACATATTTTGAACGTGATGCGTTCTTTAAGTGGGAGCCAGTGTAGCTTTTCTCATATTTTACTTTACCGAATATGAGTCTAGCTGCAGTGTTCTGGGCTGTCTGAAGTTTCTTGATTATTTGCTGTTTGCAGCCAGCATAGAGTGCATTGCAATAGTCTAGATGGCTGAGTACCATTGATTGTACCAGATTATGGAAGATGGTCCTTGGAAAGAAAAGTCTTACTCTTTTTAATTTCCACATTGAGTGGAACATCTTCTTGGTTGTGTTTTTCGCGTGATTCTCAAGTGTTAGGTGTCGATCAATGGTAACTCCAAGAATTTTTAGGGTGTCCGAAATTGGAAGATTCAGTTTTGGTGTGTTAATGGTGGTGAATTTGTTTGTGTTATGTTGAGAGGTGAGTATTAGGCATTGGGTTTTTTCTGCATTGAGTTTCAACTGAAATGCATCCGCCCATGAATGCATGATATGTAGACTCTGGTTGATGTCATTGGAAATAGAATTCAGTGGAAGCACGCCAGGATTTACATCAGGTTTCACCTGGCATAAGTCCTTGCAACCAAAGCTGGGTGTAGGGATCTGCCCTCTGCATGATTTTATAGAGATCCCCCACCCTGGAGTCCCCCTTTTAAAATAGCACTGAGCGCTTATTTTGCCTGGTGTATAATTGTCAACACCATTTACTGAATCTGGTCCTTAGACTGATTCCTAGAGGAAAAGTCCATAACCAGCTTGGGCATGAACAATAAGGAATGGATTTACTTCTTGGGATCTTGCTGGCTACATATGATTTGGATTGCAGACAGTATGCTGGTCTGACCTAGTATGTCTTATATTTTGGTCTGACCTAGTATGTCTTATATTTATGTTCTCATGTTCATACACAATTTATGGACAAGCTGAACTGCAGCAGTCTCATAGTACTCACTCAAGCTGTGGAACAATGGTCACATGAGCCGCAGGCTCTCAGTTCAGATTCTTGTGACCATTGCATTTCTGTGAAATTTTAAAGGGTGCTGGCAGACAAAGCTCTCCTTGGATGAGGAATACTGAGGCAGCCACCAGGGTAATCCTTTCCCTGATGTCATCACTTCCTGAGTGTCACAAGCTGTCAGTTTTTGCAGATTCCTTTCTACCCAGTGACTGCCATTGTTGAGGAAGCTTGAGGAGTGGCAAAAAAGGGCTTAAGAAGGAAAAGAAGGGGGAGATGGAGAAGCGATATTGGAACAAAGAGATGAAAGAGACAAATTATGGAGGGAAAAGCCAAAAGAGAGAAATAAAATATGGAAGAGTAACAGAAAAGAGAAAAAGGAAGGAGTGTTGTGTAATCTGTATAGAACTGTAGTAGGTAGTTGCGGAATATAAGAATTGAGATGTAATGTAACATAATATGAAAAAGGTCAGGGAGGAGCAGGTAAGACGTGTGAGAGGGAAGAAAGGTGTGTATAGGTACAGGAGGAAGGGATGAGGTATATATTGTCAGCCGGCACCTCTTCATGCTGTCCGCTCTTGTCTCGACACCTCTCAGTGCTGTCCGCTCTCCCCTCGACATCTCTCCGTGCTGTCCTTTTTCACCCACACAATTGGGGCTAATCCATCACCTTAGGAGAACTGCTTTTGCTTATTTGTAACAAGTGATTATTCACAGTACTATTTCCCCAACGGTATCAGAGAAAACCAGTCTGCCCGCTGTATTACAGCTGCCAGTCACTGTGCACCTTGTTTCACTTCTCCCACACTCAAAGATCCATAACCGTTCAGTTTTAGAATTAGTTAATGACTGGGATAAACCTCTGGTTCAGTCAATTTCTCTTCTCCTTTCTCTTACTTGCTAGGAGATAGAGGCATTTTCACCACCCTCACTTGTCAGACACCAACACTCTGACAACCTCCCACCAATGATCAGACTGACCTCCTTCAGGTAATTAATCCCCACAGTTCCATGAAGCCAGACCGCATCTAGGCATTGTCACTGAGCGGCCCCACATCTCTGGCTTCCCTCTGCAGTCTCTTCCTTTGCCATCTCCCTTTGTCCTGAGCAAAAGAACTCCATTTGCTCCACCTCAGCCTCCTTCATGACATTTTCACTTTTCTCTCCTAATTCAATCTCCTCCCACTCCATGGAGTCTTCCCCCACCCTCTCTCCCAGGTGCTGCTCCTCCACCTGATTATCCTCCATCTCCCAATCACCTCCTGACTTTACTACCTGCTGGGAGTTGTACTGCTGTTTCTCTTGTTCCCTCCTCCCTTGCAAGTGCTGCTGGGTTCTGTAGTTCTCGTCCCTTCTTGCAAGTCTCCTACCCCCTTTTCCCGTCAGAGAGTGCTCTTCCTTTCTTGGCTTACTGCCCCTGTCAGCTCTTCTCTGCTTTCCCTCTACATCCTCCTTACAATATGTATGTGTGTGAGAGAGGCAGGATGTGTATTGGAAGGAGGTTGAGATATGTGAGTCAGAGTTAGGTGAGGATGTCTGTGTGAGAGAAAGAGAAGAAAATGAAAGAGAAAGAAATACTGAAAGACAGGATAAGGAGAAACAGAAGCAAATAAATGACAAAGAAATATGACCTTGAAATGAGATCCACAAAAGAAGAAAGGCCACAGAAACTGCTAGAAGAGAGTCTGAGAAAGTAGAATGAGTAAAAGAAAAGAAAACGAGTGGAGAAGAGATGTAAAAAATGGGAAATGAATAAATAATAAAAAGAGAAATATGAAAATACAACATTTAAAGAAAACATGAGGAAAAAATATAAATGTTAGGAGAAAAAAATAAAAAGAAATTAAAAGATTTGAAAATATTTTATTGAAAAACGCTGATAAATTACAGGTTAATTTGACAAAGCCGTGTTCTTTCTGTGATACTATGTAACTTGTGCTTTGTAAGCCGCACTGAACCTGCTACCGAGCGGGAAAGAGCGGGGTATAAATGTAACAAATAAATAAATAAACCAGAAGTACCAGGCAATGGTAGCCATATGGTTGTTCAATACTTCTTACTCCCCTCCCCCCTTTACAAAGCTGCGCTAGTGGCTGCTGGTGCGATAATACCGACACAGGCCATTCAAAGCCCATAGAACACCCATTTTTCCGCCCATAACCACATCCCTTTTTGCCTGCACGTATTAGAATTTAGGCGCAGTGCAATGTATAATATGTTTAGGGAGTTGCATACGTAAATTTTAATTATTGCCAATTAGTGCTTATTAATTAAGTGCTATTAACGCTGATTGACGTGTTAAGCCAATCAACTTACGCTGTTACAGAATATACTTGGATTTTGGCACGGATCTCTAGGCATGCTGTATAGAATATGGGGGGGGGGGTTAGTGGGGGGGTTAGTGGCAAGTCGCTGAGATGTTCAGCGGGAGATAACTGATTATCTCCTACTGAATATCTGCACTTAGGGCTCTTAATCGCTATTTAACTGGCCAGGAGGCGTTCTTGGCTGCTTAAATAGTTTTGAATATCGGGGGGGGGGGGGGGGGGGGGGGAATACATTTTTTTTTGTTTTGAAAATTAACTGCTATATTACCCAAAATGGCTGAGGGACATGCAGTAAACAGAACAGTAGTATGATAACCGTATTGTCCATTCTTTTCTTTGCTTTTAATATTGGAGTTCCTTTTTTTTAATTATTCTGATATATTTTATATTTGAATTCTAAACCGCACAGATGGTTCCTGAGGTGTGGTATATCAAGAATGAATAAACTTGAAACTTGAAGAATGAATTGTTCAGTTCATAGATTGTACTATGTGCTTGGTCTACTGATATTTCATCAAGATTATCTTATTTTATGACAATATATCACACAGGGTATGTGGTAAACTGTGACTTTAACTTTAGATCAGCAGTGTACAGTTTTGGTAGCCATTTTGGTCCAGGAGAAAACTGGAGTCTTTCTAGGTTGTGATACATGATTTTATGAGTCTTAAAAGGTCACACAGCCTATAAAGATTCCATTAGAGCAATGGAGAAGTTTAACTAAGGACAGAGAAAGTACTTGCATGTAATAAATAAATGTAGACAGCTTTGGTTGTACCACAGAAAGGCAGTATATCAAACCCATGACCCTTTACACTTTACCCTAATATCTAACTGGATACTATAAAATAAAAATGGATTCTGCTATTCAAAGAATTCACATATTTAAGGTTAGTTTATTTTTTTTTGTGTGTGTGTGTGTGTGTGTGGGGGGGGGGGGGGGTAGGGTTAGTATCCCATATCTCCTTAAATGCTAACAACAAAGTCCTACATAAGGATATTTGTGCAAAGGTGCTTTTTAAAAGTGTTTTTACTACAAGGACAGGGGGAGGAAGAGGCATAGGGGGTGGGTGTGTTATGTTGGAGCTGCTGAGCCACGATCATTCTTCTGAGAGGGGGGTGTTATGCTAGGGTTCAAAATGCTTGAATAACAAAGGTATGAAATGTTATTTTTGATTTAGTGATTTGACGGTCAGCTTTGGGAATGCAAATATTATTATTATTATTATTTATTGCATTTGTATCCCACATTTTTTCACCTATTTGCGGGCTCAGTGTGGCTTACAATACATTGTAAATGATGGAAATACGATTTGTTACAACTCAGTTATGGATTACATTGTGAGAAATATGCAGAATCTCTTAGGTATTTTTTTATTTGTACTATATAGAGTCTGGCTTCTTGGAGTTTCTAGCTCAGATTCTGTTTATACATTTCTTTTCTAATTTGTGGTCTCTCTCTCTCTCTCTCTCTCTCTCTCTATATATATATATATATATGCGTGCGTGTGTGCGTATGCAGGGTCGGGTTATCCATTGGACCAGGTGAGCACTGACTCTGGGCACTAGTGATAAGGAAACCAAAATCCTCAGCCTCTGACATCACTGCTATTGTCTTACCTGGTGTAATGATTAAGCCTTTTTGCCCTCCTCCCCCCCAGGGTCTTGATTTCTCCCTCCCTCCTTTGGTCCAGAGTCTCTCCCCTTTTTCTCTCACCCCACCGCCAGTATGGTCTCTCTCACCCCTCCTCTCCAAAGGTCTGACATTGCTCCCTCTCCTCAATAAATTGGTTAGTCCATAATGTGCCACCTGCCCCTGCCAATAGTGCTAATATTATATGTTCTGTGTAAGGGTTTCTGGCAGGCTGGCTTGTTCCACTTTCTCAACAAGAGGTGTGTTGGTGTTTTAGGAACTAGTATCATGCCAGAAATGTTGCCTTTTTATGGGCTCTATGGCAGTTGGAGGAGTGGAGCTACTTGGGTGGAGGGCAGGGCCCTGAATGATTCCTGCCCTCCTCCCCAAAAGGGCAGCCCTGCATCTCGCATGCTCAAGGGCCTCAAATGGGCTTCTATGTTCATTTCTGTAGCAGAGAAGTGTGTGCGTCAAGTTCTAGTGGTTGCAGATACTGATCTCATAGTGTCTACCCACAGTCTTATGGCTCCAAAGGGATTTTGTTACTTCCAGAATTCAAACAGAGGATCATAAATTTCATACAAGATCAGTCTTTTCACACTCCAGCCAAAAACAATATGCAGGAAATGTTCAATTCAGGTCACTGTTGTGAGATAGTGAAGAGTGAACAAGTTTCAGCCCTGGAAGGCTGTGCAGACTCAAAACAAAGGTGTAAAAACCTTCCAAGGCACTTGCTGCCTTTCTGTATGCCAAGATGTGATGTGTAATGTGATAGGTTCCTTGTATACCGCTAACTCCCTCTGGACAGAGGTTCAAAGCAGTTTAACAAACTGAAGACAAAAACAAAAATGAAACAAAAAAGAATGTAAACAGAAACAAGAATTAAGACATACATCGTTTAAACAAATCGTTTAAACAACTTTTTACTTTACTGGATTTTTATTTATTTTTTTCAATATAACAATACAAGAAAACGTTTCAAGTCCACATCAATGGGAAGAAGAGCAAAAGACACCCAGGAACATTTCCTATATCAAAAGTACCCAATAATCTTGACCTTTAACCTCCTCTATCTTGCTGGATTTTTAGACATGGATGAAAATCATTCGTAAAGAATATTTCTTCAGTGTAAATATTTGCTTCTTCAAGTTGTTTTCCATTGGTCCATACAAGCTCAGGATATCTTACAGCAAGTCACATGAAAATGCAATGACAAACAATACACTATGCAAAATAAAAACATAACAGCAAATAACTTAGGCAGTCACACCTTCCCCATTCAGAACATAAAGCATAAATGAATCACAGTAACTCAGACTTGACAACTATTAGGTGGCAAATCTTGGCTGCAGCTTTATTATTATAAATAAAACTTTTAAGAATAAATGAACATAAATAACTGACTAGGACCAGACGGTGTCATACTAGTCCATACATTCAGTTCATAACTCATCTCTTCACAGCCTGCGGTAATGCAAGACTGCAAATAATTTCAATTATTTTTCAAACCCCCTTTCTTTTAACTTAAAACATGGCGGTATCGCACATGCCTTACCACCTACATTTCTAACAATCACAACTCACATCTCCTAACTTCTATCACAAACTCTTAAGCTGTGACAAAACCTACAGTAATACAAGACCCTAAAACTCTCTAACCATCCAAAACCTGTGGTGGGTGGGTGGACAATTTTAGTAATTTAAATAGAAAATTTCACAAGACTCTCCTCTCTTCAGCTGACTACTCCCTTTAGCTCCTTTCCCTCTCAAACTTCTCTACTCCTACTTCATCCAATCACCTTCACCCACACCTAAAACGTCCTCATCTCCCCCCCCCCCCCCAACACACATTCCATTGCTAATTCTCAGAAGCACTTCTTTTTCTGGAAGGGCTCAGCCAAGTTATAGCGCCCCCCCCCTTTAACTTAGTCGGGCTAATTTAATCCAAAGATGCCTGTTAACAAAAACATCAGAATCAAAAGTTAAAAACTATTTAAAAAAACCCAGGCTTTACAGTGATTATGAAAATTTAGATAATTCCTCATAAAACATAATTCTATAGGAATCTTGCGCCACAAGTTGGAGCCCACATAAGAAAACAGCTTCTTTTTTGTCTCAAGGCAAACTCATTTATTTTTAGAACAAAGCTAATTATCCCCATTTCCTGGTGATCTGCAAATCAGATGGGCTCAGTCTTCCAGTTTGCTGATGAGACCGCACAGGTGGTGTGAATCGGCAAGAGAATCTGAGCGCTGTTTGTTATACTTGCTCATGTGACAAGCTTTTCTAGCCCTTTACTGTCTCGACCCACAGGCAACTGTCTGGTGATCAGCTTCTGCAGCTTTCCACTGTCAGGGGCCCCTCAGGGATCCTTCTTCCTCTCCAGTCTGGAAGTAAAACTGCTTTGGTTATACTGTAGAACAGAGGTATATCAAATGCATGACTCTCAGTAACTGTCGAGCAGAACTTCCCAAACTACAGGTTGGTACCCCAAATTGGAGTCACAAAACCCGTATGTGGGATCGCAACCTGGGTGGGCTCTCCCTAGATGCATCGTTACTCTGCATATCAGTGGGATCACACGGTTTTATCTGGTTGCAATCATGGAGTCATGGTCAGAAAAAGATTAGTAAGCATTGCTCTAGAGGTCCTCGTAACCTATCACTATCAAAACTACACACAAACAAGGATGCATGGTAGTAGTACAGTAGCCATCTCTGGTTTAAAGCATGAATTTAAATATAAAGAGGTGAATATTCAAAGTGATTTAACTGGCCAGAAATGGCTTCTGACCGGTTAAATCACTTGTTTGTGGCTAACAGCTCGTTTTCAGTGGCTCTTAACTGGTTAGCACTGCTGAAAATAACCAGGTAGCAGCAAACTGAAAACTGGCTATTTGGGGTCGTTCCGGGCTTGGAGTTGGCACTTGGCCAGTTAACTGGAAACCCGGAAATTCAATGCCACTGCCCTGATATGGCCTGGTGTTAAATTTCTGTGTTTAATGCCAGCAACAGTCAGCAAAATGCTGATCACCACCAGCTGAATATCATGCCCAAAGTTAATAAGAAAATGCAAGGATGTTACAGATTGAAAGAGGCAGCTTCAGGGTCAAGAAACAGGCAACTTTCTAATACAAACAAGACGTATAAGAGACTTGCTGACCTGAACATGTATACCCTGGAGGAAAGGGGAAACAGGGGTGATATGATACAGATATTCAAATATTTGAAAGGTATTAATCCGCAAATGAACCTTTTCTGTAGATGGGAAGGCGGTAGAACAAGAGGATATGAAATGAGATTGAAGGGGGGCAGACTCAAGTAAAATGTCAGGAAGTATTTTTTCACGGAGAGAGTGGTAGATACTTGGAATGCCCTCCCGCGGGAGGTGGTGGAGCTGAAAACGGTAACGGAATTCAAACATGCGTGGGATAAACCTAAAGGAATCCTGTTCAGAAGGAATGGATCCTCAGAAGCTTAGCAGAGATTGGGAGGCAGGGCTAGTGC
This sequence comes from Microcaecilia unicolor, assembly GCF_901765095.1. NCBI lineage: Eukaryota > Metazoa > Chordata > Amphibia > Gymnophiona > Siphonopidae > Microcaecilia > Microcaecilia unicolor. The sequence goes on along the minus strand of NC_044037.1, from coordinate 205,286,272 downwards.
TGGGCAAGACTTCTATGGTCTGTGCCCTGAAGATGGCAGATACAAATCAAGGTAAGGTATACACAAAAGGTAGTGTAACAAAGAGAGGGAACCAAGTACAAAAAGACCAAACAAAAAAGAAGAGCACAAAGGGCCTTTAAAAACAGGAGAGAACACAGAAGCAGCGTCTCAGAAAGAAAGAAAAGCGGATCAGCAGTTGGTTATGCTATGGTGAGCTGTTTGTGAATAGGCAGCAGTTTTTGTGCTGGGTGTGGCAGAAGATGCAGCTTGGCCTTTGGAGGGCAGAAGATGTCCCGACGCAAACAGACAAATCCAAATAAAGTGCACTACCCCTGACGCAGGTGCGGCAGCACCGAAACACGGCCCGTGTCGGGTCTCTCTTCAATCAAAGTTCACCATTAAAGGAAAAACTGTGTTCTCTCCTGTTTTTAAAGGCCCTTTGTGCTCTTCTTTTTTGTTTGGTCTTTTTATACACAAAAAGTAGCACATATGAGTTTATCTTGTTGGACAGACTGGATGGACCGTGCAGGTCTTTTTCTGCTATCATCTACTATGTTACTATGTAACTGTATGGGAAAACTGCAGAGAGTGGTGAAATACTAATGACAATAGTTTTCTGTTGTAGATCTGTTGGAGAAATCCCGTGTCGTAAAGCAACCCAGAGGTGAAAGAAACTTTCATATCTTCTATCAGCTATTGTCTGGTGCCTCAGAAGACCTTCTAAGTAAGTACAGAGGCTATAGAATGGTGTCTTCATCTCATTCCAAGCTGCAAAGTTTGTTTTAGAGTTCAAGTATCAAATTCCAGGACTTATAAGAATAATTTTATAAACTGGAGTGGCAGTTTAAGAGGGCAAGTAGGACCTTACATAGGTGCTGTTTTATAAAGACACATCCCCCCCTTTCCATAACAGGTTGCATAAAGTTTGGCACTAGTTGTGCATTTAAGTTATGGAATATTAACATTTACAATGTAAGACCTAGTTGGGTGGTAACCCCCGAATTCTGTAAAAGTCACCAAAAATTGAGCACATAAATTTGGGTGCATGCCAAATTTGCGCATGTGCAATTTAACTGAATAACAAGCTAATGGTGCTAATAATTAGCTTTTTAACAAGCACTTATTGGCACTAATTAGATTTAATTGGAATTTATGCACATAAATTTAGGCATTTGATGCAAATGGCCACGCCTAAAGTTAGGCGTGATTCCCAAGCGTTAGCACTATTCTATAAACCTTGCCTAACTTTAAGCACAGCTTATAGAATGGCGCCTTTTTTGGCGCCATATATAGAATTCACCCCTTAATGGTATTCTGGAATTTTAGCATACAATTTGCTTAGCATATAAATGTAGAGGTGTGCACAGGGGGATGCACATGGGTGGATACCACATTTATGCACATAACTTAGACTACTGTAAGTTATGCACTTAAGTATGTAGTAGTAGTAGTAGTAGTAGTAGTAGTAATGCATTTATGTGTGCACATTTATGCTTGCCATTGACATGGCATACGACGTCTTGCCTAAACGTTGGTTCGAAAATGCTGTCTTAGGATGATATTCTATAATATAAACACCATAAACACCCCAGGACACACACTCCTTATTTCAGACATCCTAAAAATACTCAGAGTCACAATCGACTGCAACCTCACTCTCGAGAGCCAAGTAAAAACCCTAATAAAGAAAATGTTCTACTCAATGTGGAAACTCAAACGAATAAAACCTTTCTTTCCAAGGGATACCTTTCGTAAACTAATACAATGGTCCTAAACCATGCAGATTACTGCAACTTAATCTATGTGGGATGTAAAGAACAACTCACAAAAAAACTCCAGACCACCCAAAACACAGCAGCTAGACTGATATATGGTAAAACACAATTCGAAAGCGCTAACCCCCTTCGAGAAAAGCTGCACTGGCTCCCAGTCAAAGAACGGATCATCTTCAAAATCTGCACGTTGGTCCACAAAATCATGTACGTCGTAGTCCCAGGATATATGAGAGACCTCATAGATCTACCAACTAGAAACAAACTTGGAGCAGCACGATCATACCTAAACCTACATTACCCAAACTGTAAAGGGCTAAAATACAAAACAACTTATGCATCTAGCTTCTCCTACATAAGCGCACAACTATGGAATGGACTCCCATATGCAGTGAAAACAATACATGCCCACCTAAACTTCAGGAAATCATTAAAAACCCACCTTTTCAAAAAAGCTTATCCCACCGATCCAACATAAATCCTCACACCCAGCAATACAACATAATTAATGTTCGTACTGGACAATTTACTTTCCTCTTTCCCCTCGACCCCATGACGCCTGATTCACTTCTACCTCTTCTGACCTCAACACAATCTTGTATTTGTTATCAACCGAAATGGCAAACGCCGTTACGGTACTTTGTAAGCCACATTGAGCCTGCAAATAGGTGGGGAAAATGTGGAATATAAATGTAACAAATAAATAAATAATGGTCCCCAGATGACGTTATAGAATTAGTGCTTAGTGCACTGCATCTTGGCACCTAAGGTTTGCCCCCATACTCCCGGATTCTATATAGCACACCTAGCATTCAGTGCCGAAAGCGTATTCTGTAACAACGCGCGTAACTTAATTGGTTTAACAAGCCAGTCAGCATTGTTAACAGCACTTGACAAGTAATAATGAACACTAATTTGGCAAAATTTAGAACTTACGAGCACAACTCCCTAAGAATATTCTGTAACACACTGCGCCTAAAATTTTAATGCGCGCAGGCAAAAAGGATTATGGTTATGGGTGGGGAAATGGGCATTTCTTGGGCATTCCAAAATTTACGTGCGTTGTTATAGAATATGGCCCTCTGTGCCTAAATCTACGTGCCAGGATTTACACCACATTTTTGTTGGTGTAAATGGAGTCACATAGTTTTAGGCACTAGAATATCGACTAAGCGTATTCTATTTATTGTGCCTAAATATAGGTGCCGCTTATAGAATATGCTTGGACGGAAATTTTTTCTAGGCGCCGCATACAGAATCTGGCCCATAGTGCTGGGTTGGTCAGTGAGGAATTTCAGCGACATTATCAGGATAACACCACTGAAAATCTGGTTCTGGCCCCAGTGGACAGGAATTATCCAGGTATGAGCAGTTCCTACCTGAATATCAGGGCCAATGTTTTCAATTAATTAAGCAATAATATGTTACATTAAATAAGCCAGAGAGGAAAATAAACAGCTTCACCTTGAACGCTGTGACCCCCTTCTAGGTCTTTATTTACAGATCTATTCTTAAGCTTTTCTGCTGAACTGACTTCAGTGCCTCATAATCCATTTTGGGGGTGTTGTCTTGATATAGTTCATCCTTGCTGGCTGGCAGCCCAGGGTATAGCTTGGTAGTGATTCTACTGGAAATGCAACAGCCAGGGAATGATGGTGGCTAAGAGGTACATGTGGAGCCATTATAATGCACAAGTAATGTTTTTGGAGAAGGGTAGATAGTAGGGTTCCCCAGGGGTCTGTGCTGGGACCACTGCCTTTTAAAATGTTTATAAATGATCTAGAGATGGGAATAATTAGTGAGGCTGGAGGAGTGGCCTAGTGGTTAGGGTGGTGGGCTTTGGTCCTGGGGAACTGAGTTTGATTCCCACTTCAGGCACAGGCAGCTCCTTGTGACTCTGGGCAAGTCACTTAACCCTCCATTGCCCCAGGTACAAATAAGCACCTGTATGCAATATGTAAGCCGCATTGAGCCTGCCATGAGTGGGAAAGCACGGGGTACAAATGTAACAAAAAAAAAATTTGCTGATGACTCAAAGTTGTTAAATCACAAGAGGTTTGTGAAAAATTGCAAGAGGACCTTACGAGACTGGGCATCCAAATGGCAAATAACTTTTAATGTGAGCAAGTGCAAAGTGCATATGGGAAACAGGAACCCAACTATAGCTACGTGATGCAAGGTTTCACATTAGGAGTCACTGCCCAGGAAAAGGATTTAGGTGTCATCTCATTGATATTATGTTGAAATCCTCTGCTCAGTGTGTGACGGCGACTAAGAAAGCAAATAGAATGTTAGGAATTAGTAGGAAAGCAATGGAAAACAAAAATGAGAGTGTTATAATGCCTTTGCATTGATCCATGGTGCGACTGCACCTCAAATACTGCGTGCAATTCTGGTCACTGCATCTCAAAAATATAGCAGAATTAGAAAAGGTATAGAGAAGGGTGACGAAAATGATAAAGGGGATAGGACAACTTCCCTATGAGGAAAGACTAAAGCGGCTAAAACAGCTTGGAGAAGAGACAGCTGAGAGGAGATATGATAGAGGTCTATAAAATACTGATTGGAGTGGAACGGGTAGACGTGAATCGATTGTTTATTCTTTCCGAAAATACTAGGAATAGGGGGCACGCTATGAAGCTACTAAATAGTAAATTTAAAACAAACCGGAAAAAATATTTCTTCACTTAATGTGTAATTAAGTTCTGGGATTTGTTGCCAGAGAATGTGGTAAAAGCAGTTAGCTTAGCAAGGTTTGAAAAAGGTTTGGATAATTTCCTAGAAAAAAAGTCCATAAGCCATTACTAAGATGTACTTCGGAAAATCCACTGCTTATTTCTAGGATAAGCAGCATAAAATCTGTTTTACTCTTTTGGCATCTTGTCAGGTGTTTGTGACCTGGATTAGCCACTGTTGGAAACAGGATACTGGGCTTGATGGACCTTTGGCCTGTCCCATTATGGCAATGCGTATCTTATGTTTTTATGATATTATTTAACGAAATTGAACAAAACTTTATCACACATGTCTCTGTCCATGATTTCACTTAAGTTCATATAAATGCCCAGATAAAACGTACTAGTTTTACTCAGGTAAAAATACTTTTTCTTGATTTATAGATCAGATGTGTCCTATAAGTTATCATTGTGAACTAGGCGACATAGGATAAAGGTGAAAGGAGGTAGAATCGGGAGTAATCTAAGGAAATATTTCTTTATGGAAATTGTGATAGATTGCTAAAACAACCTCCTGGTGGATGTGGTGGAGACAGCCATGCAAGTACTTGAAAGTATTAATCTAATATAATAATTCGCACCTCCAACGTTCTGAAGCTGACTCCGTGGCAGTGAAGCCATGTAGTGTTCGTAGGGTTCGTGATTGCACTCCTGATCACTGCCCCGCCCTCGAGGGAACTCTGGTTTTGCTTCTGTTTCTGCAGTTCCTGTGGTCCCGCCCTTCTGCAAACAGGAAATGAGGGCGGGACCAGAGGAACAGCTGAAAGAAGCGGTGTCTGTACTTGCTGCACTTCAGTGTTGCCGGATGAGCAGCAGGTAAAACTTTTTAAACAGCAGCTGCCACGTACGATGGGCTGGGGCCACCCGCACACGTCCTCCTTGCTGTCGGAGGCCACAGAGACAGAGGGAAGGCGGCGCTGGCCGGCGGAAATGGGAGAAGGGGGGGTGCGGACATTGGATGAGGGGGGGGCCCGGATAGAGGGGGGGTCCTGAGATGAGAGAGGGGGAGGGGGTGCTGCGACAACAGGGGGGAGGGGGTCCTGAGACGAGGGGGGAGGGGGTAGAGGAGGGGGGAGAACATTAATGGCAGAAGGTCATTACCTTGCTAGTGCCCGTTTCATTTCAATGAGAAACGGGCTTTTTTTTACTAGTATATATATAAACCTCTTCCAGAGACATAGGGACTGTAGAACCAGAGGACATAAATTGAGGTTACAGGGCAGTAGACTTAGGTGTAACATCAGGAATTAATTTATCACTGAGATGGCAGTGGATGCCTAGAATGCACTTCCAGGAGAAATGGTGGAGTCAAAAACGGTCATGGAATTCAAAAATGTATGGGATAAACACAGAAGATGCCTAAATAGAAAGAGGATGGAAACAATAGCTGTGTAGGTGCTCGGCAAGAGTACTGGGAAATAAAGCCAATGTTGGACAGACTTCTATGATCTGTGTCTTGCAAATGGCAAAAGACAGATGAAGATTCGGCAGCTCCAGTATTGTACAGCTCCCTCACTCACATTATATGATAATAAAGCAATTTACAACTCAAGGGGGAGGGGAAGACATTTTAAATACTGTTAACAAGACTTCGCCTATATGTAGTTAGCACGATGGCAAATTGCCAACTGGTGTTTAAGTATGAATGACTATAACCTGCACAGTGTGATGGGTGCAGCAGTTTGGATGGGCCGTGCAGGTCTTTACCTACCATCATGAGACAAGCACAGAGGACCTCTAAGAGGCTCTTTTACTAAGCTGCACTAAAAAGGGCCCTGTGCTAGCGGCGGGGACCTTTTTTGCTGTGCGCTGAGGCCCTTTTTACCACAGCGAATAAAAAGACTGAATAAAGACATGGCCATGTGGTAAGATTGCTCTTACCACATGGCCATTTGAGGGGGAGCACTTACTTGCACCCATTGAGGTGGCAGTAAGGGCTCCCGTGCTAACCCGATAGTAACTGGATAACGCATGGCGTTGCCCGATTACCGCCGGGTAACCCCCTGCGGAAATATTTTTTGAATATTTCTGCTAGTGCTGGAAATGCCATGCTCTGGGGGTGGAACTACCATCGGAGCCCGTTTTGGGCTGGTGGTAGTTCCAGATTGGCATGTGGTAAACCTGCAGTGGGTTTACCGCCGTTTAGTAAAAGGGCCCCTAAGAGAGAGCGAGGGATTGTAGAGCTTAAGTAGTTGATATGTATGGGCAGTCTATATTGGGTATATGGTCTTTGTCCAATGTCATTTCCTATGTTTCTGTTGTATATCCAAATAAGAGCTTGGCTGTTTAGATGAATAATGACCAGCAGTGCCCCTTTTGTATATCCATTTGTTAATTGTCTCAGAGCTTTTTCTGCTCATGGTGAAACCAGTTTACCATGTTCTAAATGTGACTGCTACAGTAAAATAGTTTTTCTGCATTTCTTTAGACAAACTCAGACTGGATCGAGATTTCAGCAAATATAACTACCTGGGCCTGGAGTCTGCCAAAGTCAACGGAGTGGATGATGCAGCCAACTTCCGAACAGTGAGGGTAAGAGATAGACATTGGTATTTATATTAGACTATATATAGGATGCATGGAAAGCGGAAATAAAGCATTTTTATATTGTTTAACAGACTAGCAATGTATACAGTAAACTAATAAAGGAACATAACTTCAGAAGAAGATAATATGGAATAAATATGTTTTCTCACTTTGGTGAAGGGAGTCATGACTCTAGAGCACATCCGCTTCTTCTTCTTTTTTTTTTTTTCTTTTGGTTTCAAGCTAAATCCAAGCCAGTATCTACTGGAGCTACAGTTATGGCTGTTTTTCTTGTGTGCAAAAGGAAAAGTTGTCCCATGACCCTTGCATTACAAGGGGCCCATAATTAGGGTTACCATACGTCCGGATTTACCCGGACATGTCCTCTTTTTGAGGACATGTCTGGGCATCCGGGCTGGTTTTTCCAGTCCGCCCGTTTGGCCGGATTTCTGGACAAACGGGTGGGCGGGCAGCGGACCTATCCTAGCCTCCCCTCCCCTTCCCTTACTTACTATCTACTGCCCTGGTTGTCTAGTGACCTCTTCGGGACAGGAAAGAGCCCCCTCTTTCCTGCCTGGAGCGCTGGCCTTGCCCTGCATCCTGTTGCTGTGACGGTCTCGGGATTCAAAATGGCCACCGAGAGTTGAAGCGGCTCTTTCCTGCCCCGAAGAGGTCACTAGATCACCAGGGCAGTAGATAGTAAGTAAGGGGAGGGGAGGGGAATATGTGACCCGAGGGAGGGGAGGGGAATATGTGACGGGGCGGGGTGAGAGCGAGAAAGGGTGGAGCGAGGATGTGAAAGGGGTGTGGTGTGGGCGGGACAGGGACGTGGTATGGGTGGGGCGGGGCAGGGGTGCGTGACATGTGTCCTCTTTTTCAGAGGACCCTACCCATAATGCAAGGTCTCAATGCAATGTCTAAAAAGCATGTGCTATCAGCTTTATATATCTGGCATCTATGCATTTGAAGTCAATAAATGGGGCCCAACCACACAAGTTTACCCAGGGGTCTGAAAGATGCCCTAGCTACTGTGTCATGAAACTTGTTTACAGCCGCCTGGGCACTTTTCACACATTTTTTACGCTGCATTTCCTTTAATCCAGCTCTTGCAATTTGAATCCTTGGTTAACAACCACAGATTGTGGCTCTCTGGGGAACCTTGTACGTGTGTGTCCTGAATCTGGCTTGTGAGTTTCACCAGTGGGACTCTCCTTTTCTGCTTTCCTCCATTTGATTGCGGGATATTTGAAGTGAGAAATGTCCTGAAAGTAGAATCTATAGAGATTTTTTTCTTAATATCCAATACTACAGCTCATGCTGTACACTCATTAATGCACATTATTTACTGTAGGAAAGGATTTTCACTTGTACGTAAACTTGTGAATCTATGTGTAATTTTTCCCATATGTGTGCTTCAAATAGCAGGTTAAAATGTGGATACATAATTTTCCTTGAAGTAAACCTGTACTTAAGCTTTGAAAATCCAACAAAGTCAGCACAAAGAAAAGTAAACATACTCTTTTTAACCATGTACACAGAAAAATCGACAGTCAGTTTTCAAGCATGAGAAAGGAAAGAGTGTGCCCTGAGGTTCTCAGCTGGGACCAATATTGTTTAACATATTAATTAATGACTGCCAAAGGAAGGAAAGAGCGAGGCGGTCAAATCTGCAGATGATGCAGAATTATTTAAAGTGAGGAATTACAGTAGGACTGGAGAACTGGGTATCTAAATGGTAAGTGAAATTTAATGTAGATGAGTGGGAAGTGATGCACATCAGGAATAAAAATGCAACGCAGTGCTGGGTTCCATACTAGAAGCTGGCATTCGTCAAATGGATCATGGAGTGATTGTGGACAACACATTGAAATCTTCAACTGATTGTATGGCACATTGGCGTAGCTACGTGGGGCCACAGGGGCCTGGCCCCCCCAAATTTCCCATGGCCCCCGGTTTTGCTGGCAGGGGTCCCCAATCCCTACCAGCTGAAGCATTTTCCAGCACCACTCAATTCACTAAAAGGAGCTTGCAGGACGTGAGGCGAAGACAGAGCAGGGCAGGCAATGTGGCAGCGTCGGAGACCAGTGCTGGACAACACTTCAGCTGGCAGGGATTGAGGACCTCCGCCAGCCAAGGTATTTGCTGCGGCAGGGCGGCGGGGGCGTGGTGAGGTAGCAGGGGTGGTGACGGAGGTGGCGGTGGCGGCGCAGCAGACCAAAATATGCCTCCCACCTTGGGCTCTGGCCCCTCCCACCGTGAGGTCTGGCTACGCCCCATGGCAGCAACTAAACAAGTAAATAAAACACAAGGAATTATTTGGAAAGCAACAGAGAACATCAGGGATATCATAATGCCACTGTCTCAATCCATGATATAACTCTACCTGGAGTATTGTGTGAATTTCTTGCCACCACATCTCCAAAATGATATAGCAGAACTAGAAAAGGTGCATAGAAACGCAACTAAAAAGGGTTGTGGTTGAAACAAATTCCTTGTGAAGAACGACTCACCAAGATAATGCTCTTCAACTTGGGGAGCAGACAACTGAAAGAGATCGTGTTAGAGGTCTATAAAATTATGTCAAATACAGAACAAATTGGTAGGGAATTATTATTTGCTCTTCTTATAGTACTATGACTAGCAGATTCTTGGGGACACTAATGAAAAGCAGCTCTAAGAAGAATTCTAGAAGATGTTTTTTCAGTTAACATAATTAAACAATGCAACTACCAGAGAATGTGATCAAGGCTAGCCATTTAGCTGACTTTTAAAAGGTTTTGGATAAGTTTCCAGAGAACAGGTCCATTAACCATTAGTTAGTTGGATAGCTCTAGGTGTCTCCATCCCTCATTTCTGGGAGGAAATGGTATGGGTTTTTCTATTTCAGATTTGACGGGCACTTCCAAGTAACTCAGACTGAACACTTTTGAATAAGTTTGCTGGGCTTGATGGACCATTGGTGCGACCCATTTGGCATGCCTTATGTTCTTAAATGAGAATGCACACTATTTGCCATTTGAGCACACAAAATGCACCTATTTACTTTTCAAGTAATTATTTTTCATGTGTGGTTTTAAGCATGCAGAATTTTATTTAAATCAATTGTTAATGAGTCACTGGGTCCAAAATTGTGCAATGAAACTCATTAAGTACAAAGCAGTGATGACATTGTATGCAACAAATGGTTTGCAAATGTAATGTTGCACAAATGTTAACCACACCATCAAGGTGTTAAACATTTTACCAAAACTTTTGCAGCAAATCTATGTGCGATACTCTGCTACAGGGTTTATTTGCTTGGAATTCCAGCAAGCCAAACAGCATGCCCTACTTACAACAGTGTGTGCAAAATTCATTCCCTTCAGTAAATTGGTCTCTAACAGTTATGGCTGTCAAGCAGTGCTTCGTAGCCTTCTCCTAGTATCACACCTGACCAGTCAGATTTTCAGGAGTACCCCAATGAATATGCATGAGATAGATCAGCATGCTGTTGATCTTCAGTATATGCAGATGTATGTATATCAGCATATTCATAAGAACATAAGCATTGCCATACTGGGGCAGACCAAAGATCCATCAAGCCCAGCATCCTGTTTTCAACAGTGGCCAATCCAGGCTACAAAGTATTTTGGTAGCACTGAAAACCCGACTGGCTAGGTGTGACCCCAGGATCAAGGTTGAGCAGCATTGTTCCAAAGCAGTAGACGAAACAGTGGGCCTGATATTCAGACCGCAGGAGGGAGCCCAGCTAACTCCCATGGTTGGCGATCAGCCCAGATATTCAATGCCGAGCTGTTTCCGGTGACCAGCATTGAATAGCCAGCTGGTTTTTGGCTGGTTTCAATTTAAACAAGGCCAAGCTGATATTCAGTGCTGGCTGGTTACATTTAAACAAGGCAGAGATATTCCTGCTATTTCGGCGGCCTAATTTGGCCACCAAACGTAGCTGGTGATGCACTGAATATTAGAGGATAGCTGGTTATATCGCGTGATATAGCCAGTTATCCTCTAAGCACTAACCGTCAATATTCAGCGGGAGATAATCGGCTATCTCCCTCTGAGTATTGCGGGATAGCCAGTTCAGTGTCATTTAAGCAGCCAGGAGCTGTTCCTGGCCGGTTAAATGGTTTCAAATATCAGTGGGAGCGTCTCTAATAGAAAGTACATTTTTTAATCATGAATTTGAAATATGTTTCTTCTCCTTCCATTTCCAGAATGCCATGCAGATAGTAGGTTTCATAGATCATGAAGTGCAGTCTGTCTTGGAAGTGGTAGCAGCCATCCTGAAGTTGGGAAATATTGAATTCAAACTTGAATCTCGGGTGAATGGCTTAGATGAAAGCAAAATCAAAGATAAAAATGGTAAGAAGGCCTGCAGGAAGCCAAGGCTACCTCTCTTGACCAGTAAGGTATTGGGCTGGTTTCCCTCTTCTAAAACATTATGGGAGCGTATGACTTGGGGTAACGTCAGCTTTGTTTTGACATTCTTTTTTTATATGACTTTATTTCAAAGTACTTAATCTGTGTGGTAGTATCACTTCGAAACAAAGATGACCGCATATGGAAACATGCTAGATCATTGTCATTTGTGAAAATATGTTTACTTTTGGATTTCTTCACTGATATTTAGTTCCATCAGTTGGATAACTCTTGTTAACTACTGATGTTTTGGGTTTTTTTTGGAGGCCACAGTTTTGTAGAAATGCTTCATCTAACCTTAAATCTTAGTGGTGGATTTTTGAGCTGTGACTGGTTCAAGTTAAACATCAGCACTGGTGTCTAACCTAACCTTTATATTCAGCACTGCTATATTTCCAAACAATGGCACTGAATACCTGGATAGTGCCATTACTATGCCGGCACTATCTGTTTAGTTTAGACTTGTTCTGCCCGATATTCAAAAGGGTTCAACCAGGCAGGAGAGGCTCCTGCCCGGTTAAACCCCACTGAGTGAATGTTCAGAGGCACTTAACTGGTTAGTGCCAGTAAATAGTGTTGCTAACTGCCATTTCCTAACTGGTTAGGTTAGGGGAGGCTGGGGGCGGAGCACCTGCTTAGCTAGTTAGTTGCAATTTTCAGGATTTCCTAACTTTGGGGTCCTTTTACCAAGATGCGGTAAAAGGGAGTTTGATGCGCACTGAGGCACCCTTTTACTGCAGCGGATAAAAAGCTGTCTTTTTTTTTTTTTCAAGAAAAGATTGTGTGGTCATTTCTGGGGGGAACACTTACCATTGAGGTGGTGGTAAGGGATCCCGTGCTAACCCAGCAGTAACCAGGCAGCGCATGGCACTGCCCGATTTACTGCTGGGTAAACACCGGTGCTATAAAAATGAAAAAGATTTTTGTGGTGCTGGAAGTAGCGCACGCTGGGGGGTGGGAACTAACGCCAGCCCGGCAGTAGTTCCAGATTAGCAAGCGGTAAGCCCGTGTCGGGCTTATCACCGCTTCTTAAAAGGCCCCCTGCATGCACTAAAGTTAACTGGGTACTGGTCTGAATATCAGTCGGCACCCAGTTAACTTCCAGGTGATCGCTGATACCTGGAGAGTCAATGCCGGAGTATTGTGTTCAGTACTGGTCTCCGTATCTCAAAAAAGATATAGTAGAATTGGAAAAGGTACAGCGAAGGGCGACGAAAATGATAGTGGGGATGGGACGACTTTCCTATGAAGAGAGGCTGAGAAGGCTAGGGCTTTTTAGCTTGGAGAAGAGACGGCTGAGGGGAGATATGATAGAAGTGTATAAAATAATGAGTGGAATGGATCGGGTGGATGTGAAGCGACTGTTCACGCTATCCAAAAATACTAGGACTAGAGGGCATGAGTTGAAGCTACAGTGTGGTAAATTTAAAACGAATCGGAGAAAATTTTTCTTCACCCAACGTGTAATTAGACTCTGGAATTCGTTGCCGGAGAACGTGGTACGGGCGGTTAGCTTGTCGGAGTTTAAAAAGGGGTTAGATAGATTCCTAAAGGACAAGTCCATAGACCGCTATTAAATGGACTTGGAAAAATTCCGCATTTTTAGGTATAACTTGTCTGGAATGTTTTTACATTTGGGGAGCGTGCCAGGTGCCCTTGACCTGGATTGGCCACTGTCGGTGACAGGATGCTGGGCTAGATGGACCTTTGGTCTTTCCCAGTATGGCACTACTTATGTACTTACAGTGGGGGAAATAAGTATTTGATCCCTTGCTGATTTTGTAAGTTTGCCCACTGACAAAGACATGAGCAGCCCATAATTGAAGGGTAGGTTATTGGTAACAGTGAGAGATAGCACATCACAAATTAAATCCGGAAAATCACATTGTGGAAAGTATATGAATTTATTTGCATTCTGCAGAGGGAAATAAGTATTTGATCCCCCACCAACCAGTAAGAGATCTGGCCCCTACAGACCAGGTAGATGCTCCAAATCAACTCGTTACCTGCATGACAGACAGCTGTCGGCAATGGTCACCTGTATGAAAGACACCTGTCCACAGACTCAGTGAATCAGTCAGACTCTAACCTCTACAAAATGGCCAAGAGCAAGGAGCTGTCTAAGGATGTCAGGGACAAGATCATACACCTGCACAAGGCTGGAATGGGCTACAAAACCATCAGTAAGACGCTGGGCGAGAAGGAGACAACTGTTGGTGCCATAGTAAGAAAATGGAAGAAGTACAAAATGACTGTCAATCGACAAAGATCTGGGGCTCCACGCAAAATCTCACCTCGTGGGGTATCCTTGATCATGAGGAAGGTTAGAAATCAGCCTACAACTACAAGGGGGGAACTTGTCAATGATCTCAAGGCAGCTGGGACCACTGTCACCACGAAAACCATTGGTAACACATTACGACATAACGGATTGCAATCCTGCAGTGCCCGCAAGGTCCCCCTGCTCCGGAAGGCACATGTAACGGCCCGTCTGAAGTTTGCCAGTGAACACCTGGATGATGCCGAGAGTGATTGGGAGAAGGTGCTGTGGTCAGATGAGACAAAAATTGAGCTCTTTGGCATGAACTCAACTCGCCGTGTTTGGAGGAAGAGAAATGCTGCCTATGACCCAAAGAACACCGTCCCCACTGTCAAGCATGGAGGTGGAAATGTTATGTTTTGGGGGTGTTTCTCTGCTAAGGGCACAGGACTACTTCACCGCATCAATGGGAGAATGGATGGGGCCATGTACCGTACAATTCTGAGTGACAACCTCCTTCCCTCCGCCAGGGCCTTAAAAATGGGTCGTGGCTGGGTCTTCCAGCACGACAATGACCCAAAACATACAGCCAAGGCAACAAAGGAGTGGCTCAGGAAGAAGCACATTAGGGTCATGGAGTGGCCTAGCCAGTCACCAGACCTTAATCCCATTGAAAACTTATGGAGGGAGCTGAAGCTGCGAGTTGCCAAGCGACAGCCCAGAACTCTTAATGATTTAGAGATGATCTGCAAAGAGGAGTGGATCAAAATTCCTCCTGACATGTGTGCAAACCTCATCATCAACTACAGAAGACGTCTGACTGCTGTGCTTGCCAACAAGGGTTTTGCCACCAAGTATTAGGTCTTGTTTGCCAGAGGGATTAAATACTTATTTCCCTCTGCAGAATGCAAATAAATTCATATACTTTCCACAATGTGATTTTCCGGATTTAATTTGTGATGTGCTATCTCTCACTGTTACCAATAACCTACCCTTCAATTATGGGCTGCTCATGTCTTTGTCAGTGGGCAAACTTACAAAATCAGCAAGGGATCAAATACTTATTTCCCCCACTGTATGTACTTATGCACATGCCCTGGCATTGAATATCCGGGGTCAGTTCAGCCCACAGCTGTGAGCGGCTTTGACGCCGCATACCTTCACGAGCTGAATATCAGGCCTGCTGTATTTTATAAAGTATATTTATAAATTGCAACTCTGCCTGTGCTCTTCCCAAATTCTACCCCAGAACATGCCTACACCAAATACACGTACAAGTACATGGAATCTTGCCATCGCATATACTTCTGTGTGTGTAGTAAGTTTATATGAGGTATATACTGCCACATACATGGGAAAATGCCTTCATAAAATTACTCCCTAAGCGGATAATTCTATATAGGGGCACCTATGTAGAGGATATCTTGTAATTTATGTGCACAATTGTGTGCCTCATCCAGATGATGCCCACCTTCCAACTGCAGTCAATCACATCTAGGCACTTGTTTTGAGAGTAGCGTACAGCTCTGGTACTGGTATTTACGCATATATGTGCATTCTGGTCACTTTGCGTGTTTTTGGTGCCCTCCTTGTAAACTTGTGTACATATGTTCTCTGTACTAAGCTTTCAGATTAGGGGGAGTGACTGGTCTCTCATTTACTGTTTTTGTTGATATACATATATTTGGATCGATTTAGTTTTGCACCTTTTCAGTGGAGGAGTAGTCTAATGGCTAGTGCAGTGGGCTGAGAACCTGGGGAACTGGGTTGAATTTCTACTGTGTCTCCTTGTGATCCTGCACAAGTCACTTAACCCTCTTGTTGCCCCAGGTTGAAAACTTAGATTGTGAGCTCCTAGGGGCAGAGAAAGAACCTCAAGGCAAGCTAAATTCGGGTACAGTAGGTATTTTCCTGTCTCCAAGAGGTTTAATAATCTACATTTGTACATGAGGCAATGGAGGGTTAAGTGACTTGCCCAAGATTACAAGGAGCAGAGGTGGGATTTGAAGCCTAGCTTCTTGGTTCTCGCCTGCTTTTCTAACCACTAAGCTACTCCAGACCGAAAGGCCAGAAATAAGCCCAAAATCTTTGACCACCTGAAGGGCTAAGCCCAGATGTTTCAGTGTCTACTTTATGTATAATAATATATCATTAGCAAAACTCTTGCAACTCACCCAGATATCGTTTGATTCTTGCAGGAGCGGACCGCTTGTGGCTTCCCTTTCATATGCCATATCCAGAGTGGAACCTTAATTTAGTCCTTCAGGCTCTTCAGAAGTCTCCTTTTGAGCCACTCTGGAAGGCCTCCTTGAAAAATCTTACTCTAAAGACAGCATTCTTGGTGGCTGTTGTGTTGGCACGTAGGGTTTCGGATCTTCAGGCTCTCTCTTGTCGGGATCCTTTTCTTCACTTTTTGGAGGTGGGGTCTCCCTGCACATGATTCTTTCTTTCTTCCAAAAGTGGTATCAACATTTCATCTCAACCAATTTGTGGAGCTTCCGTCCTTTTGCAGACGAAGCAGCTCAGTATTCTTCGTTGAAGTTTCTCGACTTGTGTAGAGACCTCTTTAGATATCTGGAAGTCACAAATTAGTTTTGCAGATTGGACAGACTATTTGTGCTTTTTGATAAACAAAGATTTGGCCTCATGGCTTTCAAGCCCACAATTGTTAGATGGCTGAAGGAGAGTATCGTGTCAGCTTATTTGCTTGCAGGGAAGCAGGCTCCTCAGGCCTGGTGGGTTCATTCTATGAGGCGTACAGCGACATCCTGAATGGAAACTACCTTACTGTCTCTGGTGGATATTAGCAAGGTAGTGATGTGGTCAGTTCTGCATACCTTTGCCAAGCACTACAGGATGGATGTTACAGTGCGCTCAGAAGCCAGTTTTAGGGCTTCGGTCCTCAGGACTGTGGCGCCAGGATCCCACCTTTAGGGATTGCTTTTGAACATCTCACAAGATCTGGAATAGTGGGAACCTACATAATGGAAGGAGAAATTAGGACTTACCTGATAATTTTCTTTCTATTAGTTCTTCCCGCTATTCCAGAGGTGTGCCCGAGGTTTCTGAAATGTTTAGTCAGCGTGAAGTAATGGGTCAAATAACGTCTGTCACCTTGCACGGTACTTCCTGCATATCTCTTGTTCTTTACAGGTTATCCAGAAATGAGAGAGATCCACACATTTGCTCGTCTGGTTAGTGTTAGCAAGTTGTTTAAGGTTGTTGTGTTTTTTTCTGAGTTTCTCCTTATTGGTTGTCTACATAAATACTGAGGAGCTGGACTGGATGCCAAGAGAGAGATCTCAGCTGAGTTTTCAGTCCTCTATCTCCACCTGCTGGTTAATGGACACAACTATCCCACATGGTTCTAGAATAGTGGAAAGGAATAATGGAAAGAAACTTACCAGGTAAAACCTAATTTCTCCTTAATCTACTCTTAATCCATTTGTGCTCTGATATAAGTTACAGAGGACAAGCACAGAGGATTCCTGTTAGTGGATGTAGTAAAATCATAACTCAAGCAATAGTCTGTGGGAAAAATGGGTACAATACATGGACCTTGTGCTGTGTACCTGTAGAAAGTTAGGTAGGTTTTTCTTAGTCAAGTTGTTACTCTATAAATATAATAACCATAGATTGGATAGCTTCTTGTGAAGGAACTGAAGAGCTCAATTGTATTGAACTTGTCTTCTGGATCCCCTGTAGAGTATCTTGTGCAGGCTTCCTGATTTTGCTTCCAGTGACTTTCATGGCAAACAATGAGAGGACACAGTAAAACGTTTCCATTAAGACCACCCTGAAACCATATATTTTTGGCCTTTGCTAAGAAAAGGTACAATTTTCTAGTCTACACAAACCATTTATAGAGCCGTCACTGTCCACTAATTGATATGTCCAACATAAAAGGTGTGTCCTTTAGTGAAGGCAGTGTTTTGTACTTCCTACAGACTTTTTTTTTTACCTTGTAAGGGGATTCACTTGGTGTCATTTAGGTGTTCCAGAGTTTCAAGACATATTACACAGAGTAGGGTTTTGAAAAAGAGATGTTCAGTAAAAAGCAGTGTATATTTCTATATATTTGTAGGTCTTAAGCAGGGATTGAAAAATATTCTTGCCTTAGGCAAGTTGATTTTTGCTGCCAGGAAGAATGAGCAAGTACCTGAGAGGAAGTAGCAGAGTGGAGCTGTGAGGAACACCCCTGCCCAATGAAGTAAGAGCAAGCACTCTTCATTTCTAAAGAAGAGTAGGAAGAATGCAGTCAGTCAGGTCCAAAACTCCTGTATTACTAAAGAAGAGGAAGGTGGATGTGCATTTATCAACATGCATTTGGTTCATTAGCATGCCTTAAAAAATTGAATGTACACTAAATCAGTTTAGCCTGCGTTAATTTAGGAATTAATGTACGTTAGGTTGATTAGTATGCATTAAAAAGTTTTAACAAGCATTAACATTTTTTAAATGTGTGAAATGAGCTAAAATAACATCTGAAAATCAAACAGATTGCCAGATTTAGTGGACAGGAACAAAATGCTGTTGCTGTGTGCACATCCCAGCGGAAGTGACTTATGGTCTATGAGGAGAGAGAAGAGGGAGAGGAGATGCATGAGAGGAAGGGACCAGAGGATAAAGAAAGCACTGTACCTGAGTGATGGTTGGAAAGGGGAAAGAGAGCTACACTTGAGGGGGGGGGGGTATGGGATGGGGGTATGGGTGGAGGAGAAAAAGAGTGGAGTGCACATGAATGTTGGTGAGGAGAGGTCAGGTTTAGGAATTGGGGAGTGTGGACTGAACCTATGTATGAAATGGGGAGGACAGAGTTGACTGCATGTGATTATGAGGTGGGGGAAAAGAGTGTGGACTGCACCTGAAGTGAGGAGTAGTGTGATGGAATGGAGGAGAGGACTATATGCTGGAGGAGAGGGGAGAGTGGACTACACTTGAATAGAGGAGAGGATAGAAGATTGTACCTTAGTGTGTGTGTGTGTGTTTGTTTGGTGGTGGTGGTGGTGGTGGTGGTGGGGTTATGGTAGAGAAAGAGAGAGCAGCATGGAGGGAAGGCATATGCACTATCCAGGGATGAAATGCAATTACCATGTATGTATGACAAGTCTTGCCTCCAAAAGTTACTTATTGATGGGGGAACATGTTTTTTCCCTGATGAATATGTTTGAGAGAAATATATAAAACGCTCCCATGAAAATACCATTATATTAACTGAGAAAGAGTTTGAAAGCATGCCAAAACAGTCTCTGATAGAGCAGGGGTCAGCATGTCTTGAGCATGCACATAGCATTGGTGTCATTGGGGAAGTGGGCAGA
The DNA here is from genome assembly GCF_901765095.1 of Microcaecilia unicolor. Lineage (NCBI taxonomy): Eukaryota > Metazoa > Chordata > Amphibia > Gymnophiona > Siphonopidae > Microcaecilia > Microcaecilia unicolor. Next base: position 205,267,242 of record NC_044037.1, on the reverse strand, counting down.
TGGGGAAAGAAGTGCTGGTCATCAGGAGTGGGAAAGGAGGCGTGAAATGTCATTCACCGCAGAGGAGGGGGAATGGAAGAAATGTAGGACACAGTGGCGTAGCCATGTGTGGGCCCAGGTGGGCACAGACCCACCCACTTTGGACTCAGGCCCACCCAGCAGCAGCAGAGCAGCAATATGGCTAGCGAGGATACCCAAGCCCTGCTAGCTGAAGACACCCGGCATCTCTCCCTCCAGGAGATCAGCTAGTCACTTAACTCCACTCCCCTGACTCCCCTCACCTGTATCTTTAAATCCTTTAGGTCTTCGCCGGCAGCGAGCAGCAACATATTCTCCCTGCTTGTACCAGCCTGATTCTTCTCTCTGATGCAACTTCCTGTTTGCGGGACCAGGAAGTTGAGTTAGGGGTGGGGGGTTGTCGTGCCCACCCACTTTGTGCTCAGGCTTGCACCAAATTAGGAGTCCACAAACAGTGCTTGGTGTTCTGCTTGTAACTATTCAAATGTGACGCCACTTGAGAGAGTGCTCTCTGCCCACTGGGCTTGATGGAAGGCTTCAGCTATTTCTACAGCTCCATCTAGAATAAAGTTCAGGCTCTGACATTCCCACTGCTGCATGGAGGGTCTCAAGATAATTAAGAACTCATTAATATCAGCTAGGCCACCTCAAGACCAGCCCTTTCTTTAGCCTGTACTTCCAGGCTCCTTCCTTAAACCAGTAGAACAGATTCCAAAGGAGTACCTCTCTGGGCTACCACCTTTTGCTATGAACAGTTTCTTTCCTGTTCCTGCTCCCAGGCTGGGATTCTCTGTTTCTCACCTGGAGCACTCCTCCACTTCACAGTTAGTACTTTACTGGCAGAAACCTCTTTGGTCAGCCTTAGTTTCGTGAACCCATCCAGGACACTCCCCTCTTTACAAGGGTCCTGGTAGGGGTAGAAGCAACCATATACCTTGTACAGTTCCCAACAACAACTTTTAGTAACTGCAAAATCCTCCCCTACTGTCATTCAACAGCCAGAGGCTGACGGCAGATTCAAGGAAGATACAGCCCTAACCCAACTCCCTGAAGAAAGTTAGTCTGAAACCCGCGGCGTTGGGCACATTGTTATATTTCAGGGTAGAGCAGTCTTCATGACTACGGAGTGATTTAATCAATGGAGCCCTTAGCATCTGGTTTCACTGATGCAAGGCTGATAAGATAAGTGATAAGTCTTTCAAGCCTTATTTGATTTGTCATTTATGCTGGCTAAGTTGGTTAATTGCAGTGCATTTGTTTGATTAGTATTTAAGGAGCACAAAATAGCATACTATTGCACACAAAATATCACAATAGTGAGTGAGCGACCCAATGAATGAAGTTCTGTGTTTCACCCGTTAGTGGCCTTGAGTGACTACCATGTGGGTGTTTAAATCTCTGAGGGCGCTCCTCTCATTGTATTATTAAAATAAATTATTAGATTTAGTACATTTTTCCGGTAATGCTTGTTCTATTGAATTTCTTTACCAGTGAAGTAAGGGATTTTTTTGTTTTGAGTTTTGATCAACAACCAGAAACATTTCCCTCAGTACCTTCCCATAAACACTCCCCCATGGAGCTGGGCCTCTCATATTTTTATTACCAATCAACTTTCCTCCTCTCAGTGACTCTAGGAAGGGCCTATCACTACTTAGTAATCCCCAGTAAGCCAGTCTGCTGGGGTGGAACCACTGATCACACAAACAGCACTACTCAGATAAGTTTCTAACTTTAATATTCTTTGTGCGCTATTGTTAGTACTTGAAGCAATGTGGTAGTGATGAGTAGTGCGTGTAAGGTGCTGTAAAAAAATAAAAATGTAAAAATTTTTTTTTCCTAATACGTTTTTCAGGAGGTTTTTCATCAATGATTACTTGTTGCACTGCAGGCAGAAGAGCCGCAAAAGAGAGGGGTGTGTCTTTTGGTTTTTGATTGCTGCAGTTTTATGAGATCTTTTTTCCTCCTTGCAACATTAGTTCTTCACTGGTTTTGTTTTAAAAAGGATAAACTGACATGTTTTATTCAGTCAAATTTTGTATTGTTGACAGCTGCATGACTTCTTGCATAAAGGCAATGGTAAAAGAAAGACAAGGGTTTTAACCAGACCTAGAGTAGTTTAGGCAGGGGGATCTGAGCAGATTAGGAGGGCCAAAATGAAGGCATAGCCTAGTGATTAGGGCATTGGATTAAGATATAGTGGAATTAGAAAAGATTCAAAGAAGAGCGACCAAAATGATAAAGGGGATGGAACTCTCCCGTATGAGGAAAGGCTAAAGAGGTAGGGCTCTTCTGCTTGGAAAAGAGACAGATGAGGGGAGATATGATTGAGGTCTACAAAATCCTGAGTGGTGAAGAACGAATAGAAGTAAATTGATTTTTTACTTATTCCAAAAGTACAAAGACTAGGGATTACTCGAGGAAGTTACATGGAAATACTTTTAAAACAAATAGGAGGAAATATTTTTTCACTCAACAAATAGTTAAGCTCTGGATCTCATTGCTGGAGATTGTCATAACAGCGGTTAGCGTATTTGGTTTTAAAAAAGGTTTGGACTAGTTCCTGGAGGAAAAGTCCATAGTTTGCTATTGAGACAGACATGGGGAAGCAACTGCTTGCCCTGGGATTAGTAGCATGGAATGTTGCTGCTAATTGGGTTTCTGCCAGGTGCTTGTGACCTGCCTTGGCCACTGTTTGGAAAACAGGATAATGGGCTAGATGGACCATTTGTGTGCCCAATATGGCTACTCTTATGTTCTTATGTTCTAAGCCAAGGTTTAAATTCCCCTTCTCCCACTGAAACACATTGTAATCTTAGGCAAAGCCACTTCATCTTCCATTACATTAGGTACAAACTAAGGACTAGATTTAGTAACCTGCATTAATTTTCATTTAACGAACACTAATGTGATTAATGGACGTTACAAATGAATAGACCCTGTTTGCAGTAATGAAGCTTTCATGAAAAAATGTGTTAAATCCCATTAATTCACATGAATGTTGACACAGTTAGTAAATTGGGCCTTGATTTGTAAGCCCTGTGAGACGAGGAAGTGCCTACTCTATCTGAATGTAACTTGGGCTCAGGTTTGTAAAAAGGTGACTAAAAATAATCCAAATGGTCTTTTATCTACTCGCATCTACAGTGCCATTATGTAAGATCAGGAAATAGATCATTCACTACTTGTGGGGCATCAGAATAGAGGGACAGAACTAGAGTGGGAGAGGCAAATAATTGAGTCATGTTATATAAAATGTGTATGTTTTCCATTAGGATTAGTCTATTTTTGTAGAGATCACATGTTGAGCTAAAAAAAGAGGTGGGCTAACTATTTGTTCTCGCCATCAGCACTTTGCTTCATTTGGGGAGACACTTTCCCCCGGATTCTATGTAGCACAACCTAAGTTGCATGTTCAAATACAGTCATATTCTGTATTTGTTCACACAACTTAATTAGTTAACAAACCAATCAGTGCTGATAATTGCCAATTAACAAGCAATTATTGACACTAATTAGAATTTACGCACAGAACTGTCTACGTGTATTCTATAACGCGATGCACGTAAATTGTAAGTTGCATAGTTGAAAAGGGGGCATAGTCATGAGAGTGGAATGGGGCAGGTCATGGGGGTTTCTAAAATCTATGCGCGTAGTTATAGAATATACCCGGTCTGTGTGTCATTTAGGTGTCGACTAAATTGTCACATGGACAGTCACTCAGCGTTTTCAATAAACTGCTTGGAAATTTAGGTGTACTTTATAGAATACGCTTAGTCGTATTTCATTTCGGTGCCGATTTTATAGGCATGATATATAGAATCTAGTCCTCTACCTTTGTAAAATAATTCAGTGGTTTCCAGATTCCCACAAGTATACCACTCAAATGAGTAGTGACCTAATCATGTCTATGTGGGAAGCTGCCTTCCACAGGGGGAATCCTGAGATCTGGTACTGAAGAGCCGATGATCAGAAGCAAACGCAGGCGCTAGAGACTGTTAGCGCCATACTAGCGCCTATGTTTACTACCGCCCCATGATCAGAGCCTCCGAGCACATGAAACAATGCCTAAATTCTGTCAGTGCCAATTCATGCTCATTAATGCTTGTTAAGTGCTGTTATCAGCACTTATTAGCTTGTTAAGCCAATTAAGTTACACACGGTGTTATAGAATCCACGCTGATTTTGGCACCTAAATCTAAGCACACTATATAGAATCTGGGGGTTAATGTGGAAGTAATTTCACCTAGTTTCTTTTTTTTCCTTCATCACTCTTTCAGAACTAAAAGAAATTTGTGAATTGACTGGAATCGAACAGTCAGTCCTGGAAAGGGCTTTCAGCTTCCGAACAGTGGAGGCCAAACAGGAGAAAGTTTCAACTACATTGAATGTGGCCCAGGTAAACCCGGAAATGATGATCAGAAGCATGAATCCTTTGCAGGCCTTTTGTATGGTAGCAATCCTTTTGACTGCATATGCAGTCCCAAGCAATTTGATTAATTATTTGCATTTTTCATTATCTTTTTTCTCGGCTATCCATCTTTTAAGGGTATTCGAAAGAAATCCATGCTAAAGCTGTCCTTTTTGTATCAGGGAGTGAAGCTTTGGAATAGATTGCCTTTGGAGATTCAGAGAATACCACAGTATTATTCTTTTTGAAGAGTGCTAAAGTCATTTTTGGGTGATGAGAAAGATGTTTTATAGTGATGATGATGAGGGTTGTGTTCTAGTTTAAAGTTTATAGATGTTTTTATTGTAATTCTCCAGAATGAAAGAACTCTTGTTTGTAATCTGCTTAGAATCTTGTTTGAACTTAGCAGAATATAAGAATCACATAGCATAGCATAGCACCAAGCAGAAATGGATATGTTGCTCATAAGAGTTAAGACTGCTATTTAAGTGGTCCGCTTAGATGAATAAAGTTATCCAGGTCCATCTGATGTTTGGCTGTGCTCACTGGCTCTTCTTCAACAGCTAAATCTGGATATACAGGGATCAATTCTGTAAAGGTCACCCAAATATATCCATTGTCCAATGTCGTTGAATATTGACCAGATAATTTCCAGTGCAGCACTGTTGAACTCATGACACATTCTTTCCCTCTTTTCTGTAGGCTTATTATGCCCGCGATGCCTTGGCTAAGAATATGTACAGCAGGCTGTTTTCCTGGCTTATTAACAGGATTAATGAGAGCATTAAGGTATAGTTTTTTCAGATAATTAATGACATCTGAAAATGAAAAACTAAAATCTTGGCTATCATGTATTTTCATCATAAAGAAGTTCAGACATTTTATTACTGGGACATAAATCATGTAAAGAAGAAATATTTTGCATTTGTATCTATTTTTGTTGTGGATGTGCTAACCTCCAGTAATTAAATTAGGAGATGTAAATAATGACTTCCCCAGTGCATGGGAAAAATGCTCAGTTTTCAGGTCATTACCTGACTTTTTAGGCCTGATTTTTTGGGGTGTTGGTTCTTTTCACACAAATGTATGTGTATCAGAATGCATTAGAACTGTTTAACATGCATTACATTGATTTAATATGCAACAAATACATTGTTCTAACTCCCAAAGGCCCCAGAGAGATACACTGAAATTTCTTCACTTCTACAGTCTTTAATCTGTGTTTTTCAATTTGAAAGGCGCAAACCAAAGTCAGAAAGAAGGTCATGGGAGTTTTGGACATCTATGGCTTTGAAATTTTTGAGGTAAGCCTATCTTTGTCTTACCTTTTACACTAGACTGTATTGCCGTCAGATCTTATAATATGTCCAACCAGGTGGAAAAAAGGTGGGATTGTTAGCTCTGATCAGGTGTTACTTTCTAGACTTCTTGTTAAGTTGTAAGGTACACTAGAGTGTGCATTGGTGGCTGATAAGTAACATAAGGAACCTTAGAACATCAGCTCCCCAGGAAGCTTCAGGAGCCCACTACAGCATAATCCTTGTAGGATAACCTGTGATTATAGAATAACTTGCAAAAATCATATTGTTAGGATCTAGCTGCTGAAATTGAAATGATTCTTTAAAATAAAGAAAAAGTGAAGGTCCAGTAACTCCACTGCCCTGCCTACAATGGTTTGTGCTGCTCCACAGACTTGTTGTCGTATGTTTTTTTTCCTTTGTATTCCTGACTTCGCTTTCTGGTAAATTTGGCATAGGTGAAGTATAGCATACGCATGCTGATATCATCGGATCTGTATGTGCTTGTTACTGTGTATATATTCACAACAATTTAAACAATGTACTCAGGAGAAACTGGAATGGAGTGAAGAGGTTTGGAGTTTGGTTATGCATGAGGGTCGAAGCAGAAAAGCCTGGGTTGTTTATATGTTTCTAAGGTGATCTTTATCTAATCTGAAGAGTAAGCTTGAGCAATTATGTATGTGTTCTTTCAAAGACTAGATGCTATACCTTAGAATTTTATGTAGCATTTTTTCAAACAAAAGAAACGTGATACATTTTACCACAGAATTTTTCAGTCAATGTGATGACGAAGGTAAAAAGAATGAGACATGCTACCATGGAGCTCACAAAGAGTATGCAACATCATAACATAGCAGATGATGGTGGAAAACATTCAGGGGGTCCTTTTACTAAGGTGCGCTGAAAATGGCCTGTGGTAATGTAGGCGCGTGTTTTGGTCCGCATGCAGGATCATTTTTCAGCGCACCTGTAAAAAATGCCTTTTTAGGGGGGGGGGAGGCCGAAAATGGACATGTGGCAAAATGAAAATTGGTGTGCGTCTATTTTGGGTCTGAGACCTTACTGCCAGCCATTGACTTAGCGGTAAGGTCTCATGTGTTAATCGGGCGGTATTGGTCAACGCTTTTCCAAATGCCGATTACCGCCCACATGCCATAAAATAAAAATATTTTCTGACGCGCGTCCAATGAAATTACCACCTGGGCCACATGGTAGCTGGGTGGTAACTCAGAATTGATGTGCGTTGGGTGCGTGTAAGCGCTTATGCGGCTTACTAAAAGGACCCTTTAAACATTATGGAGTTGATATTCAATGTGGTTTAAGCAGGCAGGAGTAGCATAAACCATGTAAAACATACTGAGCCGGCTGGCTGCCAATATTCAGTCAATAAACGCTATCAAAAATCTCCAAGGGAGAGACAAAAAATGGAAACTAGCAATAGAGAGTCAATTCCTTGAAGGGTGTGAAGCTAGTCATTAAGCAAGAAATTAACTATTTGGGAATAACACAGAACCAGCAGTAACATAGAGCTGAATTTTCAAAGCAATTTATAAAGTTACATGCAGGGGCATAATTGAACAGGGCGCCCAAGTTTTGCTGAGGACATCCTCGCAGGGTGTCCCGGCGAAGGGGCGGGGAAACCCGTATTATCGAAACAAGATGGGCGTCCATCTTTCGTTTTGATAATACGGTCGGGGACGCCCAAATCTCAACATTTAGGTCGACCTTAGAGATGGTCATCCCCGGTTTTCAGCGATAATGGAAACTGAGGATGCCCATCTCAGAAAAGACCAAATCCAAGCCATTTGGTCATGTGAGGAGCCAGTATTCGTAGTGCACTGGTCCCCCTGAGATGCCAGGACACCAACCGGGCACCCTAGGAGGCACTGCAGTGGACTTCATAAATTGCTCCTAGGTGCATAGCTCCCTTACCTTGTGTGCTGAACCTCCCAAAACCCACACCCCACAACTGTACAACACTACCATAGCCCTAAGGGGTGAAGGGGGGCACCTAGATGTGGGTACAGTGGGTTTGTGGTGGGTTTTGAAGGGCTCCCATTTACCACCACAAGTGTAACAGGTAGGCGGGGATGGGCCTGGGTCTTCCTGCCTGAAGTGCACTGCAGTACCCACTAAAACTGCTCCAGGGACCTGCATACTGCTGTCATGGAGCTGGGTATGACATTTGAGGCTGGCATAGAGGCTGGCAAAAAATATGTTTAAAGTTGTTGTTTTTTTTTTTTTTTTTAGGGTGAAAGGGGGTTAGTGACCACTGGGGGAGTAAGGGGAGGTCATCCACGATTCCCTCCGGTGGTCATCTGGTCATTTCGGGCACCTTTTTGAGGCTTGGTCGCAAGAAAAAATGGACCAAGTAAAGTTGGCCAAGTGCTCATCAGGGACGCCATTCTTTTTTCCATTATTGGCCGAGGACGCCCATGTGTTAAGCACGCCCCAGTCCCGCCTTCACTATGCATCTGACACGCCCCCGTGAACTTTGGTCGTCCCCGCAATGGAAAGCAGTTGAGGACACCTAAAATCAGCTTTTGATTATGCCGATTTGGGCGACCCTGGGAGAAGGATGCCCATCTCCCGATTTGTGTCGAAAGATGGACGCCCTTCTCTTTCGAAAATAAGCCTGATAGCAACCTATGGAACTTTGTAAGTCAAAGTGTTTTGAAAATGAGCCCCATAATAACATAGTAGATGACAACAGATAAAGTCCTGTACGGTCCATCCAGTCTGCCCAACAAGATAAACTCATAGCGTAAGGTATGATGTGATACTACATATGCATACTTGATCTTGATTTCTCCTTGCCATTTTCAGAGCACAGACTGTAGAAGTCTGCCTGGCACTAGTCTTATTCTCCAACTACTTAAGCTTTCGTCAGTGCCCACTCCTGCCCATTCAAACCTCTCCAGCCACGATTAGGGCACAGGCCATAGAAGTCTACCCACCACTGGCCTTGTTCTCCAATTATTGAAGCTGAATCTATCCATCCATGATCAGGGCACAGACAGTAGAAGTCTGCCCAGTACCTACTTTGCTTCTCAATTGCTATTGTTGCCATTTAATCACCGCTAAGCTTGTTTGGTTCCATGCCTTCCATACAGGATTCCTTTGCTGTTTTCATCTCCATCACCTCTTGTGGGAGGGCATTCCAGGCATCTACCATCCTCTCCATGAAAAACTACTTCCTGACATTATTCCTGAGTCGGCTCCCCTGCATTCTAAATTCATGTCCTCTAATTCTGCCACCTTCCCTCTTCTGGAAGAGGTTTGTATGTATATTACTACTTTTCAAATATTTGAATGTCTGTATCATATCATCCCTGTCTCCAGGGTGTACGTCTTCAGATCATCAAGTCTCAACTCATACGTCTTGTGGTGCAAACCCCATACCATTTTTCTTACTTTTCTCTGAACCGCTTCAAGTCTTTTAACATCCTTAGCAAGATGTGGCCTCCAAAACTGAACACAGTACTCCAAGTGGGGCCTCACCAATGACTTGTACAGGGGCATCAACACTTCTTTTCTTCTGCTGGTTATATCTGTCTCTCTACAGCCTAGCATTATTCTGGCTGTGGCCACCACCTTGTTGCATTGTTTTGTCACCTTGAGATTCTCAGACACCATCATCTAAGGTCTCTCTCCTGAGTTGTGTTTATCAATCTCTCTCCTATCTCGTACATCTCCTTTGGATTTTTGCACCTCAAGTGCATCACCCTACACTTCTTCAAATTAAATTTTAACTGCCAGACCTTTGACCATTCTTCTAATTTTTGGATATCTCTTACCTAGGTGGGCACCCACCCAGACATTGGAAACACTTCCTCCATTTGGGAGCAGTCGTCCCTTCTCTCATGGGTTCCGTCACCATTCGTCTGAGCAAAGCACTTTGATAGGCATCCACGATCTCGCTTTTTCTTTTTGATTCTACCGATGGGACATTCCAATCCACATCAGGGAATTTGAAATCTCCCAGCATCAGCATCTTCCCTTTAATTCCAAGCTTATGGTTATCTTCGATCAGATCCTTGTCCAGCTTCTCCATTTGTGCTTGAGGTCTGTAAATAACACCCGTGTAGTATACGTTCCATCTTCTCTTTCCAAGACGATCTATATTATTATTATTTAGATTTTGCTCACACCTTTACAGTAGTAGCTCAAGGTGAGTTACATTCAAGTACACTGGATATTACTTCTTCCTTTCCCCAGATTCCCTGCATTTCTGCTGCACTGATATTTTTCACATACAGTGCCACTCTAACTTTTGGCTCTCCCTATCCTTCCTGAAAAGATTGTAGCCCAGTATTGTCGCATCCCTTTCATGGGAATCATTGAACCGTGGCTCTCTAATGACAACAATATCCAAGTCTTCCTCAAACATTAGAGCTTGCAAATCTTGAACCTTTTTATTTATTTATTATGGACACTTGATGTACCGCCGAGGCCTACATGGTAGATGTATATATCTCACAATTTTAAAAACATTTTTAGGTTTCAACAATTTTTATTGATGATTCATCAGTGGAAACAATCAACACGTTCAATATACCACAAAAAGAAAGATTGTTAACATATCCCTCTGCATGCGAACGAGATAGTGGTGGAATCATGAAAAATGTTTAACATTTCCTCCCTCCCCCAACTCAGACTCGAACCCCATCCCTCCCTCTCACTTTATTATTATTATTATCTCAATTCTTCATAGAAGTTCATAAACATATGGACCCTGTTTATTTATTTATTTATTGCATTAATGTTGTGGGAGTCATATGGGACCAGATTCTCTCCAAAAAGGCAAAAAAGATTTTTATCAGTATGGGATCCATATTTACTGCTGATATCCCTCAAGGCCCAAAACCAAGCTTTGAACTGGCTACAGGAGGTGACTAATGTCTCTGTTGGTACTCCCCCCAGGTGGGGAGGGGGTTGGGGTGTAATTGTTCTGGTTTAGTGATGTGAAGGTTTGGGGGTCATAAGAGTAAAAGACCCCAGACCAATGTTCTTTTGCACTAGTTACATATCATTTTCTGATGTACTATTCAAGGGGAGGAGAAGGGATATGTTTGCTTCCTTTCAATTTTTTTTTATAATTTTGTTACCTATGCTTTATATAACTCATTAAAATATTTTTAAATTAATAAATAGTGGCATTTGCATGTGTAGATTACATAAACGTGTAAATAGTGATTTCAGAAACTCTCACTATTTACATATGAAAATTGCGGGGATGCAGAGATGTCCTGCAGGTGTGACTTGAATGTGCTTTAGGTGTGGCTTGGTGAGACAAAAATCTAAATATGTATTCCCCAGCTTACATAATAAGTACATATCTATGTTATAAAATATCCCTGTTGGGTTTGCATTAGCTCAGAGATACATGCAGATTGTAAAGAGGTGCTTGTTTCACTCAGGCCTGTACATGAGGGATTAAGGGGGTTCAAATTGGGGGAGGAAAATGTTGGGCAAGTTTGTCCCATGAAAAAATGCAGAGAAATTCTTTCAGATTCAGAGCCAGCCCTACCAGTGAACGACTTGTTTTTATCACTCCTGGTCCCAAATGAGACTTTGCAGTGAGCTTCTGCATATAGTCTTCACCCTTCAAAGGCGACTCCTGTTCAAATAGTCCAGAGGAAGAAAATTCTCTTCCTTCAAGAGTGGCATGGTTGGGAGTTGGATCATTAAAGAGTTAGTAGCTTACGTCAAAGGGGTTGTAGAGCACAATGAGGTCAAAGAAAGATACAGGAGCAGCCCTGGGAGGATGCGAAAGGCAATGTTGTTGGAATGCAGACGTTAGTAAGGTATGAAAAAGAAAATATGAAAAGCAAGTTCATGGAAATCATTAATTTCAGAGTGCATAGGGCACTTTTCTTACAGCACTCCTTAGAAATGCTCCACTTTGAAAGACAGTCTGTTTTGGCTGCAGTATTGTTTAAACTAGCTGAGTGTATGTACTTGATTGAATGAATGTGTGTAGGGAGAAGTGGAGGCAGTGAGCTTATATCAGCACAAAAAATTATTTAGCAGCGCTGTTAATGTTATAGCTGTGTATTGTTCATTTGAACATGAGGATCCAGTGTCATTTCTTCTGTCTCGGATTAGTAGCTCAATATTTTTGGAAAGAAAAGCCTTCTGTATGATATTTTTGGTTCTCTTCACATTTAAATTTTCAGGGAGTTTGTTTGCTTATATTAAATTAAAAATACTGTCTGAAAAGGAATTCTTAATAAAAATCAAAATGCTAAGGACAATGAACCTGCAATTGTCAGTAAAACTAGGCATCCTTTTGTTTTTAAGTGAATAATAATGTAGAGTGGAGCTTCAGTATGGTGGTATTCCCATTCCCATTTGTATAGATTGTAAGCTAAAAGGAGGAAGAGACTGTAGAATGGGTAGAAGTAAATCACACAATATACCATATAAGCTAAAGACATTTTTATATTAGACTAACATCCTTAATACCTTAGCAAGTTTTAATTTATTGAAACACTCAAAAATGGAGACACAGTCCAGCAGCGAGAGGGGTGCTGTCCAGGTTTTTGCATTGAGTGTCAGACAATTTTATATTGGAACTCTTTTATTTTGCTTATTTTATTTACACCCTAATTACTGATAATCATACCCTCTCCTGATATCATTATGTTATGTTGTTATCCACTTGCCCACTTCTTAAACAACATAATTTTCGTATGAACCTTAATAGCATTAATTCTGAAATTCTTCTCCGTTAATATGATTGCCATAATATTCCTATGCACCTTATCTGTTATATATACTCTGATTCTCTATTCCATCAATGTGATTGTAGTTGTATTATATTGTAAGCCACATTGAGCCTGCAAATAGGTGGGAAAATGTGGGATATAAATGCAGCAAAATAAATAAATAAATTTCCCATTAGGTGGATGGTTATATGTGTGTGCCCGATGCAAAGAGCTCCTAGCTCTCACAGAATGGGTCCGTTCTCTTGAGGCTAGAGTAGCAGACTTGATGGACCTGAGGGAAACAGAGAGGTACATAGAGGAGACCTACAGGGACATTGTAGAGAAGTCCCTCCTCCAGTCTGGCAGTCCCTGTGCTGCCTTGGAGGAGGGAGGTCTCCTAGAAGGTGAAGTAGGAAGTACTCCTGTAGCCAGGACCTGCCCACTAGGTGATGCACTATCCTCTTGCACCAAGGATATGTCTCCGAGAACTTCTGCCCAGGAGGAAAGGGTTAGGACAGCTTTCTAGTTGGTTATTCGATCATTAGGCATATAGATGGCTGGTGGATGTGAGGATTGCCTGCTCACTTGCCTGCCTAGTGCGAAGGTGGCGGACCTCAGGCATCACCTAGACAGGATCTTAGATAGTGCTGGAAAGGAGCTGGCAGTCTTGCTACATGTGGGTTCCAATGACATAGGAAAATGTGGGAGGGAGGTTCTGGAAGCCAAATTTAGGTTCCTGAGAAAATGAAAGAGTCATGGGATAGGAGGCAAGGTTCTGGTGTGGATTAGAATTGGTTATTGGACAGAAAACAGAGGGTAGGGTTAAATGGTCATTTCTCTCAATGGAGGAGGGTGAACAGTGGAGTGCCGCAGGGATCTGTACTGGGACCAGTGCTATTTAACATTTCATAAATGATATGGACATCAGAACAAGTGAGGTGATTAAATTTGCATATGATACCAAACTATTCAATGTTGTTAAAACTCATGCAGATTATGAAATATTGCAGGAAGATCTTAGGAAATTGAAAGACTGAGCATCCAAATGGCAGATGAAATTTAATGTAGACAAATGCAAGGAAGTACACATTGGAAAGAATAATCCGAATCATAGTTACTTGATGCTAGGGTCCACTTTGAGGGTCAGCACTCAAGAAAAAGATCTAGGTGTCGTACATAATACACTGAAATTTTCTGCTCAGTGTGCGGTGGTAGCCAAAAAAGCAAACAGGATGCTAGGAATTATTAGGAAAGACTGAAAATACTATAATGCCTTTGGATTGCTCCATGGTGCGTCTACACCGTGAGTATTGCGTTCAGTTCTGAAACATATTGTAAGCACACATTAGAATGACCAAATAACATAGATATGATTCTAATGATTTTCTACAATACAGCTTACCATGTAGCTAAAGGGCCAAGTGCAGATATATAGATAGGGACAAGATGGGTGGTACAGAGTAGGTTGGGATAAATAGATGGATGGCTAAACTCAAAGCTAGTTCTTTGTTCAGGTAAACAAGCTAGTCCAGGTGCAGAATGAGTGTATAGTCAGTCACCCTATGTATTAAAGGCTTGGAAGAAGAGCCAGGCTTTCACCTGCTTCCTGAAGTAGAGGTAGTCCCGAATTAGACGTAACACCTCTGGGAGTAAATTCCAGCGCGTGGGGGCTACTCCTGTTAAGGCTCACTGGCGGGTATCACATCGTATAATTTTGTTTGATGAGGGTACAGATAGTGATGCTCCTTCAGAGGACCTCAAAGTTGTGTGGAGAGCTAACTTATTCTAAAGGTACTCTGGCCCATTTGGTTTGAGGACCTTGAAAATCAAACAGAGTTTTAAACTTAGCCCTGTAAGGTACTGGTAGCCAGTGTAGTTTTTGCAGGAGGGGTGTGATGTGTCACGCTGCTTGCAGCCTTCTATCAGTTGTGCTACAGCATGTACATACATGTACGCTTGTGTGTATATATTGTAAGGTCTCCACCACCGGGAGACTCTTGGAAAAGTCTCCTGCACCGGGAGACTCTTGAGTCCCTCGGCCCTTTAGCTGAGCTGTGTGCGGTAATCCACTGCTAAAGAGCATACGGCAATCCACAAGGTCAGATCATTATACTTTATTGTAATCCCTTTGTGTCAACTGCTCCTCCAAAGGTAGTTCCCACCACAGCATTTCTCAAGAAGCATAGCAGTTCAACAGCATAGTATTCAAAACAAACAAAAAAACCCTCAAAAGGTTCCAAAATCTCAGCAGTTCATATAAAGCAGTTTTCAAAGGCGATTCTTCAAACAAAGTAGCTCAAAAAGGGCTCAAACTCCCAGCAGTTCATGTATAGCAGGTATGCAAAGCAATTCTCCAAACATGGTAGCTCCAGAAAGGGTTCAAACCCTCCCCAGCAGTTCATGTCAGCAGTTAGGCAAAACAATTCCCCAAACACAGCAGTTCAGAAAGGGTTCAAACTCCCAGCAGTTCATGTATAGCAGTTATGCCCAAAACCACCACTCCTCCTCTCTCCCTTTCAAAAGAAATCAACCTGGGGAGAGTGGCAAGGGTCCCTCCCCAACCAGGCCAGCATTATACCCTGACCACCACCCACATGACACTTCCGTAGTAAACCTGTTCTCTCAGCTCCCCTCGTTGGATAGCCACCTTTTCCCTTTACCAGGCCCCCCTCCCGAGCAGCCCTCTCCTGTTTCACCTCCTTTCCTTCAAGTTTAGTCACAGCAGCAATCTCCATCGACTCCTCTTGCTCTAGTTCCTCCCCCCTTTTCTTCCCCTTGCCAGTCCATAGGTTCCTCCCCACACCCATTGCTCAGCTGCTCTCCATTTGCTTGATTGGGCAGGTTCAGAACTCCTTCCCTCATCCTGGCTTTCTGGAACAGGTTTTTCCAACTCCCTTCTCCTGACCTCCTCTGGGGGCTGTTGGGGATTGAAGTCCCTCTTTCTACCATGGGACCTACTCAGGGACTACTGGGAATTGTAGTCTTTTCCTTTTCTCCAATCCCCCAGGGGAAAAGACTCCTTCCTTTCTCTACCCAGTCTCCCTCCCTCTCGAGCCTCCTCGTTCCTCCATGTGCCTTCATACTCCCTCTCACCCTCATATTCCTCACAGTATGTGTGCGTGTGTGTGTGAAGTGCAATTCTATAATCTGACACCTATACCTAAGCATCATTTACACATGATAGAATCACCAAAATTGTCAGTTACACACATAAGTGTGCTAGGTGCTATTCAATTAAGTTGCACCTAAGTGCTATGGGGGGGGAGGGGAGATTCTATAAATCAGTGGTATTCCAAGGGTGGGGCAGTGGGAGCGGTCCCTCTGACATTGCTTTCTGTTCCGCGGCAGGGAACCAACAAAGCCGACAGCCACGCGACTGCTCCCTGCACCCCCAGGAGGTAAGAGCGATGCAGGGTGTCATGATTTGTTGTGAGGGGGGGGGGGGGGTCATATGCCATGGAGGGTGCAGCGGTGATCCGCCCCGGGTGGCAGTCGACCTAGGAACACCACTGCTATAAGTGGCGCTGGAAAAAATTGATACTAAGCCCAATTCTGGAAAGGGCATGCGTCCTGTATATAATAGTACATAGCGCCTAACTTTAGGTGCCAGACCTATACCTGCTGAAACTTGGTGTAAATGCTGGTGCCTAAGGGGCCCTTTTTCTAAGGCGCATAGACACCTACGCACGTCCAACACATGCCAAATTGGAACTACCGCCCAGATACCGCGTGCCCCAAGTGGTAATTACATTTTTGACGCTTGTCAAAAATACGCAGTAGAAAATATTTTCTATTTTCTGCCACGTGGCACTTACCCGGTGGTAATCAGCAGTTTATGCGCGCTGGTTGCTTACAGCCCGGTTAGCATGTGAGATCTTACTGCCAAGTCAGTGGGTGGTGGTAAGGTTCTCAGGCTGAAAATGGGCGCGCACTGGGTTTAATTTTGCCACACATTCTTTTTCGGCCACAAAAAAAAGGGCCTTTTTTCCAGGCGCACTGAAAAATTGACCTGCGTGCGTCCAAAACATGTGCCTACACCAGCGCAGGCCACTTTTAGGCATGCCTTAGTAAAAGGGCTCCTAAATTAGGTGCATTGATGCAGTATTCTATAACTACGCATGCAGTTTTTCAGAGCTTGATGTGCCCATGGCCACATCCCCTTTTGACTCTGGTAGAGTTAGGCTCCATGCCTTATAAAAGATAGGTGCACAGATTTTAATGAGTGCCAGTTAACTTCAGTAATTGGTTGTTGAGGGCTCATTACTCAATTAATTTGCATATTCATCTTGGGTAGGCACACAAATTTGCCACTGTGCAAGCGTTTCATTTGGTCTGCAGGTTGCAAATGACATGGGCGCTATTTACATTCTGTATATAAATTTTGGGAAAGGTAACTGCTAATCTGTGTCGGTACATTAATCTTCTAATCTACTTTTATATTTCCAGGTGTTCTGTTGTAGACCCTGGTTGATCTCTCTTATTACTTCACTTCATTGCAACCATAAATCCCGTGGGCTTATCCTATGCTTTCTCAACTTTTTTTTATTTTTTCCTTTGCTGTCATTTGAAAAAGCCCATTCTGTTGTATTAAGTATTTTTTTTAATAACTTGTGTTCTAGCTGTTAACTATCGTATAGAAACATCACTATTTTCAATGTAGTTTTAAGCTACTTTTCAAATTCATCTGTTGAAGTAGCGCTATTTGTTTGATGCATCTTTTCTTATTTGGGAGTATTTCTGCATGTTTAGGGCTTATTTCCATGCATATGGTTTGCTGATAAAAGCAGGCTTTCGATATATCCATGAGAACCATAACAACAGCATAGAGAGTCAAAACAAGTCTGATTTCAAGGCTGTGGCTACATGAGAATTATGCACATAATATGAAGGTGTCTCAGCCCTTTCACCTTTTAAGCTCTCATTACATTTCGATGGATGGGGTGGGGGGAGGCAATGGTATCATTCTAAATTTAAAACAGTTACCGTGTTTTGTACCTAGCAACAAATATCTGCCTTGGGTGAATCTCTTCATAAAGGCGGTTAATAAATCCCAATAAATAAATTATCCAACAAAACATTAATGAATAGAGCTGAAGATTATTGATTTTAAATGTATTTTGTAATTAGGTCAGGGAATTTCTTGTCTGTTTTATCATCAAGTGAAAGCAGATGAAATCTGTCTCAGTACCTAGCAGGAGAAGCCTGCATTTTGTGGGTGTGCATGGGCAAAACAAAGCTTGGTTGATGATCATTTACAACAAGTTTTTCCAATTTTTGGGCATTTTTTGGTGTCCATTCGACCTAATCATTTTTAAGGCACACATTGGTAGGGCAATCCTATAAGAGTGACCCTGTTTTTAGGTTCCAGAAATGCACATAAATGACCAGAATACTGGCTTATACATATGTATGTGTGGCAGAGAAAGGTTCTGAGCAGTAAACTTGTTTGATCTCCCAACAGCAATGTAGCATAGTCCAACTCAATCTATTTGTGAACCACCTTGTCAATGATTGGAAAGACCCGGTTCCATACTGTTTAAAATGGGAAATTTCAGGAAGGAGTGTATCAGCGTTCCTCCGCCAGATCTAATTGGGAAAATTTTTTTGAAAAGATGGTTGTGTTGGTATTTAGCTCCTCAGTGGAGGAGTAGCCTAGTGGTTAGTTCAGCAGATTTTGATCCTAGGGAACTGGGTCTGATTCCCACTGTGGCTCATTGTGACTCTGGGCCAGTCACTTAACATTCCATTGCCCTAGGTACAAATAAGTACCTGTATATAATATGTAAACCACTTTGAATGTAGTTGTAAAAAACACAGAAAGGTGGTATATCCAGTCCTATTCCCTTTCCCCTTAACAGGCCAAGGTAACTTAAAAACAGAACCGCATAGAAGTCAGTCCTATCTTTATTCGGCTCACCATAGCTGGTTAAGTGCAGAATATTGCACTTCACTTGCTATGTTTTCACCACCCCTGCATCTGGAAATTCAATGCTGGAGCCTAGATCTGACTCAGCATTAAATTTCCAGAGATAATGCACGCAGCAATCAGTAAAACTGAGCATGGCTGAATATCTACCCCTGAATTTTTAGGCACCAAAACAAATTGAATGTGTGTTCTTGAGTGCACACTCCAACTCAGTGGCATTCCTTGGTTGGCTGCCACCTGGGGCGGATCGCCGCTGCGCACTCCCCCCAGGTTCATCGTCGTACGTCCCTCCCGGGTGCAGCACAACACCCCCCCCAGCGCATCACCTCCAAGCCCCCCTCCCCGGGTTCATTTGTCTTGCTTGCTGGGGTGCTGGGAGCATCCACGTGGCTATCCACTCCGCCAGTTCCCTGCTCCCTCTGCCCCAGAACAGGAAGTAACAGCAGAGGGAGCAGGGAACCGGTGGAGCCGACAGCTGTGCGGCTGCTCCCTGCACCCCTTCTGCAGCATGCATCCGGGGCGGACCGCCCCCACCGCCCCGCCCTCAGTACGCCACTGCTTCAACTGCTTTGATTGAAAATGGAGTGGAGGAGTAGCCTGATGGTTAGTGCAGCGGGCTTTGCTCCTGACAACCTTTGTTCAATTCCCACTGCAGCTCCTTGTGATCTTTGGCAATTCACACCTAGATTGTGAGCCCTTTAGAGACGGAGAAAGTACCTGCATATAATGTGTACATCTAGTAGAGCTATAGAAATGGTTAGTAGTAGTACTCCACATTAAACTTCAGCTATCTACTGTGAGTAAAATTCATGCATGTTTGTTGCCCCTGACAAATTTTGACTCTCTTCAAATATCCCACCAGATGTTACTGTTAAGACTCTCATAGACTTATTACTGTAAAGTCATGATATCTTAGAGTATAACCTTGGCACACCAATCACACCTGAAGTCTCTATTATTTTTCTGAAGTCTCTTTTATTGAATAAGTCACAGATAATTTACTCACAATCAGATGTTCAGAAGTGCTGCTCCAGGGCACAGAGACTCCGTAATCTGAGAGCTGTTGGAGGTGGAGATCTGAGGAGAGGTAGCTTTATTGCAGGGGAGAAAGATAGTTGAACAGGTAGAAGTGGTTCGAAACTGGGTGACTGGAATGTGTGATATCTCATTAGGGAGGAGATATTTTCGAGGTAAAAAAACAAGTTTGTTACAGGGACTTTCAGCAGGACAGAGCTGTCTGGAACAAGATGATGCATGCTCCATGTCTCTAGCAAGATGGTGAAATGCCTCATGGCTGAAGGGACAAAGGGGTGTTGAGGCCTCATACAGGCTCAGGGAGGATCAGATAGAGACCAACGGGGACAGAGCCTGCCATCGGGTAGCAAGGGGTGGTCCTAGAGGATGGTTCTCAATTGGAGGGAAAGGTCATACCTGGCTGACCTCTCAGGACAGAAATAGTAAGACTGAACAGGAAATGATAGCAAGTAGACACAGGAGCCAGGCTTGGCTGAGAGAGAAAAGAGGCCTGGGCAGCCTCACAACCAGTGGTAACCGTTCTTATTCAGACAGACAAGTGTGGTTGCATTGCCTGTGAACTACATTACACACAATGCCTTGCTCACATGTGTTTGCCGAGGAAACTACAACAGTGAAGGTCCTTAGAAATGAGAATTTATTTATTTATTGCATTTGTATCCCACATTTTCCCACACATTTGCAGGCTCAATGTGGCTTACATTGCTCCGTCGTGGGGTCACCACGATAGAATGGCATATACAGTTATAATTTCATAAGAATATGGGAAGCATAGTATATAAAATAACAGTAAAGGCATTTAAACACATTTTAGGATCACATTATAAACTAGTGCAAGGCTGTCAGAGGACAGAACAGTTACCCCCCACTCAGTGTGCCTCCTGATATATTTAGTTTCTGAGATCAATTTCATATGCATGACAGAAATGTAGCAAAAACTAAAGGCCTGACTAAAATATTAAACTGATGTAGAAGAGCCTGCAGCATGGTCATGGAAGCCAGAATCCTCTGAGTAAACATTTGTTTCTGTCATTAGCTGACAAGAGCTACATCATGGAAAGAAGCATAGATATACGAGGTTGAAAAGTGCAAACCTGCAGATATTTAACATCTTTCTCATTTTTTCCCACGGTCTGTTGGGTTCAGGCATAGCTTAACTAGACTGAGCATCAGCGTACATCTTATGTTTTAATGTACCACTGAAGAGCTCTGACAGCTGAGCTTTAAAGCAGTTATTACTGCTGGATCTGGATGTTCAGAAAGAGTCTTGCAGTTACCAGGTGCCTGCAGCATTTTATATATCAAACTATTCCAGGCAGGGGCATAGCCAGACACCTAATTTTGGATGGGTCTGAGTCCAAAGTGGGTGGGCACAACAACTCTGCCCCCTGGCATCTCTCCCTCAGGCAATCGGAGGGGGTCACTTAAGTCCACTCTCCCGACCCACCAGGTACTTTAGGTCTTCGCCAGCAGCGAGCACCAACTCAATCCCCTAGCTCACGCCAGCTCCAAGCGTTCTCTCTGATGCAACTTCCTAGTCCTGCAAACAGGAAGTTGTGTCAGAAGGAAGGCTTGGGTCGGCTCGAGCAGGGGGAATATGTTGCTGCTTGCTGCCAGCGATGAACTAAAGGATTTAAAGGTACAGTGGGAGTCAGAGATGCCAGGAGTCTTCAACTGGGGAGCTTGAGGATCCTCATGAGCCACATTGCTGCTGTGCAGCTGCTAGGTGGGTCTGAGTCCAAAGTGGGTGGACCTGTGCCCACCCGGGCCCAACCATGGCTATGCCACTGCTTCCAAGAGAACAGCTACAGCAGAACAGTTAACAAAACCTAAAAGATTTTAAGATGCAAATGTTTCCTGCAGATGATTGAGTGATCTGAATTGTTATTTATCACTCAGGAAAGAATCTACCAAGCAGAAACATAGCCGGGTTTTGACATCTGGGGGACAGATCTTTTGTAAAATAGGTGCCACCGCGAGTCTGCAAGCCCAATTTGCATAGGCACCATTTCATTCAAAATCCATTTGGGGAGCAGCTGCTCCCCTTGCACCCCACCTAGTTATGCTTCTGCTACCAAGTGAATCATGCTTTCAGAATGGAGAAGGAACCTATCATTCTCTACTGAGTTAAAAATGAGTGGAGAGAGATTCCTGTTATAAGATGTCTTGACAATTAGTACGCTAATCACATAGCAGTACAGTTTTCAACATATCTCAGACTATATTCACTGTGGTATTATTACTAGGATTTGTTTTTTTTGTTGGCGTGTCTCGGGGAGGGGGAGAACGATATTTGGCTTTTAGAATGAAAGTTTTGTAGTTTGCTTTGAAAAATCTGTTTTCCTGAGTCCTTAGTTTATTTCCTTATATTCACACATTCAGGACCAGATTCGATATATGGCGCCAAAAAAAACGTGCTTAGTGCTATTCTTTAAACCTTGCCTAAAGTTAGACTTGGTTTGTAGAATACGTGTAGCAGCTGTCCCCATGACTAAAATTTAGGCGCAGCCATTTACGCCAACTAAAACCTGGTGTAAATACCTATGTCTTATTTAGGTACAGATCAGGCATGTTCTGTAACAGTGCGCATAAATATCAGGCCCGCCCATGGCCATGCCCCCTATTGTGGTCCACACATTAGTATTTACATGCAGCACTTTACAGAATACGCTTAGACAGTTGCACGCTTAAATTCTAATTTTTGCCAATAATTGCTTAACAGCCAATTATCGGTATTGATTAGCTTGTTAAACAATTAAGTTGCGCATGCAAATTGGCTATGCACATACAATTTAAGCACCATATATAGAATCCAGGGGTCAGTGTATCAGTGTGACAAACATATGGTGTCATGATAGGTATCAGTGCAGCTGGGGGCTATCGGACTCATTTTCGAAAGAGATGGATGTCCAAAAAGTGATGTAAATCGGCATTTGGAAGTCCATCTCACAGAGATGTCCAAATCGGTATAATTGAAACTGCATTTTAGACGTCTTTCTCAGAAGTCCATCGGAAGGACATCCAAATCTTAAGGGGGCGTATCAGAGGTGTGTTTAAGGCGGGATTTGGGAGTTCCTAAGACTTGGACGTCTTTGAGCCATAATTGAACAAAGCAAAGACGTCCAGGACTAAAACTTTGATGTTTTCAGCTAGGCGTGTTTTTATTACGAATAAGGGAAAGGGAAATGGGACTTGATGTACTGCCTTTCTGAGGTTTTTGCAACTACATTCAAAGCATTCAGGTATTTATTTTGTACCAGGGGCAATGGAGGGTTAAGTGACTTGTCCAGAGTCACAAGGAGCTTTAGTGGGAATTGAACTCAGTTCCCCAGGATCAAAGTCCACTGCACTAACCATTAGGCTACTCCGCTACAAAAATGTGCCCAAAATGACCAGATGACCACTGGAGGGAATCAGGGATGACATCCCCTTACTCCCTCAGTGGTCACTAACCCCCTCCCAACCCCCAAAATTGTGATGAAGAACATTACTTGCCAGCCATGCCAGCCTGAGATGTCATACTCAGGTCCATTACAGTGTATGCAGGTCCCTGGAGTAGTTTAGTAGTAGGTGCAGTGCACTTCAGACAAGTGGACCCAGACCCATACCCCTACTACCTGTTACACTTGTGGAGGAAACAGCGAGCCCTCCAAAACCCACCAGAAACCCATTGTACCCACATATAGGTGCCCCCTTCACCCGTAAGGGCTATGGTAGTGGTGTACAGTTGGGGATAATGGGTTTTGGGGGGCTCAGCACACAAGATAAGGGAGCAATGGTCAGATGTGTACCTGGGAGCTTTTTATAAAGTCCACTGCAGTGCCCCCTAGGGTGCCCGATTGCTGTCCTGGCATGTCAGGGGGACCAGTCTACTAAAAATGCTGGCTCCTCCCACATCCAAATGGCTTGAATTTGGACATTTTAGACTTGGATGTTTTTGTTTTCGAAAAATGAACGAAAATCAAAGACGTCCAAATCGCAAAACGTCCAAATCCAAGGATGTCCATGGTATTTTCGAACACAAAAGATGGATGTCAATCTTTTTTGAAAATGACCTTCTCCCCGCTTCAGAATTTGGGCATCTTTGTACAACATCCAAATTCTGACTTAAACTGTAGGGCCGCCAGAGAAAGGAGCGCTATTTATTTTGCTTTAAAAATAAGCTCTGAATTCTTGAAAAATTATATCCTGCTGTTTGTGTTTGTTTTAACTACTAGCTGAACAACCTTAATAAAAATTATAGAACTGTTATTTAGAAAGTGTCCTGCTGAATAAAGATTTGCCCACAAAAAAACACAGCTTCTCTGTTTCAGAACGATCGTACCTATTATACAGAGCAATAAGACAGCAACCTGAATGACCCAGATTGTCCACAATTGACAGTTCCTATAATATTTTTTTCCTTTTGTTTGTTATTTTTGCAACAGGAGTCAGTAAGTATGATGTGTGTAGTGCAAACATTTTTTGCATGTTCTGTTTTAATCATATTGCTACATGTGCACAAGATTGTGCACCTCATGAATTTCACTGCAGCCCCTGGGGTGGTGATCTACAAGTGTAATTTGGCTCTGCCTAACTCAGCTGTGCCTTCTTGGTTATCTGCATATGCCAGTGTCAAATCTTGAAGAATGAAACTAGTCACTATGGGCTCCTTTTATTAAGCTGTGTGCTTACTACAGCTGAAAAGGATGTTCCGAGGCATACCATACCGTGGTAATTTTGCAATGTGCATGCGCAAACCTCATGCTAAAAAAAAATCATTTTTATTTTTCCGCAGAGAGGGGTGTGTCTGGGAGCAGAGAGTGGGCATTTCTGCGCCGATCAGTTAGCGAGTCTGCATTACTGTGCACTAACTGATTAGCGCATGAGCCCTTGCCGACTACAAAATATGTGTCCATAAGTGCTCATGCACTAATTTTTTTTAATGGCCACATGCAAATGGCAACATTAACACATGGCCATTAATTCAGAAAATGGAAAATCACCTTTGCGAGTGGGAAAGACCCCGCATAAGGACATGCTAAGACAACATTTTTGCGCAACTTAGTAAAAGGAGCCCTATGTCTTGAAATTAATGTCTATGGTTTCGTACCATGTGTCTGCTTCAATGTGCCCTTCTGTCTGTGCTGCAACTTTCAGCAGCTTAGCAAGGAAAAAAACCACTTAGCTGGATCATCACTTCAGATAACAACTGTCCCTCTGATATTCAGCAGCCAGCAGACAGCGCTTTGACTGCCCACTGCCATCATTCAACCCAGATATTCAGTGCCGGGCTGTTTCTTGCAACTGGCATTGACTGTCCAGGTCTTTCAACACTGGCTAGCACATGACTGGTTAAGTTGGTATTCAGACTTAACTGGCCATGGCTTAGGAAGCAAAGATAGACCTGCTTTTTGTATGGCCTTAGCCACTAGGCTGGCCGGTTAAGTTCCAAATATTGGGAATTAACTGTTCTTGCTTCCAGAACACCCCCAACATTGCTGGCTTTATTTTTGGAGCTAACCAGGTGTTTCAGTGGCAAAAACTTGTTAAATGCCACTGAAAATGACCAGTTATCTGCTGAAACCCGAGTTAACCGGTTGGCGACCATTCCCGGCCTGTTAACTCGCACTGAATATCGGGCCCTGTGTGTTTTGTTCTGTTATTGTTTGAAATAACATAGCTCTAAATGCTGAAGCTCTCAAGGTGTGGCTAATTTTGATGGATGCAGGAATTCCTCATTGTGTATCTGCCAAGTTAACCCCCTGTGCATCGGCCTTCAAATTTCACTCTCAGACAGTAGCTCAACCAGTTAATTAAGAGGACAATACTTTGTTAAGTCCCTGTTTGCAAAGGATTCATTTTTTTTCCATTTGTGACAAAAAAATAAAACTTCTAGGTCAAGCATGTCAGGCACTTTAGATGTAATTGCATCAAAATACTTTCCTTGCACGGCTATTTTTAAAGTGGCATTCAAAATAGTAGTGCTATGGTATTGCAATTATAATTGCAATCATTAAAATAGGTGGGCTAATTTTGTAAGAGGACACCTATGTGAAAAGTCCAAAAATGTACCTGTTTCATGCCTTTTTTATAAAGGCAATAAGAAATTCCAATCAGTATTACTGTGAAGCAGCTTAAATAGTAGACACACTTAGGGCCCGGCTTACTAAGCTACGCTAGAGACACGTTAGCTTTTTAGGACACGCTAAACAGCGTGCGCTAACCATGTAGTTGCCCATAATGGGGAAGATTCTATATATGGCACCTAAAAAATCGACACTGAAATCAGTTCCGACTAAGCGTATTCTATAATTAGTGCATAGATTTAGGCGCCGATTAGAGAATATGCGTAGTTGATATTTCAGCGCCTAAAACTACGTGCATCCATTTACACTAACAAAAATGTGGTGTAAATCCCGGCATGTAGTTTTATGCACATTGGGCCACATTCTATAATTACCAGAGTAATTTTGGAACACCTATGAAATTCCCATTTCCCCACCCATAAACATGTCCCTTCTTTGCCTGCTCGCATTAGAAGTTTGGCACACTTTGTTACAAAACATGCTTAGTGAGTTGTGCGCCTAAATTCTAATCAGTGCCAATTAGTGCTTATTACTTGTTAAGTTCTGTTATCAGCCTTCATTAGCTTGTTAAGCTTATTAAGTTGCGCACATTGTTATAGAATCAGTGCTGATTTTTGGCGCAGATCTCTAGGCACGGTATATAGAATCTGGGGGAATATTCCTATGGGCATCTACATGGTTAGTGAACGCTAAAAACGCTAGTGCACCTTAGTAAATAAGGCCCTTACAGACATAGTTATCAATGTAGTCTACTGTTAAGATGTGTTATATTACCACTAAGGAGGGAAGTTATCAACATGGGCTACTATTAAGTCGGGTTATTTTAATTCAAATTGAGTTATTTTACCACAAGTTGGGTTATTTTAACACAGGGTCTTTGTGCTAAAATAATCCACCTTAACAGAAGCCCACGTTGATAATTTCCCCCCGTAGTGAAAATATTAGAACTTTCATAGACAGATGGGAGAAGTGGTTGGCATTAATTCTCTTGTGATTACTCAACCATAAGATATAATCATAGGTCCCCAAACATCAATGTAGAATCATTCATTAATACTTTTAATGTGAACTAATGAAGATAAAATGTATCTTCAAAGTGTTGCAAACTTCTTCTGGTGGATATCTGTATTTTCAGAAAAATCAAACATGGGTAGTGTTCACGTGATCATCACCATTCACCCCACCAATTATTATCTAAACATCACTCTTCAACTCTCACAATGTCCTGATATGAATTCAAGTGGTTCAAAGGCTTCCTTACCAAGTGATATCCAACTCTACCACATCAGACACATGGACACCTGAATGTGGAGTCCCACAAGGATCCCCCCTCTCGCCGACTCTCTTCAACCTAATGATGACACCCTTGGCCAAACTACTATCCAATCAAAACCTCAATCCATACATATACGCAGATGATGTAACGATCTACATACCGTTTAAAAAAGACTTACTGGAAATTACAAACGACATCAACCAAGGTTTCCATATCATGCACGCATGGGCGGATGCAATTCAGCTGAAACTAAATGCAGATAAAACGCAATGCCTCATACTCACCTCAAAACATAATAACAAATTCACCACCATAAACACGCCAAAACTATCCCTTCCTGTATCGGACACACTGAAAATTCTTGGAGTGACCCTCGATCGACATCTTACACTTGATAATCATGTGAAAAATACAACTAAAAAGGTGTTCTATTCCATGTGGAAACTAAAAAGGATAAGACCATTCTTCCCAAGGACCATTTTTCGCAACCTGGTACAATCACTAGTGCTTAGTCACTTAGATTACTGCAATGCACTCTATGCAGGATGTAAAGAGCAAATCATCAAGAAACTGCAAACTGCCCAGAATATCGCAGCCAGACTCATATACGGAAAAAGAAAATACGAAAGTGCAAAGCCCCTTAGGGAGAAGCTACACTGGCTTCCACTTAAAGAACGCATCACGTTCAAGATATGCTCTCTAGTTCATAAAATCGTTCACGGAAATGCCCCAGCCTACATGACAGATCTTGTAGACCTGCCGCCCAGAAACGCTAAAAGGTCATCTCGAACATTCCTTAATCTGCACTTCCCCAGTTGTAAAGGCCTAAAATACAAACTAACGCATGCGTCAAATTTCTCCTACCTGAGTACACAGTTGTGGAACTCACTATCACGCAGCTTAAAAGCTACTTACGAACAAGCTAACTTTCGGAAATCCCTGAAGACTTACCTATTCAATAAGGCATACCAACAAGATCAACAACTAGAAATGTAACACGAAGCAACCTTGCCTGTCATCAACAATGCCCCTGCTCATTCCTACTTGCTTGAATCTCGATCTAGACCTAGTAACATTAACAATATGTTTTCTACTTATTCTCATTGGCTTAATCTTCGATGATACTGCTTTCCATTTAACACTAACAGTCATCTCCTATTCTAATATTTACTAACAATAACACATTGTAAGCCACATTGAGCCTGCAAAGAGGTGGGAAAATGTGGGATACAAATGCAATAAATAAATAAATAAAATCTTTTGGGCATAGCAGCACTGAACAAAACTTGTGTCTCTGAATAAAACAAGATGGGGCCAGGTCAGTATATAAACCAGAAATAGTTGCTGAGTCAAAATAGCCAATCAGGTCCATTGTTTTTATCAAAGAGATCCATTCAGCTTCCAGATTTAAATGATGCAATTTTACAGTGCCTAGATTGTGAATCCACCACTGTTCTCTATTGATTCAGCCGTGAGTTAAATGATTCTCTTTGATAGAAATAAACTGACCTGTTTTGATTGGTTATTTCTGATTTATATACTGTCCCCATCTTGTTTTTTTTCAGAGACACAAGTTTTGTTCAGTGCTCGTAGAAGGCACCATTGTTTGGACCTTGCTTTGAAACTTCCTGAAACTGGGATGCTATCCCCAAAACATGAATTCATGTCAGGACATTGTGAGAGTTGATGTGTAGTTAACATTTGACCGAGGGAATGGTGCTGATCACATAAACACTACCCACTTTTGATTTTATGAAAATACAGATATCCATTGGAAGAAGTTTGCAACCCTTTGAAGCAAAATTTTATTTTTATTAATTCACATTGAGAATATTAATGAATGTTTCTATATTGATTTTTAGAACCTATGTTTATATCTTATAGTTGAGCGGTGCTAGAGATTTAGGGGAGGGGAGGTGAAGTTATCATCATGGGCTACTATTAAGTCAGGTTATGCAATGAGACTCTGTGCTAAAATAACCCGACTTAATCAGCCAGATTATTTCTCCTGTCTGTATATGTCTCACTGTGCTTATTTCACATGTGAGTATGCCCTACCCACTTTCAAAAGAGCCGGTTTTCACGTATAAAACGTTCTCTAGGTGCAGAAAAATCTTTTCAAAATCACCTCTTTTTAGTGTCATTTTACCTCATTTTATTAAAACAGGCCAGTCACTGAGACACAGCCAGCCAGTCAGGTTTTCAAGATATCCACAATGAATATACACGAGATCTATTTGCATTCATTATCTCCATTGTATGCAAATCTATCTCATGCATATTCATTGTTGGTATCCTAAAATTCTGACTGGCTGGATGTGTCCTGAAGACTAGGTTGAGAACCCCTGTACTACAGCTATATGAATTAAAATAAGTAATGCAGAGCATATTTCAGAGGAAAGACAAGAGCAGTCTAGAATTAACTAGGCATGCTAGAAGACAAGTTGGCTGTATTGGCACTGATGGGGTGACATCAGCAGGGCCATATAGATCTCTGATATATTTTAGATCCTTTTTCTTTTGTATTTTTACTTCTATCATTTTGATTAGTATTGTTTTATCAGTTGTACACCGCTTTGGATGGCTTTGCCAGAGTAGCGGTGTAGAACTCAATAATAATCATGAAGCACAATAGAGAGACAAGACTTTTGTCCCTATGAAGCTGCAACATGGAGGTGGTTTGTGGTGAATTGCTCAGGTCTACCCACCAGTTGGGCTTATTCTTGTACAATTCCTTATAGTGGACACATAAGGACCCTTTTAGTAAAGGCTTGCTGTGAAGCAACCCGAAACTACCACCGGCCCAACATGGGTGCCAGCAGTAGTTCTATCCCCAGTGAGCACCATTTCCAGAACTAGCGGAAATATTTAAAAAATATTTCCATAAGGGATTACCTAGCAGTAATCAGGCAGTGTTGCATGCTGCCCGCTGGGTTAGTATGGGAGCCCTTAACGCCACTTTAGTGGGTGACAGTAAGTACTCCTCTCCAAAATAGCCGCACGGCAAGTGTGAACTTACTGCACAACCATTTCATTTTTTGGCCTTTTTACCTTTTGCAGTAAAAGGGGCCCTTGCGTGTGGCAAAAACATCTGCCGCCGCTAACGCAGGGTCCCTTTTACCGAAGCTTAGTTAAAGGGTCCCATAAATAGTAGCATTACTGCCTATCAGATGGGAGGGCATGAGAGGATTTCAGTGTATATACAGGCTGTGTTCCATGTTCAAAAACCCTTAAAGCGTTGAGGTGGTAAATCTGTCAAGCCAAATTTTTAAAACTTTTTTGTAGTACAGCTTTGCTTGTGAAGCCAAAGAGGGAAAAGAGCACGTGTTTTAGCTTGTATTTAAGAAAAATCATCCTGCAAAATAAATGTTAAGATACTGATTTATCGGAAGACAAAATCCCAGATTCAAAAAGAAAATGGAGCGGAGGCCTTATTTAACAGTAACCTCGCCTCAGGAGGGTTTAGAAATGTCTCTTGGTGGATGTGAACAGAGAGTGATTTCTAAGCCTATGATTCCATGGTTCTATGATGCTGTTCAAAACAATGGCCACACACCTTACCAGCTGAGGTTTTTAGAGATGTATATGTAATTATACCAGACGTAATTCAGTGCAATGCTTCTGTATGCTGTGCTGTCAATCAGACCTTTTGCAGGCTATTGTTTTAGTGCCAATATCGAGACATTACTTTTATTTCATGAAGTCTAAAATTTCTCCAAATCAAGACTTCTCAAATTTAATTTTATAACTGTTCCAATCAAAAGTGGTGGAAGTGACTGTGAATGCATTATGTGACATTGGTTCCTTTCCTTCTGTGCAGACATAATATTCTTTTTTTTTTGTTGTCTAGGATAACAGTTTTGAGCAGTTCATTATCAACTACTGCAATGAAAAGCTACAGCAGATCTTCATCGAGCTTACGCTCAAGGAAGAGCAGGAAGAGTACATCCGAGAGGTGATTCCTCTTTGTCCTTGTACTTGTATCTGTTCAGTTCTTGCCTTTCCTCGGTTTTCCTTTTTGAATTTATAATGCTTAAGAAAAGTAAAGGGAGAGTCTGCATTGTTTACATTGGTTAAGATTTGCTATGCCTCTAGAAATGAGATAACCTCCTCATTGGGGCCCTTTTATTAAAGCTTAACGTGCACTAATGGTCATTATACCCATAGGCTACTTGGCATTTAGCATATGCTAATGCCCATTAGCATACGCTAAGCTGTAGTAAAATGGCCCTTTAGGGTCTTATTCTACAAAGTTTATGTTTTATAATTCACACTCCTAAATTTATGAGCATAATTTATGCTCATAAATTTACTCTCCTAAATTTATTCTCCTAAATTACGAGCGTAATCTATGTTCCTACATACATTTAGGAGCATAAATTACGCTAAATTTAGGGGTGTAAATTTTGGGAGCATACCAAGGCCCTTAGAGGCCCTTTTACTAAGGTGCACCAAAAAATGGCCTGAGCTGGTGTAGGCGCGTGTATTGGATGCGCGCAGGCCCATTTCTCAACGCGCCTTTTTTTGACGAAAATTGACATGCAGCAAAATAAAAATCAGCATGTGTCCACTTTGGACCTGAGACCTTACCGCCACCCATTGACTAAGCGGTACGGTTTCACGCGTTAACGGGGCGGTAATTGTCAGCACGCTTACAATGGCAATTACTGCTCAGTTAGCGCCACATGGTAGAAAATAGAATTTATTTTCTGCCTCACGTTTTGGACGCACGTCAAAATTAGAATTACCACCTGGGGCACGTGTTAGCCAGCCGTAGTTCTAATTTGAAGTGCATTATACGTGCGTAGGTGCCTGTACGTGTTAGTAAAAGGGCTCCTAAGTTACTAATAGCTAGAATAAAGAGGAATCTAAGGGCTGTTCATACAACTGAATTTTGAAAGACCTTTTGCAGCTCAGTGTGCTGCTGTGGCTAAGAAAGTGAATAGAATGTTGGGTATTATTAGGAAAGGTATGGAAAACAGGTGTCAGGATGTTATAATGCCGTTGTATCGCTCCATGGTGCGACCGCACCTTGAGTATTGTGTTCAATTCTGGTCGCCGCATCTCAAGAAAGATATAGTAAAACTGGAAAAGGTGCAGCAAAGGGCGACAACAATGATAGCGGGGATGGGACGACTTCCCTATGAAGAAAGACTAAGGAGGCTAGGGCTTTTCAGCTTGGAGAAGAGACGGCTGAGGGGAGACATGATAGAGGTATATAAAATAATGAGTGGAGTGGAACAGGTGGATGTGAAGCGTCTGTTCACGCATTCCAAAAATACTAGGACTAGGGGACATGCGATAAAACTATAGTGTCGTAAATTTAAAACAAATCGGAGAAACGTTTTCTTCACCCAACGCATAATTAAACTCTGGAATTCATTGCCGGAGAACGTGGTGAAGGCGGTTAGCTTAGCAGAGTTTAAAAAGGGGTTAGACGGTTTCCTAAAGGACAAGTCCATAAACCACTACTAAATGGACTTGGGAAGCTTTTCAGGTGGCTTTGGCCTGGATTGGCCGCTGTCGTGGACAGGATGCTGGGCTCGATGGACCCTTGGTCTTTTCCCAGTGTGGCATTACTTATGTACATATGTACTTATGTAGTAGTTCATATGCTTTTGATTAATTTCCTCCGTTTGTCCTGACTGCTTTGGGTTGAATCTGTTTTAATCTTTCTTCATCACTTGTGCAGCATATCAGCTCATTTACAACCCTGGATAGCAAACCTTTTAGCATAAAAAAAATTCAAGCTTAGGCATAGAAGGTGTATTGTGTGTTTGGCAGACTTATAGCATAAAATTGTAAGTTAAGCCATGTCAAGTCAGACCAAGGTCCATCAAGCCCAGCATCCTGTTTCCGACAGTGCTGGACACACTGAAGTAAATTTGAGGAGCCAGGGACCAACTTAAATTTGAGATTTTTGTCAAGGTTGGTGGTAGGTACATTTTTTCCCCCTCATTACTGATAGGAGGAAGTCGTGGCCTCCAGACAGCACATCAGAGTTTCCAGTTTGTTTTATTTTATTTATGTAATTTATATCCCACATTATTCCAATAGATCAGGTTCAATGTGGCTAACCACTTATTGTGATTAACAGTACAAATAGTGATGCAGGATAGTATATATTAAGTAGTAGTAACAAAGTAAGGGCTCTGTTTACTAAGGTGCGCTGGTGTTTTTAGTGTATGCTAAAGATTAGTACGTGCTAACGCTAGAAACACCCATGGGTGTGTCTAGCATTAGCACACTCTAACAATACTACCGTACTTACAGCGCAGCTTAGTAAACAGGGCCCTAAATGAGGATTGAGTATTACAATCCAGCATATTTTCAAAAGAGATCACCGGCCATCTTCCGACACAAATCGGGAGATGGCCGGCCATGCCCTGAAGCCGGCAAAATCGGTATAATGGAAAGCCGATTTTGGCTGGCTCCAACTGCTTTCCGTCGCAGAGCCGGCCAAAGTTCCCGGGGGCGTGTCGGAAGGGTAGTGAAGGCGGGACGGGGGCGTGCTTAAGAGATGGGCGCCCTTGGCCGATAATGGAAAAAAGAAGGGTGTCCCTGGCGAGAATTTGGTCCACTTTATTTGGTCCCTTTTTTATCAGCTCCAAGTCCCAAAAAAGTGCCCGAACTGACCTGATGACCACCGGAGGGAATCGGGGATCACCTCCCCTGACTCCCCCAGTGGTCACTAACCCCCTCCCACCCTCAAAAAAACAACTTTAAAAACTTTTTTTGCCAGCCTCAAATGCCATACTCAGGTCCATCGCAGCAGTATACAGGTCCCTGGAGCAGTTTTGGTGGGTGCAGTGGACTTCAGGCAGGTGGACCCAGGCCCATCCCCCCCCCTACCTTTTACACTTGTGGTGGAAAATGGGAGCCCTTCAAAACCCACCTGAAACCCACTGTACCCACATGTAGGTGCCCCCCTTCACCCCTTAGGGCTATGGTAGTGGTGTATAGTTGTGGGGAGTGGGTTTTGGGGGCTCAACACCCAAGGTGAGAGAGCTATGCACCTGGGACCAATTTGCGAAGTCCACTGTAGTGCCCCCTAGGGTGCCCGGTTGGTGTCCTGGCATGTGAGGGGGACCAGTGCACTACAATTGCTGGCCCCTTCCACGACCAAATGCCTTGGATTTGGCCGGGTTTGAGATTGCCGGCCTCGGTTTCCATTATGTGTGAAATCTGAGGCCGGTCATCTCAAACCCGGCCATCTCTGACATTTGGGCGGCCCCAACCGTATTATCGAAACGAAAGATGGCCGGCCATCTTGTTTCGAAAATACGGTCGGGCCCGCCCCTTCGTGGCGCCATCCTCGGAGATGGGCGCCCTTAGAGATGGGCATCCCCGATCGAAAATGCCCCTCAATATGTTATATGGAAACAAATGTTAGACACAAAAAGCTAACAGTTAGAGGTTTAACTTAATTATGATCATCTGTGAGAAATTGCTTAACAGAGAGGCTTTAAGATATTTCTGGAATATCAAATAATTAGGTTCCCATCTGATGAACTGCGGGAAGGAATTCCACCATTTGGTACAGAGGTAAGAGAATCCTGACATGTAGATTGACTTGTAGATCACATTTTTGCAACTGGGATAGTGGAGGGTTAGACAATCCCTTGAACCAGGGAAAGCATTGCGAAGGGGGAGATCAGTTAAAGGTTGCATATAATCAGGGGTTAAGCCATATAGAGTTTTGAAAACAAAAGTACATAGTTTGAATGTTATTCTGGCTTTGATTGGGAGCCAGTGTAACTTTATAAGCAAAGGGGCTGCACTTTCAAATCTCGTAGCCTTGTAGACTAATCTGGCTGTTGTATTTTCAAGGAAGATTCCTTACAGCCAGCATAAATAACATTACAGTAATCAAAGTGTTTTATTAAACTTAATATACTGCTTTAGCTTTTGACAGAACTCAGCGGTTTACATTACAAATAAACAAACCATATAATAGAAAAGAACTCCATAATATAAATAGGAAAGACCTAACCCTGTCACAAATAACACATAGTAGCATTTTCAAAAACTGTAATTATGTTCTGCAGAGCGCTTGATATATTCTTCGCTCCACCTCCATCTCAAGATGAAATGCAAGTTTAAAAAAATAATAATGTTTTCAATAAAATCTTGAATTTCTTAAAATTTGCTTCAGCATGTAACTCTTTAGGCAAGACATTCCACATAGATGATACCAGCCAAAAGAAAGCCTTTGCACGAGTGGATTCCCAATTAGCTCTTGAACCACAGGGTAGCACTAACCTATTATTCTGTAAAGCTCTTAAAATATGGGTAGGCATATATGAGATCACTAAATCATGAAGGTAGGAAGGCTGATGCTCATAATATGCCCTACGTACCAAAACCAGTATTTTAAATCTAAATGTATAACATAGAGGCAGCTAATGAAATTTCAAATACAAAGGGGTAATATGATCAAATTTGCTTTACCTAGCAGCCTCAAGATGACATTTTACATAATCTGTAATCGCCTGACATTACACTTTGATAATCCTGCATAGACAATATTACAGTAGTCTATCCAGGAGACGAAAAGTGGTTTGCAATGTTTTTTCATCAAAGTACTTTTTAATAGATCGTGACTGCCTCAGGGTGTAGAGTCCTTTCTGGATAACTGCAGATATTTGCTCATCAAAATTCAAATGAGAATCAATAATCACCTTCAAATATTTAAAACTCAGTTGTGGGAATTGGCTTGCCCCAAAATGAGGGAATGAATGCAGGCCGAGAAGCATGACCAGTTATCCAGCAAGTCAATGTTTTTTTTACAATATTTAACAACAAATGCTTTTCCTCTAACCAGTGAGACACCTTTAATAAACAATCTTGTGGGTTTGACAAATCTAACAGTAATGGATCGATTTTTGTTCTGAAACAATGTCAGTATTATTCTGGGAACTGGTTGCCAGAGTTCGCTTAGGCTATAATGCATTGAATGGCCTGGAAGTATACTTCTGTAACCTTTCCAGATATTTTGTGCATCTAAAACTGAATACACTAATGTATAATTGAACAACAATCTGTTATTGTTTTCTTTCCTTTTCCTTCTGACTTTCTCTTTGCATCTAACTGGTTTCAATGGTTAATTATGTGACTAAAGGGCCTTTAAAGGCGTTACATTGTATAAATGTAGGAATGAAAAATACCCTGTATTTATTTTCTTTGGGGCTGATATTCAGACCATGGTAGGGACCCCAGCTAACTCCCCCAGTTGGCGGTCATGCAGGATATTCAATACCGGGTTGTTTCCGGTGACCGTCATTGAATTCCCCCCTCCCCCCAATTGATATTCAAAACTATTTAACCTGCAAGGAACGACACTTGGCTGGTTAAATGGCTGTTAACTGGCTATCCAGCAATATTCAGCGTGGGATAGCCAGTTATCCCCCACTGAATATTCCAAGTTACCACTTAAATAGCTGGTATATCTTTAGCCAGTTTAAAGATGAGCAATGTGGTATATATCATTCAGTGTAAAAAAATGTGACAAGGGGTGCTACATTGGAGAAACAAGCCAGATGCTCAAAAAGAGATTTAATTTACATAGACATCATATGAAAAATGCCAGTATCAACCAGGATTTCACCTCTGTGGACAGCACTTTACAAAACCAGAACACTGTACCAGTGATTTTATGGTGAGAATACTAAAAGGGAACTTTAAAACAATACAGGAACGTAAGACCTTTTGTTTCGTTACGGTCGGGGACGCCCAAATCTTAACATTTAGGTCGACCTTAGAGATGGTCGTCCCCGGTTTTCAGCGATAATGGAAACCGAGGATGCCCGTCTCAGAAACGACCAAATCCAAGCCATTTGGTCGTAGGAGGTGCCAGCATTCTTAGTGCACTGGTCCCCCTGACATGCCAGGACACCAACCGGGCACCCTAGGGGGCACTGCAGTGGACTTCAGAAATTGCTCCCAGGTGCATAGCTCCCTTACCTTGGGTGCTGAGTCCCCCCAAAACCCACTCCCCACAACTGTACAACACTACCATAGCCCTAAGGGGTGAAGGGGGCACCTAGATGTGGGTACAGTGGGGTTCGGGTGGGTTTTGAAGGGCTCCCATTTACCACCACAAGTGAAACAGGTGGGGGGGGGCCTGGGTCTGCCTGCCTGAAGTGCACTGCACCCACTAAAACTGCTCCAGGGACAAGCATACTGCTGTGATGGAGCTGGGTATGACATTTGAGGCTGGCATAGAGGCTAGAAAAAATGTTTTTTAATTTGTTTTTTTTGGGTGGGAGGGGGTTTGTGACCACTGGGGAAGTCAGGGGAGGTGATCCCCGATTCCCTCCGGTGGTCATCTGGTCAGTTCAGGTACCTTTTCGAGGCTTGGTCGTGAACAAAAAGGGACCAAGTAAAGTCGGCCAAATGCTCGTCAGGGACACCCTTCTTTTTTCAATTATCGGCCGAGGACACCCATCTCTTTACCACGCCCCCGTTCCGCCTTCGGTACACTGCCGACACGCCCCCTTGGACTTTGGTCATCCCCGTGATGGAAAGCAGTTGAGGGTGGCCAAAATCAGCTTTCAATTATGCCAATTTGGGCGACTCTGAGAGAAGGACGCCCATCTCCCGATTTGTTTCGAAAGATGGGCGCCCTTCTCTTTTGAAAATAAGCCTGATAGTAACATAACATAGTAAATGATGGCAGATAAAGACCTGAACAGTCCATCCAGTCTGCCCAACAAGATAAACTAATTTTACATGGTATGTGATACTTTATACCAGAGTTTGATTAGTCCTTGCCTTTCTCAGGGCACAGACCGTAAAAGTCTTCCCAGCACTGTTCCTGTACTAAACGTTCTGAAGCTAACGTCAAAGCCCCTTAAAATTTACACTCCAGCCCATCCATATCTATTCAGCCATGATCAGGGCACTTCTCATTCTCTTAGCCTGTGTTTACTGAGCCACGCTAGCAGCTGCCACGCAGCAATGCCAACACAGCTCATTCAAATTGAATGGGCTGTGTCAACATTAGCGCGGCTTAGTAAACAGGGGGGTTAATGTACTGTAATTACATTTTAATCTCTCTTAATGCACCTTGGAGAAGTTAACAAACTTTTATTTCTGTTTTTTAGGGTATAGAGTGGACTCATATTGATTATTTCAATAATGCCATCATTTGCGACTTAATAGAAAATGTAAGTTGATTTCACTGCTTTTTAGGGCTCGTACTACTTCGTCAATGGCTCTTTGAATTTTTCTTTTGCTATTGTGCAATGCATATAAATATTGTATTATTTTGAAGTGTTCCAATAACTTAAAGAACTGGGAAAACTTTCAAAATATGGTGCAGAATTAAAACTGCTAGTATGTATTAATACTGAAAGACGATCTGATTGTCATTTCATTTATCTGTTTAGGGTTCTTTATGTTCGTAACCAGTTATTTTTGGAAAAGTAAGCAGTTTAAAATCACTAAAGTGGAAATAATTAAAATGTTCTTTCATATATATCCTTGTATGTTTCTGCATTTTGATGTTAACCTAAAAGAAATGCAGAGAGGATGTGAACATCTGAGGACAGGGCCAGTATAACTGCTGGATCAGGTGAGGTACTCTCTCAAGACGTGGGTAATAAAAGGTGTCCAAATCCCCAGCCTCTGACATCACCTGGTCCGATGATCAAGCATCCT
Organism: Microcaecilia unicolor; assembly: GCF_901765095.1. Taxonomy (NCBI): domain Eukaryota; kingdom Metazoa; phylum Chordata; class Amphibia; order Gymnophiona; family Siphonopidae; genus Microcaecilia; species Microcaecilia unicolor. The sequence goes on along the minus strand of NC_044037.1, from coordinate 205,228,839 downwards.
CTTCCCCTCCCCCTCATGGATCTGGCCCTCCTTTGGCCCAGTGACTCCCCCCCCCCCCCCCCCCCCGCACTCTCTCCCCAAAGGCCCAGCATTTCTTCAGTCCCTCTCTCCCTCTCCCCCGTGGTCCTGTAAACTGTGCGAATTACCGACAGCTGCTGTCTGAAAACAAGGCTTCCTATGGCTAGGCCCTGGGTCTTCCTTCTGCTGCATCCCGCCCATAGGAAATGGCATCAGAGGAGGCAGGAAGCAGCAGAGGAAAGATCCAAGGCTTGGCTGAAAGTATCCTGTTTTCAGGCTGCAGCTGCTGGCAACTCACACAGTTTACAGCACTACGGGGAAGAGGGAGTGATGCTGGATCCGTGGGGAGGGGGTGCGGGGGGAGGGAGAAGAGACTGAGCCCAGGAAATGCCCCTTGATTGCTCACTGAAGCTCTTTGGCTTGTAAGGGGGCCTCCAGCATCTCCACCACCTCCACCGTCAACTTAGGCATCCCTGCCATAGCCAAAAAGTCACTCACATTGCCCCTCTCTGGTGATGCGTCTCTTTTATATAGCTGTTGAAAGTGTTCCCACAAAAGCTGCATTACTAAGTCGGGGCAATTAACCATTGAACCCGTTTTATCTTTCAAGGCCAACATAGTGCGATTCCCCCCCCCCCCCCCCATGATTTAACCTCCCATGCGAGCAGGGAAAGCGATATTTATGATATAGTGTAAGACATTGTGTCTGCTCATGTAATAAGGAGTTGAGGGTCACCTGTAGGGACACGTAGTTGTCTGTATTCATTTGCGATGGGGTGTTTAGGTACACACGCCTAGCCTTTCGCAACTGTTGGTCTAGGTTAAGAATGCTAGTGGCAACCTTCCTACGTGGCGCTACTACAATAGAGATAATATCCCCACGCAGTACTGCCTTCGCCGCACACCAGAATAGTTGAGGATTTGTTCTGTGTTGTTTATTATGGGAGAGATAATCCTCCCACCGTGACTGCAAGTAGCCTTGAAAGTCTCTGTCCTTAGCCAAATAGCTCGTAAATCTCCAGACCAGGGCAGATTGGAAATGCGCTGAAGCTTCCAGGTCAAACCAAACAGGAGCGTGATCAGAAATCACCTCCTGTTCCATCTGAGCCTCAGTAACCCACGGAAATAGGGGGTAGATACTAGTATATAGTCCAATCTTGCCCACGTCCCATGAGCTCGTGATCTATGAGAAAAATCCTTTCCCCCAGGGTGCAGTAGTCTTCAAACGTCTACAACCAAAAGGGAGGTAGAGAAGGATTGTAACATGCCCCCGTCTGCCCTATCCGAAGTCCCTCCTCCCCGAACCCCCGTGCAATCCGCCACAGGATCCATTAAGTTATTCATATCTCCCACAACTACTAGCAGCTTGCCCTGAAAAGGTATGAGTTTTTTCAACAGCTCCGGGAAGTACTTCGGATCGTAAGGGGTTGGGGGCGTATACTGATAATAAGTCGAGCTCTCGGCCTTGCAGCCATAATCATGTCAGTAAATACCTTCCCTGTGGGTCTTGCAGGAGGACCTCTGAGGTATGGACTAAATTTGTGTAGAATAAAATCGCCACGCCCCCCTTCCTTCCTCCTGAGGAGGCATAGCTAACCTGGCCCACCCAGGCCTGTTTTAACTTACTGTGTTCAGAGTCTGAAAGTCGAGTCTCTTGCAGTCATGCATTATCCACCTTGAGGTGTTTTAAGTGGGACAGTATCTTCTTCCACTTTATCGGGGAGGTGATCCCATCCACATTCCATGTTATTATTCTACATTGGCGCAAGATACAAAACCTCATCAAATCCGGAGGTCCCAACCCACCCTCCAGATTCCTTATCAGCTTCATGTCTAGGCAGTCTGCAATCCCAATTCACAACGTTAGATCCCAGCACCTTCTTGAGGCGAATACCTTTGGCAAGTAGAAGGAGTCTACACTTACCTTCCCCACTCAAAATACAGTGTGTCACATGCCTCTCACCTGAAACCCAACCACCCCCTCTCCCACATCCCCCCTCCCTCCACTCTCCACCACACCATTGACCAACTCAACACACACAGTCACCCCCCGCCCCTCGCAACCCCATTCCCCAGAAGCCTCCCCGAACCCCCCCTCCCGCTCCCACTCCCACCCTGAAACTGGCCC